>NC_136070.1:567515401-568158474 GCF_964261635.1 Lissotriton helveticus
ACTCCTGGCACCAGTGAGCAACGCTACATCAGCAGAATACATGTACACTTCTGCTTGCTAAGCGAGGGATAGCTCTGTTGATTGTGACAAGTGAGGTACAAGTCCTGCTGTCAGTCAGTTGTGAGGGACTGGTCAGCCTTCCCGGTCAATGAAAACACAAAATCCTGCCATGCAGAAGTGGAGGCTACACACCCCTCCCAAAAGCTCCTAGAATTACACAATGCTCATCTCATGTCATGGAACGCAGGAGGACACCACAGACTCCAATTCCAAGACCCCATCCTGTCTTTGGGTGCTGGGGGCACAGGGATTGCGCGGCACCCACTGAACATATCACTGGGGATGAGGCATCCTCCCCAGCCCCTGCTCCTTACTCTCCAGACTCCCAGCTCCCCTCCATTCAGAACCGCACCCACCTTCACAGAGATGTTCTGGTTCACGTCCGCATGGTCGTGTGATGACTTGGAGGAGAACCCATGTGTTTCCGTATCATCCCAGTGCATGGTGGGATTTGCGGGCTGTGGGATTAGACAAACCAAAAATTGTCCATGAAATAAGTTATTACACTGCTTAAGGCAAGACTGAGGTAGGAGGAGGGAGGAGATATTTGGGAAAGAAAAAGGGGCTACATTTAAAGAAGAAATGGCACACAATTAAATCCCACCTTAACACATTCATCCTTTGGAGTGAAAAGATGCCCTTTACCAAGTAATCATATATACATACAAACATACATATAAACAAACGAACACGAAGTGCTTAGTAAAAAAAGAAAAATTAAGCAGCCCTGGAGATCCATGAAGCAGGAACCAGTGTGGTCTAGGTGTGCAGGGGCACTTTCTGTTTGTCTATTCTTGCTGATCAAATGGCTCAGTGAAACAAATGATCGCCCCCTTTGCCATCTGCAGGTCATACATTTGAATCCTAACGGGGTCAATTCAATCTTTCATCCATCCAAGGTCAGTAAATTAAGTGCCATTAAATGTGTAATAGTACCAGCCGTTACTTCCACCACATACAAATGGCAAACATCAAACACCTAATTAATCTGAATAGGCTTCATGGTTATGGATGTGAAAAAAGTGCGGTCTATTCGTGTTCTACTTCACAGATAATTGGACTTGAAGCCGCACTTTTATTTTACTACACAAAGACAGTGAAAATATTTGTGACGTCACAGAGACGCCTAGATTGCACCCTGCAGCATGGCGTTTGAAGCACCAACAGAGTGGCATCAGAGAGCACCCACGCATTGTGGCATCAAAGACTGCCAAGGTGTTGACCTCAGAGTTCCACTGCTATGTGCTGCCACAGAGAACCACACTACCTGACGTCAGACAGCACTCATGCCTAAGGAAGTGGCAGAACACCCACGCCATGTGACGTCATTGAAGTCTACACCTAGTGATATAGAGCACATGTCCTGGGACACCACTTAACGGTCCACCTTGTGACCTCACAAATACTCACGCATCGTGAAGTTGCAACACACCTACAGCTGGTGACGTCGCAAGCACTCGCATCACAAACAAGGCTCTCTATAACATCACAGGGTGTGGGGTGTTCTACAGCTTCTTTAGGCAGTCATGGATGCTTTCTGACGGGGCTCGAGGTGGGGTACCACGCGGGTGGACGGCGTCCCCCCACTTATTTTACCGGGGGCTCGATAACTGGAGCAAATGGAGCCACACATTCACTCTTTGGCCTCTCTGGGGCGAGATCTCGGCCTCTCTGGGGCGAGATCTCGCCCCAGAGAGGCCAAAGCGTGAATGCCCCAGAGAGGCCAAAGAGTGAATGTGTGGCTCCATTTGTTAAGGGGTGAGGGAGGGGAGGCAATGAGTCTGATGGTACAAGCCACCTTTTGTGATGTCACTTCATGTTGTGACGTCAGCGTCCCCCCCACTTCTTTTTTTAGGACTTGTGCCCTGCTTTCTGAAATCACGTGGTTATGAGAGCTGCACCTTGTGACATCACAGAACACACACACAGTTATGTCGAAGAGTATCGCCCCTTGTGATGCAGCACGCACACATGCAATCTGATACTCCCGGGGACAGCCTTACCTGCCCTGGCAGATCCTTGAGTCCGATCTCGTCTCCGTAGTTGGTGAAAGGCGTTCCTGGCAGTGTGAAGAGGAGGATGTTGTAAAGCCGCAGCAGGTCCTCCTGTACGAGGGAGGCCATGTGACCCACCTTTCCACCGCCAACCTGTGGAGAAATAAACACAAAAACCTGGTTAATACACCATTACAGAACAGCATATTCTAGTACCTCGCCACCACGTGTACCCACTCCAACAACACCGGCCTAAGACAGCAGAGCTATCACTTAGGCTACAGGCCACTTTCTCTTTAAGTAATCCCTAAGCTACAGAAATCTTACATGAGCCCTCTCGGACAGCTGAGCTCTCTTGTCAGGTAACATAGCTCCTAAAGGCTTAGGCCTCAGAGCTATCCCTCAGGTTACAAAGACCATACATGGTTGGGCTTTAAACAGCAGAGCAACCCATGTATTTATTTATTTTAGAGGCTTTATATAGCTCTAGCTGGACCCAGGGGTATCAGAGCGCTTACATTTTAGAGACAAGAAGGTCAATAAGACAGGGGACATACATAGCATCAATGTATATAAACAACATATAAGGCTCCGCCTGATAGATTTCAAAATGATACATATGGGAAATAAGCACATCAAAATGTGGAAGATGTGAATTCTTGCTCCCACCTCAGTTACACATCTTACTGGCTCGGACAGCAAAGCTATCCCTCAAGTTAAAACTGTACAAGTGCTCAGACCTCAGTTATGCCGCAGGTGGCACAGATCTTACAAGCTCAGACAGCAGATCTATCTCTCGGGTTACAAAAACTGTACTTGATCAGGCCTAAGAGAAAAGAGCTGTGCCTCACTTTACACATATGTTACATGCTTGGCTCTCAGGCAGCAGAGCTGTGCCATGGATTGCACGGCTATCACAGTCCATCACCCAAACTTACACTCCAGCATGTCCAGCGCTGCCCGGCTGCCTCCAGGTACTCCCAGATTTTTTGGGAGAGTTCAGATGCGGTGAGTCGTTCTGAGTCACTGAGGAGGTAGCGCCTGGACAGGAACGCAGAGCTTGTCTGGTTCACTAGTGCAAGGATGTCCACAGTTTTGGAGATATCAGTCACTGCAATGAGGACCCTGAAAGAGGTAAAAAGGAGGAATATCACTCAGTAAATGAAGCTGCTGCACTGAACAGGTATACATAACCAGCACATCTTAAAGATACCTACAACCCAGGTATGGTACTATTTAGCAGAATCAATAATCCCAATAATTTAAGGGAGAACTCAAATTAAATACAATTTTCTTCAGTTGGATTTCGGAACATAAAATAACTGTGATCTTGTTCTTTTCAAATGGTAAGCATGGTATTCCTTTCTCTTTATCATACTATTTTACGAGACAAGTCATTACAGCGGAACCAAGGTGCCCACATACTGTTGTTGAAAGGAAGATGAATCAAGTCCCAGAGCAGCGAGCTGCTCACCAAAAGGAACGTCAACGCCTTGCTAGGGGTAGCAAGTGCTATATAAATAAAAATGTAATACAATACCACTACTTCATAAAGCAGGTGTGTTGTGCCAGATGACAAAGTTGGCTAAACGCCTCCTTGCTCTACATCAGTATGCAGTTGATCATTTCCTAAAAATTTATGCAAGTAAGAGTAAAATTATGTGCATCGCAGGCCGGAAAAAACATAAATTTAGGAATTTTACCTGGTCTGTGGGAGATGACAAACTGGAGGTTGTAAAGAATTACGTTTTTCTTGGAAAAGTAATTTGTGATAATTTAAGTGCCAAATCCCATATCGATAACAGTGTCCGTAAGGCATTAGCTCAAGGAAGAAGCTTAAATTCTCTGTATTCGGCACTGGGAAAAAGGCATTTTTTTCATTTACTGGAGGTCTTTAGGGCAAAGGTCCCATCCACCCTTCTATATGGCTTAGAATTAATTGATATCAAGCACTGGGATTTTTTAAATAAGGTGGAGGGGAAATTGCTAAGAAGTATATCTTCTGTCAGTTCTGCCTGCTCCGTGGCAGCTTGCAGACTTGAGTTTGGTTTGCGCAGCAGCTGGGTGCAGGGCCTGGCGGCTGTGGTACGCTGGGTCGCAAGCATAGCCAGAGGAGAAGAGGGGACTATGAGGTTCCTTCTAAGGACTGAACTATTGGGAGGTTTAGGGGAACACTCCTTGATTGTTAGCAATTTTAGAAAGGCTGTATCCCTCTTGCAGTTGGAAGAGAGTACTCTCTTTTCTTTATCTGTATCCCAGTTAAAGTCTGTCCTGAAAGATGCTACATGGGACCTTAGTTATAGACTAGACTTTACTGCTATTTCCGATAAGAAGGGTGTTAATCTTCTTACTGATTCATTCGCAAGAAAATCCGCCCAACCTTACGCTACTTGGAACTTATCTCATGGTATTCGGAGATTCTGGTTTTTACTGAGACAAGATTTGTTACCCCTAAATAATCTTTTGTTTAAATGGCATGGAGTATCTGCAATCCGCAATTTTTGTCATCATTCTATTCAAGATCGAATACATGTACTTTTTATATGCCCAGCGCTGCGTCCCTATCGCAGCAAATGGCTAAGACAAATATGCTTGCAAATGGGTATTCTAAATGTGAATTCTTTTATGTGTGCTTTATATAATCCCCCTAATGAGAGATTTTGTTTTCATATCTTTAATTTTTTTTAATGTTTTTTAGAAATTTACTGAAGATTGGCGTGTCTAATAATATGTCACTTTGTGTTCTAGTAATTGCAATTGCTTTGATTTGTCTATTTTCGCTGTGAATGGTATTTTTGTATTGTATTTTTTCTTTATGTGGACCTCCAAGGAGTTCCAAAGCATAATAAAGATTGAACTTGACAAAGTTGGAAAATTCACGAATGAATCCCGGTAAAAGCTAGGCTACTAGTTGTGTCCACCCCCCCCCCCCCCAGAATGACAAAGAGGAAATTGTGACATCTCTAGTGAAGATCTGTTTTGATCAGTAGCATATACTCTCAGGGTGGTTGGATCAGATACAATCTTTTTCAATCAAGGAAACTGAGCAGATCTGAGAGGTTAGTTCCCAGGGGGGGATACTTAAGTCAGTTATTCCCAGAGTTTTTCACGACTGGACACTACTTTTTTATTTAAATTTATGTATAAGTATATTCCTAAATTTCTTGAAATAGGTTAACTGTTACAAATCTCATTCATATGCCGGAGTTTTGTGGCAATAATGTTCGGTGTTTAGCTGTTTACACGCATAGAGAACACATAATCTGAGCTTGAATCGCCTGTGTTTGTATGCAACCATATGCGAGATTGCTCCAAACTTGTTAAGAATACAAAATATTGTTTTATCTTCAGTGAGGACAGCAGCAGCTAAGAGTCTCTCTGGAGAGACGATCTGGGGTCAAGTCGAAAAAGGTATCAAGTAGGAACTTAATGAAGGTACATTCTCTGCGCAGACAAACCAGGGCCGCAAGAGAGGAGCCTGGATTTCCATGGGTGCATTGTAGCGAGGCCTACACCCTAGGCCCCCTCCGCGCCCTGGGCTGCAGTATCGAGTTGTGTAGCCAGTGTGGCCAAGAGCCCTAGTATGAGGATAGAAATGCACCCCCCCCCCCAGCCCGGCTGTTGTTTTAATTATAAAATACAGCAAAATACAGCAATAATCAAGATTTTTTAGACTCCTTAGGGCTCTGGGACCCGGTGCCACTGCACCTGCTGCACCACTGGAAGCTAAGACCGTATAGATGAGCCTAGGCATGCTCTGTGTGGAGGCTCGGTCCCTGGAGTCTCTCCTTAGCGTGGGGCACAGCGTTCTTCTTTGACTCGAACTAGACATGCAGTGTAGGGTTACTGGGACACGCCAGCATCTTCCTCTGCGCTGTGGAGTATATGAGGGGATGGGCATCAGGCCCACGGCTCCATTTCTGCGGATCAGCTGGGGAAGCTCAGGCCCCGCACCCACTCTTCATACACACTGTAGGGGCGTGAGGCCCCGGGCCCCGCCTTGTGGCGCAGGGTACTGGGGCGTGCACTCACCGGCTCTTTTCCTCCGTGCTATAATTTGCAGTCACGTTGTTCCACTCCTCCAGCACGTCCAGGCCCTGCAAGCACGAGACAAGGTTGTCATCACTCAGCGCATGAGAAAAGTTGTAAAATGCAGGGTGTGCAGGTATTACCCTCCCGCCCCCTCAGCTGCCATCCCTCATTAACTGTTCCAAAATGTCTAGCTGCCTGCTTCAGGCACTTTATATATATTAAAAAAATAAAGTATAGCTTACCTGTAGTTGCTCAGCACCTCCCAGGCGGATACCTGCCACACCTTTCTCCAGCCAGAAATTCAGAGCATCCTGTTGGGAATGAGAAAATGCGTGAGAGGGCACGTGCAGCACCACCTGCAGCTTGGCCTACATGCTGCCTGACCTGAGCTACACGCAGCCCCCGCCGCGTGCCCTGCCGCCTTCGTGCCAGCAACACTGGCCCAGCTCCTGCCGCCCTCAGCACTACGATGTGCGGAGCGTGTGCCATTTAACGCGACCGCAATAACCCTTCAGCTATTGTACTGTATCCCACATAAGGCCTACCGCCTACCTAGACTAGAGAGTAGAGACCCTATATATGTAATCCCATGCCTAGATCCAGTCTCACGCTCCTTGCCTCCAACATGCGCCACACACCACCCTGCATCTAAATCCTATACTGACTGCTTGTCCATGGCCATTTTGCAAGAGTGAAAGCTAAACAAAAAACTCATTCTCAACAACAGCATTGCCCTCCTCAGCATCCCAGATACAGAGGCCTCTGCTGTTTCTCCTCTTCACTGACTTATGGAGGGCAGGAGGCCCAAACAAGCCATCGCTCCTGGAACTAAAAGTCACAGTTTGCGCCTGATGGGAGTCAGAATTCCAGTTTAGTTTTTTCTCCCCACGTAAATTCCTCCTTAGTTATGCTATGTCTAAGTGACGAGGAGGCTCTGGTGTTTGGAACTATCAGGTAGATGCATCAAACATTTTTGTGAGCGCAAACGGTGCGAATCTCAAAATTCGGCTGTTTGCGCCCGCAAAAATGGCATTTGAGATGCATCAAGGGTTCATGCACTCGCAATTTAAGACTTCGCAAATAATTGCGAGTTCTCAAATTGCGATTGCATTTAAGGAATCGCAATTTGCGATTCCTTAAATGCAATTCATGAACCATTCCAAGAATGCGAATTCGCAATCTGGGGTCGCTATTTACCGCGAATTCAAACTACGTGGTAAATAGCAAAAACTTAGAAATATGCACTTTGGTGCATTTTTCTAAGTTGTATATTACACACACACATGTCCTTGGGACATGTGTGTGCGCAACACCAGTGAACATTACCATTTCACACCCTGGCACCCTTGAAATTGCGGCACATTTGCGATTCGCTAATTGCAAATAAGGAATGACTTCCCATTCATTCCTATGGGCCTTTAGGCCTGTAGGAATGAATGGGAAAGGCATTCATTATTTGCGATTAGCAATTAGCGAATCGCAAATAAGGAATCAGAAGGAATCGCAAATAACATTGCGATTCCTACATGCATCCCGTTTTGCGAGTCTTTAATAGCGAATCCTTAAAATTCGCTATTAAGGACTCGCAAAACATAACTTTGATGCATCTGGGAGTATGTTTGCTGTCAGTGCCTGTGCCCAGTTTGCGATCACACCGCAGTCAGTTAAAAAAAAAATCATCACACTTGCCTGCAAAATGGGGTTGTTTACTTGGCACATAGAAGTTAATTATGAGAGACCGCTCAAAGAACAGGAACGACTTTTACAGAAATGCCTACTAAGCAAGTGAATGCTTTGAACAAAATGCCGGATGAGCTGGAAAAAACAGCAAAGGAAATACCTCACGTTAAAGTGACAGGAAATTTGCCACTGCTGTGGTCGCCATTTAAAGAGGGGCAATCCGAAAACCGTTAAATCCAGCCCGCCCATCAACCTATACCCGTTTCCTCCTTACACAGTCCCCACTAATGTTCAGACCTTACTCCTTAATTTATCACAATGAAACTGAAGTAAATGTATGGAATGGTTTCTCTGGGAGAACAAAGATAATCTAAATATCCAGTGGACTAATCCTAAACCCAGAGTAGTGTTTTACTTCCCATAAAGACCTTCAATGCCTCGTCAGGAGGTAGTAAGCGCTATGTAAATACAATTTGGATTCAATACAAATAGGATTGTCAGTCACTGTAATATCACTTGAGTTTAGGGAACTCACCTCCCTAAAAGGACGATTTTTAAGTGCTGTGCTGACTCAACCAGGAGGGTACATAGCATTTTCAGGACCAAATGTTGTTAAAGGGCTCTGCCTTTTTACAATTTGTATAAAGAGCCTACTGTGACATTTGTCATCTTCAGCGCTTCCAGCCGTGTCTCCTATAGTCATCCGCTTCGCCTCCCCGTCGGCGAAGCAGATGACTATAGGAGACCCGGCTGGAAGTGCTGAAGATGACAAATGTCACAGTAGGCTCTTCCACCCTCGACCTCCCATGGAGTAAGTAGGATAGTGACCTGGGGTTTTTCGTGTGAGTACTACACTAGCGAGGTGAAAGATCCCTACAACCCTCGATCTTTTAGTGGTTGATCCTTTATACAAATTGTAAAAAGGCAGAGCCCTTTAACAACATTTGGTCCTGACGAATGCTATGTACTCTCCGGGGACCCTAAAGCAGAAACATGTTGACCATATTTAGCACGGTGATGGGATAATTAGTTCCCAAATCACCGCCCACTTCTTTTTAATGCCATGCAGTTGTACCTTTAATTAAATTAGTTTATTGACAACTGTAATGATTTTTAGATCACTTTTCACAAAATCACAGACCACCACTTAGTTTAGAAGTGCATCCCTCTCTCCAGGTGTGTGCCCGCCCTCTATCAAACAGAGTTTTTAGAGGGCGAGGAGGGCCTATGATGAAGCATGACACCAGGTGGTGTGTGAGGCCAGTCCTTCACTTTTTGTGAGATGCCCCCACTGGACACGCATCTCTAGAAATCCGGTAGGAATCCCAACTAGGGACAGCCCCATTTGTGTTTACATGTCGTACTGGAGGCTGGCTAGTCCCTAGGCCCTGTGCCTCTAGTTCCCATCCCTGATTAACTAGGGCTAGTGTGTGACTGTATTTTTACAATGCCACAACCACATCTCTGTACTGCTGCTCAGTCACCTGGTAAAAGCGATTGTCCCCACAACTGTCTCCTTAGGATACCATACCATATTTTGCTGTAGCACTAATGGCCACTTTGGTACTACCACCAAACCTGCAAGGGTCACTGAATCAGGCTCCTTATTCTGTTCCGTTAAATACCAACATCTATCTTTCCATGCAACCATCCCATCTCTCTGCCTCTCAACCAACCTTTACTCGGCTCAGTAAGATGCTGTCCGTGACCGTTCCGTTGTTGAACCAGGGGTTCCCGCCCTTGTAGTTGGGGGTCAGGTCCAGGACGACCATGATGCCTGCAGCGAACAGAGTGATAGGAAGAGGTATCATTGAACTGTAGAGTAAGCAGAGGAAGCCACAAGGGGACGATGAAGTGTCAACATCATAAGTACAATACAGCAACCATCCCCACGACTGCTGTCATTTACTGCATGTATCTCAAACCAATGTATATGACTTTTTCATACATTAATAATTGGTGCCGCTCTAAGTTTCCTTGGGTACTCTTCCTGGTTACACACATGGGGTACCTTCACTGTGGAACATCCACATCTGTAACACAGGTTCCTGTTGCCAGTACTTACTTTTCTTGCGGGCGGTCTCCAGGAGCTGTGTGAAGTTGTCCATTGTGCCGTAGGCCTTGTCTATCTGGGTCAGGAAGGTCTCTTCTGGTTTGTCGGCCACCGTGGCATGGATGGGTCCAATCACTAAGCCCTTTACCTTCAAGGCACCAAGGTCATCTATGCGCTGCTTGATACCTAGGGAGAGCGGGGCAAAGATACAAGTGAGATGTATGTAATGTGGCAAAGGCAAGTTTCATATTAGGCAAGGGCTAGGCTGATGGGAGGCCTATGCATGTAGGTATGGTATTATATGACACAATCCTAGGGAAATGCGGGGACCAAAATTTGGAACGAGACTAGAGTACAGAGGTGTGAGGCAAGATTGCAACATGTAGAGTTTAGGGGAGACAGTTCTGCTGACTGAGCCTTTTATCCTTCTGAGGTTGATAAGGGAAGTACTCTATGAAGCAGCGAAATATTAACAGCTGTTGTTTGTGGTTGCAGAGCTACTAAGTGACAAAAAACTTTGGTAGCTATCTTTATGTTAAAATATATACAATTTCATACATAAGACATCTTGCACAAGTGATTCCTAAATGCGAGCTGGGGCACAGGCCCGACCCATCATAGGGGGGAACGACAAAAACACTAGGCAGACCCAGCTAATGTGGGGGTGCCGAGACATATATCGTTAACTGATGCACTTTATGTCTCTGCCATGTATCCTGTGACTGGTGTATCCTGTGACTGGCCTTGTGACGGCAAAGGAATGTCCCAAGGCCGAGATGTGACTTTCTACCTCCTCTTTCCCCCTCCTTCTCTACTACCCCCTCCCCTAAGCCTCCCCCTTTTTTTTAGGCCTGACCCCCCCCCCCCCTTTTTTTGTCCCCGGTTTCCCTCCCAGCACCCTGCCCGGCACGCAGTGGGCGCTGTGAGCCGTGGCTGATGCAAGACGTGTGAATGTTGCAAGGGGAAGCGGTTCCAACCGGTCCTGCTTAGTCATTCATATTATTCCGGCGCTTGCGTCACGTGTGCGCCGTCAGCAGTGCGCGCGCCTCCGGTCACACCGTGTATTTCCTGAGACTTCTCCCTTAGTGCTGTGGAGCAGGGCCAGCAGTAGCGGTCTGGCTCGTGACTGAGTGATTTTGTCGACCTTGCTAGACAGCAGGAAAGGGACACGTCAAAAAATAAGAACTAAAGCTATCTGTGACCGCAGCGTGTTCTGCCCGGTAAAGCCTGCGGGATTTATTTTGACCTGTGGCGGTACACAAATATCCACGTTCGTTCAATATTTGGAAATTGTGAGGCTAGAAGTAAGTAGACCTAAGCTAGTGGACATCTTTCTTTTCGGCTCGGGTATTTTAGAGTCGTTAAGTTATTGAGAATCTGGAAAGGCGAAAAATTGGTCCTCGAATAAGAATATGTGTAAAATTAGCTACTTTTTTTTTAGAAAATGGCGCATTCGCATCCGTTTGGTTTAATAATTATTCGGGAATTACAAGTCTTTAACTCCATTCTCCAGTTTAAAACACAAGAGTAGTCTTCACACCCGCACAACCCTACCTGCCCTACTGATCTACCAGTCTGCGCTTTGATTTTAACGATCACTGTTACAAAACCTATTCCAACCTGTAGCCTTGATCACCTTTCCCCATTATGGGGTACAGCTGACGCAGCCTCTAATCAGCTATACACCGACCCAGGTCTCTCAGCGGCCATGGCACTAGCACACCTTAACATCACCAATATGGCAAAGGGTCCTTTTCAGCCATCAATAGACCACTCTAAGCAGTACTGCTCCCCGTGGGTACACACACCCCTCCCATGTTCTCCGCCAACCCAAGAGTGATGGGTACTCACCTGCCAGGTCCCCCACGCCATCATCGTTGGAGTCCTGGAAGGCCTCAACGGCTCCGATCTCATAGATGGCCCCCTTCTGCCACCACTCTTGAGTGGGTAGCTGGCGGCAGCGTGGAGCCTGCACGATGATCATCACGGCTCCAACCAGCATACCTAGCCAGCCGGCCCAGAAGAGGATGAGCAAGGCCCAGCGAGTGCGCACCCAGGCCGCGGTGCCTGCCACCTTCAGCAGCTCCTCCTTGGACAGCCCGGTGAATTTGGTCTCCACCTCATCATCCAGAACCTTCACCTTCAGAGCACCATTGGTCTCGCCGGCTGCCGCTGTTGCCATGGGCTGCTTCTCGGGGTCCATCTCGTTCAGCTCCACATCTTTTAGGTCCAGGACCACCCCCTCTGTTGGCTTGGACATGGCTTGCTCTCAGCTAAAAGCAGAAACACAAAAACAAAGAAATTTGATATAAAAAATACACCTATGGTGTACACAAATGACAAAAATGTGACATCATTTCACAGGTTGTGGAAGTGTTGGTGTCGAGGGTGCTGGAGACTGCGGACAAAGAGAAAGGGAATGCCCAACAGTGCCAAAGGCTGAGCAAGAGGCTAGTGTGGGTAAGCAAAGTGGACTATACCACCATGAAGGATCTGAAGGTGAAAATAGGTAGACGGTGGAGCCATGTAGAAGGAATGTACTAGCTGGGGCAATCAACTGAGTAGAAGAGCTACTGCAGGGTGACTGTTCTTCATCCTCAGGCAGTTTACCAGGTTGGCTGTATAGCCATTCAAGGTTCAAGACCATAGAGGACAGACTCAGGAGGGCGGTGGAACCACAGGTGGTCTGATACCCTTAGTGGTTGGGTTCAACACTGCTAGCCAGCTATGGAACTAGAGTGGAGGAATCATACTTACAACTTGATCCCTCAGGCCTCTGACCTTATGATATTAGTCTTCATTTTTCCCATACACTTAACAGGACCCTTAAACTGGTTACCCGTTGTTTATCTGACGATTGCTGTTATTTGATCCACCGATTATAGGTATTTTTAGTGTAATATATTCTAGCAGTCTGTATGACATGGCACGCTGATCTTCAGCACTGGGCCCATGCGGAAGGTACTGCCTTAAGACGGGAAAAACAACATGGGCGGAGACACATCCTAACAGCAACCTTTGGGATAACCTAGTGCACACAACCATAAATTACTGGTTAACAATGATTACCTGCCACCCTGAACATAAATAGACCAGACAACATATGCTACAGCCATTTTGACGTCCCAGTGCTTCTGCCCCCACCTTTTTGTTCTTTAGATAACCCCAAAAATGCATAGGCAATGAATGAATGTGGGGCCTCTTCATTGACTGTTCTCTATATAGGAGGGACCCAACGTGTACCCCCATCAACTTGGAGCAGTTCTGTGTTTATTATTTGATGTTTCTTTATGGAACTTGCTTTATGCTGAGCCAATTGTCCTTAAGGGATTATTGTTGGAATTATGTCCTCTGTACATGGTAGCCTACGCATACATGCCCTTTCACCATCAAATCAATAAAGAGGTTTCGAATTTTTTTTAAACATTTTTTTTATTAAAGATCACTTAAACTGCTCACAAATGTAAGTGGCGGGTCTTGAGGTGTTACCCTCGGCCGAACACAGAGTGCAAGTTAATGGTTGCTAGTAGGATAAAACACCCAACCATAAAGGTGTGGTTGTGCCAGGATGGTCAGGCAGTCGAGGATTCTGAGCTTGCAATGGGTTTGACTTAGGAGAAGGGTCAGTTCGAGATGTGACTGTAGATAGATTTGAATACCAGGCTGAAGGGTTAGTACACGGTCTAGTTGTGAACTGTGTGCCAGCGGGCCTGACAGGGTGAACAAGGAAGACGACCTAGGCAAAGTGGAATGGGTGGGGGTGACAACGCTGTCGTTTCTGAACGGGGGGGGGGGGGGGGGAACGAGAGGACAGTAAATATTTCAAGGCACTACGAGTATTGCCTTGGTTAGTTACCGGTAATGGAAGGTCCTTCAGTGACTAATGGGAAAGAGATGGGCGGACATTTCATTTCACAGATGAGTGTAACTATCTCTGAAACTAGGCCATCAGGAAGCAGGCGGTAGGCGGGTGATACAGAGACCAGAAAGAGGGATTTGGGTCGAAGCCGTGGGGGGCGTACATGGGTCTAGCCGAACTAACCTAATAAACAATAACCTACTGTGCAGGCTTTGGCATCGCAACACCCCGTGCTTAATTTGTAAAACGAATGAGAATGCGAATGCCGGTGCCCAAAGAGCTACTCAGAAGTCCGCGACCAGGATTATTAAATGTCGGTGCGCGGAATACCAGGGCCGTGTAATCCTGACCACGCTGTTCATCTGGGGCACAGAGAGACATAATGCTGTTGCCCGCATCCCGGCCGATATCAGTGAAGACGTAGCACCCGATTTCATTAGATGGCAATATTCCGGGCACCAGGCTAAAACATCGTGCCCCAACGTTGGAGCAAAAATCTACCGGGGAAAAAAGGGCACTACTGCCGGCTGGAAATGCCAAGCTCTCTCGCTCCGGGGTCTGTACAAAGCACCACCACTTCTGATTTAGATTTCAGACCACAAAAACAAAAATCCCACCGCCCATTAATCCGCCCGCCCGCCCCTCACCTAGTCTGCGCGTAGAATGGGGCCGCCGTCAGGTGTCTGTTGTGTGCAAGGGTGTCTGCCAGCCTCCTGTCTCCAGCTCCCTTTGATGATGTACGTACGGCCACCTCTGCTGCTTGTTTCTCCTTCTGCATAAGAAACCACCCGGATCGGATCTATAAAGGAGAAGGAGGAGACTGAGACGAGGGCTCCACCCCTAGAGGCGGGAAGGGGCGACGCTCCTCTGCCCAGGGTTCGGGGCAAAGCAGATGGGGCAGTGGAGAGGAGGGTGAGGGGTGGGCCTGCTCCATTTACTGGCTCTCGACTAAAAGAAACCTGGAGGGGTCTGACGAAAGTACACCATGGTTGTTTTCTTCATGCCGCTGACGGCGCTTGTTTTTAGGCTGGGACCTGTGTCTGCACTTGTTTTCCTGTACACTATGCAGCTAGTGCGTGTTTTCCTGACCCACTGCCATTGTGTTTTTTGCCTGGTTCCTTTGTTACTTTTTACATTTCTTTGTGCATTTTTATATAGCGCGCACTAGGCTGGAAGGTATGGGAGCACTTTAGATGAGCACAAGTTTCATTACACAAGGTCACATTCATTTTTTTATGACGATTTTTTTTTTTAGATTTACATAGCGCGAATTCGACCCGAGAGTATCTGAGCGCTTTACATGAGCACCAGTTAAGTTACCCAAGGAAAGAGAAACGCAGGATGTCGAGCCGACGCCGAGACGCGTTTCCCTAATCCCCGTTCCAATGCGTGTTTTTGTGGTGCCAGTGTGTATTCTTTGCTCAGCGTGTAGACCCCGGTTATTTTGCTCTTGGTTTCTCCTTGTCCCCTTGCCGGTGCGAGTTTTCCTGCTGCCACAACATGTGGTCGTTTTTGTCCCCTATTCCAAACATCGTTTGTTCCGCTGCTCCGATTATTTGTTTCTTTCCTGGTGCCCATAGCACTGCGTTTGTGCTTACCGTGCAAACTGGAGTTTCCCCGCAGCCCCTACCAGGGGCACGATGCCACTGAATGTTTTCCTTGTCCCATACCTCTGCTTGTTTTTCCTGTCTGCTATTTTTCTCCTGCCTGTGTCAGCGCTTGCTTAGTATGCTTACCCGCCCCCTTGCTTGTATTTCTGCTCCCTGCGCTTGTTTTTCGCTCGGAGGAATTGGGGGAAAGGTCGTTCAAAGCTCTCAAAACAAGCCACCCCCGAGAGCCGCGGATTATCTGCCTGGCAACAGGGCACACACCAGAGGCCAGGGAATGGGAGGCGGCGTACATCCAGGATCAGGCAGAATCGGCACAAAGTGGGCCTGGGGGTGAGTGGACCATCAAAGATGGAGTGAGTACACCCGTCCTAAACAATAGCACAGCCCAGGCCATGAAGAGGACGACAGCAGGACTAAACCACCCCCGAAGAAGCAAGGGCCCTTCTCCATAATGTTTACAGAAAGACACTTCTTGGAAAACTGGCGGAGGGTGTTTGAAGACCTGCAACCGTTCCAGAAAGTCACATGGATCTTTGTACCCAGGCTTCTGCCAAAACCAATCACACTTAATAGTACAGTGCAATAATGTTTTATTAGTACACTTAAGTATGCTGCTGTTGCCCTACAATGGTTCTTTACAATATTCCTTTACATTTTTGTTTTTCAGGGAGGTTTTACGCACAGAATAACAGACAAAATATACACACCGCATTGAGCCGTCACCACCACACACCTTACAACAACCGCTCACCACAACTCAGCTGATTATTTGATATATATTTATTACATGGTAGCTACTTTTATTACACAAAATGAAGTAATATATAAAATACATTATTCATGGGAAGTATAATCAAAAGTTGAACACTTTAATTCTAATCTGTTCTTATTGTTGGCTGGACCTTGCAGATAACAGCTTCAACAGCTCCCTTCCAAAGGCAGAATGTGGTTTTAACAAAGCAAAATGTGTTTCTTCTGAAATTCTTCATTATCAACTACTTTGTTATTTGCATCATGTTTACCACATACAGCAAACGAGTCTAGCCCAGTAATCCACCAAATCAATCAATCAATCAATCATGCCATTTGTATAGTGCACTACTCACCCGGGAGGGTCTCAAGGCGCTTGGGGGGAGGGGTATGCTACTGCTCGAACAGCCAGGTCTTGAGTTGTTTCCTGAAGGCGAGATGGTCCTGGGTCAGCCGAAGGTGGATGGGGAGGGAGTTCCAAGTCTTGGCAGCCAGGTAAGGATCTTCCTCCAGCGGTGGCTCTTCGGATGCGTGGTACGGCTGCGAGGGCGAGGCTGGTGGACCGTAGCTGGCGGGTGGGCGTGTAGAAGGTCAGGCGGTCATTGAGGTACTTGGGGCCCAGGTCGTGGAGAGACTTGTGTGCGTGGGTGAGGAGCCGGAACGTGATCCTCTTGTCGACGGGGAGCCAGTGCAGGTTCCTCAGGTGGCTGGAGATGTGGCTGCGTCGGGGGACATCCAGGATGAGTCGGGCGGAGGCGTTCTGGATGCGCTGGAGTCTTTTCTGTAGCTTGGCTGTGGTTCCGGCGTAGAGGGCGTTTCCGTAGTCCAGTCGGCTGGTGACGAGTGCCTGGGTGACAGTCTTCCTGGTCTCGGTCGGGATCCAGCGGAAGATCTTGCGAAGCATACGCAGGGTGTTGAAGCACGATGAAGAGACAGCATTGACTTGTCTGGTCATCGAGAGGGAGGGGTCCAGGATGAAGCCCAGGTTGCGTGCGTGGTCGGTTGGCTTGGGTGCGGTGCCCAGGGCTGGGGGCCACCAGGAGTCGTCCCAGGCGGAGGGCGAAGATCCCAGGATGAGGACTTCCGTCTTGTTCGAGTTCAGTTTCAGGCGGCTGTCCTTCATCCACTCGGCGACGTCTTTCATCCCTTCGTGTAGGCAGGTTCTGGCGGTGTCGGGGTCTCTGGTGAGGAAGAGGATCAGCTGGAAGTCGTCGGCGTAAGAGATGATGTTGAGGTTGTGCTGGTGTGCGATGGCTGCGAGAGGTTTCATGTAGATGTTGAAGAGGGTGGGGCTGAGTGAAGATCCTTGCGGGACGCCGCAGATGACTTCGGTGGCCTCGGAGCGAAACGGGGGAGGCGGACTCTTTGTGTTCTTCCGGCGAGGAACGAGATGATCCACTCCAGTGCCTTCTCTTGGATACCGATGTTGCTGAGGCGCTGGACTAGGGTGCGGTGTTTTCAATCACTATCCACCAGCTAACATCTCCAAAATAAAAGCGAAGTAAAACAAACATAAACGTGACCTGTATAATATGATCCTATATTGTCAGTTCAGGGTTTTGGTGACATTTACAAACAACTCAGCATTTGGCCTCGTTGCTCATGAGGTCACCAGAACTCCTCACTGGCAAAATAGACTCACAGTTTGTGGTTACCCGTCATGAATCCGCAAGCAGGGACTCTTCCTACACTCGACAATGAAAGTAAGTAGCAGACTACACTGCATAACTCCATAGATAATGCACATTCTCTGTCTGTGTCAGAACCCCTATGAGAGGGCCACGTGGCAAGTAGGAGCTACTTGGGTCAATCGTGGTGGTTGAGCCTGGTTCAATGTACTATGGATTCCAAGCACCTGGGCCAAGTACCTCTTCAGCACTTGACTCTCTGGAATAGTGTGGTTCAAGCAGTCCAAGGCTCCCTCAAGGGGAGGTAGATACGGGGGTGAACATAGGCTCCCAACTCAAAATACACGCAGCAGCAGCAATAAATTATTGTCCAAATACTCACTTGTATGACAAAAGAGAAGTATTTTATTTTACCACTGTTAACACAAAGGGCAATACCACATTCACAAACAACTACACGGTCCCACCTGAGGTAGGGGCTCTAGTATTTTGTAGGCAGTTGCCTCTGTCACACTCCCTCCTTGCTCTAGCAATAGTGGTTATTTCCCATTCACTGTAAGCAACATGGAGGGTAAACCCCACTAGTAGTTCAAGTCTCAAGAGTCCACTCCAACTCAGTATTAAAATCAGAAGAGTTCAAATAACAAAGTGCTATCCAGCAAGCAAGTTTCAGTCCGTCGTAAGTGACCAGAGTTCCTGTGTGCCCCCTTTTACGGGCACCGGACCGGCAGAGGCTGGTTCAGGTGAGTTCAGTGTGTGCAGCTCAGGCGGGCTGCACTCAGCGATATCTGAGTTCCTCAAACGCGGTCATGCAACCCCAGCAACAGAAGGTTCCCTGTGGCTTCTCCTGGCAGGGTAATTCTTTGGTCCATTTCACAGAAGGGGACTTTTCCATCCCAACAGTCTGTCTGTCTCTTTGTCTATAAAATACAGTGGTATGAAAACTCAAATTAAATTGCCTATTGTGAGGTTCTGCTGTCATTTGAAGAAACACCCTTTTCAAGACAACTAGCCCAAAATAATCACGTAATATAAGAAATACATAACAGGCAACGTGTGATATGGTCTTATAATGCACCTTTGGGTTCTGGTGACATTTACAAACACTCGACCTTCAGCCTCATGGTTTATCAAGTCACCAGAACATTTGAATGGCAATACTGAGCCATAGTACGTGGTTATCCTTTAATCCATCATGTATACTCCCTCCAATATAAATAGGTGTGTGTGTGTATGTATGTATGTATGTATGTATATATATATATATATATATATATATATATATCTATATCTATATATGCTCAACTGAAGTCCTGCAATTTATCCAACTTCATTCACCTGGCGAGGTCTGTGCATGGGTAAAGGGTACTTGACCCTCTCAGAATCTTACACTCTCAGCAATGCAAGTAAAAGGCCCTCACTCCAAAGGAATATTCCAGTGAAAATTTATTACGGCTGACGCGGTTCAACCTGTCCAGTCTTTGACAAAGACGGTACAGGTCAAATACTAATTTTATTTTTGATTTAGACCTCTTCTGAGATCATAAAAATAGGTACCAACGGGTTGCTATGAGTTGGTCACCTGTGGTGCTGTCCACATCAGAGCAGCCAGGATGATGTGATGGAGTATGGCGGTCCTTTGTGGTTGTGGCTTATTTACAAGGCAGCGTTAAGCCAAGTTAAGTGGCTTAACTCTGTCGTGTAAATACGGCAATGCCCCCATCACCACCACAATGTCTTAAAAAGTGACGGTGTGGTGTCTATAGGGGCTTGTACATATGCCCCTGAGTATGATGAAACTATGAGTAGCACTATAACAAAATTATATGTTTGCCATCAGCTCTTATGAGCCAAGCTCCACTCCCCACAGAAACTCAAAGTTATCTGCAATGAAAGCAACTGTAGCCCACAAGGCTCTGCCACCATACAAAATCAGGTAGCTGCTGAGAAAAGGAAACAAGCATTAGAAATGCAATTGGGCTCGGATTTATTTGATTTTGAGCTAATGGTATTGTAAATGGCAATGTGTTTTCGTCATGTGTGATGGAGTGTGTGCATGTGGTGTGTAGTGGTATTATGTGAGTTGTATTGTAATTTTACCAATGGTGTCATGCTGTGCTTTACATGAATATGTTTAAAAGTAAAGTGTATCATACTGCGATTGGTACAAAAGTTAATTGTGGATGCGTTAACAATTGATGCGTGCACTGATGGCTGTTGGTGTGTGTGTTTGGTGGAAGAGTGCACTGGCGCCTGGAGGTGTGTGTGCCTAGTGGAAGGGTGCACTGACGGCTGGTGTATGTGTGCTTAGTAAAACAGTGCACAGATGGCTGATGGTGTGTGTGTTTGGTGAAAGAGTGTACTGACGGCTGCCTGGTGTTGTACGCCTGATGGTGTTTGTGCTTGGTGAAAAAGTGCATTGATGGCTGGTGGTGTTTGGCCCTGGTGAAAGGGTGCACTGATGGCTGGTGTTATGTTGTTGTGTGTGTGTTTGTGTGTGTGTTTCTGTGTGTCGGGGTGAGTGTGTGGGGGTGAGTCTGTGGGGGTGAGTCTATGGTAGTGAGTGTGTTGTGGTGAGTGGTGATGAGTGTGTAGTGGTGAGAGAGTGGTGTGTGTGTGGTGTGTGTGTGTTATGTGTGTATCGTGTATGATTGTGTGGTGCGTATATGGTGTTGTCGAAAGGTAGGGCCGAATTCGACCAAGAACCCTTCAGTATTTGCCCGGCGTTAGCCGCCTCTCATACCATTCGAGATTACCAAACAAAGAGGCAGGCGCTGGAGACAGAAGGCAGGAAACAGGAGTTTATTCCGACGGAGCAGAACACGTCAAATCAGACAACAGGGTATCTTCTCGAGGTGCTCTAAACGCATCCTTGAGGCCTGGCCTTTTATACACAGGTTTATTGCTTTATTACATGAAACACATTCTTGTCAATACTTGATGTACGGAAAGACATCCTCGGAATCCCCGCTTCACCCCCGTTCCCACAAACATTTACAGTAGAGTTCCCACCTCGACCTCAGCATGTGGTGGCTGTCGCGCAGCTGGACATTCTGCTGGGAACGGGAAAGGGGGCGATCGGTTGGATCTGGAGGTGTGAGGGTATTGATTAACCACCGCTCCTTTGATGTGAGGCGGGGCCCTACTGTAGGGGGCAATAAACTGCATCTGCCGGACTAGGTGATGGCCTGGGATCGGGCTGGACAATCGGGCAGGGAGGAAGAGGTTATCAAAGAAGGGCCTGTTCTTTCAATGAGATGAAAGAGCGAGGGGGTTCAGCACGGGATGTGGCTCGGAGACAGGGTCGTGCTAGAGGTGCGCTTATGGTCCAAGCAGGAGAAACCGGGGGCTGCCGGGGCGCGGGGGAATGCTTGCGAGGCTGGGGTGTGAGGGGGAGAGGCGCGCAGGCTATTGGCAGTGGGCAGAGAGGTCGTGACACAAAAATGGCTGCCACATACTTTCGCGATGGGGCCTAAAAGGGACAAGATGGCGTGGCTACTGTTTTCATGATTGACGCTCTACTTTCAACAGTGGCTGTGGTGAACATAAATAAACGCCGCTTATGTATACCGATTTTAGTCATTTTCCACAGTCCCCAGTTTTTATCATGAGTAAGTTCATTTCTGTTCATGTCTGAGGTAAGGACGTACAAGCTGACATTTTAGTTATACTAATAAGGGAGTTATGTGGCTGGACTGTCTATCGAGGTCTTTGGTAGCCCATATGCATTACGGGCAGATGGAAATAATCCTACTATAAATGTTGACAGAATCGTACATAACCACATGTAGTCAATGCGATAGGCGAGCAGGCAGTGCATATAAAATTACATTAGCTGTGTCATACGTCAGACCTTGGAGACGGGGGACATTATTTAGACGATGTAGGAAATTCGTTTGAATACAAGCATGATGTCATACAGAAAATGTTCTGGCAGAATAAGGGCTATTATCACTTGAGGTCTGGACTCCATGGGGATCAAAATTAAACAGCATGTTCATGTGCATAACTGGTGTTCTACAATCATCAAGGTATAGAGTTAACGCCTTCTTAGTTATCCTTGTACAATTGAAAAGCGACCAATGTAAGGTTATGAAAACTCAATTGGGTGGTAATCAATATGAAGCGGTTGGGAGAGAAATTCAACTTGACAAGGGACAGTCAAGGGGTGGCAATGTTCAAAAATGGTTCGTCTGTCCATTGTCTTTTTACAGCGAGCCATCACTGGTAGGCTCTCATCGTTCTTCCTCTTTCGTTGGCGCTGTTGAGCACCGGCGGTGGAGCTACGCGTCCGGCTCTACTTCAGATCTCGTGTTGCAGGGTGTGGCCATTCTTTGCTCTTGGACCACAGTCCTGTGTTTGTCCTCAGAGTCAAGTTCAAAAATTCCATATGGAAAAAGGGGGGGTTATGGGGGCGTGCTTTGGGAGGCCGAGGGAAGAGAGGGTGGAGTGGGATCAGATCTGAAACGGACCAAGGAGGGCATACATTTCAAGCAAGCGGGCCAATCAATCAGGCACAATGGGCTGGGACTTTCGACACGAGCTCATCAACGTGCAGGGGCTTCTGGGTGGCCCTTCTTTCTTTCACTTTCCACGCTGAGAACGGTGCCTTGTCCCGCAACTCTTTGCTCTGCGGCTCCCCCTAGGTCGAGGTCATAGATTTTCCCCGATCTGCAGCCAGGCTGTGCGTCACATCCGGCCTCTCTCCTCCCGACGACTGCACGTTATCCTTGAATGAGTATAAAAAACAATTTTTAAAGAATTGGCAGGGGAAGATGTTTACACACTTTAATTTCTCTCCCAACCCCAAGTAGTTGGGGAAACGTTCATTGGTCACGATAGGGTGGATGCTTAGTAATCCTTACATCGGTGTATGTTGTTAACTCATGCATCATTGCTGTAGTGCAGGTTGGCAAGCATTTTTATTTTCAAACAACACGTCTGTTTGGTGTTTTACTCTTGTTATAGTTGCGAACGTGGCAAGAAGTCTGTTGTCTAAAAATTACATAGTTTATCGAATTCAAACCGGCTCCTTCAGTAGAGACTCGCGTTTGTCTAAAACAAATCCTGTTGAGCTATATGTTTCTTCAAGGTCTGTTAATTTATAAAAATTGTGAAATGCTGTTATCATGGGACTATAGCTACAGTCTTTAAGATTTTCTGGGACGGCTGTTACAGGACTAGGACCATTCTGGAGGGACGGGGACGTATCGGACATTCTATTTTTGTACAATGGGCGGAGGTAATCCAAACGATGAGGGTGGTGTTACCAAAGTACTTAAGAAAAATCCACTGACATATAGTTCCCCTTTTAAGGGTCAGATTAGGGGACATCAGTCGTCTCACCTGTCCTTTTTTTTCTCGGCCAATTAAGTTTCATCATTTTACCAAAAGGAGAGGCAGTACTATGGCAAAAATACGATCGTTTTGTTTCTGTCAATTTGTTCAAACACTGTCGTGTCTAAGAGCCAATTATTCCCATACCGGCGAGGTACAGTGTCGTCATTTATTCAAAAGGGAGCGAGGGAGCCCTCAGAGGGAGAGAGCGTCGTGCGTACCAAATAGGCTATTAGTACACGTACAACATAAAAAGAGGGAGAGAGAGACGTGTACAATAATAGGCTATTCAGTGCACACACATATAGATCAGTACGGGTCAGTTTCACGTAAAAAAGAACACAAGCTGAGGGAAAACATAAATTCATAGTTTACGTAAACACAAATACCAGATAGGGTGCGACAGTACATACATCAAGTACGAAAACTTAAGATAAAACAGAGGGCTATTTTTGGCGAAAGAGCCTTTTCATGCGTGTTGCATATTTTCAGTACTCCATTTAATTCATTCGGGGGTCGAGCTCTTCGTTCTCCTTCCTTCCTAATAGCAGACAATTTCTGTTGGTAACCTCGCTTCAATAAATACTTACTCCTTTTAATTGGTCGGACACTGGTCCAGTCGTGCTTATACTCACGGTGGGGCCTTCCAACATCTAACAAATGTCGATCCGAGTTGAGGTAATGGAGGGGTGTCTGTCGGATGTGCGATGGTGCAATTCTGACTTTTCTATGAGGATGGAAGAAGAGGGGGTGAATCTAAAACATGACAATATCCCTAATTTCTGGGCTGAGGGGGGATTTTAGATGAATCCCAACCCGGGGTATCCTTAACTTTTCTCATCTAGTCTGCACATTAAGTTGACTCACTGGTGCGCGTCATTTAGGGCGTTCATTTGGGATATCGGTTGGGGTCCGAGGTACTACAATAACCCTTCAAGTTTCTGGCGTAGGCCACTCTCCCATTCACTAGCTCCAGAGAGAGAGAGAGAGTCGTTCCTAGGTAGGGTAAGTGCTATATTCTTTCTCGTCCTTCACATGCAGGTACCATGTTCGGGCTTGTTTTTCTTATTCCATTAACCGCTCGATCCATACCTCAGTCATACAAAAAAAAGCATTCGTCCGTCAACCCAGACGTGCGCCACACATGAGCATTCATACAACACAAATCGGGGCCCACGCGTGCATTCATACCATACAATTCTTCTTCTTTCTGCGTGTAACACGGTGCATTCTGGGTCTTCTCCATACTCCAGCTGAAATTCCGATATTAACCTGCAGAGAAAGAGAAAGGGGGGGGTGGCAGCATACAAAGCACATCAGTGCGCAAAAACACGAAAAGTTTTTTTTACCTACCACGTGCCTAACTTATCTTCTGTGGGAAGCAGTACCTTGCATCTCGGCATTGCAGCCCAGAGGAACTGGTCTATTGTCCTATTCATAGATATATGTAAATATCCGAGTCTTTTACCTATTGCTTATGCTGCAGGAATGCAAAAATACGACAGATCTTGACTATTCTGTTCGCATTGTTCGTATGTACCACGCCTTTCTAATTTTTCATAACCAAAATTGCTTCATTTTATTTGTAAAAACTCAAACGAGACAAACGGTTGCAGGATCCATGAAGGTTGATTTTATAATTGAAAGTAAAACAAGATCAGTTACAATAAAATCGTTTATACGCATACCATGTGCGAGCATCATGACTAGCATTACTTTGAAAATACAATAATCAATAGTGAATAAGAACCAATATCACGAGGGTGTCCGCATGCCCAGTCAGTACCCTTCCCCGCCCGCCACGTGCGCAAGGACCGTATACATATCCCATAATATCAAGGCTACGCAGCTAAAACGTCATAAGGAGTTGCAAGTCTCGCCCATACTGGCGCCATTTTGGGGCGTGGCCGGGTGGGTCCAGAGTATAGTTCAAATGCCTCCGACAACTAGCGGCCGGACCAGAATCCCTTTCGGTAGTCCAAAAAGTTCGTTAGCGCCAACAGAGAGGACAAGCGGCGTGGACTGCGGCTTAAAGGCGAGGAAGGCAAAATCTTCCCTACCGGGTCCCGCTGAGGTCCCACCGGAGCTGATCGAGTTTGGCAGTACAAAGGCCGGTGTCAGCACGAGAGCACCACCATCTTGTGACAATGCTGTGGCCACTCCGGAGAGCGGGACAGCAGGTGTATCCCTCCACCGACACGTTGAATCAGTCTTTCCTACGATACCAGATGTGGATAAGGTGGCGGTCGCCCGGGGCAGTGGCATATCCATGGGGGATAGTCGAGCAACAGTGGCGGTGGCCCCCACCGGAAGCCTGCGGGAGCCGAGGGCCAGTGACTTTCGAAGAATTTTTAAAACTGAGAGGACTTCTTCAAGAGTGGGGCTCATGCCCGAGCAGGTAAGCATCCGAGTTCCAAGGCAGCCCAGCGCCACTCCAATGGACCAGGCCCAAATCCGGGGTGTCAGCCGCCATTTTGTGAGCTCCGTGGCAGCCGCCTGTCGCTGCACCGCAAGAGCGGGTGCAATTCAGTTGGATGGTGGATGAGACACTGTTCCGCCAGAGCGGGCGCAACTCAGTTGGCCGCGCGAGGCACTGTGCCGCAAGAGCGGGCGCAACTCAGTTGGTCGAGTGACGCGCTGGGGTGTAGCTGAGGCACATCCACCTGGGGAGGTGGGGGAGGCTCGTTCGCGCCACCTCTCCCTCCCGGCGCACCCCACGCCGTCCGGATGCCACCTCAGGGCGGACGAATGGGAAGGCCCGTACAACGACATCGTGGCCGTGGTGCTTCCGGGCCATCCACCCGACGACCTCTTCGGCCGATGGCTGCCAGCAAGGTCTTGGCGCGTTGGGTAGCCTCCGGCCTATTCGCTCAACGGGCCGCTACCTCGCCGGCTGATGGCTTTTGTAGACTTTTTTATAGCCCAAAGCCTACTAAAAAGTAGCTCAAAGTAGCCCAACATTGAAGGCGGGACAGGAACAGCGTTAAGCAGACGGCGAATGCGTTGGGTTTGTAGTTGCAGCTGGCTGCCATGTAAATAGTTGTTTAATAAAAAGTTTTAAATAGTTGTTTAATAAAAAGTTTTAACATGTTACTTTGCTGGAGTGTTGTATATATTTATCATGCTTGCATAGGGTTTGTCGTTATTTGGGCGGGGTGGGCGGTGGAGCCGAGCTGTCTTGCAGCCATCATGGCGTCGAGCTCGATTCTTCTCATTAGTTTCATATTTCTCATGAGGGGTTGTTCCTAATGTTTCTATTTTAGCGAGTTCAAAAAAGAGATCCCATCAGTGGCCTACTGATTTTACTCGATTCCTTTTGGTTTTCCTAACGATTTTTATGTTTTTGTTTGCTAGCACGATACAGCGGCTAACCCGCAATTTTTTATATATATTTATGTCCTTTTTATTAGGGGCGTCCTCCGACGGAGCCGGATGATCTACCTCTAATAAACGGTCCGGGCTGAACCACCTACCAACAAACGGGGCAAAGATAGACATGACGGGTTACAAAGGGGACAAAAGTCTGCACTACCTATCCATCACTATCCGCAAAGACTAAACAGAGTATTGCGACCCTGTGCTTATTTGTGAATAGAGAATAAACCAAAGAGAACCAATTCCGAACGATCAATGTTCGGTCAAACAATCAATCAAATGAGGGCTAAAAATAGGCACGACGGATTACAACGGGGGCAAAAGCCTGCGTTACCTATCCTTCACTATTCACAAGGACTAAACAGAGTATTGCGACTCTGTGCTTTTTTGTAAATAGAGAATGATCCAAAGAGAACCAATTCCAAAACAGTAAATGCTTGGATAACAATCAATCAAATGGAGAGGGAAGTAGGCACGACGGGTTACAACGGGGGCAAAGGCCTGCGTTACCTACCCTTCACTATCTGCAAAGACTAAACAGAGTATGGCGACTCCGTGCTTGTTTGCAAATAGGGAATCTCTCAGAAACAATCAAATGAGTAATACTAGTATTTTCAAACAAACAATCAATTCGCAATTCGTCGTGTTTACACGACCTTACCCGGACCGCATGGACAGTTTCTCGTCTTCCGCTTCCAGCGCCTGATCGTCCTCTATTCTCTGTAATTGCTGTGGCACTCCTGATGGTTCCCAGTCAGGACCGTAGATCACTCGAGAGAGGTCTGCTCGAACCGGTGAAGTTCGGGTGATCGGGTGCCAGACAAGGGTCTATCGGGCAGGTGCACTTCCCGATCGTTGCAGTCATTCACTCTGTCGTTGGGACCTCTCTCACTGGATCCACGCGTCGCTGATGGGCCCCACGTTTGGGACGCCAATTGTCGAAAGGTAGGGCCGAATTCGACCAAGAACCCTTCAGTATTTGCCCGGCGTTAGCCGCCTCTCATACCATTCGAGATTACCGAACAAAGAGGCAGGCGCTGGAGACAGAAGGCAGGAAACAGGAGTTTATTCCGACGGAGCAGAACACGTCAAATCAGACAACAGGGTATCTTCTCGAGGTGCTCTAAACGCATCCTTGAGGCCTGGCCTCTTATACACAGGTTTATTGCTTTATTACATGAAACACATTCTTGTCAATACTTGATGTACGGAAAGACATCCTCGGAATCCCCGCTTCACCCCCGTTCCCACAAACATTTACAGTAGATTTCCCACCTCGACCTCAGCATGTGGTGGCTGTCGCGCAGCTGGACATTCTGCTGGGAACGGGAAAGGGGGCGATCGGTCGGATCTGGAGGTGTGAGGGTATTGATTAACCACCGCTCCTTTGATGTGAGGCGGGGCCCTACTGTAGGGGGCAATAAACTGCATCTGCCGGACTAGGTGATGGCCTGGGATCGGGCTGGACAATCGGGCAGGGAGGAAGAGGTTATCAAAGAAGGGCCTGTTCTTTGAATGAGATGAAAGAGCGAGGGGGTTCAGCACGGGATGTGGCTCGGAGACAGGGTCGTGCTAGAGGTGCGCTTATGGTCCAAGCAGGAGAAACCAGGGGCTGCCGGGGCGCGGGGGAATGCTTGCGAGGCTGGGGTGTGAGGGGGAGAGGCACGCAGGCTATTGGCAGTGGGCAGAGAGGTCGTGACACAAAAATGGCTGCCACCTACTTTCGCGATGGGGCCTAAAAGGGACAAGATGGCGTGGCTACTGTTTTCATGATTGTCGCTCTACTTTCAACAGTGGCTGTGGTGAACATAAATGAACGCGGCTTATGTATACCGATTTTAGTCATTTTCCACAGTGTGACATGCTGTTTTCAGTATTCGACTTAACTATGTCTATAGATTGTTCTAACAACACATTGATATAAGGCATAAGACAACAAATGTTTAGTTTTAAAAACATGTGAAGTTACAGAAAGTAGAAAAAAACAGACTCTCAAACACTCTTGGCCTCATAAAAGTGAAGAGGACATCTGTTTTCTGTTAATTACTTCTAATCTCGTCTTGTCAGAGTAGTGTCACATTCCTGCCCTCTTCCCTGGCCTCATGCTTCATGGAGACGGGAAAACAGATTCGAAGCATTGTTTTCCCACTAACACAAGGACCCATTTAAAAAAAGCATTTACAATGCAATGGTTTCGCCTTTGGAAAAGTTAGAGTTATTGGCATTGTAAATGACAATTTTTTTATTTATGTGTTGGTTTTGAAAACAGATAAATAAATGGCAGTCATTTACATTGCCATTAGCTTACTCTCTGCAGTCACTCTGCACTCTCTAGCACTCCCTACTCACTCTGCACTCTCTAGCACTCCCTAGAGCTCCCTACTCACTCTGCACTCTCTAGCACTCCCTACTCACTCTGCACTCTCTAGCACTCCCTAGCACTCCCTACTCACTCTGCACTCTGCACTCCCTATGCACTCTGCGCTCCCTATGCACTCTGCGCTCCCTATGCACTCTGCGCTCCCTATGCACTCTGCGCTCCCTATGCACTCTGCGCTCCCTATGCACTCTGCGCTCCCTATGCACTCTGCGCTCCCTATGCACTCTGCACTCCCTATGCACTATGCACTCCCTATGCAGTCTGCACTCCCTATGCACTCTAAACTCTGCACTCCCTATGCACTCTGCACTCCCTATGCACTCTGCACTCCCTATGCACTCTGCACTCCCTATGCACTCTGCACTCCCTATGCACTCTGTGCTCCCTATGCACTCTGCACTCCCTATGCACTCTGCATTCCCTATGCACTCTGCACTCCCTATGCACTCTGCACTCCCTATGCACTCTGCACTCCCTATGCACTGTGCACTCTTCACTCCCTATGCACTGTGCACTCTTCACTCCCTATGCACTGTGCACTCTTCACTCCCTATGCACTATGCACTCCCTATGCACTCTGCACTATGCACTCCCTATGCACTCTGCACTATGCACTCCCTATGCACTCTGCACTATGTACTTCCTATGCACTCTGCATTCCATATGCACTCTGCACTCCCTATGCACTCTGCACTCCCTATGCACTATGCACTCTGCACTCCCTATGCACTCTGCACTCCCTATGCACTCTGCACTCCCTATGCACTCTGCACTCCCTATGCACTCTGCACTCTGCACTTTCTATGCACTCTGCACTCCCTATGCACTCTGCACTCCCTATGCACTCTGCACTCCCTATGCACTCTGCACTCCCTATAAACTCTGCACTCCCTATGCACTATGCACTCCCTATGCACTCTGCACTCCCTATGCACTCTGCCTGCACTCTTCACTCCCTATGCAGTCTGCACTCCCTATGCACTATGCACTCCCTATGCACTCTGCACTCCCTATGCACTCTGCGCTCCCTATGCACTCTGCACTCCCTATGCACTCTGCACTCTTCACTCCCTATGCAGTCTGCACTCCCTATGCACTCTGCACTATGCACTCCCTATGCACTCTGCACTCCCTATGCACTCTGCCTGCACTCTTCACTCCCTATGCAGTCTGCACTCCCTATGCACTCTGCACTATGCACTCCCTATGCACTCTGCACTCCCTATGCACTCTGCACTCTGCGCTCCCTATGTACTCTGCACTCCCTATGCACTCTGCACTCCCTATGCACTCTGCACTCCCTATGCACTCTGCACTCTTCACTCCCTATGCACTCTGCACTCCCTATGCACTCTGCACTATGCACTCCCTATGCACTCTGCACTCTGCACTCCTTATGCACTCTGCACTCCCTATGCACTCTGCACTCCCTATGCACTCTACACTCCCTATGCATTCTGCACTCCCTATGCACTCTGCACTCCCTATGCACTCTGCACTCCCTATGCACTCTGCACTCCCTATGCACTCTAAACTCTGAACTCCCTATGCGCTCTGCACTCCCTATGCACTCTGCACTCCCTATGCACTCTGCACTCCCTATGCACTCTGCAATCCCTATGCACTCTAAACTCTGCACTCCCTATGCGCTCTGCACTCCCTATGCACTCTGCACTCCCTATGCACTCTGCACTCCCTATGCATTCTGCACTCTGCACTCCCTATGCACTCTGCACTCCCTATGCACTCTGCACTCCCTATGCACTCTGCACTCCCTATGCACTCTGCACTCCCTATGCACTCTGCACTCTTCACTCCCTATGCACTCTGCACTCTTCACTCCCTATGCACTCTGCACTCCCTATGCACTCTTCACTCCCTATACACTCTGCACTCCCTATGCACTCTGCACTATGCACTCCCTATGCACTCTGCACTCCCTATGCATTCTGCACTCCCTATGCATTCTGCACTCCCTATGCATTCTGCACTCCCTATGCACTCTGCACTCCCTATGCACTCTGCACTCCCTATGCATTCTGCACTCTGCACTCCCTATGCACTCTGCACTCCCTAGAGGTGTGGCGCCGCGGCCAGGGCGACTGACGCTGGAATCTGGGGACCACGGTTCGATCCCCGGGTCCGGCGGCAGGTTAGCCCAGCACCATGTGACTCTGGGCAATAGCTCGCTTAATCTTCCCGACGGCCCCCCAGCGCCTAGAGACCCTTACGGGTGATTGTGCGCTTTACAAATGTGGACTTTACTCTGCAATCCCTATGCACTCTAAATACTGCACTCCCTATGCGCTCTGCACTCCCTATGCACTCTGCACTCCCTATGCACTCTGCACTCCCTATGCACTCTGCACTCCCTATGCACTCTGCACTCTGCACTCCCTATGCACTCTGCACTCCCTATGCACTCTGCACTCCCTATGCACTCTGCACTCTTCACTCCCTATGCACTCTTCACTCCCTATGCACTCTGCACTCCCTATGCACTCTGCACTCTTCACTCCCTATGCACTCTGCACTCACTATGCACTCTGCACTCCCTATGCACTCTGCACTCCCTATGCATTCTGCACTCCCTATGCATTCTGCACTCCCTATGCATTCTGCACTCCCTATGCACTCTGCACTCCCTATGCACTCTGCACTCCCTATGCACTCTGCACTCTTCACTCCCTATGCACTCTGCACTATGCACTCCCTATGCACTCTGCACTATGCACTCCCTATGCACTCTGCACTCTGCACTCCCTATGCACTCTGCACTCCCTATGCACTCTGCACTCCCTACGCACTCTGCGCTCCCTATGCACTCTGCACTCCATATGCACTCTGCACTCCCTATGCACTCTGCACTCTGCGCTCCCTATGCTGCACTCCCTATGCACTCTGCACTCTTCACTCCCTATGCACTCTGCACTCCCTATGCACTCTGCACTCCCTATGCACTCTGCACTATTCACTCCCTATGCACTCTGCACTCCCTATGCACTCTGCACTCCCTATGCATTCTGCACTCCCTATGCACTCTGCACTCCCTATGCACTCTGCACTCCCTATGCACTCTGCACTCCCTATGCACTCTGCACTATGCACTCCCTATGCACTCTGCACTCTGCACTCCCTATGCACTCTGCACTCCCTATGCACTATGCACTCCCTATGCACTCTGCACTCTGCGCTCCCTATGCACTCTGCGCTCCATATGCACTCTGCACTCTGCGCTCCCTATGCACTCTGCACTCCCTATGCACTCTGCACTCCCTATGCACTCTGCACTCCCTATGCACTCTGCACTCCCTATGCACTGTGCACTCTGCACTCCCTATGCACTGTGCACTCTTCACTCCCTATGCACTGTGCACTCTTCACTCCCTATGCACTCTGCACTCTTCACTCCCTATGCACTCTGCACTCCCTATGCACTCTGCACTATGCACTCCCTATGCACTCTGCACTATGCACTCCCTATGCACTCTGCACTCCCTATGCACTCTGCACTCCCTATGCACTCTGCACTCCCTATGCACTCTGCACTCCCTATGCACTCTGCACTCCCTATGTACTCTGCACTCCCTATGCACTCTGCACTCTGCACTCCCTATGCACTCTGCACTCCCTATGCACTCTGCACTCCCTATGCACTCCCTATGCACTCTGCACTCCCTATGCACTCTGCACTCCCTATGCACTCTGCACTCCCTATGCACTCTGCACTCTGCACTCCCTATGCACTCTGCACTCCCTATGCACTCTGCACTCCCTATGCACTCTGCACTCTGCGCTCCTGTTGGACAGGCCTCGTAGCCGGGCCGTCACCCCCTACGCACAACAGGGCCCGGACCCCGGCTCTCCCTGAATCCCCAGCAAGAGCCACCCCGGCAACCCCCCGAGGTAATCCACAACACGTCCACACCGGGACTCCAGCTCCTGAACCCTCCCGTACCGGCTGGCCGGGTCCCCGTCAGCCCCATGACCCGGCCCGGCAGCCATCTTTGGACACTACAACACGAGGCCACGTGGCCTCGACTCGACCCCAACCCTGGGCCTGGCCCGGCCCCGACATCGAGGCACCAACCTCCACACAGGAGGTAAAGAGACCACTTGGCAGGTCAATGAAAGAAGAAGGCGTCAACGGCTCTCCTCCGCCGGGTGTCGATCACCCCCGGCCTCCCTGGGCGCTGGCTCCAACCCCCTGCTGGGTGTCGGGACCCCCTCATTCCGGACCTCCCGACCTCAAGGCGCGAGGGTCCGGACATCAAAGGGAACCAGACCTATAACTGGGGAAGCCCCAGACCAGGAGGGCAGTTGTATCCTGGAGTCGAGAGACACCGAGAAGAACTCATCCTTGGCGAACTGCTGGCGCTGCCGCAGCCCTGCTCTGTGAACCCTTCGTCTTGGCCTGCTGGCGCTGCCGCGGCCCCCTGCAACGTGAACCATCATCTTGGCCTGCTGGCGCTGCCGCGGCCCTCTGCAACGTGAACCATCATCTTGGCCGGCTGGCGCTGCCGCGGCCCTCTGCAACGTGAGCCATCATCTCGGCCTGCTGGCGCTGCCGCGGCCCTCTGCAACGTGAACCATCATCTTGGCCTGCTGGCTCTGCCGCGGCCCTCTGCAACGTGAACCACCATCTCGGCCTGCTGGTGCTGCCGCGGCCCTCTGTAACTTGAACCATCATCTTGGCCTGCCGGCGCTGCCGCGGCCCTACGCCAATTGAACCATCGCCTCGGCCTGCTGGCGCCAGACTCCTAAGCTCGAGGATTGTGAGCTTCCCTCCTGCCACCTCCTGTACCGATCCGGTACCAATGTAGTGTAGTTCCTATCATCCCAATAGGCTCTGCGCATTGGAATAATACCTACAGCAGTAAAGGCCTAGACCAGACGTTAACTAGGTCTACTACTGTCGATACTAGACTTAAAGTTTTGGGTTTGCCAGCTAGCTCAGAGTTCACTAGAAACTTTCTCGAATGTTCAGGAAGGACTTAACTTCCCTGATTAGACAAGAAGGGATTTAGTTTCTGACAACCATAGAACATGACAACTTTGCTCTCCCCTAATCAAGAGTATATCTCGAGAGTCGTGTGAACAAAAGGCAATTTATTTTACTCAGTCAGTACGTGCATTCTTAGTCTCATCAGATTGTAGAGAAAAGGAAGAGACGGGCGTGTTCAATAAAAAGGTGTTATTTATTGATCAGTCTCTTTTCTCATACAAGAGAAATGGATCAATATTATTGCAATACTTATAGCTAAGTAAAGTGCATACATTAAAAGCAATAGTATAAAATAATACTTGTTAGACGGGGACCTGGAGGGTCGGCCGAGCACAGTGATCGCACAGACAGGTAACTTCCCCCCCACAGATGGACACCACACAAAGTTCAGGGTAACACCTTTTATAGGCACTTCTGGGAGTAGAGTGGTACGATACAAGGCAATCAGGACACGATGATCCTCTCAATTCTAGTCTCTAGTAGGGGAAGGGGGTAGCGGGACAGTCTGGGTACCCACGGGTACGGGGGTGTAACGGTGATGGCTCACAATTCTCGAGCTCGGTGTTCGGAGGGGTCAGACCGCGGCAGCGCCGGCAGGTCCCGGAGAGGTCGTAGGTGGCAACGGGCCGCGGCAGCGCCAGCAGGTCCCAACGAGGATGAAGGTTACAACGGGCCGCGGCAGCGCCAGCAGGTCCCACGAGAATGCAGGTTGCAACGGGCCGCGGCAGCGCCAGCAGGTCCCACGCGGATGAAGGTTACAGAGGGCCGCGGCAGCGCCAGCAGGTCCCAACGAGGATGAAGGTTGCAGAGGGCCGCGGCAGCGCCAGCAGGTCCCAACGAGGATGAAGGTTGCAGAGGGCCGCGGCAGCGCCAGCAGGCAGGACAATAGTTCACAAGGCAGGGCTGTGGCAGCGCCAGCAGTCCGTCAAGGATGAGTTCGTCGCGGTGTCTCTCGACTCCAGGATACAACTGCCTTCCTGTCCTGGGGCTGCCTCAGTTATAGGTCTGGCGCCCTTTGATGTCCGGACCCTCGCTCTTGGAGGTCGGGAGGTCTGGGATGAGGGAGTCCAGACACCCAGCAGGGGGGTGGAGCCAGCGCCCGAGGAGGCTGGGGGTGCTCGGCACCTGGCGGGGGAGAGCCATCGACACTTCGTACTCCCATTGACCTGCCAAGTGGGCCGTTCACCTCCTGGGTGGAGGGTGGTGCCGGGATGTCGGGGCCTGGCCAGGCCCAGGGTTGGGGTCGGGCTGAGGCCGCACGGCCGCGTGGTGCCGTGTCCAAGATGGCGGCTGGGCCGGGCAATGGTGCTGACGGTGGCCCGGGCCCTGTCCTGCGGGGAGGGAGCGAGCCCTTCATGTGGCCTGTCCAACATGCGTCCCCCCCAGCTGAAGGCGGGGAGAGTCACCCATCTTCTTGGGGACTTTCCTCGTCGAGGCGGAAAAAGCGGGACAGGCCATCCGCGTTGGCGTGGTCTTGGCCGGGTCGATGTTCCACAGTGAAGTCCATCCCCTGCAGGGAGATGGACCAACGTAGTAGTTTCGGGTTTTCCCCCCGCATCTGCATGAGCCATTGCAGGGGTCGATGATCGGTCTGGACCCGGAAGTGGGTGCCGAAGAGATAAGGCCGGAGCTTTTTGAGGGCCCACACCACGGCGAAGGCCTCCCTCTCGATGGTGCTCCAGCGTCGTTCTCGGGCCAGGAGCCGTCTGCTGATGAAAGCCACTGGCTGGTCAAGCCCTTCGGGGTTCAGCTGGGAAAGGACTGCCCCAACGCCATGGTCGGAGGCATCTGTTTGGACGATAAATTCCCGGCTGTAGTCGGGGGCCTGGAGCACCGGGGCGGAGCACATGGCGGCCTTCAGCTTCTCGAAGGCCGCTTGACAGTCTGGGGTCCAGTTGACCTTCTTTGGTTGGTTTTTGGAGGTAAGTTCCGTGAGGGGCCCTACGATGCTGCCATAGTCCCTCACGAACCGTCGGTAGTAGCCTGTGAGTCCCAAGAAGGCGCGGACCTCGGTCTGGGTGATGGGGGACTGCCACGACTGGATGGCAGCGATCTTGAGTTGCAGAGGGGCCACCAGACCGCTTCCCACCTGGTGCCCGAGATAGGTCACGGACCCCTGGCCAATTTGGCATTTGCTGGCCTTAATCGTGAGGCCAGCTCGTTGGAGGGCCTGTAGCACCTCTCGGAGGTGGTGGCGGTGGTCGGACCAGTGGTGGCTGTACACAGCGATATCGTCCAGGTAGGCGGCGCTGAATCCTTCGAGTCCTGCCAGGACCTGGTTTACTAGCCGCTGAAATGTTGCTGGCGCATTCTTCATGCCGAATGGCATGACCTTGAAGTGATAGTGGCCATCAGGGGTAGAGAATGCCGATCGTTCTTGGGCCCGGGGTGTGAGACCGATCTGCCAGTAGCCCGCTGTCAGGTCGAAGATGCTGAGGTAGCGGGCAGCTCCCATGCGGTCGATTAGTTCATCTGCTCGGGGGATGGGGTGTGCGTCTGTTCTGGTGACCGCATTCAAGCCCCGGTAGTCGACGCAGAACCGGAGCTCCGGCGTGGCGCCGGGGGCGGACGCTTTGGGGACCAGTACCACCGGGCTGGCCCAGGGGCTGTCTGAGGGCTCGATGATCCCGAGTGTGAGCATCTTGGCCACCTCCTCTTGGATGCAGGCCCGTACCCGATCTGGTACGCGGTAGGCCCGATGGCGAATAGGGGGACTGTCTCCAGTGTCCACGTCGTGTAAGCACCAGGGGGTGACCCCTGGGGTGAGGGAGAACAGGGTGGAGAACTGGAGCAGGAGGACTCGGCAGTCTTGGCGCTGTTCCAGGGTGAGGGCCTCCGAGAGTCGGACCCCGTCCACGGAGCCGTCCTTCTCCCGTGACCGTAGGAGGTCAGGAAGGGGTTCGGAGTCCTCCTCGGTTCCATTGTCGGTTGCCATCAGGAGACTGAGTTCGGAGCGTACAAAGTGGGGTTTCAGTCTATTAGCGTGGAGGACCCGGAGAGGGTTTCGGGAAGATTCCATATCGATGAGATAGGTGACAGGGCTCTTGCGCTCGATTACTTTGAAGGGCCCCGTCCATTTGTCTTGCAGGGCGCATGGTTCGGTGGGAGACATTACCCACACTTGTTGGCCGGGTTCAAATTCGATGGAGGATGCATTTTGATCGTACCACCTTTTCATGTCCTCCTGACTGGCCTCCAGGTTTGTTTTTGCCATCTCTCTGAACCTTCTGGTCTGGTTGCGGAGGGTTAGGAGGTACTTGAAAACATCTGGAGGGTTCTTTAGAGGGGGCATTTCCCAGCCTTCTTTGACTAGGCTGAGCGGGCCTCGCACCGGGTGTCCATACAAGAGTTCGAAAGGGCTGAAGCCGAGGGACTTCTGGGGGACTTCTCGGTAGGCAAAGAGAAGGCACGGTAGTAGCACATCCCACTGGCGACGGAGGGGCTCTTCCAACCCCCCAATCATCCCTTTGAGCGTGCGGTTGAACCGCTCAACCAGTCCGTTCCCTTGAGGGTGATAGGGGGTTGTGAATCGGTAGGTGACCCCACACTGTTGCCAGAGGGACTTCATGTATTTTGAGATAAAGTTCGTACCCCTGTCGCTGACGACTTCCCGGGGGAAGCCCACTCGAGAGAAGATCCCCATCAAGGCTCGACCCACTACTGGGGCTGTTATCGTACGAAGGGGGACCGCCTCAGGATAGCGGGTAGCGTGATCCACCGGGACCAGGATGAAGCGATGTCCCTGTGCTGTTCGGGGGTCCAGGGGCCCCACAATGTCTATTCCCACCCTTTCGAACGGGGTGGTCACCACGGGGAATGGTTGTAGGGGTGCCTTGAGTTTGCGGCCGCTCTTCCCACTGGCCTGGCAGGTCGGGCAGGACCGGCAATGGTTGGATACGTCATTTCTCATTTTGGGCCAAAAAAAGTGAGTCACCAGGCGGTGGTAGGTCTTGTCTTGGCCCAGGTGCCCGGCCAGGGGGGCATCATGGGCTAGGTTCAACAGGAAGTCTCTGAAGTGGAGGGGCACCACCAGCACTCGCCCGGCCCCCAGTTCTGCGATTTTCTGTTCGCTGTACAATAGATCATTGTCCCAATAAACCCAGTGGGCCCCGGTGGTGTCTCCTTGGCTCTGGGCGAGCGCTTGCTGTCGCAATCCCTCGAGGGAGGGGCAGGTCTTTTGCTCCTGCCGGAATTGTTCCTGGGTGGGCCCCCCTTCTTGACGCCACTGAGCCAGGTCGGGAAGCTCGGGGGGCTGTGTGGACCCCTCTGGGGTGGGGTCCGGGTGGTCGGTCTGGAGGAAGTCTTCTTCTGGAGTGATCGAGGGCGGAGGTGCTGCCCATTCTGGTTCTTCTGGTCTAGGGATGGTGCGGGTGGCCATGGACCGGTTGGTTACGCACGCCCAGTCCGGGAGACCCAACATCCCCAGATGCTCTCTTCTTTCCACAGCGGCCCACGGGGAGCTCTCGAGATCGTTCCCCAGGAGGCAGTCTACGGGGGCATCGTCACGGACAGTTACTTTCAGCATGCCGGACACTCCTCCCCATTCGAAGGGGACGCAGGCCATCCGACACAGGCTCTCCGAGTTATCTGCCGATCGGACGGGGCAAAGTACGTTTGGTAGGATTTGTTCAGGGGTCACCAGGTGACAGCGGACAGCCGTCACACTGGCCCCGGTGTCACGCAGGGCCTCGGCCTTGCGCCCATTGATGCTCACCCATTGGCTGTACTTCCGAGTGTTGGCGGGCAGGGGAGTCCGCGGGACCATGTCTCTTCCTCCTAGGCATGCCAGGGTCATGGCGGCGGGTTCCCACTCGAACTGCTCCGACTCATAGGTCTCCGTGTCTTCGGAGACTTGTTCTTCTCCCAGGGCGGCGGCCGCCATCTGGCGGGGCCCGGGGGCCTGGTTCTTCGGGCAGGTCGGGTCACTGGCATAGTGGCCGACTCGCTGGCATCGATGACACGTCACGTTAGCTCGGAACCCCGGGCGCATCGGGGGGTTTCCCCGGCCTGCTGGGGCCGGGGTGGCGTTAGTGGGTGCGGCCGGGGCGGCGTCTCTGCCCCGGCCCGGGCCTCCTCCTCCTCCTCGGGGACGATGGTGACCTTGGTTGGTTCTGTTCTGCTCATTCGGCCCACTCCGGGCCACTCGGGTGCTCTCCCACCGGTCAGCCTCGGTGGCGAGCTGCCGGGGTTCAGTCAATTTACTGTCGAGGAGGTGCTGCCTGAGCTCGACAAAGCAGTTGTTGGAGAGGTGCTCCCACACAATGAGATTGAAGAGTTGTTCGTAAGTGGTTACGTTGTTACCCTTGATCCACCCCTCGAAGGCTCGGCTGAAATTGTTCACGTATTCCAACCACGTCGTACCTGGGATCCTGGTGCAGTTGCGGAACCTCTGGCGGTACATTTCGGGTGTAAGTCCATATCGACTGAGGAGGGCGGCCTTCATGTGGTCATAGGACGTCATTTGATGGTCCGGAAGCTGCAGCAGGGCATCACGACCCTCGTTGACGAATCTCCCCCATAGACCGGCTCCCCAGTCACTTCGAGCGACCCGGTGGGCGGTCATGGCAATCTCATAGGCCTTGAACCACTGCTGTATGTCGTCGTTCCGGTGATATTCTCGGACCACATCCTTGGGGATGTGGACCTTCTGCTCGGTAGGACCCGGGGAGTGCGGTTGCTCGGGCACCCCTAGGTTTTTGTTCAGTTTGCGCATTTCTATCTCCGCTAGTTTGCACTCGTGCTCGTATGCCAGTCTTTTTTCTTCGAGGTCTCTCTGTCTCTGTTTTTCCTCTCGCTCTTCTCTGAGCCGTAAGTGTTCTAAGTTTATTTTTTGTTCCGCCAGTTTCAATTCTCCGTCTAATCTGAGTCGTGCCAAGTCTAACTCGTGTAATCTATTTTTTTCCCGCTCTTGGATCTCTTCATGGGAGGGGCCTGTTCTCCATTCCTCCGTCCGGGTGGTGTTGACTTCCGGGGCTGCGGGGTCCCGGGGGGTTGCGGTATTTGTCTCTGTCCAGGCCTCTAGGGCGTTTTTGAAGTCTTCTTTTGTGCTTAGCCCGGTGGTAGCAATGCCTAAGTCCATGCAAAATTGTTTGAGCTCTCGGTGGTTGTATTCTTCCAGCTTTTCCATCTGGAACTTCTCCGCCGATCCGCTCTCTTTGGTCGTCATTGTGGTTTTAGTCGTAGGGTGAGTTACTGTCTGTACGGTACGCGTTGGTTCGGATCGCGCCGCTAGCCACCAATGTTAGACGGGGACCTGGAGGGTCGGCCGAGCACAGTGATCGCACAGACAGGTAACTTCCCCCCCACAGATGGACACCACACAAAGTTCAGGGTAACACCTTTTATAGGCACTTCTGGGAGTAGAGTGGTACGATACAAGGCAATCAGGACACGATGATCCTCTCAATTCTAGTCTCTAGTAGGGGAAGGGGGTAGCGGGACAGTCTGGGTACCCACGGGTACGGGGGTGTAACGGTGATGGCTCACAATCCTCGAGCTCGGTGTTCGGAGGGGTCAGACCGCGGCAGCGCCGGCAGGTCCCGGAGAGGTCGTAGGTGGCAACGGGCCGCGGCAGCGCCAGCAGGTCCCAACGAGGATGAAGGTTACAACGGGCCGCGGCAGCGCCAGCAGGTCCCACGAGAATGCAGGTTGCAACGGGCCGCGGCAGCGCCAGCAGGTCCCACGAGGATGAAGGTTACAGAGGGCCGCGGCAGCGCCAGCAGGTCCCAACGAGGATGAAGGTTGCAGAGGGCCGCGGCAGCGCCAGCAGGTCCCAACGAGGATGAAGGTTGCAGAGGGCCGCGGCAGCGCCAGCAGGCAGGACAATAGTTCACAAGGCAGGGCTGTGGCAGCGCCAGCAGTCCGTCAAGGATGAGTTTGTCGCGGTGTCTCTCGACTCCAGGATACAACTGCCTTCCTGTCCTGGGGCTGCCTCAGTTATAGGTCTGGCGCCCTTTGATGTCCGGACCCTCGCTCTTGGAGGTCGGGAGGTCTGGGATGAGGGAGTCCAGACACCCAGCAGGGGGGTGGAGCCAGCGCCCGAGGAGGCTGGGGGTGCTCGGCACCTGGCGGGGGAGAGCCATCGACACTTCGTACTCCCATTGACCTGCCAAGTGGGCCGTTCACCTCCTGGGTGGAGGGTGGTGCCGGGATGTCGGGGCCTGGCCAGGCCCAGGGTTGGGGTCGGGCTGAGGCCGCACGGCCGCGTGGTGCCGTGTCCAAGATGGCGGCTGGGCCGGGCAATGGTGCTGACGGTGGCCCGGGCCCTGTCCTGCGGGGAGGGAGCGAGCCCTTCATGTGGCCTGTCCAACAATACTGTAAAAACATTGATATGGTTTCTAAGCCATAAGATGTTTTAAAATGAATAAAATATATTATATACACATATACATTTGACTAAACGTACTCAACTGGTGTTTCTAAATACGCCTACCCCGTGTACCTGACCTAAGCCTAATACGTGGGCGGGAATAGAAAGTTACAGTTTAAGTTAAGTTTGTTTTTGCCAAGTGAATAACTAAAGAATTCTCTGTGAGGGGTTATTCAGTTCTGTACCTGGAATCTAGGTTGAATGAGGGATGGTATCTCTCGTCTCTGGTCTCGATATTCCAGGCTGCCTGCGAGGGCTACCCAGAAACGCCGGTGCTGGATTTCTCGGCAGGAGAAAGCAGCTTCTCTCAGCGCGTCAGGAAGGCGGGGCTGCGCCAGCGGGGTCTGCTCTGCTCTGGGCTTCGGCAAGTATGGCTGCTCCGTCTCGTCACCACCGCGTGTGTTTGCATAGGGCAATATCGGTAATATTTATACCTTTAAGGTGCCGAGATTGACGTAAGGATGGACATAGATACGTCAATAAGGATGTCATACGACTTGCTCGTTAGCACATTCTTTTGCTGAAGTTCTCGGTGAAATCAAAACAATGGCCGCAGGGTTTTGCCCAGGTTGTCATAGGTTTGATTTGTTATGAGAACTCCGTATGCCTTATCAGGGGCTGGAGGAATATCGCTTGTCTAATTAGATCGCAAGCGTTATGACCTAATCAGATAACACGTTCCTGTGCCGTAGTGTGACTGCGTCAGATAACGGTATCTGCATCATGGGGGTTTTCTGCCTCATGGGCTGACTGTTAGTTAACTTGTTGGTTTGTTTAACCAGAATAGGGTCAGGAATAGGGGGATCGATTCAGAACCTATAGGAATACATCACACCCACTCCACGCTAACTATGGTCATATTTACTAATCTATGCATAGTAAAACATAGTACAACATACTATAGAGTATTGTGTATACCTTACCACCCCAAAATACATAAATGCATTTTGAAATTTTCAAATATACGGAAAAGTTGCAATCATATGTATTGTATGCACTCAAGCTGTATAATAATGCTAAGGTAATCACGCATTTGTATACATTATTGCTTATTTGGTATATGAGAATTTACACATGAAATGGCTCTTAATACAGAAAAAAAGTTCGAGACCATTCCATCACAGAATAAAATATTTATGAACATACCAGCGGGCAGCTAATGTCTATAAGCTATCTAAAATTTAGAAACCTTAGTTCTTTAAGAATAGTTCTTACTTTAAGCAGAAGATAGTGTCCTGAAAAATATGAAAAAATATTTTGGGGCTGCTGAAAAATTGCTGTCCGTGAACTGGAGGAAAAATTGTTCATGTGACTTTATTTTTAAAGTTGAAGGCCGAATTCAGGGAACGCCGTGTGCGAGCTTGTTCAAAAGTCTCTATTTCTGCTCTGGTGAGAACATCATATCATTTAGGCTTTCGAAAAAACTGTCAACAGCTTCCTGGGAAAGTTCCACTAACTCGGAAATAGGTGTAATCATGCATTCGTGCGCATGATTGTTTCCATTGACATTCTGATTTGCATTGCTGACAGAAGGTCGTACCTGATCGATGCTGCTTTCATCTTGAACTTCACTACCCATCAATCGTAGTGGTGAAGCTTCCACGAATGCCGTCATCAGGATTGGTAGCCTTTGAGGGCAGCACAAAGCATGAACCTTGATCGGGCTCAACAATGTTTCTGCATCCATTGGCGCATCCGATTGTAGCGTCAGACAGGTGTCTAACACGCATTCTTCTCCGCATAGCAGACACCTTAATACAGGTAAAACACATCTTTGCCACATTGGTCGAAATGATAGAAACCAAGTCATGTTCAGGTCTCTAAGCCGGGAGAGTCCCAGGATTTTTGATATCCGGTCCCGGTATCCAATGGCTAGGATTGTTTCTTCCTTTGTCGCAAGAGTTTTGTCTGTGACATGGGTTGCCATACCGAAAAATAAGGACCAAGAATAGGATTCCTGCAATTAGTCCCAAGATCAGGGGAAGTCCGCCAAAAATCGAATGGACGAAATCTGGAAAAATACCCAGTATGGCTTTGAATGGTGTTAATGCCATCGAAAATACTGTCTTAAATACCTTTGAGACCCCATTGGTATCAGAAATATTTAAGATTTCGTTTAGTATTTCTGCGAAATGTATGGGGGAATTAGTTGATAACAATGAATGTATCTCTGCAGTCGTCCTTGCGACTTGTAGATCATACGTTTCTTTTGATGACGTGAGCCTTGTAGGCGTCTGAAGAAGCACTGTTTTCATTCTGCTTAAAGTATCTATTCGAATAGAAGTAATTTTCAAATTGGGCCATGCCCTTGCCTCCCTGTCTGGAAAGGAGCTGGGGAACAATGAGCGTCCACAGCACTTGACCTTCGCAGTCGTAGTGACTAGATAAGGAGTCCCGGGCATAAGACTACAACATCTGCGGTCTACAATTAGAATGTAACTCCCATTATAGAGTCTTTGAAAGAATGGTTCTATTTCTGTTGCAGGTGCGCCTTGCTGGTGACATGAAAGGTTGTATGAATTCCCTTCACAGGCTCCATGCAAACTAATTCCGTTACACAGAAGCGTGCCGCTTAGTGACATCGCACAATTATTGCCACTAAGAAACACTTTCTGTCCTTTATTACTGACACATGCATGTGAATAGGGCAGGTTCCATGATGTTTTAATGTACCCCTTTCCCAATTTCTCGTACATGCCAGCCTGTATATATTTTTGGCAGTATTGAAACCTGAAGGTTGAGATTGGAATAATTATTATCCCATGTATTATCCATTCACTGACAGGTCGTTCTGACATTGTCACTGGTAATCTTTCGAGTTTTTCAATGCTCAAGATTGTATAATCAGCACCCTTTTGTGCCATACTGATTTGTCTATCAGTAAGGTTAAAGATTTGGAATAGTGACGTTGTGTTGATTAAACGCCAAGGCACATAGCCTGAACGCAGATTTTGTAACGTCCAGCCAAGCTGTACAATAGAGCGCAATTGGGACTGACCGTGTTGTAATAACAGTAAGTCTTGCGACAATATGTCGATTGCTGAAGACACAATGCTGTCCAAAGAAAAAATTCTGGAGGACAGAGTCATTAACCCATTGTCCACTACAGAAAGTGATTTTTCCAAATGAATACGGTCAATTTCCCGTATTCTCTCTGCTGTTTCAATTTGAGTAACCTTCCAGGCCTCATTGTATGCTGCATATACAGAGGCTGCTATGAAACGTTTTTGACGCTGTTTGCGCGGTCCCATAATGAAATCACGCAAGTCAGCACCATCAGTAAGTAAAGTTAGGTGTTGTTTAATTTCTGCCAGTGTGGAAGTTTGTAGCCATTGAAGGCATAATTTGCCCACACTGTAGGTGGTTATTATCCCTGGGTGATGTCTTTGGGGATATCTAGGGTCTGGCCTGGTCATTTTGAACCCCTGTGTTTTGTTCAGGAATCTATCTTGACAGTTATTTGTATCTGTGGGCCAGATCAACCACTGTTTCCAATCAGGATGTGTTCTGTTTTGGTTTAATACATAATTTACGTCTATCTCTTCATCTGTAGAGCTATTGCTGTACATTGTTGGCTTTGGAATAGACGGTTTATTTAAGTCTTTGATTTTGGCTAGGCCAAGACAGGTGGTTTGTTGAACAGTGTCATTTAAAAATATCATTTGTTCTGGGATCATGCAGGCTCTAAACATAGATTCTATGCCCTGCACTTGCCATTCTTTTGTACCCCAAACACTTTTCAATTCAACATTCTTGTCCCAATAATCAAAACCAAAAGTATTCATTTTTTCAAAGAATGAGTCTGAATATATCAATTTTGTGTTGGTTATCATGGTCTTTGTCCCTGTCTTGTTTGACAATTTAAAATAGAATGCTTCAGCATTACTTGTGTTAAAACCTGAAAAGTATGAATATTTGTCATAGAAGGTCCTTGAGCTTCCTTTTGGAGGGGTTGCACAATGTTCCCATTGATCATAATTTAAAACATTTCTAGGTTGTGCAGATCTATGTAAAAAATGGTTACCATAGTGGTTATAACAGTACATACTATCATAATTTGTAGAACCCTGCAAATAATCATGTTTGGTAAATTTAGCAGACATTACTAAGTCAGACATCATATTATTAATGCTTTCGAAGTCCCAATCATCAGCAAATGAGCTTGGTTTTGCAAAGTCACTCAATGAGATCTTAATTTGGTGTGGATATTTCAGGATTTCGACCGGACCATAAATTTCATAGTCAGTGTTGTCCCAGGCTACCCCACCAGGTATCGGATTGGCTGTGAAGTTGACTGAAGAAAGTTCTCTTTTCTCGATGTGTGAAGATGTGTGTGGTTTGAGGATCAAGTTGATTTTCTGACTTGCTGTGTCCATTTTTGCATATTTTCCCTCAATGAAGCGTCCCAAAGTTAGTATCATGATGAGCCAAAGTATGAGGATAAATGCACCAAAACCCACCCAAAATTCAATCCATGGAGAAATCAGATATGTTTCTTTCAGTTGTTTCAAAAGTTCTTTAGCTTTATCTTTAAAGGTTTTTGATGATGGCTGTGTCTTTGATTCACTGAAGCCTTCAGAGGAATCATCGAAGTTTATGAAGTAGCCGGATGCAGTTCTGTCAATTGTTCCAATTGGTTCAGGATTTCTGTTTCTTGCATTTTCACTTGGTACTTCATTATAGATTGGTGTGTCTCTGCTAAATGTTTTTTATTTGGGTTTTCAGAGGTCTGAGTTCTATTGTATTGTTGCATAGTCCTTGTTGTTCTTCTGTAGGCGTTTCGAATGTGATGAGCCTCTTCGTTAGGACCTCTGTACTGGTAGCAAACCTTGGTGTTCTGCTACTTATTGGGAGTCCACTTGGCCTACTGTTTGTTATCGGCCACATGTTGTGGTTTTACCAGGTCGATGGATACAACTCGGTTCTCCTTTTTTCCAGCAAGTGGCGGTAGTACAACTGATCTTGTCCCGTTGACAGACAAGACAGGAACTGCTTTTCTGTAAGAAGGCCCAAATTCCTTCTTTACCGCGATCTTTTCCCTGACTAGATCCCCGACTTTTGGAATCCAGACAGGTCTTGCTGGGACAGGTGGTGGTTCTTCAGTGGTTGTTGGCTGTTGTTTCAATTTTATGTTGCTCAGGTCTTTTCTTGTTTTGTTTAAGTCCTGCAAAATAGCCAAACGGTCTTTGATATCAAAGCTTTTTTCTTTCACCACTGAAGTCTGACTATCAATGTCAGAGATCAACATCCTAGTTCCAAATAATAATTCGTACGCACTGAATCCCTTCAGAGAATTTCTTGGCAAGTTATTTAGACTACGTTGGACACTTATTAGATGTTTGACCCACCCAGCTCCTGAACCTAATACCTTTGCCGTTATAGATTGCTTTATGTCACGGTTTTTTCTTTCAACAATTCCGTTCCCCTCAGGGTGAAATGGACAAGAGTACCGCAATGCCACGCCCATGCTGACCATGGCCTCCTTATAAGCTCTAGAGCTAAAAGCAGGACCGTGGTCCGAATGCAGCATGCCAATTGCGTATGTGCCGATAAAGACTCGCAAATCTTTTATAACAGTTCTGGCGTCAGCCGTTCGCTGGGGCCACATCCATATGAATCTCGTGCATGAATCCACTGCGACCAAGATATATTTATAGTTACCATCCCTTTGTAAGGGACCACAGTGGTCTAGATAAACACAGGCTAATGGTTTATCCGAGATTAGAAGGGGCGTCTGCGCTGGACGTCTCACCGTTGATACTTTCATTTTTTGACATATTTCACATTCTAGAACATAGTTCCTTGTTTGTCTTCTCATTTGTGGCCACCAGTATCTCTGTTTTAATAATGATACTGTGGCTGAGACGCCAGCATGGATAGAAGCAAGCCCTTCGTGTGCCGCTATTATTAGTCCTAACCTGTGTTCCATGTTTGGAATTGCCCTATCCCCCACTCCAGGGATTCGAGCAAAAGGAACATTGTTCGCATCAGTTATGTATGAGTATTTTACTGGAAAGCCTTTCGGGAGTGTTTCTATCGAATCCTTTTCTGAAGCGCTGACAGCTTGTAATATTTCGCTGTCTATTTTTGTTTTTGACCGGGTGATGGCAGCTACGGAAGCCGTTTGCACAGCTGCCTTCGCGGCCTCATCAGCCAATGAATTCCCTGCAACGTGAACGCCATCACGTTGATGACTCAGCGTATGAATCACGTGAGTCTTTGGTAGTTCTTTTTGTAAAAGAACTACTTGTTCCCAGAGCATTTTATGCTTGATTGTGCCTCCTTTTGCATCCTTAAAACCATTCTGAAGCCAGATCTGCAAATATTCATTATAAGACTGAACGCAATAATACGAATCGCACACTATGAGTGTGGGGAATTCTCGATCGGTATTTTCAAGCGCCATCTTGAATGCCAGTAGTTCAGCTCGCTGAGCTGTACAATCTCCTAAAGATTGTGTTTTAGTGATTGCTGGTTTAAATTTTTCTTCGTGCCAGCGACCTTTAACGATCGCGCACGCAGCACTGTAAGCTTGCTTACCCCCCACCGCGGGTTGTGCTGATCCGTCTGTATATATTATACAGCCGTAGTGTTCTAGAGGCAAAGTTTCGGTCGGCGGAGGACATTCAAATTCATATTGGAGAAATTCTTGTGTTTTTAAATAAGGATCAAATTCGTACGCCACGTCTGTTGCAGCAAGAGAATTAGCCCATTGTATCCATCTCGGATGGAGAGCCTTAGCATTTGGAATGCTTGCTTTTGTTACAGCCTCTAGGGCTGGTATCGGTGTCACGATTATTATTCGTTTACCTTGTGCCAGGGCTCGTTCTTTTGCTATAGCTGTCTGTGTTGCGGTAAGAATTTTTTCCGTCGGGCTAAATTTCATTTCAGCCTTAGTGTACAAGTGTGATTTGAATGCAATTGGTACCTTTTCTCCCTCATTAGAGGTCAGGTATGTGAATCCGCATCTCCCTGGGATGACTCGAATCACAAGATTGCGTGTGTTATCACGTGTTTCTAATTTTGTTTTAATCAGCATGTCTGTTTGTAGGGATCTCAAAATTTCTGTGTGTATTTGAGTCCAATTGGATCTTTTAAAATCGGGTTTTATCAGATCATAAAGGGGTTTGACCCTTTCTGCGTAATTTGCAATGTATGTTCTTCCGAAATTTAGGAAGCCTAGAATTGACTGTAAGTTTTTTTGTGTTCTAGGTGCTTGGAGTACGGCACATTTCTCTAGGAAATTGTCAGCCAGGCTTTTGCCTTCGCTTGATAATTCATATCCTAAGAACAGGACTGTCAGATGGGCAATTCTGGATTTTTTAAAGTTGAATTTGTAACCCTCTGCTGCGAACCCAAGTATTATGGTGTTCACTCTTTTCAAGTGAGTCTCCAAGTCATCATCTGTTAAGTATATGTCATCGACATAAGATAATGCTTCATCATCATATAGTTGTAGTAATTCTGTTACTCTCGCTGAGAATACCCCCGGGCTGTTCTTGTACCCCTGGGCTAACCGACAGAATTGTTTTTGAGTGCCATTTATTGAGAATGCTGTTAAATATCTGCTCTCTGGTGCTATGTTTTGACAAAAGAATCCATTAGAAATGTCTAATGTTGTTTTGTATTTTTTGCGCACTATGTTATTCATTAGTGCAGCACTATGTGAGTTTTGCACTGCAAAAGTTTTGCAACATGTGTTAAGGTGTCGGTAATCCAAAACTAGACGGTATGAATTGTCTGGTTTGGAGACCGGAAACAAAGGGTTGTTCATTTGTGAGGTGCAAGTTTCAATCACCCCCTGGTATTCTAGCTGATCTAGTATTTCATTTACCTGTTTTTTAGCTTCTTGCTTAATTGGGTACTGCCTTTGTGCAGTTGGTTGTGATTTTAACTGGATTTTGTGAGGAGGAGAGTCCTCATCCCATCCCACGTGATTTTTATATAAAGCAGGAGCTAGAGCCACTGCCCACTTTCTAGCAAGTGTGTATTTTTTATGAATAGGAATTTGATTTGAGAAGGCAGGCATAATTATTTCTTCGCCATGAGGGCACTCCCTGACAAACTCTGGTGGCCAGTCTTTTTCAGCTAGAAGGATATCATAGCCCTTGGAGAGATTATCCCAAAATAGTCCCCTTATTTTTCTAGTCTTATCCCCCTCTATACGCAATGTTATTTCGTATATTTTGTGAGGTTTGCTAACTCTGGTGTCCGCAGTTTCCACTTGAAGATATTCATTCGTGTCCACTGTCTCCAGATGATTCATAAGGACTTTGCGAGCTATGCTCACTTCTGCTGCGCTGTCTAGCATTGTCTGAGCCCATTCTCCGTTTTTCAGTTGTGTCCTCAGTATTCTCGGCATTGTTAACTACCTTGATACTGGCTACCTTCTTTTTTGGAAATTGTAATTTCTTTTTTAGCTGAGCAGGTTCCTTGTCTTTGGACTTGGCGTGCTCTTCTCTTTGTTCTGATCGTCCTCTTCTTTCCGATTTCTGCGAGGAAGTCTGAAAAGATTGAGAGGGACGTGTATCAATGTCTTGATATCTATCAGGTTTTTTAACATTATCCCTATTTCTAAGGTTATATCTTTTCCCAGAGGGGTCACTCTGAGGTGACCTGTGTCTTTGGTTCGGAGATTTTTCTCTTCGCCTAGGAGACCTTCCTCGGGACTGGAATTTCTTTTCTTTAGGATTGGATTGTTTGTTTCCATCCCAGTTCTTTTTTGGTGATGTAGAATTATTATTAAAAAATATTTTTTCAGGACTTTCAATTAGTTGCGGTTTTACTGGTATTCCACCTAAACTATCTCTACCTAGTTCCTCATAGGATTTTTCTATGATTCTGGCAATTTCAGCTGGTTGGTCTGCTATATCTGTCTCTTTTAACCTCTGGCGGATCGCCACGTTTGCTGCTTCACCTTTTATGTTGGCTAATAATATGGCCGAGACCTGCTTGAAGTCTTTCAGTAATTTCATACCAAGAGTTAAAGCGGGTTCTGGACCATATTCATCTTGAATTTGTTTTAGCACATCTGGTATTACCGAAATGGATGGAACACCGTGCGTTTTTGTGTAGATGGAAGCAAAGACTGTACCCCAAGTGTCACAGTCCTCAATGTGTGGTGCGATTCCCATTGGAAGACAGATAGTCAGAATCCTGTGCTTTTCTAGCGGGGTAGTGTCTGGAAACACCGCCTCTATTTGGGTGATTTTCTGCGCTAGCCAGAATGGTATTTGTTCCCGTTTAGCCGGTACTTTACCTAGGCAGGACTGGATGTTCTGTGGTGTAATTTTTTTTTTTTTATAAAACTTTATTGTTACATTTGCAAAGAAGTTATTCACATCAACATTGTTTCCCATCTGCTGCACATGTATCGCAAAGTGCACCTCATATATGTAGAAATCACAGTGCAGTCCGTTGTCTGAGTACATTTTCACTAGAAGGGCAAGTAAAAAGTAATCACGACTTTATCGCATATAAACTCACTGAGCAATATTCCATACCCTCCCCCATTTCGCAATATGCCCTCGTTTAGTACAGCAGTTGGTTGCCAGTAAGTGCGACTAAGATAAGAAACTAAGTCCACAAAATAAGAAAAAGAACCTAACTAATGCCACCACTTCAATAAAATGTTGTACCCTTTCAGAAACAGTGGTCATCCATCATACACATCCCGTACTCTGTGGTGTAATTTTATTTGTGTTCCCCTGGTGAGGGGTCAGCTGTGGGAGTTTAATCGCTGGCTGAATTGTTGAAGTCCGCATCACATACTGGACTAATTGTCTATGTATTTTTATTAATTGTTTTAGCTGTGTTAACAGGTTAGCTGCAGACATCCCGTCGATGTCTGGATGTGGTGTGTATCCGGCTAGGACCGGCCACGTTGCTCCTGGTCTACCTAAAGGACCGAGCCTGGTGATGTGATTATTATGTTTTAGGGCGCCATCAAATAAGAGCAAATGCTCTTGAAATTTGAGTGGTACTTCCACCTCCTCGAAAGGAGTGTACGTTTCAGGAGGTTCCTCTATTTTGTAATAGTGGAAGTACTTTGTTACAGGATTTGCTGCTGGAAAATTTATCCATGAATAGTATACCTCTGTCTGCCGATATTCGTGTGCCTCAATTACGAATATGACTGTACCACCTCTAGGTGTCAGTCCATTTTCTATAAGTTTTATGGTTATAGATTTCCTTTTGATGACCGGAATGAGTATTATATTCGGGTCTGCTTCCTGCATGGTAGCATCAGCTGCTGCGAGTTCAGTTGCTAATCTAACTGCCTCTCTTTCTTCATCACTGTCTACCATTTTACCGACAGGATGGTTATTCTGTTTGTTTGCAGATCAGGTTTCTTATGGAAACAAAGATTAGATGCACAATATTTTGGAACAGTGTATCCTTCAACGTTGACTATACCAAGAACCATACATAGGAGTTCCCTCCTGCGAGGTCTGGCGGATATAACCTTTCACCCACTCCAGACGTCTTTGGAGTATTATGGGAAAAGGGGTCTGAGTGACAAAGCACGACTGAGTTACTCTAAATGTCTTACGTTAGTTTTATCGCCCTTTCCAAACGCGTTGGGCGCCATGTAGTGTAGTTCCTATCATCCCAATAGGCTCTGCGCATTGGAATAATACCTACAGCAGTAAAGGCCTAGACCAGACGTTAACTAGGTCTACTACTGTCGATACTAGACTTAAAGTTTTGGGTTTGCCAGCTAGCTCAGAGTTCACTAGAAACTTTCTCGAATGTTCAGGAAGGACTTAACTTCCCTGATTAGACAAGAAGGGATTTAGTTTCTGACAACCATAGAACATGACAACTTTGCTCTCCCCTAATCAAGAGTATATCTCGAGAGTCGTGTGAACAAAAGGCAATTTATTTTACTCAGTCAGTACGTGCATTCTTAGTCTCATCAGATTGTAGAGAAAAGGAAGAGACGGGCGTGTTCAATAAAAAGGTGTTATTTATTGATCAGTCTCTTTTCTCATACAAGAGAAATGGATCGATATTATTGCAATACTTATAGCTAAGTAAAGTGCATACATTAAAAGCAATAGTATAAAATAATACTGTAAAAACATTGATATGGTTTCTAAGCCATAAGATGTTTTAAAATGAATAAAATGTATTATATACACATATACATTTGACTAAACGTACTCAACTGGTGTTTCTAAATACGCCTACCCCGTGTACCTGACCTAAGCCTAATACGTGGGCGGGAATAGAAAGTTACAGTTTAAGTTAAGTTTGTTTTTGCCAAGTGAATAACTAAAGAATTCTCTGTGAGGGGTTATTCAGTTCTGTACCTGGAATCTAGGTTGAATGAGGGATGGTATCTCTCGTCTCTGGTCTCGATATTCCAGGCTGCCTGCGAGGGCTACCCAGAAACGCCGGTGCTGGATTTCTCGGCAGGAGAAAGCAGCTTCTCTCAGCGCGTCAGGAAGGCGGGGCTGCGCCAGCGGGGTCTGCTCTGCTCTGGGCTTCGGCAAGTATGGCTGCTCCGTCTCGTCACCACCGCGTGTGTTTGCATAGGGCAATATCGGTAATATTTATACCTTTAAGGTGCCGAGATTGACGTAAGGATGGACATAGATACGTCAATAAGGATGTCATACGACTTGCTCGTTAGCACATTCTTTTGCTGAAGTTCTCGGTGAAATCAAAACAATGGCCGCAGGGTTTTGCCCAGGTTGTCATAGGTTTGATTTGTTATGAGAACTCCGTATGCCTTATCAGGGGCTGGAGGAATATCGCTTGTCTAATTAGATCGCAAGCGTTATGACCTAATCAGATAACACGTTCCTGTGCCGTAGTGTGACTGCGTCAGATAACGGTATCTGCATCATGGGGGTTTTCTGCCTCATGGGCTGACTGTTAGTTAACTTGTTGGTTTGTTTAACCAGAATAGGGTCAGGAATAGGGGGATCGATTCAGAACCTATAGGAATACATCACACCAAGACTGTCCCGCTACCCCCTTGTCCTACAGAGACTAGAATTGAGAGGACCCTCGAGTCCTGAATCTCCTGTACCGCTGATAACCTTGCTGCAAGAACCCTATATAAAGAGTTAATCTCATCCTTGTGTGGTGTCTATCTGTGGGGAGGGAAGTGACTTGTCTGTACGATCGCCGGAGACGGCCCTCATCGGAGGCCTCTCCCCCAGTATTCGGCCGACCCTCTGGGTCCCCGTCTCACATTGGTGGCAGCGGTGGGATCCGAACCTACGCATAATCGTACAGAGGGTCACTCGCCCCACGACACACAACCACCATGACAACAAAAGAGAGCGGAGCAACAGAAAAATTCCAGATGGAAAAGCTGGAAGAATACAACCACAGAGAACTGAAACCATTTTGCATAGAATTAGGCATTTCAACCACAGGACTGAGCACGAAAGAGGACTTCAAACGAGCCCTGGAATCTTGGGCGGAGACGAGTACGACCGTACCCCAAACACGAAGCCACGAGACACCCGAAACAAACCCCACGCCGACGGAAGAAAGAAGATCGGGTCTCTCCCCAGAAGAGGTCCGGGAACGGGAAAAAAGCAGGCTCCATGAATTAGAACTGGCACGACTGCGCTTAGATGGAGAGCTCAAATTGGCGGAACAAAAAATAACGTTGGAACACTTACGGCTCCGAGAGGAGCGAGAAGAGAAACAAAGGCAGAGAGAGCTAGAAGAGAAGAAGCTAACCTACGAACATGAGCGCAACCTCAAAGAACTAGAGATTCGGAAGCAGAACAAGGAACTCGGGGTCCCCGAGCGCACGAACACTCCTGCCCCTACAGACCCCAAGGTCCACATACCCAAAGATGTCGTCAGAGAGTACTACAAGAACGATGACATCCAGCAATGGTTCAAAGCGTACGAGGTAGCCATGACCTCCCACCGGATTCCCCGGGGCGACTGGGGAGCCGGGTTATGGGGGAGGTTTGTCAACGAAGGGCGAGACGCCCTGCTGCAACTCCCGGACCATCTGATGACTTCCTACGACCACATGAAAGCCGCCCTCCTCACTCGATACGGACTCACACCCGAGATGTACCGCCAGCGGTTCCGCGACTGCAAACGGATCCCGGGTACAACTTGGGTGGAGTACGTGAACTTCTTTAGCCGGGCCTTCGAGGGGTGGATCAAGGGCAGCAACGTGACCACCTACGAACAGCTCTTTGACCTTGTTGTGTGGGAGCACCTTTCTAACAACTGCTTCATCGAACTCAGGCAGCACCTCCTGGACAGTAAACTAACGGAACCTCGGCAACTCGCCGCCGAAGCTGACCGATGGGAAAGCACCCGAGTTGGCCGAAACGGACCCAGCGAAGCGCACAGAACTGCCCAAGGGCCCCATCGCCCCCGTGGAGGAGGAGGCCAGGGTCGGGGTAGGGACACCGGGCCGGTGACTCCCGCCAGCAACACCCCGCCCACGGGCAGCAGGGGAAACCCCCCGATGCGACCCGGCTTCCGAGCCAACACCACTTGCCACCGATGCCAGCGACCCGGCCACTACGCAAATGATCCCAATTGCCCAAAGAACCCGAACCCTTTACCCCGCCAGGTCGCTGCTGCAGCCCTGGGGGAAGAGCAAACCCCAGAAGACCAAGAAGAGTACGAAACCGACCAGCCTGAGTGGGAACCGGCCGCCATGTCCCTGGTTTGCTTAGGGGAACGAGACCTGATCCCTCGGGCCCCCCTTCCCGCCAACACGCAGAAGTACAGCCAGTGGGTGAACATTAATGGCCGCCGGGCTGAAGCCCTCCGCGACACCGGGGCCAGTGTGACCGCGGTCCGCTGTCATCTGGTGGCCCCGGACCAGATCTTGCCGAACATTCTTTGCCCTGTCCGGTCGGCCGACAACTCAGAAAGTCTATGTCAAATGGCCTACGTCCCCTTCGAATGGGGCGGAGTATCAGGGATGCTGAAAGTGACTGTCCGCGATGATGCCCCCGTGGATTGCCTCCTGGGGAACGATCTCGAAAGCTCTCCCTGGGCAGCAGTCGAACGGAGAGAGCACCTGGGGATGCTGGGCCTCCCCGAATGGGTCTGTGCCACGACCCGGTCCATGACCGCCCGTGCCGTCCCCAGCCCAGAAGAACCCGAGTGGCCGGAGCCTCCTCCCGCGATTGTCCCAGAGGAGGCCACCCCAGAAGCAAGTCCCCCGGCCCAAACCAAAGAAGGACCCGGTCGGCTCCCGGACCTCCCCGACCTGGCCCAGTGGCGTCAAGAGGGGGGTCCCACCCAGGAACAATTCCAACAAGAACAAAGAACCTGTCCCTCCCTCGAGGGACTCCGGCAGCAAGCCCTTGCCCAGAGCGCAGGGGACACCTCGGGGGCCCACTGGATCTACTGGGACAATGACCTGCTCTACAGTGAGCAAAGGATTGCAGAACTGGGGGCCAGTCGGGTGCTGGTGGTGCCCCTCCGCTTCAGAGATTTCCTCTTGAACTTAGCCCACGATATACCCCTTGCCGGACACCTGGGACAGGACAAAACGTACGACCGCCTGGTGACCCACTTTTACTGGCCCTGAATGCGAAAAGATGTCACCAACCACTGCAAGGCCTGCCCCACCTGCCAGGCCAGCGGAAAAAGTGGCCGAAAAGCCAAAGCACCCTTGCAGCCTTTTCCCGTCGTCACCACCCCGTTCGAACGGGTGGGAATAGACATTGTGGGGCCCCTGGACCCCCGATCCGCCCAAGGACACCGGTTCATCCTGGTCCTGGTGGACCACGCCACCCGCTATCCCGAGGCTATCCCTCTTCGAACCGTGACAGCGCCTGTGGTAGGCCGAGCCCTGATGGGGATCTTCTCCCGGGTGGGCTTTCCCCGGGAGGTCGTCAGCGACAGGGGCACGAACTTCATCTCGAAATACATGAAGTCTCTCTGGCAACAGTGCGGGGTCACCTACAAATTCACGACCCCCTATCACCCGCAAGGAAATGGATTGGTCGAGCGGTTTAACCGCACTCTCAAAGGAATGATCATGGGCCTAGAAGAGCCCCTCCGTCGCCAGTGGGACGTGCTACTCCCGTGCCTCCTGTTCGCCTACCGAGAGGTCCCTCAAAAATCCCTAGGCTTCAGCCCATTTGAACTCCTGTACGGGCACCCCGTCCGGGGTCCCCTCAGCCTAGTCAAAGAAGGTTGGGAGAGGCCCCCCCAGAAAACTCCCCCGGATGTATACAAATACCTCTTGGCCCTTCGCAACCAGACCCGGCGATTCAGGGAGATCGCCAAAGTCAACCTTGAAGACATGAAGAAATGGTATGATCAGCACGCCTCCTCCCTCGAGTTCGAGCCGGGACAACAGGTCTGGGTGATGTCCCCGGTTGAACCCTGTGCCCTACAGGACAAATGGTCCGGACGCTTCAAGGTGATCGAACGCAAGGGGCCCGTCACCTACTTAATCGACATGGAAACCTCCCGGAACCCCCTACGGGTCCTCCACGCCAACAGACTCAAGCCCCATTTTGTACGCTCAGAACTCAGTCTCCTGATGGCTACCGATAATGGGACGGAAGAAGACTCCGAGCCCCTTCCGGACCTACTGAGGACCCTCGAGCAGGATGGCTCCGTGGAAGGGGTCAGACTCTCCGAGGCCTTGTCCCCGGAGCAACGCCAAGACTGTCAAGCTCTCCTGACACGATTCGCATCCTTGTTCTCTCTCACCCCTGGGGTCACCCCCTGGTGCCTTCACGATGTGGACACCGGGGACAGCCCCCCTATTCGCCACAGGGCGTACCGCGTACCAGATCAGGTGCGCGCCTGCATCCAGACCGAGGTGTCCAAGATGCTGACACTGGGAGTGATCGAACCCTCGGACAGCCCCTGGGCCAGCCCCGTCGTCCTGGTCCCCAAGGCCGCCGCCCCGGGCGTTGCCCCTGAGCTCCGGTTCTGTGTGGACTACCGGGGACTGAATGCCGTTACCAGGACCGACGCTCACCCTATCCCCCGGGCAGATGAGCTAATTGACCGTATGGGGGCCGCCCGCTACCTAAGCATCTTCGATTTAACAGCGGGCTACTGGCAAATCGGCCTCACCCCCAGGGCCCAAGAACGATCCGCCTTCTCTACCCCGGACGGTCACTACCACTTCAGGGTGATGCCATTCGGCATGAAAAACGCTCCGGCAACATTTCAACGACTCGTGAACCAGGTACTGGCGGGCCTCGAAGGATTCAGCGCCGCCTACCTGGACGACATCGCTGTGTACAGTCACCACTGGACCGACCGCCTCCGCCACCTGCGGGAAGTTCTACACGCCCTCCAGCAGGCCGGGCTCACCCTCAAGGCCAGCAAATGTCAGGTGGGCCAAGGGTCCGTGACCTACCTAGGACACCAAGTGGGAAGCGGTCTGGTGGCCCCCCTCCAGCTCAAGATCGCTGCCATACAGGCCTGGCAACCCCCTACGACCCAAACCGAGGTCTGGGCCTTCCTGGGGCTCACCGGGTACTACCGGCGGTTCGTGAAGGACTATGGCAGCATCGTGGGGCCCCTCACGGAGCTCACATCCAAGAAGAGCCCCAAAACGATCAACTGGACTCCGGACTGCCAATCGGCCTTCGAGAAACTGAAGGCCGCCATGTGCACTGCCCCCGTGCTCCAGGCTCCCGACTACGGCCGGGAATTCATCGTGCAGACGGACGCCTCCGATCATGGCGTGGGGGCCGTCCTCTCCCAACTCAACACCGAGGGAGTCGATCAGCCAGTGGCATTCACCAGCCGACGCCTGCTGGCCCGGGAACAGCGCTGGAGCACCATCGAGAGGGAAGCCTTCGCCGTAGTGTGGGCCCTCAAGAAGCTCCGGCCCTACCTCTTCGGCACCCCCTTTCGGGTGCAGACAGACCACCGACCCCTGCAATGGTTGATGCAGATGCGGGGGGAGAACCCGAAACTGTTGCGCTGGTCCATCTCCTTACAGGGGATGGACTTCACTGTGGAGCATCGTCCAGGCCAGAACCACGCCAACGCAGACGGCCTGTCACGCTTTTTCCGCCTCGGCGAGGAGAGTCCCCAAGAGGATGGCTGACTCTCCCTGCCTTCAGCTGGGGGGGACGCATGTTGGACAGGCCTCGTAGCCGGGCCGTCACCCCCTACGCACAACAGGGCCCGGACCCCGGCTCTCCCTGAATCCCCAGCAAGAGCCACCCCGGCAACCCCCCGAGGTAATCCACAACACGTCCACACCGGGACTCCAGCTCCTGAACCCTCCCGTACCGGCTGGCCGGGTCCCCGTCAGCCCCATGACCCGGCCCGGCAGCCATCTTTGGACACTACAACACGAGGCCACATGGCCTCGACTCGACCCCAACCCTGGGCCTGGCCCGGCCCCGACATCGAGGCACCAACCTCCACACAGGAGGTAAAGAGACCACTTGGCAGGTCAATGAAAGAAGAAGGCGTCAACGGCTCTCCTCCGCCGGGTGTCGATCACCCCCGGCCTCCCTGGGCGCTGGCTCCAACCCCCTGCTGGGTGTTGGGACCCCCTCATTCCGGACCTCCCGACCTCAAGGCGCGAGGGTCCGGACATCAAAGGGAACCAGACCTATAACTGGGGAAGCCCCACACCAGGAGGGCAGTTGTATCCTGGAGTCGAGAGACACCGAGAAGAACTCATCCTTGGCGAACTGCTGGCGCTGCCGCAGCCCTGCTCTGTGAACCCTTCGTCTTGGCCTGCTGGCGCTGCCGCGGCCCCCTGCAACGTGAACCATCATCTTGGCCTGCTGGCGCTGCCGCGGCCCTCTGCAACGTGAACCATCATCTTGGCCGGCTGGCGCTGCCGCGGCCCTCTGCAACGTGAGCCATCATCTCGGCCTGCTGGCGCTGCCGCGGCCCTCTGCAACGTGAACCATCATCTTGGCCTGCTGGCGCTGCCGCGGCCCTCTGCAACGTGAACCACCATCTCGGCCTGCTGGCGCTGCCGCGGCCCTCTGTAACTTGAACCATCATCTTGGCCTGCCGGCGCTGCCGCGGCCCTACGCCAATTGAACCATCGCCTCGGCCTGCTGGCGCTGCCGCGGCCCGACCCCGCAGACTCCTAAGCTCGAGGATTGTGAGCTTCCCTCCTGCCACCTCCTGTACCGATCCGGTACCAAGACTGTCCCGCTACCCCCTTGTCCTACAGAGACTAGAATTGAGAGGACCCTCGAGTCCTGAATCTCCTGTACCGCTGATAACCTTGCTGCAAGAACCCTATATAAAGAGTTAATCTCATCCTTGTGTGGTGTCTATCTGTGGGGAGGGAAGTGACTTGTCTGTACGATCGCCGGAGACGGCCCTCATCGGAGGCCTCTCCCCCAGTATTCGGCCGACCCTCTGGGTCCCCGTCTAACAGCTCCCTATGCACTCTGCACTCCCTATGCACTCTGCACTCCCTATGCACTCCACACTCTTCACTCCCTATGCAGTCTGCACTCCCTATGCACTCTGCACTCTGCACTCCCTATGCACTCTGCACTCCCTATGCACTCCCTATGCACTCTGCACTCCCTATGCACACTGCACTCCCTATGTACTCTGCACTCCCTATGCACTCTGCACTCCCTATGCACACTGCACTCCCTATGTACTCTGCACTCCCTATGCACTCTGCACTCCCTATGCACTCTGCACTCCCTCTGCACTCCCTATGCACTCTGCACTCCCTATGCACTCTGCACTCCCTATGCACTCTGCACTCCCTATGCACTCTGCACTCCCTATGCACTCTGCACTCCCTATGCACTCTGCACTCTGCGCTCCCTATGCACTCTGCACTCCCTATGCACTCTGCACTCCCTATGCACTCTGCACTCTTCACTCCCTATGCAGTCTGCACTCCCTATGCACTCTGCACTATGCACTCCCTATGCACTCTGCACTATGCACTCCCTATGCACTCTGCACTATGCACTCCCTATGCACTCTGCACTCCCTATGCACTCTGCACTCCCTATGCACTCTGCACTCTATACTCCCTATGCACTCTGCACTCTTCACTCCCTATGCACTCTGCACTCCCTATGCACTCTGCACTCTGCACTCCCTATGCACTCTGCACTATGTACTCCCTATGCACTCTGCACTCCCTATGCACTCTGCACTCCCTATGCACTCTGCACTCTTCACTCCCTATGCACTCTGCACTTCCTATGCACTCTGCACTCTTCACTCCCTATGCACTCTGCACTATGCACTCCCTATGCACTCTGCCCTCCCTATGCACTCTGCACTCCCTATGCATTCTGCACTCCCTATGCATTCTGCACTCCCTATGCACTCTGCACTCCCTATGCACTCTGCACTCCCTATGCACTCGGCACTCCCTATGCACTCTGCACTCTTCACTCCCTATGCACTCTGCACTCCCTATGCACTCTGCACTATGCACTCCCTATGCACTCTGCACTATGCACTCCCTATGCACTCTGCACTATGCACTCCCTATGCACTCTGCACTCCCTATGCACTCTGCACTCCCTATGCACTCTGCACTCTGCGCTCCCTATGCACTCTGATCTCTGCGCTCCCTATGCACTCTGCACTCCCTATGCACTCTGCGCTCCCTATGCACTCTGCACTCCCTATGCACTCTGCACTCCCTATGCACTCTGCACTCCCTATGCACTCTGCACTCCCTATGCACTCTGCACTCCCTATGCACTGTGCACTCTTCACTCCCTATGCACTGTGCACTCTTCACTCCCTATGCACTGTGCACTCTTCACTCCCTATGCACTCTGCACTCCCTATGCACTATGCACTCCCTATGCACTCTGCACTCCCTATGCACTCTAGTACTGGCAGTACTGATGGTGGTACTACTGGTAGTACTGGTGGTGGTGGTACTGGTAGTGGTAGTACTGGTGGTGGTGGTACTGGTAGTGGTAGTACTGGTGGTGGTAGTACTGGTAGTACTGATGATGGTAGTACTGGTGGTGGTGGTACTGGTGGTGGTAGTACTGGTAGTGGTAGTACTGGTGGTCGTGGTTATGTTATGTTATGTTATGTTACGTCTATTTATTGTGCGCGCAGCGACTCCAGCCAAGGAGCGTCCCGGCGCAAAGACAAGGTAGCTCGTAACACAACGGGAAGTAAAAAGAGGCAAATAAACAGCTAAAACAGGAGCAGGGACAAAGACAACTAAAACAGGAAGGTTTTTATCGCCTTCCGGAAAGTCAGAAGGTCCTCAAGCAAGCGGATTTCAACAGGCAAGGAGTTCCATGCTGACGCAGCCAGTACCCGAAACGAGCGGCCTCCCATGCGGCTAAGCCTGAATCTGGGAACCACCGCAAGGGCCAGACCTTGGGAGCGGAGGCAACGGGCAGGAACATAGAAAGACAGACAATTCGACAGGATTTCCGGGCCTGTACCTCTCAAGATTTTAAAAGCGAGGCACAGGACTTTAAAGAGAATACGCTTCCTAACCGGAAGCCAGTGTAGGGAGCGAAGGACACCTGTCACTGAGCAAAATCTTGGTAAGCCGACGATCGCCCTCGCCGCAGCATTCTGAACCCGTTGTAATCGGGTTAGTTCAGCCTGATTGGCCCCAGCCAGGAGAGAGCTGGCATAATCCAGGCGAGAGATGATAGTGGCCTGGATCACCAGCTGCCTGGTCGGGGCGTCAAAGAACTTGAGAACAGGTCTCAAGCCCCTCAGAAGACCGAAACAGCAGGCCGCAGTTCTTTTCGTATGGCCTATAAAAGAGAGGCCCGCATCCAGCCATATCCCCAGATTTTTCACTTCCGATACCGGGATCGGAGTGGGACCCAACTCTGGAGGCCACCAGTGGTCACCCCACAGCTCCACTCCCTTCCCGACGACCAACACCTCTGTTTTAGTGGCGTTTAGCTGAAGGCAGTTGCCTGTCAGCCAACTAGCCACCGCCTTCAGTCCGGACTGAAACCTGGGGGCCTCAATTTCCGCATCCCCGCTGAGCGTAACCGCCAGCTGAGTGTCGTCGGCATACGAGTGGTACTGGTAGTGGTAGTACTGGTGGTGGTAGTACTGGTAGTACTGATGGTGGTAGTACTGGTAGTACTGGTGGTGGTGGTGGTGGTAGTACTGGTAGTACTGATGGTGGTAGTACTGGTAGTACTGGTGGTGGTGGTGGTGGTACTGGTGGTGGTAGTACTGGTGGTGGTAGTGGTACTGGTAGTGGTAGTACTGGTGGTGGTGGTAGTGGTAGTACTGGTGGCTGTAGTACTGGTAGTACTGGTGGTGGTGGTGGTACTGGTAGTACTGGTGGTGGTGGTACTGGTAGTGGTAGTACTGGTGGTGGTAGTACTGGTAGTACTGATGGTGGTAGTACTGGTAGTACTGGTGGTGGTGGTGGTGGTAGTACTGGTAGTACTGATGGTGGTAGTACTGGTAGTACTGGTGGTGGTGGTGGTGGTACTGGTGGTGGTAGTACTGGTGGTGGTAGTGGTACTGGTAGTGGTAGTACTGGTAGTGGTAGTACTGGTGGTCGTGGTACTGGTAGTACTGGTGGTGGTGGTAGTGGTAGTACTGGTGGCTGTAGTACTGGTAGTACTGGTGGTGGTGGTGGTGCTGGTAGTGTTAGTACTGGTGGTGGTGGTGGTGGTACTGGTAGTACTGGTGGTGGTAGTACTGGTGGTGGTGGTGCTGGTGGTGGTAGTAGTGGTACTGGTAGTACTGGTTGTGGTAGTACTGGTGGTGGTGGCACTGGTATTACTGGTGGTGGTGGTAGTACTGGTGGTGGTGGTAGTGGTAGTACTGGTGGCTGTAGTAGTGGTAGTACTGGTGGCTGTAGTAGTGGTAGTACTGGTGGTGGTACTACTGGTAGGACTGATGGTGTTAGTACTGGTGGTAGTGGTAGTACTGGTGGTGGTGGTACTGGCAGTGGAAGTACTGGTGGTGGTGTTACTGGTAGTACTGGTGGTGGTGGTACTGGTACTGGTAGTAGTGGTAGTACTGGAGGTGGTGGTACTGGTAGTGGTAGTACTGGTGGTGGTAGTAGTGGTGGTGGTAGTACTGGTAGTGGTGGTACTGGTGGTGGTACTGGGAGTGGTAGTACTGGTGGTGGTGGTACTGGTAGTGGTAGTACTAGTGGTGGTATCCAAAGTACGTGTTGCTATTAAAGAGAAATACATATCTGACAGCGCTTCAAAGGAAATAAGCGAACACCATGTCCTTGTAATCGGGAACACTTCCTTGCAAACACACATTTTTCCGAGCAATGATAAATCACATAAAAGTTCAATACAATAGACGTCCACATTTCTCAGCCCCAAAAACGCTGCAGACGAACGCGTGCCCTATACATGCAATGCAGAATGGTGAACGCGCTCCCACCATCTGGATTACATTACAAGGGCACTCTGACAGCTCCTAATTAAAGTTAATGGTCTGCCGTGCGCGAAACCGCACAGAAAATGCTAAAAATGGCCGACCAACATTACATATGCCCTATCGCATCAAGACTACTAAAAAAACAGCACCGCGACGAACAATCACCATTCAGATAATAAAATAGCGCACTGAAAATGCACGAGCAAAGAAGAATTTATCCAGCACGAACGAGAAACCGCTACAATACGGCTCGCAGCTCCTCCCCACTTCTGACGAAGTGGTGACGTCGCCGAGCCCGTAAAAAAGGAGGAGGTGGCAAGGGGAGGAGGCTCATTTACAACCAAAACTTTAGTGAATTCCGACAAGAGAAGATAATGTATTAAAACATTTAACTACTTAATAACTTCCAGTCAGGTTTCTATAATTGTTTCTATGATGGACACAATCCCAAAACTGTAATGGTCAATATTGTGAATGATGCTCACCAGACACTTAACACATTAGAGACATGATGCCAGTGTCTTAAGAATCTCAGAGGTGTATTTCACATTCTGTATGAAATCCTTTTGAGCACTCTCCACAAGATTGCCAACTGTGTAATTATTTTTTGTTTCTGGCGCACAATTGATGTCGGTTTGTGAAAGTACCAGCAATATGACAGCAACACCCAATATGTATCAATAAAGATAAAGACAGCACATAAAATAACTCGTCACAATTTTAACGTGATAATTTGCCTCGGAAGATAGGGGGTTAATAATTTGGCTGTCAGGCATGTTAAAATGGGCACAGCCTTATAATGTATTATTGCTCTGTTTAGATAGGAAAAAACAACAAAGGGCTGCTTCAAACAAGAAAAAATAACTGATTAAAGCAATCCTTTTCAGTGGGGGAAAACCAAATGTGCATCTTTTATTCACTAAAATACAAATTTGCTGGGTCGCCTACAGCTGAGCACTTCCTGTTCAGGCTAGTTGGGTTAAGAGCCCTTTACTTCAGCTCCAGACTGACTCTCGTCTCTTGCATGAAATGCCCTTCCCCATAGTATTAAGCAATCACTGCATAAGAATGTCTCACGGGGCAGAAAGACGACAGTCTCAGCACTATTTGGGCTGCATAATTACGGTACATCACATCCTATCATGACCGAGAGGGCTGCGAGGACCTCCCGCCATTATATGCATAGCCATGAGAAAAGTAAAAGGCCAGCAACCTCCTTCCCACACCCTTCACACCTAGTAGTGTTCATGAGGAGTTCGAATGTTGTCAGGAGACAACTACAGTTACCAGGGGCCCGAGCTGGGGCAGGGGCTTAGGCTGAGGGAGGAAATAAATATCGGAAAGCACTGCAAATGTTAGCGCGTTAGTACGCTACAATGACCTAGTCACATAGCTCAGGACAGTACTGTAGCTGCAATTTATATGCAGTTACGGAAAAGTATTTTTAACATGCAATTGATCACAACAGTTAATACATTACCCTCTCCCAGGCACTTACTGATTATTCATCATGATCATCACTGGGCAGAAGTGCTCGGATGGTGGCTCTGGGTCCCAGTTGCTTTAGATTTTTTTTCTACCGCAGATGGCTGTATCAGCAGCTCTTAGACTGGCCTGCAGCCCTGCACTGCCTAAAGCAAAAGCAGTATTTTTAATCCTCTATACTAGCGCTGAAAACGGGGCAGCATTGCGGCGAGGTTAGAAGGAGCAGGAGCTCCACAGAACTTCAACAAGCATTGGAAATGCAATAGGTCTCGCACCATTAGAGTTAGTGCTTTTAGAATTGTTTATGGGTTTTTTTTGTAAATGTTTAGCATTTTTGTTTCCTGTAGCCAATGCTAAAGAATTACAAATAAAAAAAGCCATAAATATTTATAAAAGCTGTAACTGAAATGGTCTGAGAGCTATTGCACTGTGTGAGGGTGAGGTGTTGAGGGTGAGTGAGGGTGAGCGTGAGGGTGGGTGAGGGTGAGTGTGAGTGAGGGTGAGTGAGGGGTTGAGGGTGAGTGAGGGTGAGGGGTTGAGGGTGAGTGAGGGTGGGTGAGGGGTTGAGGTGAGTAAGGGTGAGTGAGGGTGAGTGAGGGTGAGTGAGGGTGAGGGGTTGAGGGTGAGTGAGGGTGAGGGTGGGTGAGGGTGAGTGAGGGTGAGGGTGAGGGGTTGAGTGTGAGTGAGGGTGAGGGGTTGAGGGTGAGTGAGGGTGAGGGATTGAGGGTGAGGGGTTGAGGGTGAGTGAGGGTGAGTGAGGGTGAGGGTGAGTGAGGGTGAGGGGTTGAGGGTGAGTGAGGGTGAGGGTGAGTGAGGATGAGGTGTTGAGGGTGGGTGAGGGTGAGTGAGGGTGAGGTTGAGTGAGGGTGAGTGTGAGTGAGGGTGGGTGAGGGTGAGGGGTTGAGGGTGATTGAGGGTGAGGGGTTGAGGGTGAGGGTGAGTGAGGGTGAGGGTGAGTGAGGGTGAGGGGTTGAGGGTGAGTGAGGGTGAGGGTGAGGGGTTGAGGGTGGGTGAGGGTGAGTGAGGGTGAGGGTGAGGGGTTGAGGGTGAGTGAGGATGAGTGAGAGTGAGGGGTTGAGGGTGAGGGGTGAGGGTGAGTGAGGGTGAGTGAGGGGTTGAGGGTGAGTGAGGGGGAGTGAGGGTGAGGGTGAGTGAGGGTGAGGGTGAGTGAGGGTTTGAGGGTGAGGGGTTGAGGGTGAGTGAGGGTGAGGGGTTGAGGGTGAGTGAGGGTGAGGGCATTCACATGTACTGCGCGTGGGTGTCCTTCCTTTCCTGGAAATGCTAACTTTACTGTCTTAAAAGAAAGTGAAAGCAAAGCAGACTAAAGATCGAACAGAGATCGTCGGGGACTTTCCACTTCGACGCAAGTGTGGCTTTGTTCAGCTGTTAGGCAGAGGGTGTTTGTGGAGTGTGGGCGGGGCTACCTGTATTTGATGGGTGACATCACCTTTCGTAGGAGTTTGGAGCTTAACATTGGCCACAGGCTAAGCCAATAGGCCCTAGAGCCCTAGTCTTCAAACTTTTTAAGCCCCCGCGTCAATACATTTCATTAGGGCTCCCAGGCGAGCGTGGGAAAGGAGAGGAGGGGAGAGCAGCAGAAGAAGCCGAATGAGAGAGATCGAATGAGGAGAGAGGCGGGGCAGGAGCCCGCTTGTTAATAAATAATCCCCGGAGGTGGTGATATTTCCCGGGATTGTGACAGAACATTTCTCGCTGCACCAACACAAACAGAGGCAGCGAGAGACATGTCACCGGGGGAGGGGGCGGGTGTCTGCGCGCTGCTCCGGGGACAGCGGGGGAGGGGCGTGTGTGCGGTGCTGCTGGGGAAGGCATGCGGGGCTGCTGAGCAGGGACAAAGGCAGAACAAAAACGGAGGTTGGATGGGCAAAGGAAGAAAGAGGTGACACACGAACTAGAATAAATAAAACTAAAAAGTAGAAAATTGGGGATATTAAATAGAAAGGGGTGAAAGAGGGGGAGGCAGGAAAGTAAACGGAGAGCGGTGAGACAAAACGAAGACGACTTTCAGGAGGCGAGCGCGGGAAAGGAGAGGAGGGGAGAGCACGGCGGGCAGGGGAGGGGGCGGAGAGGGGAGAGGTGCGACACGGCAGGCAGGGGAGGAGAGTAGGAGGAGGAGGGGGGAGGAGAGTAGGGGAGGCACAGAAAGGTCTTCTGCTCGATGTTAATGATAGCCAAATGGCATATATATAACCCAGACGGGGCTTATTTACAAAGCCAGCGGGGATCTTCAAAGGGTGGCACAGCTCTTGCCCCGGTGGAGCAACAATGGGCAATGCAGCCGTCCAGGACTGTGTAGCTATGGAGAGCACAATATTATACCATTAGTTGCCCGAGGCTATGCCATGTTAGCTACAACTGTAGGGTGTTTGTAACACGAGCTCCAGACATTTGTTTCCACGCTCTAGGCATTGACAGTTATAGCCGCTCAGCAAAGCTTCGTGGTGCCTTTGTCTGGTGGAGCGCGGAGTTTAGATGATTTAAAAGGCAGCTGAGACATGCAGGATGAAAGAGGAGTGTCACTGTAGAATGCTGGAGATGAGAGGGACTGCCAGCCTAAGATCCAGGAGGCGAGAAAGACCGTCAGTGTGGAGTGCAGGATTCGAGAGAGACTGTCAGTGTGGAGTATAGGAATGAGAGAGAGCGTCAGTGTGGCGTGCAGTATTCGAGAGAGACTGTCAGTGTGGAGTATAGGAATGAGAGAGCGTCAGTGTGGCATGCAGTATTCGAGAGAGACTGTCAGTGTGGAGTATAGGAATGAGAGAGAGCGTCAGTGTGGCGTGCAGGATTCGAGAGAGACTTGTCAGTGTGGAGTGCAGGAGGCGAGAGAGACCGTCAGTGTGGCGTGCAGGATGAGAGAGAGACTTGTCAGTATGGAGTGCAGGAGGCGAGAGAGACCGTCGGTGTGGCGTGCAGGGGACGTAAGATATTGTAATTGCTGGGTGTACGAGGCGTGGGAGACTGTCATGTAGGGTGGGTGCAGCAAATGAGAGAGATTGTCAGTGTGGCGTGCAGGATACGAGAGAGACTGTCAGTGTGGGATGCAGGAGATAGAGACACTGGAAACGAGAGACTGTCAATGAGGCGGGAGAAACGGTCATTGTGGGAAGCCGGAGTTGAAATAGACTCAGCGTGGGACGCCTGGGATAGGAGAGACTGTCGCTGTGAGATGCAGAAGATGAGAGGCAGTGTGAGTGCAGGTGTGTGGGTAGGAAAGGACGGCGTGTACGTCATGAGTGCGGGCACGGTTTCTGTGGGGTGAAAGGGAGAGGAGGGCTGCTGGTCTGGGAGGGTGGTCTGTTGGAAGAGGGGGTCGCCGTGGGAGGCACTGATGACGCAGTACTGAGGGAGAGAGTCCGTATTTGCACCGAGTGGTCGTCGGAGGTGTGAGGGCACAGGCCGCGGTGCCCGTGACATTGTGAGTGAGGATACGAAGCCGGATTTGACGGACGGGATTGTGACAGAACATTTCTCGCTGCACCAACACAAACAGAGGCAGCGAGAGACATGTCACCGGGGGAGGGAGCGGGTGTCTGCGCGCTGCTCCAGGGGACAGCGGGGGAGGGGCGTGTGTGCGGTGCTGCTGGGGAAGTGGAATAAATAAAAACTAAAAAGGAGAAAATTGGGGATATAAAATAGAAAGGGGTGAAAGAGGGGGAGACAGGAAAGTAAACGGAGAGCGGTGAGACAAAACGAAGACGACTTTCAGGAGGCGAGCGTGGGAAAGGAGAGGAGGGGAGAGCACGGCGGGCAGGGGAGGGGGCGGAGAGGGGAGAGGTGCGACACGGCAGGCAGACAGGGGAGGAGAGTAGGAGGAGGAGGGGGGAGGAGAGTAGGGGAGGCACGGCCTAGCGGCCGTGCAATCAAGAAGTGAGGGGGCGGGAGAGTAGGCAAGGCAGGCGGCTGGGGGCATGTGCACGCGCTTTTAAGCTCAATGCTCATGCGCATTGAGCTTAAAAGTCACGGGCACTGCAAGGAATCGCCACGATTCCTTGCAAGTTGGACAAAGAGTGGATAAGCCCCCATAGTCTCGCAAGCTCGATGCGCATGCGCATCGACAGGCGAGACCTAAAAAGCGCGGGCGGCAGGAAGTCAATTAACTTTACCAGTGGGCACTGACTGCAGTGACGTCAGTTTAAGTTCGACGCCACCAGTCTGCCCGGGCTTTAAAAGACATTTTTCCTGTTAATGAGTCTTTAATGGTTTTCACCCCTTCTTCGGGCCCCTGCAGCTCCACTCTGCCGTTTGTTTCTTCAATCAGTGGACAAAGGTGAGATTTACGGAGGAGTGCGCGCCCCCCCCTGAGACGGTGTCGGGCCCCCCCAGGGGCGCGCGCCCCACAGATTGAAGAACTCTGAGCTAGAGGGATTTTTTGCGCTATATACTTCTAGGAGGGAATGAAAATGTCTCTTTTCGGAAGAAGAGTAAAATCTCTTCACGGTGCTTACATGGGCTGCCACCTTAAGTTCTATGAGCTGAAAATGGGAAGTTGATTGAAGTGTCTGAGAGAAGACCAGACAGGTCGAAACAAGTCGGCCGTAATACATTTTCACTGGAATATCCCTTTGGAGTGCGGACCTTTTACTTGCGTTGCTACAAGTGTGTGTTATATATATATATACACACTGAAACAGACAAAGGTTACAGGGACGATAGTCAGACTTAGGTTCCACTCGTACAAAATCAGTGAAATGTGAAATGCAGCAGTTATAGTTAGCTGAGTTAATTATAACTCTGCGGCTAGTTCGCAGAATCCATCTCAGACCCATTCTTCTCCAACTGGGCACCTGCACAGCAAATGAGGCTCTCCAACATCTTTACACCCTGGACATTGTGAAGCACATGGCTGACTTTGGGAAATTTGTTTACCATACCCGCACAACATTGAAGGACAAGTCTCCACAGACTGAGTGGAGCGAACAGCCCGGCAGCCCCTAACACGTCAGAGTCACTGTCCCGGAGGTCCGGCCATCACTGAACAATTGACTCGGGGCTCTTTTACCCTTAAAATCCCGCCCCTATGTCGCAGGTTTTAAATAAAATAAGCACAAAAAAACCCCACAAAAAAAACAAATGATTTTAAGAATGTCCAGCACATATATTTTATTTATCGACCTTCAAAAGGCTTTAACGTTGTATTTCGTAATGTTTTTAAGTAACCCCACAAATAAAGAATTCATGTATTCATTATAACTCACGCCCCGCAATGCACTGCTTATGACCTCACATATTACATCACTCATGACATGGTCCGTGACATCATTGATGACATCTCAAATGACATCACTGATGACATCACCCAGTGACTGTGAGTGTTTTAAAAAAAGTTATTTGAGTGTTAAATATATACACACTAAGGTGTATTGGTGAATCAGTGGGTGTATTAGGGCCTGTATGGATGACTCAGTGGGTGTGTGACTGACTGTATAAGTGAGTAATTAGGTGTCTCAGTGAATGTATGGGTGAGTGACTGGTTGTGTGAATGTTTGTATCAGTCTGTCAATTGGTGTCTAAGTGGCTGTATGGGTGTGTGAGTGGGTATGTGAGTGGCTCTATGGGTGATTGACTGGTTGGCTGAGTACCTGTATTTGTGTCTGTGTGGGTGGGTGAGAGTGCGTGTGACTGCCTGTTTGGATGAATGAGTGGGTGAGTCAGTGGCTGTATGGGTTAGTGAGTGCGTGTCTGAGGGGCTGTATGGCTATGTGGGTGAGTGAGTGGATGTGTCAGTGCCATAGGGGTGAGTAACTGGGTATGTGAAAGGCAGTATAGTGAGTGCTGGAGTATATAAGTGACTATAGGTGAGTGAATATGAGAGTGGCTGTATGGGTGAGTGTGCTTCTGTCAGTGACTGTATAGGTGAGTGAGTACGTGTTAGTATTTGTATTAGTAAGTATGTGGGTGTGTGTTTGTAACTGTATGTGTGAGTAAGTGCCTGTGTGATTGACTATGGGTGAGTGATTGGTTGTGTTAGTAGCTGCATGAGTGACTGACTCAGTGTGTGAGTGGGTGTATGGGTGTAGGAGTGGATATGACAGTGGCTGTATTAGTAAGTGAGTGGGTGAGTGAGTGGTTCTAAGGGCGAGTGGATTTGTGTGTAGAACTATGAATCAATGAGTGGGTGTGTAAGTACAGGTATGGTCTGTGAATGGGTTTGTGAATGGGTGTGTGGTAGTGGGTGTATGAAAGGTTCTATGGGGTTATGAGTGGGTGCGTTAGTGATTTCGTGGATGATGTAATCAGTGGTGTCATCAGTGATGTCATTTGAGATGCTACTTGTTGCAGTCTGATGTAGGATTTTTAAAGCAAATCCCAGTAGAAGGCGAGCAGAGTGAGTGCTGTAAGTTTCACACCTCCTTTAACCAACACAAAAAAAATCTACTGACTGAGGAATGAGCTTTGTTTTATTTTATATTAATGTTCTCCATCTTAAAATTACTCCATACAAGTCAATGGCAAAATGTAATTTCACCTAATTGTGTGGCCAAATACTCTTTGGTGTTCCCAAATGTTGCTATGAATGCACTACCCAATTCCAATTCCGGAAGAGGGGGTCCGGGCGGGGCGGAGCACGAAGGCAGTGAAGAGGGGGGGGGGGGTCATGGTGTTTGGAAGTGGAACGCCGCCAAATCCCTGCCAGGGGCCGCCACGCAAATATGTATCCATCCTCAGAGGATTATTATTTTAAGGATATATATTAGCGTGGTGGCCCCTGGGGTTTGGTGGCCCTGTGCAGGTGCACAGCTTGCACATGCCTAAGGCCGCCCCTGCTGTCAACATCCTTCATTGGTAGACCAACGACCATTACACCAACGTCTGTTTTACTGCAAGAAGCAAAACGTAACTCCCCTGCAGAGTGCTAAGGAAATACATAAGGCATACGGTGAATGATCGCATATCAGATCTCAAAACCTTTGATGACATCATCAAACAAACAAACATTACGGAATGGCCATTGTAGGTGATTGTTAGAGATATAGGACTTGACAAAGAGAAACTTTTTTTTTCTCTACACTGAATGGCCCCTTTACATGCATTTACCCTTAATTGACTCTACCATTCTAAAGTCCCTTCCTCCGAGAACACTTAAAATAATGTGACGCTCCTCCTTTCCTGCCCTTAACCGAACCAGCTTGCCATGGCCCTCTCAAATAAACAGACTCCTCACTCACCTACCATCGTCATCCCATAGGACTCCCGCCCTCCGGTCACCTTAAAATACACCCAATGCTCCCCCTCCGCGTGCAGCATCATGCCACTCTCTCGCCTCCCTGACACAAGGCCACCCTAGTTAACACAGTGTTTACTCCCACACTGGGATATATTTAGAATTCTCACAGCTCATGTCTGATGTCCGAGGGGGCAGGTTTCTACCAGGGAGTGACACTATTGGTCTCATATTACTTCTCTGAATACATGATAACAGGAAACAGTGACTGCTAGGACAGTAAGTACAGAGAACAGGGATTACTAGGACCATGAGTACAGGGGAAAGGACTAAGAACAGCGATTACAAGCAGGATCGGACAGGCTTATAGGACAATCTGACAGTGCATAAAATGCTGGTCTGACAAGTCAGTGTATGGGCCGTTATTCTAGCTATTTGTGGGCCTGTTGAATGGTCTGATGGGCTGACTTTTACTGTTGATTTCCCTGAAATTACCCAAAAACTTTGCCTGTAGCAAGCAGAAATGTATGCACTCTCCAATACCTTGCAAAACACCTACACAGCATCTCCTTACAAGTTCAAAACTGCCACGATTTTCAAACGTGGGTCACTTTTTAGCTATTTGATTTGTTAAAGGAGGGAGTGGGTCCATTTTGTTTTGGTGCCCACGCCTGTTTTCCATCCCAGTCTGATCCTGATTCCAAAGAGGAGGACAAGCACAGGGGCAATAAACATTGGCACACTGTGGGTACAGCAAGACACTTGTTTGCTCTGATTCACACATCACACAGACTGGGCAATTAGTCTATCTATATCTATACTAATATTATAAAGAGAGAGCCCAAACCTTTGAGGCGGGTAATCTCAGGAACCACAGCACCAATCACAACACCCAATACAGCATTGGAAAGGGCAGTTGCAGCAGAAGGACATAGGCTATACAGATGCCCACCATATACATTTGAAAGGTAAAAGAACCTTACCAGCAAAGTAGTCCCTTGTGGGCGTGGCGCAGCATGACAACAAAAAAAAAAAGCGTTCCTTAAACGTGTACGTTGTGCTGGGGGCGTGTGCTGGGGGCGTGAAGAAGGCCAATGGGCACGGCAATTGCGATTGCGCGGCAGCAAGAGGTGTGGCCAATGGGCGCGACAACCGGCAACAATCGCGCTGCACCCCCCCCCCAAAAAAGCGTGCCTTGAGGGCGTGTGGAAAACAAACGTGTGCGTTGGGCCGGGGGCGTGGCCAAGGCCAATGGGTGCGGCAATTGCACGGGAGCAAGGGGCGTGGCCAATGGGCGCAGCAATTGCCGGGGCTTAGGCGGGGCAGACGCGATTGATCGTGCCTGCGGGGACAATAACTGCACAGTATCCTGCGCACTTTCAGCCAGGCAACTCTCTGCATAAAGGACCGTGCATGCGGGGACACTAACTGCAGCGTCTCCTGCGTGCTGTCACACACTCAACTCTCTGCATAAACGAATTGACACCAGGCGCACAACATCAACCAGGGCTGGAGCCGGGCTCAGGCGGCGGATGCCGCGACTAAGCGCGCCTGCTGGGACACTAACCTTTGAACTGACTGCACTTTCCCACATGCGCAGCATCTCCAGCGCGCGCTGTCACCCACTCAACTCATTGCATCAACAACTTTACACCACAAGCACAACATCAAACAAAACTGGAGCTGGGCCTCAAGCGGGGGATGACGCGATTCAGCGTGCCTGCGGGGACACAAAATTTACAACTGAATGCACTTTCACACACGCTTACCTACGGAAGTGGAGTACATACACACTAGAGACATCTGCTAATACTTCTTACTCCGAGGTACACACAGTATCTGCACACACATGCCTAACTATTGTGACACTTCATGCTAAAAATGTTCTCTACCGCGAGATTTTAAAATAAATTTCCCTTGCCTATTACACACATTGCACACATTCTATTTCCTACCCGGACAACGTCGGGACGGGCTGCTAGTTAATAATAAAATTACTCATTAGTTACCCATTTGCAGCATAGCCTCATTGGGAGCCCAGGACTAATACTATTGCCACATTAGTGATGCGTGCTAAAGATGCAGAAATTCCAGTTTAACATGTTGTAAAAGCTACTGAGGCAGTGGTCAAAAAACAATTATTGATAGGCCAATAGTCTGGGTTTCTTGCGCTAACGTGTTAGACCTGGCATCTTTTGGCATGATTTCCCCGGTCTTTTCGCTTCTGATCTCCTGGTTTTGACTGTGTGCTGCATTTCGTTTTTGCTGGTTTTTGGACTCTGGGCACTTTACCACTCCTGACCAGTGCTAAAGTGCAAGTGCTTCCTGTGTAAATTGTATTGGTGATTGGTTTATCCAGGATTGGCATACTTGATTTACTAATAAGTTCCTAGTAAAGTGCACCAGGTGTGCCCAGGGCCTGTAAATCAAATGCTTCTAGTGGGCCTGCAGCACTGATTGTGCCACCCACATGAGTAGCCATGCAAACATGTCTCAGACTTGCAGCTGCAGTGTCTGTGTGTGCAGTTTTAAACTGCTGTTTCAATCTGTCAAGTGCACCCACTTGCCAGGCCTAAACCTTCCCTTTTATTACATGTAAGGCACCCTTAAGGTAGGCCTGAGGCAGCCCCATGCACAGGGTGCAGTGTATATAAAAGGCAGGATATGTACTTGTGTGTTTTACATGTCCTAATAGTGAAATACTGCTAAGTTCGTTTTTTACTATTGCAAGGCCCATCTCTCCCCTAGGATAGCGTGGGGATTGCCTTGAAATATCTTCTAAGTGTAATTTTCCATTGGGAGCTGTTAGATATTTGGAGTTTGGGGGTCTCTGAACTCACAATTTAAAAGTACATGTTTTGGTGAAGTTGGTTTGAAATTGCATGTTTTAAAATGCCACTTTTAGAAAGATTAATTTCAAGAGTAATACATTTGAAAAAGACAGAAGAGCATATAACATAGAAATAGTGTATCCTTATTTAAAGAACGAATATTACACTGAAACAGAGCCAAGAAGAGCCTTCGTAGAGTACCAAGGAAGATAAAAAAATGGTTCCTTTCAATTTCTGACACTTCATCCTCAGAATCAACTGGAGATCTAGATCAAGGTAACAGCTCCTCGAAATCAAATTCAGCCAGACAGAGCTCTTTGTTAGACAGAGGCCAACAACAAAAAACAGAAGCCGTTTCAAAAGCCAGCTATGGGAGAGGCGTACAAGATGCCAGTTCTACAAAAACGAAGCAACTCAGCTGTAGTTAACCTATCATTTAAAGCCCTTACTAGGCACCGAGAAACTGCCCTTGAGTAAGGCTTGTCCTTCGTACCCACAAAACCCACAGACTTTGTGAAATTAAAAATTGAAGCCCTTGAATTTTTTAGGAAGCTTAGATTGAAAGCCTTTTTTCCTAAACAAAGAAGAGAGAGGAAGCCTCTGGCCTACGGATCAAATTCACGTTTTGCCCTCCTCCATATACCTAAGACCTGATCACTTTTGAACAAGCAGTGCTTTTTATCTTTGAATCAACTTGAAAATAAACAATTTAGCAAAAACAATATAACTAAGAAGCAAGCAGTGTCTATCTAAGAACTCAGACAAGATACATCCGTAGTCATCAAACAAGCAGACAAAGGAGGAGCAGTGGTTGTTTGGGCCAGAGACAAGTACGTGGCAGAAGCCAAAAAACATGTGAACAACAAGGTTTGGTAATGTGCCATTCCACAGGACCCCACAAAAGAGATCCAGGAAGAAATCTTTAAAGCCTTACAAGAGGGAGTCGATGAAGACATTCTGGGCCCTAAGGAATTTGACTACTTAAAGTGAATCCAAGGATTCCAGTGATATACTTTCTTCCCAAACTACATAAAGATGCTCAAACCCCACCTGGCCGGCCCATCGTTTCAGGCTGTGATTAGATCACAATATGTAGAGATTTTTTTAAGCCATTCCTCAAAGAAGTCCCTTCTTATCTCAGGGACACCATGGATTTCATAAACAAAGTTGAGGGAAAGCAATGTTCTAAACAAAACCATTTGATGGTCACATTTGACGTAGAGTCCGTATACACACAAAGCCCGCAAGATGAAGGATTGTAGGCAATTGAAGTCTTCTTGGAAATAAGTCCCTGCCCCCACAGAGTTCCTGCTAAGTTCATAGAGGACCAATTCTTCCTCCAGATAAAGGGGACGGCAATGGGATGTCCCTTTGCACCGGAGATGGTTGTTTTCTGCATGGAAATGTTCAAAAAGAAATATATTGACAACAACAATCCATTTTCGAGCCATATTGTTCAATTGCCTCGTTACATTGATAACGTGTGGTGTATATGGGAGGGCAATGAAGACCAACTCACTGCTTTCCATGATTGGCTTAACAAGAGCCCTGACATACAATTTAGTATGGCAAAAAACAAAACTGGCTTGACATTACTTGATGTCGAAGTAAAAATGTTGAATGATACACAATTGACAACTTTACACAGAAAACCTACTGATAAGAATAACACTCTACACTACAAAAGTTTTCATCCAAGAAACCTATGGGATAACCTCCCCTACGCACAATTTTTGCGAATTCTAAGGAACTGCACTAGGAAAGAGGATTACTTCCTTCACGTGGATATTTTACGAAAAAAACTAAAAGACAAAGGGGCCTCATGTAGGTAAATAGTATTTACCGATTCGTAAATACTGAATTTTACCGATTCGGTATTTACGAATCGGTAAATGCTATGTAGCTAAACAATCGGTAAAAATTACCGAATCGTTAAGATTCTGTAATTACCGAATCGGTATTTACCGATTCGGTAATTGCCATTCATTCCTATGGGCCTGGAGGCCCATAGGAATGAATGTCAATTACCGAATCTGTAAATACCGATTCGGTAAAAGGGGTGTTAGACGGGGACCTGGAGGGTCGGCCGAGCACAGTGATCGCACAGACAGGTAACTTCCCCCCCACAGATGGACACCACACAAAGTTCAGGGTAACACCTTTTATAGGCACTTCTGGGAGTAGAGTGGTACGATACAAGGCAATCAGGACACGAGGATCCTCTCAATTCTAGTCTCTAGTAAGGGAAGGGGGTAGCGGGACAGTCTTGGTACCCACGGGTACGGGTGTGTAACGGTGATAGCTCACAATCCTCGAGCTCGGTGTTCGGAGGGGTCAGACCGCGGCAGCGCCGGCAGGTCCCGAAGAGGTCGTAGGTGGCACGGGCCGCGGCAGCGCCAGCAGGTCCCAACGAGGATGAAGGTTACAACGGGCCGCGGCAGCGCCAGCAGGTCCCACGAGAATGCAGGTTGCAACGGGCCGCGGCAGCGCCAGCAGGTCCCAACGAGGATGAAGGTTACAACGGGCCGCGGCAGCGCCAGCAGGTCCCACGAGAGTGCAGGTTGCAACGGGCCGCGGCAGCGCCAGCAGGTCCCAACGAGGATGAAGGTTACAACGGGCCGCGGCAGCGCCAGCAGGTCCCACGAGAGTGCAGGTTGCAAAGGGCCGCGGCAGCGCCAGCAGGTCCCACGAGGATGAAGGTTGCAGAGGGCCGCGGCAGCGCCAGCAGGTCCCACGAGGATGAAGGTTGCAGAGGGCCGCGGCAGCGCCAGCAGGCAGGACAATAGTTCACAAGGCAGGGCTGTGGCAGCGCCAACAGTCCGTCAAGGATGAGTTCGTCGCGGTGTCTCTCGACTCCAGGATACAACTGCCTTCCTGTCCTGGGGCTGCCTCAGTTATAGGTCTGGCGCCCTTTGATGTCCGGACCCTCGCTCTTGGAGGTCGGGAGGTCTGGGATGAGGGAGTCCAGACACCCAGCAGGGGGGTGGAGCCAGCGCCCGAGGAGGCTGGGGGTGCTCGGCACCTGGCGGGGGAGAGCCATCGACACTTCGTACTCCCATTGACCTGCCAAGTGGGCCGTTCACCTCCTGGGTGGAGGGTGGTGCCGGGATGTCGGGGCCTGGCCAGGCCCAGGGTTGGGGTCGGGCTGAGGCCGCACGGCCGCGTGGTGCCGTGTCCAAGATGGCGGCTGGGCCGGGCAATGGTGCTGACGGTGGCCCGGGCCCTGTCCTGCGGGGAGGGAGCGAGCCCTTCATGTGGCCTGTCCAACATGCGTCCCCCCCAGCTGAAGGCGGGGAGAGTCACCCATCTTCTTGGGGACTTTCCTCGTCGAGGCGGAAAAAGCGGGACAGGCCATCCGCGTTGGCGTGGTCTTGGCCGGGTCGATGTTCCACAGTGAAGTCCATCCCCTGCAGGGAGATGGACCAACGTAGTAGTTTCGGGTTTTCCCCCCGCATCTGCATGAGCCATTGCAGAGGTCGATGATCGGTCTGGACCCGGAAGTGGGTGCCGAAGAGATAAGGCCGGAGCTTTTTGAGGGCCCACACCACGGCGAAGGCCTCCCTCTCGATGGTGCTCCAGCGTCGTTCTCGGGCCAGGAGCCGTCTGCTGATGAAAGCCACTGGCTGGTCAAGCCCTTCGGGGTTCAGCTGGGAAAGGACTGCCCCAACGCCATGGTCGGAGGCATCTGTTTGGACGATAAATTCCCGGCTGTAGTCGGGGGCCTGGAGCACCGGGGCGGAGCACATGGCGGCCTTCAGCTTCTCGAAGGCCGCTTGACAGTCTGGGGTCCAGTTGACCTTCTTTGGTTGGTTTTTGGAGGTAAGTTCCGTGAGGGGCCCTACGATGCTGCCATAGTCCCTCACGAACCGTCGGTAGTAGCCTGTGAGTCCCAAGAAGGCGCGGACCTCGGTCTGGGTGATGGGGGACTGCCACGACTGGATGGCAGCGATCTTGAGTTGCAGAGGGGCCACCAGACCGCTTCCCACCTGGTGCCCGAGATAGGTCACGGACCCCTGGCCAATTTGGCATTTGCTGGCCTTGATCGTGAGGCCAGCTCGTTGGAGGGCCTGTAGCACCTCTCGGAGGTGGTGGCGGTGGTCGGACCAGTGGTGGCTGTACACAGCGATATCGTCCAGGTAGGCGGCGCTGAATCCTTCGAGTCCTGCCAGGACCTGGTTTACTAGCCGCTGAAATGTTGCTGGCGCATTCTTCATGCCGAATGGCATGACCTTGAAGTGATAGTGGCCATCAGGGGTAGAGAATGCCGATCGTTCTTGGGCCCGGGGTGTGAGACCGATCTGCCAGTAACCCGCTGTCAGGTCGAAGATGCTGAGGTAGCGGGCAGCTCCCATGCGGTCGATTAGTTCATCTGCTCGGGGGATGGGGTGTGCGTCTGTTCTGGTGACCGCATTCAAGCCCCGGTAGTCGACGCAGAACCGGAGCTCCGGCGTGGCGCCGGGGGCGGCCGCTTTGGGGACCAGTACCACTGGGCTGGCCCAGGGGCTGTCTGAGGGCTCGATGATCCCGAGTGTGAGCATCTTGGCCACCTCCTCTTGGATGCAGGCCCGTACCCGATCTGGTACGCGGTAGGCCCGATGGCGGATAGGGGGACTGTCTCCAGTGTCCACGTCGGGTAAGCACCAGGGGGTGACCCCTGGGGTGAGGGAGAACAGGGTGGAGAACTGGAGCAGGAGGACTCGGCAGTCTTGGCGCTGTTCCAGGGTGAGGGCCTCCGAGAGTCGGACCCCGTCCACGGAGCCGTCCATCTCCCGTGACCGTAGGAGGTCAGGAAGGGGTTCGGAGTCCTCCTCGGTTCCATTGTCGGTTGCCATCAGAAGACTGAGTTCGGAGCGTACAAAGTGGGGTTTCAGTCTATTAGCGTGGAGGACCCGGAGAGGGTTTCGGGAAGATTCCATATCGATGAGATAGGTGACAGGGCTCTTGCGCTCGATTACTTTGAAGGGCCCCGTCCATTTGTCTTGCAGGGCGCATGGTTCGGTGGGAGACATTACCCACACTTGTTGGCCGGGTTCAAATTCGATGGAGGATGCATTTTGATCGTACCACCTTTTCATGTCCTCCTGACTGGCCTCCAGGTTTGTTTTTGCCATCTCTCTGAACCTTCTGGTCTGGTTGCGGAGGGTTAGGAGGTACTTGAAAACATCTGGAGGGTTCTTTAGAGGGGGCATTTCCCAGCCTTCTTTGACTAGGCTGAGCGGGCCTCGCACCGGGTGTCCATACAAGAGTTCGAAAGGGCTGAAGCCGAGGGACTTCTGGGGGACTTCTCGGTAGGCAAAGAGAAGGCACGGTAGTAGCACATCCCACTGGCGACGGAGGGGCTCATCCAACCCCCCAATCATCCCTTTGAGCGTGCGGTTGAACCGCTCAACCAGTCCGTTCCCTTGAGGGTGATAGGGGGTCGTGAATCGGTAGGTGACCCCACACTGTTGCCAGAGGGACTTCATGTATTTTGAGATAAAGTTCGTACCCCTGTCGCTGACGACTTCCCGGGGGAAGCCCACTCGAGAGAAGATCCCCATCAAGGCTCGACCCACTACTGGGGCTGTTATCGTACGAAGGGGGACCGCCTCAGGATAGCGGGTAGCGTGATCCACCAGGACCAGGATGAAGCGATGTCCCTGTGCTGTTCGGGGGTCCAGGGGCCCCACAATGTCTATTCCCACCCTTTCGAACGGGGTGGTCACCACGGGGAATGGTTGTAGGGGTGCCTTGAGTTTGCGGCCGCTCTTCCCACTGGCCTGGCAGGTCGGGCAGGACCGGCAATGGTTGGATACGTCATTTCTCATTTTGGGCCAAAAAAAGTGAGTCACCAGGCGGTGGTAGGTCTTGTCTTGGCCCAGGTGCCCGGCCAGGGGGGCATCATGGGCTAGGTTCAACAGGAAGTCTCTGAAGTGGAGGGGCACCACCAGCACTCGCCCGGCCCCCAGTTCTGCGATTTTTTGTTCGCTGTACAATAGATCATTGTCCCAATAAACCCAGTGGGCCCCGGTGGTGTCTCCTTGGCTCTGGGCGAGCGCTTGCTGTCGCAATCCCTCGAGGGAGGGGCAGGTCTTTTACTCCTGCCGGAATTGTTCCTGGGTGGGCCCCCCTTCTTGACGCCACTGAGCCAGGTCGGGAAGCTCGGGGGGCTGTGTGGACCCCTCTGGGGTGGGGTCCGGGTGGTCGGTCTGGAGGAAGTCTTCTTCTGGAGTGATCGAGGGCGGAGGTGCTGCCCATTCTGGTTCTTCTGGTCTAGGGATGGTGCGGGTGGCCATGGACCGGGTGGTTACGCACGCCCAGTCCGGGAGACCCAACATCCCCAGATGCTCTCTTCTTTCCACAGCGGCCCACGGGGAGCTCTCGAGATCGTTCCCCAGGAGGCAGTCTACGGGGGCATCGTCACGGACAGTTACTTTCAGCATGCCGGACACTCCTCCCCATTCGAAGGGGACGCAGGCCATCCGACACAGGCTCTCCGAGTTATCTGCCGATCGGACGGGGCAAAGTACGTTTGGTAGGATTTGTTCTGGGGTCACCAGGTGACAGCGGACAGCCGTCACACTGGCCCCGGTGTCACGCAGGGCCTCGGCCTTGCGCCCATTGATGCTCACCCATTGGCTGTACTTCCGGGTGTTGGCGGGCAGGGGAGTCCGCGGGACCATGTCTCTTCCTCCTAGGCATGCCAGGGTCATGGCGGCGGGTTCCCACTCGAACTGCTCCGACTCATAGGTCTCCGTGTCTTCGGAGACTTGTTCTTCTCCCAGGGCGGCGGCCGCCATCTGGCGGGGCCCGGGGGCCTGGTTCTTCGGGCAGGTCGGGTCACTGGCATAGTGGCCGACTCGCTGGCATCGATGACACGTCACGTTAGCTCGGAACCCCGGGCGCATCGGGGGGTGTCCCCGGCCTGCTGGGGCCGGGGTGGCGTTAGTGGGTGCGGCCGGGGCGGCGTCTCTGCCCCGGCCCGGGCCTCCTCCTCCTCCTCGGGGACGATGGTGACCTTGGTTGGTTCTGTTCTGCTCATTCGGCCCACTCCGGGCCACTCGGGTGCTCTCCCACCGGTCAGCCTCGGTGGCGAGCTGCCGGGGTTCAGTCAATTTACTGTCGAGGAGGTGCTGCCTGAGCTCGACAAAGCAGTTGTTGGAGAGGTGCTCCCATACAATGAGATTGAAGAGTTGTTCGTAAGTGGTTACGTTGTTACCCTTGATCCACCCCTCGAAGGCTCGGCTGAAATAGTTCACGTATTCCAACCACGTCGTACCTGGGATCCTGGTGCAGTTGCGGAACCTCTGGCGGTACATTTCGGGTGTAAGTCCATATCGACTGAGGAGGGCGGCCTTCATGTGGTCATAGGACGTCATTTGATGGTCCGGAAGCTGCAGCAGGGCATCACGACCCTCGTTGACGAATCTCCCCCATAGACCGGCTCCCCAGTCACTTCGAGCGACCCGGTGGGCGGTCATGGCAATCTCATAGGCCTTGAACCACTGCTGTATGTCGTCGTTCCGGTGATATTCTCGGACCACATCCTTGGGGATGTGGACCTTCTGCTCGGTAGGACCCGGGGAGTGCGGTTGCTCGGGCACCCCTAGGTTTTTGTTCAGTTTGCGCATTTCTATCTCCGCTAGTTTGCACTCGTGCTCGTATGCCAGTCTTTTTTCTTCGAGGTCTCTCTGTCTCTGTTTTTCCTCTCGCTCTTCTCTGAGCCGTAAGTGTTCTAAGTTTATTTTTTGTTCCGCCAGTTTCAATTCTCCGTCTAATCTGAGTCGTGCCAAGTCTAACTCGTGTAATCTATTTTTTTCCCGCTCTTGGATCTCTTCATGGGAGGGGCCTGTTCTCCGTTCCTCCGTCCGGGTGGTGTTGACTTCCGGGGCTGCGGGGTCCCGGGGGGTTGCGGTATTTGTCTCTGTCCAGGCCTCTAGGGCGTTTTTGAAGTCTTCTTTTGTGCTTAGCCCGGTGGTAGCAATGCCTAAGTCCATGCAAAATTGTTTGAGCTCTCGGTGGTTGTATTCTTCCAGCTTTTCCATCTGGAACTTCTCTGCCGATCCGCTCTCTTTGGTCGTCATTGTGGTTTTTAGTCGTAGGGTGAGTTACTGTCTGTACGGTACGCGTTGGTTCGGATCGCGCCGCTAGCCACCAATGTTAGACGGGGACCTGGAGGGTCGGCCGAGCACAGTGATCGCACAGACAGGTAACTTCCCCCCCACAGATGGACACCACACAAAGTTCAGGGTAACACCTTTTATAGGCACTTCTGGGAGTAGAGTGGTACGATACAAGGCAATCAGGACACGAGGATCCTCTCAATTCTAGTCTCTAGTAAGGGAAGGGGGTAGCGGGACAGTCTTGGTACCCACGGGTACGGGTGTGTAACGGTGATAGCTCACAATCCTCGAGCTCGGTGTTCGGAGGGGTCAGACCGCGGCAGCACCGGCAGGTCCCGAAGAGTCGTAGGTGGCACGGGCCGCGGCAGCGCCAGCAGGTCCCAACGAGGATGAAGGTTACAACGGGCCGCGGCAGCGCCAGCAGGTCCCACGAGAATGCAGGTTGCAACGGGCCGCGGCAGCGCCAGCAGGTCCCAACGAGGATGAAGGTTACAACGGGCCGCGGCAGCGCCAGCAGGTCCCACGAGAGTGCAGGTTGCAACGGGCCGCGGCAGCGCCAGCAGGTCCCAACGAGGATGAAGGTTACAACGGGCCGCGGCAGCGCCAGCAGGTCCCACGAGAGTGCAGGTTGCAAAGGGCCGCGGCAGCGCCAGCAGGTCCCACGAGGATGAAGGTTGCAGAGGGCCGCGGCAGCGCCAGCAGGTCCCACGAGGATGAAGGTTGCAGAGGGCCACGGCAGCGCCAGCAGGCAGGACAATAGTTCACAAGGCAGGGCTGTGGCAGCGCCAACAGTCCGTCAAGGATGAGTTCGTCGCGGTGTCTCTCGACTCCAGGATACAACTGCCTTCCTGTCCTGGGGCTGCCTCAGTTATAGGTCTGGCGCCCTTTGATGTCCGGACCCTCGCTCTTGGAGGTCGGTAGGTCTGGGATGAGGGAGTCCAGACACCCAGCAGGGGGGTGGAGCCAGCGCCCGAGGAGGCTGGGGGTGCTCGGCACCTGGCGGGGGAGAGCCATCGACACTTCGTACTCCCATTGACCTGCCAAGTGGGCCGTTCACCTCCTGGGTGGAGGGTGGTGCCGGGATGTCGGGGCCTGGCCAGGCCCAGGGTTGGGGTCGGGCTGAGGCCGCACGGCCGCGTGGTGCCGTGTCCAAGATGGCGGCTGGGCCGGGCAATGGTGCTGACGGTGGCCCGGGCCCTGTCCTGCGGGGAGGGAGCGAGCCCTTCATGTGGCCTGTCCAACAAGGGGGAAAACATTGAAGGGTGGCAGGGTGTCACTTTGACACCCTGTTGCACCCCTCAATTGTTTATGGGTGCACATGTTGCAGACATAAATGCCCTAAGGGCATGTATGTCTGCAACATGGCACTGAAGCAATTTGCATTAAATTGCTTTTTGGTTTTTTTCCGTTATTTACCCCCTACTTGTAGTTGGTGGTAAATAACGAATCATAACATGGGATAAGCACTCATTTAAGTGCTCCCTACATTAGGAATTCGGTAATTTACCGAATCGGTATTTAAGAAATCGGTAATTTACCGATTCCTTAAATTACTGATTCGGTAAATTACCGAATCCTTAATTTCGGCCCCCTACATAAGAAAAGCCTATTACCGGTCGGTAACGGCCGAAATTCGTTAATTTCGGCCGTTACTGACCGGTAATGGGCCACCTACATCTGGCCCAAAGTTACCCCCATAAACTCTTGAAACATTGTATGAAACGAGCCTGGTTCACGCCACGGGAGAACTTATTGGTCAAAAAACAAAAGGTTGAACACACGACCAAGTGGCTGGACGCCTGGTCACGTTTGCGATTGGTATGGTTTGGAAGGGTGGCGGCGGTGAAGATGCCGATACTTCCACGCTTTTTGTATGTCTTCCAGTTGTTACCGATGATTCCTCCGCCGAGCATGCTTAAGAAGTTGCAATGGCTGATCAAGAGGTTTGTACGGGAAGGGAAGAAGACTCGGCTCTCTTTTTCCCAAATGATTCGCCCGAAGGCGCAGGGGGGGTTGGGTCTCCCAAGCATAGGAGGCTACTACCAAGCGGCGTGTCTCCGATAAGAGTTGGAATGAAACAGACCGACATCCAGTGAGCACTGGAACTTTATGGACCAGTCAGTTGCAGGCGCGAACGTGTGGAGGGAGCTTTGGTTACCCCGTAAACACAAATCGTGGTGGCTTTACTCTTCACCGGTCATGCCGCCTACTCTTAAGAGTCTGGGACAGAGTGGCGGTGAAAAGAGGGTGGACGTCGTTCCCATCGCCCATGACCCCCATTGTTGATAACCCTGACTTTCCCCCGTGGCAGAACTCGATAGTATTTCACAGATGGAGCGAGGAAGGGTGTAAACGGGTGGGATCCCTCTTTGATTTGGAGGGGTTGATACCCTTTGCACAACTGCGACAGGACTATGACCTTCTGGCTAAGGACATTGTCTCGTATCGGAAGGTTGCGCATTGGGGTACGTCCTCTGACAAATATTCCCGCATGTCCAGACCTTTAATGGCCTTTGAAAAGTGGTTGGTGCGCAAGTCGGATGATAAAAGGCAGATCTCGGAGTTGTATGCCATGGTTTTGACGACCTCATTGGGTCACCGTACTAAAGCGCAGGTGCGATGGGAAGCAGAAATAGGCAGGCCCCTGTCACCCAAAGAATGGGAGCATATCCTCTACAGAGCCCACCACACTGCCCATAGTACCGCAGGGGAGGAGTCTGCGTTTAAGGTCATCACATATTGGTATTACACCCCTGCTAGCCTGCATAGTTGGGACAGGAACAAAACGGACCTCTGCTGGAGGGGCTGCGGATCTAATGGCACACTAAATAATTTATTATGGTATTGCCCGAAACTGGAGCATTACTGGTCCCAAATCCTCGATGACATAGATGCTGCATTCCAGGTAGCGCTGCCCCGCGCCCCGTTGGGGCTCTCCCACCCAAAGGTGTTCCCGCTGCGCTCTCTTAGAGGTAGGCAAATTGCGCTGGCGGCCCGTCAGGTCATCCTCGCCCTATGGGGTACGCCCACTGCACCAGATGTCTTAGCATGGATACACCGCTTATGGCACCTGCCAGCGATGGAGCGCCTATCGCTTAGCATGGAGGGGAAAGGCAAGGACTTTCAGAAGTTGTGGTCGCCCTTTTCACATTTGTTGACCAAAGATCTGAGGGAGGTGACATGCCCGAAGTACTTACAGATTCTCAGACTATTGCCGTTGGAACCCTTGGGCGCTGCCCAGAACGCAGAGAGTTGATTAGGTATGTATACAAGCGCAATTGCACCAGGCTTGGCATTTTAGGTCGATATCGTAAGATGGAACCGATGCGGAGGAGGGAGGGGGAGGGGGTAGGGATGGGCTGGGGGGTTTGTTTGTTTGGTTTTTGTTTTGTTTTCTTTTCACTGTGGTGAAATTGTTCTTAAAGTGGAAGTCACTGCATAATTATGGTACACTGGAAGCTTCTATGCCTGGGCTCTGGGTGATGAAATTGATGTCTCTGACCATTGCTCTGCAAGCCTTGAGATGTAGGCAGGAAGCTGTGTACTACGCTCTCGTATTCCACGAAATGAAAACGATTGATTAAAAAAAAAAAACACTAAACAAAATGGTGTGCGTGTCTACATTTTGTCCTCAAACAAACAACTTCACAAAAATAATTTGCAGCAATTGGCATCTAATTAAGAATTCGGAAGGTGGGTTTGACCTCCCACTATTTGCCATGAAGAAAAATGCCAACATCGGGTCACAAATAGTGAGAGCATGTTCCAATCAGCTAACTAAACCAGCATTGGCATAGCCAATAGGTCTCGCCTTTGGGACCTTATAAATGTCTAGCCATGCAACAGTTGATGTTGTTGCACCAAGGATATTGAGCTGCATAACCAAACACTTATAAGGTCCCAAAAGCGAGACCTATTGGCTATGCCAATGCTTGTTTTCCTTGACTTTAAGCCATGTTGCACAGCAGCGTGTGCTGTTTTGTAGCAGGTCTTATAAACTTTGACAAAGCCAATAGATCTCACATAGGCGAAGGACACATAAATCTTAAGCATGGGAATAAATGTGTATTTATCTGGAATGAAAGAACTGTAGAAAAATATTGGTGTAGGTTAACAGGACAGGTAGCAGCTGCACTGTTGAAATAGACCTAAAAATCCATGTATGTTAATACCCTGAGCTCTGGCAATTAACACTTTCAGTCTGACATCAACACTTTCCATATATCCACTCCATTGAAAAAATCCTGTATCGCTACATGTTTATTCTTTTTTTTTTATGTATTCTGCAGTTTTATATAGCTCAAACTAGAACCAGTTGGGCTGCACAGTACATGGTTGGGGAACATGCAGTTGGTATGGCTTTGCACTTGGTTATAAATCCCTAACTTTTAATGTTGGCCTGAGCATTTTTGCAGCAGAGTGTGTGGCTTCCTGCATTTCTTGTATATTGTCCGTTTACCACACCCAAGTCGCAATTTGCCCCCAGTAAACTACTGTTGCATATCTACACCCTCCAAATCACCTGCACATTCAAACCTGCTTTTCACAATTTTATTTTGGGGCCAGTTTTATATAGCACTAACATCAATCGAAGCTATTGGAGCACTTGATAGCACCACAACTTACTGTACAATATATTGCCTTTCTCAATAAACAAACCATAACACTTTACAGACTTTCTTTAACTTATATTGCACAACGGCTCACCAAACAAAAACTTACAATAACAAAAAAAGATTATTATTAATCACATAGGCGAATCCTATCGCATTTGCCAATGCTTGTTCTTTTAAACAGACCCCCTTAATGGTGAAAACCCTCGAAGCCACAGGCCTGGAGATATCAGATTTGGACGCACACCTCCACTGACTGACTGTCATGTCATAAAGCCAGAAGGCATCTCAAGCTCATTGTCCTGCGCACGCGTGGAGGATGCAAAAAACACTGGTCTGAGGGCAGACATAAAACTAACACAAATGGATACCTGTGCTGGTGTCGCAGTTGTAATGGGTGGCTAGAGGGAGGGCCTGGCCCACCTGTCCATCCCCTCTACGCATGTTCACAGTATACAAGACAGTGCAAACGCCCTACTGCCTAGCAGGCAGTTTCAACCAGGCCAGTTGACTCCTGGTTTCTCCCATTATAAAATAAACAGTTCACACAAAAGTCCCAGAACGCAAGTGGGAAAACTGTCATAGGTAAAGGTAGTAGATTAATTACCTCATACAACCACTTCAGTAGCATTGCTACCATTTTCAGGTAATTACTAGACCTTAATATTGGAATGAGGTGTAATTTCTGAAATGTGTCCAATTACATTGCTGTACTCCACCCGTGAACAAGTGAAAAAACAAAGTGTCAAGTATAAGGCATTGAAACGTCACACAAACCGACATAACCCACGTGAAAATGTTGCAGGTGTACCCAATTAGAAACAAGCTGTGCAAAGTTGCTATGTATCCCATACAATATGGCCAGCCATGCACACTGCACAGGGATCGCCATTTCCTTTTCATGTATGCGCGCAGGGTCAACACTTGGGTGTAAATACAACAAAATGAACTTGCAGCTGACTCTACGCTGAGCACATAAATCATAAAAGTCCCTTGTTGAGTAAAGTCCTGTGCTAGCCCACCACGGGACCTGCTGCAGCTCGTTCCCACTGGAAATTCAGAGACGAAATGCAATGCAAAAGTGGAGGCAGCACCAGGGATGAAGTCACAAACTGGTCACTTCTATTTGGAACAAGTTCTTTATTTTTCTTCATATAAACACTTGACAACAGCCAACGCGTTTCGTTCCTGTAAAAGGAACTTCCTCAGGGCTGTAACATAAAACAATGTATAAATAACCACATATAAATACATATATATATTTACATTATGACAAAACCAAGATATACAAGAATACGACATATAAAAATACATAAAAATGCATCTACACATAATAAATCTTATTTACATAGAACAAAAAACTGGCACTAACACCTAACATATTTACATCCACAATGGGTTCATAAAGGCGTTCCTATATAGACAAAGACAAGGGTTAACCAAAAAGTAGACCCTTCGTATGGTAGTGTAGTGTAGTTCCTATATTCCCAATAGGCTCTGCGCATTGGAGTAATATATTCAGCAGTGTAGACGTAGGACTGAGGTCAACTAGGTCTCTACTGACTATATTAAACTTAAGGTTTGCCAGCTAGCTCAGAGGTCACTAGAAACTTTCTGGAATAAGCGAGGAGGAGTTTAACCTCCCTGGATAGACAAGAAGGGATTAGCTTCTGACAACCATAAAACATGACAACTTTGCTCCCTCAGAATAAGAGTGTATCTCTAGAGTCGTGTGAAAACAATAGACAGCTATTTTACTCAGTCAAGTTTGCATACTTAGTTTCACCAGAGTGCAGAGAAAAGAGAGACGGGCGTTTTCAATAAAAGGTGTTATTTATTGAGCAGTCTTCTTTCTCATACAAGAGAAATGAATTGCCACAATTGCAATACTTAGCATATCGTAAAGTGCGTACAGTAAGAGGAGTATTATGAAATAATACTGTAAAAGCATTGATATGGTTTCTTAGCCATATGTTTCTTTAAAATAGATAAAATATATACATACAAATATACATTGACTAATGTACTCAGCTGGTGCTTTTAAATACGCCTACCCCGGTGTACCTGACCTAAGCCTAATACGTGGGAAGGAGTAAGTAAGTAGCAGTTTAAGTTAAGTTGGTTTTGCCAAGGAATCTGAATTAAGAATTCTCTTAAAAGGGTTTAGTCAGCTCCGTACCTGGGTATTAGAAAGCAGGAGGTCTGGTATCTCTCTCTCAGGACTCGATATCCCAGTAACCCGCGAGGGTATCTGGAAACACCGGAGCTGGATTTCTCGGCAGGAGAAAAGACAGCGTCTCTCTCAGTGCGTCAAAGGGGAAGGGCGGCGTCCGTGGGCTCTCGCATCAGCTGGGCTCTCGGGCAAGTAGATAGCCGCTCTGCTCCAAAACCACCACCGTGTGTTTGCTTAAGGCAACGTTGGTATATTTATACCTGAAAGGTGCCGGGTTTTGACGTAAGGTTGGACATAAGACGTCAATGAAGATGTCACTAAGAACTGGCCGTTCTTAGAGTGCTCACAGGAGTTCTAGAACGAAATCAAAACAGAAGCAATGGGGAATTCCCAGGTTGCTGGAGGTTTGGTTTGTTTACAAAACTCGTTGTACTTTCTAGGAGCCTGGGGAAGTAGCCTTGCTTAATTTGGGCAGCATGGGTTATGACTAAATATGGATATGATTCTTATGCCTTTATAAGGATATTATTTATTATAACCACATAAGGGCATAAATCAGGACTATCGAATTTAGGGTCCTAGATAGAACTACAACACCCACTCCACGATCTAATGTCCCTCATTACTTAAAACTAAGCAATAGTAAACATATAAACATATAATGATGCATGTGTTTTCCAACCCACCCCATATTGAAATGGTATATGGTAATACACGAAAATGAGTATTGGTACTGTACGCTTTTCAAGCAGTTCAACATGGGATCCGTGCACACGTCAATTATTACAAAGTACAATATTGAAAATCAAATCATGCAAAATATAACACCAAGTCAATAACGTAGAAGTAATCTTGATTGCTGTAATCTTCAGTTCAGTTTTTATTTGCAACGCCCAGCCAACACGTGTTTCGTCAGGGTGGTATACCCACGACTTCGTCAGGGCTCCAAATGGGCAGTGGTGTTTCTGTATATGTTGCAAGATATCTATGCTCTCCGCCGGTTGTACTTCCGTCCCGGCTGTCGGATTCAGACTGAATAAAATTACTGCATATATCCAGCAGTTCACGTTTTGTTAACACGTGTTTCGTCAGGGTGGTATACCCACAACTTCGTCAGGGCTCTAAAATGTATAATGGCTACATGTTACATACATGTACCTACACCATATACATTCCAAACTTATTTACGTGATTTGATTTTCAATATTGTACTTTGTAATAATTGACGTGTGCACAGATCCCATGTTGAATCATACCTAAGGGCCTAGGTCCTACTGGGGGGTTTCAGGCTATTCCTCACTTCTGTTGCACCGTCGCGAATTGAGTGCTGTTAAATAGAATACGTGACACACGGCAGGCGCCACTACTGGTCAGTCGCTTCAATTAGCCTTGTAGCTTGTAGCAACCGCTTTTCAAGCAGTGTTCTCATTCAGAAAAAAGGATTGCATATAATTATCAGCTGAATGATTTGCGAAAATTACACATGAAATGGCTCTTAATACAGAAGAGAAGGTTGAGACCATTCCATCACATATTAATACAAAATGCTGTACATGTGCTAGAGGCTGAGGTAATATATTGTCTCTAGAGTTCCTAAAATAGAAGCTCTGTTCTCTAAGAATAGTTCTACTTTAAGCAGAGTACATGTGCCCAAAAAAAAGTAAATATTTTTGGAAGTGAGAAAATATAATTTCGCTTTCAGGGGAAAAAAACAGTTCCAAAAGTTTTCAGTAGCTTTTGTTTATCAAATCTGAAGGCCGAATTCAGAGTTCAGGGAACGCTGTGTGCTCGTTGCTTAAAAAGTTATTCTTTCTGTTCAGGGGAGAACATCATTTCAGACAGACTCTCAAAAAATTGGTCTACGGCTTCAGGTGAAAGTTCGACTAAGTTCGAAAATACCGCAACAGTACAGTCGTGAGAATGATTGCTATCATCGATGTCAGGATCAGCAATGCTCACAGAAGGTCGTACCTGAGTGATGCTGCTCTCACCTCGTACTTCACTACCCCCTAATCGTAGTGGTGAAGTCTCAACGAATGCCGTCATCAGAATGGGTAGCCGCTGGGGACAACACGATGCATGAGCCGTTACAGGACTTAGCAAAGTATCTGTATCCAATGGAACTGCTGATGGTAGTGTAAGACAGACGTCCAACACACATTCTTCTCCGCATAGCATACATCGAAGCACAGGTAAGATGCAATTCTGCCAGATGGGTCTGAATGAAAGAAACTAGGTCATATTCAGATCTCTTAGCCGGGCTAATCCAAGGACTTTAGTTATGCGGTCCCGATAGGGTATAGCTAGGATCGTTTCTTCCATCGTTGCCGGAGTCTTGTCTGTGACTTGGCTTGCCATATCGGAGCAGAAGGATCAAAAATAAAATTCCTGCTACGAGTCCCAAAAGAAGTGGTAGGCCGCCAAAGACAGAATGGACAAAATTAGGAAAAATGCCCAGAACTGTTTTGAAGGGTGTTAACAGTCCCGAAAAAATTATCTTAAATACATGTGGGATGCCACTGGAATCTGACATATTTAGGATTTGGCTTAGCATTTCTGAGAATTTCACGGGGCAATTTGTTGATAAAAGGCTATGCCGTTGTCCTTGCAACTTGCAGATCATACGTTTCTTTTGATGACGTTAATGGCACAGTTGTCTGCAAAAGAACAGACTTTATTCTGCTTAAAGTATCAATTCGAATAGAAGAGATATTCAAAGAAGGCCAAATTGTTGCCTCCGTATCTGGAGTGCTGTTTGGATACAATACTTGCATACAGCAAGTGACCATGGAACTCACGCTGACGAGATAGGCTTTCCCTGGCACCATGCCACAACAGCTGTGGTCCACAATTAGAATATAGCTCCCATTAGAAAGCCGTCTAAAGAATGGCTCTATTTGTGTTGCAGGTGTGCCGTGCTGGTGACATGAAAGGTTATTTGAAGTCCCCTCGCAGGTCCCATGCAGGTTAATACCATGACATAGAAGTATACCGCTTAGTGATCGTTTACAATTTTTACCACTAAGAAATACATTCTGTTTCTTTTCACTGTAACATGTGTGTGTATAAGGTAATTTCCATGATGACTTGATGTACCCTTTACCCAACCTTTCATACTGGCCCGCTGGTATATACTCTTGGCAGTATTTAAATTGGAAAGTTGTTATCGGAATTGTAATTATTCTGTGTATTATCCATTCAATGACAGGTCTTTCTGACATTGTCAATGGTAATCTCTCAAGTTTTTCAATGCTCAGAATCGTATAGTCTGCTCCTTTTTGTGCCAAACTGATTTGTGTATCAGTAAGGTTAAAGATAGAGAATAATGACGTTGTGTTGATTAAACGCCAGGGCACGTAGCCTGAATGCAGATTTTGCAACGTCCAGCCAAGCTGTACAATAGAACGTAATTGGGACTGACCGTGTTGTAACATTAGTAAGTCCTGCAGTATTATATCAATAGCAGATGATACAATACTGTCCAGTGAATATATTCTGGAGGACAGAGTCATTAACCCATTGTCCACAACAGAAAGTGATTTTTCCAAATTAATACGATCAATTTCTCGTATTTTTTCTGCTGTTTCAATTTGCATTACTTTCCAAGCTTCGTTGTACGCAGCGTATATACCGGCCGCTATGAAACGTTTTTGACGCTGTTTGCGTGGTCCCATTATGAAATCACGCAAGTCAGCACCGTCTTTAAGTAAAGTCAAGTGTTGCTTAATTTCAGCCAGTGTGGATTTCTGTAGCCATTCGAGGCAGAGTTTCCCTACACTGTATGCTGTAACTATCCCTGGATGTTGTCTCTGGGAGTATCTAGGGTCTGGCCTGGTAACCCCTGTATTTTGTTCAGGAATCTATCTTGACAGTTATTTGTGTCTGTGGGCCAAATCAACCATTTTTTCCAATCAGGATGTGTTCTGTTTTGGTTAAACATATGGGATACGTCTATCTCAACATCTGTAGTGCTATTACTGTCAGCTGTTGGCTTTGGAATAGACGTTTTGTTTAAGTCTTTTATCTTGGCTAGGCCAAGACAGGTTGTCTGTTGAATGGTATCATTCAAGAATATTATTTGTTCTGGGATCATGCAGGCTCTAAATAATGCTTCTAGACCTTGGACCTGCCAATCTTTGGTACCCCAGATGTTTTTTTTTCAATGTTGTTTTTCCAGAAATCAAAACCAAATGTAATCATTTTTTCATAAAATGTTTCAGAATAGATAAATTTAGTATTTGTCAGCATTGTTTTCACCCCTGTCTTATTTAACAGTTTGAAATAAAACGTTTCTGCATCACTTGTGTTAAACCCTGAGAAGTATGGGAATTTCTCGTAAAATGTTTTCGAACTGCTTTGAGGTGGAGTTGCACAATGTTCCCATTGATTATGATTAAAAACATTTCTAGGCTGAGCAGATTTATGCAAATAGTGATGTGCAAAGTGATTATAACAATACATTTCTTCATAATTTGATGAACCCTGTAAGTAATCATGTTCTGTAAATTTTGCTGACATTACTAAATCTGACATCATATCATTAATACTTTCAAAGTCCCAATCATCAGAGAATGTACTTGGTTTTACAAAGTCACTTAATGAAATCTTGAACTGATGTGGATATTTCAAGAGCTCAACCGGGCCATAGATTTCATAATCCGTTTTGTCCCATGCTACCCCACCGGGTATTGGATTGGCTGTGACATTCACTGATGATAGTTCTCTTTTCTCGATGTGAGATGACTTGTGAGGCTTTAGGACCAAATTGATGTTCTGACTTGCTGTGTCCATTGTACTGTATTTTCCTCCAATGAATTTTCCCAAACAAAGAACCATGATGAGCCAAAGCAGGAGGAAAAGTACACCTAACACAATCCAAAATTCAATCCTTGGAGAAATCAGATAGGTTTCTTTGAGTTGATGTAGAAGTTCAGTTATTTTGTCTTTAAAAGTTTTTGTTGCTGGCGTTTCTTCCGATTCGCTTGGATCTTCAGAAAAGTTATCGAAATTGATGAAGTAACCAGATGCAGTTCTGTCAATTGTTGGAATTGCTTCCGGATTTTCAATTGCTTTTGCATTTTTTGTTTCATTAGCATAGTCTGAGGTTACATCGTTGTAGACTGGTGTTTCTTGACGAACTGTTGCAATTTGGGTTTCAAGAGGCACAAGTTCCATGGCATTATTGCATAGTCCTTTTTTATTCACTGCAGGTTTATCAAATGTGATTAGTCTCTCAGTTTGAACCTCTTGTATTGTAGCAAGTTTTGGTACTCTGCTACTTCTTGGGAGTCCACTGGGCCTACTACTTATTATTGGCCACATGATTGTGGTTTTACCAGGTCGATGGATACAACTCGCTTCTCATTTTTACCAGCAAGGGGCGGTAGTACAACTGATCTCGTTCCGCTGACAGCTAAGACAGGTACTGCTTTCCTGTAAGAAGGCCCAAATTCCTTCTTCACCGCGATCTTCTCTCTGACCAGATCCACAATCTTTGGAATCCAGGTAAGCCTTGCTGGGACAGGTGGTTTATCTTCAGTGGCTGTTGGCTGCTGTTTCAACTTTACATTGCTCAGGCCTTTTCTTGTTTCATTTAAGTCCTGTAAAATAGCCAAACGATCTTTGATATCAAAGCATTTTTCTTCTACCACTGAAGTCTGACTATCGAGGTCCTGAATATGCATTCTAGTCCCGAACAATAGTTCGTACGGACTGAAACCTTTCAGAGAATTTCTTGGCAGATTATTAAGACTATGTTGGACACTTGTTAAATGTTGGACCCACCCATCACCCGAACCTAATACCCTCGCCGTTATAGATTGCTTTATGTCCCGGTTTTTTCTTTCCACAATCCCATTTCCCTCAGGATGGAAGGGACAAGAGTACCGCAATGCAATGCCCATGCTGGTCATGGCCTCCTTATAAGCTCAAGAGCTAAAAGCAGGACCCTGGTCAGAATGTAGCATGCCAATTGCGTATCTGCCGATATGGACTCGCAAATCTTTTATAACAGTTCTGGCATCAGCCGAGCGCTGGTGTCTACATTTTAAATGAATCTAGTCTTAAACATAAATGGGACGCATTTCTCCTATTGTATTTCTGCGTATAGATAGCCTTATGCTTTCTAAAAGAAGGGTCCTGGCATTACTCCGGCCGGTTCGCCACTGCGATCTCTGTTGCAGTTTTGACAGCCCATTGCAAATTTGTAGTTATGCAGGCTCATCCCCGGCCACCAGTATTCTGATTGTAATTCTTTCAGAGATGTCAAGATCTCCTGGTGCCTTAGACCTAATCCCATATGTGCTTCTTGAATCAAGAAGATTCTCCTGTTCGTGTTTGGAATCACTCTATCCCCCACTCCAGGGATTCGAGCAAAAGGAACGGAGTTTGCATCAATTATGTATGTATAAGTGAGTGGATAGTTCAAGGGCAGTGCTGCACAGTCGCCTTTTGAAGACGTTTTTACCGCTAGCATGGTTTCCCCGTCTATGTATTTTTCTGAACGCTTTTTTGTGGCTACGGAAGCCGGATTAGTTGCTTCCGCTGTGGCTGTGTTAGCCAATGAATTCCCTGCAGCGTGAACGCCATCACGCTTGTGACTCAGTGTATGTATCACATGAGTCTTTTGTAGTTCCTTTTGCAAAAGAACTACCTGTTCCCAAAGCTTTTTATGCTTTATTGTGGCACCTGTGTCATCTTTGAAGCCATTTTGAACCCAGTTCTGCAAGTCATTGTTGTAAGATTTGACGCAGTAATGTGAATCGCACACTATTAGTGTGGGGAATTCGTGATCGGCAATATCGAGCGCCATCTTTAAACCTAGTAGTTCAGTTCGTTGAGCTGAACTATCTTTTACAGACTGAGACATAGTTACCAGTGGTCTCAATTTACCTCCATGCCACCGGCATTTAACAACCGCGCACGCAGCACTGTAAGCTTGCTTACCACCAACTGCGGGTTGTGCTGATCCGTCTGTATATATTACACAGGCGTAAAGTTGTAGAGGCAGAATCTCGATTGGCAGAGGATATTCTAAATCATATTTTAGATCTTTTAATATTTTCCTTTCCGGGTCAAAATAGTATTTCACGTCTTCTGCAGCAAGAGAATTTTCCCATTTGATCCATTTAGGATCTAATGCCATCTTAGGCATATTGCGTGGGCTTGTTAATGCCTCAAAGGCTGATTCTGCTGTTAAAACGGTTATCCTTTTGCCTTGTGCTTGGGCTCTTTCTTTTGCTACAGCAGTTTGAACCGCATTTACAATGTTTTCTGTAAGACTGAATGTTTTTTCAGCTTGTGTGTACAAGTGTGATTTATAAGCTATTGGTACCTTTTCTCCCTCATTAGAGGTCAGGTACGTGAATCCGCATCTTCCTGGGATGACTCGGATTACAAGGTTGCGTATGTTTTCGCGTGTTTGCAATTTTGTTTTAGCTAACATGTGTGTTTGCAATGATCTTAAAATTTCTGTGTTTTTGAGTCCAATTGATTGGTTTGAAATCAGGTTTTATTAATTCATAGAGAGGTTTAACCCTCTCCGCATAATTTAGAATGTATGTTCTACCGAAATTCAGGAAACCTAGTATTGATTGTAAGTTCTTCAGCGTTTTAGGTGCTTGGAGTACAGCGCACTTCTCTAAGAAGTTGTCTGCTAGGCTTTTGCCTTCACTTGCTAATTTGTATCCTAAAAACAGGACAGTTAGATGGGCAATTCGTGACTTTTTAAAGTTGAATTTGTAACCCTCAGCTGCAAACCCAAGTATTATGGTGTTTACTCTTTTCAAGTGAGTATCCAGGTCATCGTCTGTTAGATAGATGTCATCGACATAGGATAATGCCTCATCATCATATATTTGTAGTAACTCTGTTACTCTTGCTGAGAATAATCCTGGGCTATTCTTGAATCCCTGTGGGAGTCGACAGAAATTTTCTGTGACCCCATTATTGAGAAAGCGGTCAAATACCTGCTTTCAGGTGCAATGTTTTGACAAAAGAATCCATTAGAGATGTCTAATGTCGTTTTGTATTTTTTGCGCACGATGTTATTCATTAGTGCTGCACTGTGTGAGTTTTGTACTGCAAATGTTTTGCAACATGAGTTAAGGTGTCTGTAGTCCAAAACTAGACGATATGAATCGTCTGGCTTGGAGACAGGAAACAAAGGATTGTTCATTTGAGAGGTGCATGTTTCAATCACCCCTTGGTATTCAGGTTGATCTAAGATCTCCCTGACTTGCTTTTTAGCTTCTTGTTTAATTGGGTACTGCCTTTGTGCAGTGGGTTGACATTTTAACTGGATTTTGTGAGGAGGAGAGTCCTCATCCCATCCTACATGATTTTTGTATAATGCAGGAGCTTGGGCTACTGCCCATTTTCTTGCATATGTATATTTTCTATGAATTGGAATATGATTTGAGAAGGCAGGCATAATCATTTCTTCGCCATGAGGGCACTCCCTGTCAAACTCTGGTGGCCAGTCTTTCTCAGCTAAAAGGATGTCATAGCCTTTCGAAAGATTATCCCAAAAGAGACCTCTTACTTTCCTAGTCTTATCTCCCTCTATACGCAGTGTTATTTCGTATATTTTATGAGGTTTGCTAACTCTGGTATCTGCAGTTTCCACCTGAATGTATTCATTTGTGTCCACTGTCTCCAGAAGGTTCATCAAGATCTTGCGAGCTATGGTCACTTCTGCTGCGCTGTCTAGCATTGTCTGGGCCCACTCTCCGTTTTTCAGTTGTGTCCTCAGTATCCTCGGCATGTTTAATTATTTTAATACTGGCTACCTTCGTTCTTGGAAATTGTAACTTTTTACTTTGTTGAGCAGGTTCCTTGTCTTTGGACTTGACGTGCTCTTCCCTGTGTTCTGACCGTCCTCTTCTTTCCGATTTCTGCGAGGAAGTCTGAAAAGATCGAGAGGGACGTGTATCAATATCTTGATATCTATCAGGTTTTTTCAAATTATCCCTATTTCTAAGGTTGTATCTTTTCTCAGAGGGCTCCCTCTGGGGATACTTGTTTCCTCGGTCAGGAGATCTTTCTCTTCGTTGAGGAGACCTTCCTCTGGACTGGAATCTTTTTTCTTTGGGAGTGGATTGTTTATTTCCATCCCAACACTTTTTTGGAGTATTTAGATTATTTTTAATAAATATTTTTTCAGGATTTTCAGTTAGTTGGGGTTTTACTGGTTTCCCACCCAAACTATCTCTATCTAGTTCTTCATAGGATTTTTCTATGATTCTGGCAAGTTCAAATGGCTGTTCTGCTATATCTGTTTCTTTCAATTTCTGGCGGATCGCCACAGATGCTGCTTCTCCTTTTATGTTGGCTAATAATATAGCCGAGACCTGCTTGAAGTCTTTCAGTAATTTCATGCCCAGAGTTAAAGCAGGTTCTGGACCGTATTCATTTTGAATCTGTCTTAGTACATCTGGTATTACCGCCATGGACGGAACACCATGTGTTTTTGTGTAAATGGAAGCAAAGACTGTGCCCCAAGTGTCACAGTCCTCCACATGTGGTGCGATCCCCATTGGAAGACAGATAGTCAGAATTCTGTGTTTCTCAGTAGGTGTAGTATCTGGAAATACTGCCTCTATTTGAGTGATTTTTTGTGCTAACCAGAATGGAATTTGTTCCCGTTTTGCGGGTGTTTTACCAAGACAGGATTGTATGTTCTGTGGTGTTATTTTGTTTGTGTTCCCCTGATGAGGGGTCAGCTGTGGAATGTTAATTGCTGGTTGGACCGTTGTAGTCCGCATTACATATTGGACTAATTGTCTATGTATTTTAATCAGTTGTTTTAGCTGGGCTAAAAGTTCTGGTACTGACATTTTTTCGATGTCTGGATGTGGTGTGTAGCTGGCTAGAACCGGCCACGTTGCTCCTGGTCTACCTAGTGGACCGAGCCTGGTGATGTGATTATCATGTTTTAGGGTGCCTTTAAACCAGAGCAGGTGCTCTTGGTAATTTAGTGGGATTTCAATCTCTTCGAACAGAGTGTATACATCCGGAGGTTCCTCTATTTTGTAATAGTGGAATTCGTGTGTTACAGCGTTTGCTGCTGGAAAGTTTCTCCATGAATAGAATACCTCTGTCTGCCGATATTCATGGGCCTCTATCACGAATATGACTATACCACCTGGTGATGTCAGTCCATTTTCTATAAGTTTAAGAGTTATAGTTTTTCTTTTTTTTTTTATATTATATTTTTTATTATACTTCTGATCACACACATTATACTTTCAACAGTTTGTTTACACAACAAACAAACAAAGGTTGTCTTATAATATTACAACATAAATGATAAACATAAGCATGAATAATTTATAGTCAGAAGGTAAACAACAGCAAAGTAAAACAGAATTAAATAAAAAACCATATCATGATGTTTTTACATAAATCACAGGTCCCTCTATTATAATTCAAAATCCAATGATAAACTGAGTCCCAATCATAAACATGTTACCCTATCCCATCCCTCCAGCGAGCTAAGGGGTCCCAAATTCTAGTTCCTCATGCTCTCCTGATCCTTCCCTTCCTGGCATATATAGGTTTCTCCAGGTTATGCGCCGCTATTAAATTTGCCAACCAGACTTGTATCAACGGGGGAGTCTTGTCCAACCAAGCCCTCGCTATCATTAATCTAAAGACTGCCATAGCCAAAAACAAGAAATCGGCCTGCCCAAGATTATTCCCTTCTGGCCCGATTCCCAGCAAAATCCAAGTGGGAGTTAAGGTTATCTGTATCCCTAATGACATATCCAGGAAACCCTCAATGTCTTTAATTAAAGTGTGTAACTAAGGACAAATGGCAAACATATGTACAATGTCCGCATCAGGGGAATTACACCTGGGGCACGTGGTCCCCTCAGAGCCCCCCCATTTAGCAATTCTATCTGGTGTATGGTACAGCGAATATAGAGTCTTATAATGCTGGGATTGTAGGGGAGCTGAACACAGAATGGTACAACCCAGCTCTAATGACTCTTTAAAGGCTTCAGGATCCACACCTATTTTCTCTATCCATTTATTACTATGCTTGGCCATATCATCCGGTTTGCCCCTCACCAAGAAAGCATACCCTAACCTAATAGTTGATTCGCCACCACTAGCTATATTCTCCATAAGATCATTACCATTATAAAATAATAATAATCCACATTTGTAAAGCGCACAATCACCCGTAAGGGTCTCTAGGCGCTGGGGGCCGTCGGGAAGATTAAGCAAGCTATTGCCCAGAGTCACATGGTGCTGGGCTAATCTGCCGCCGGACCCGGGGATCGAACCGTGATCCCCAGATTCCGGAGTCAGTCGCCCTAGCCGCGGCGCCACACCTCTTCCACTATTATATCCTACTGGGCCCCCCTGTTTGTTACCCAGAAAACTCCTAACTTGCAGAAACTTAAAGAAATCTCTTCTGTCTATACTATATTTCCTTACAAGATCCTCAAACTGGACTATTCCCTCCTGATTCCTTAAGTCACCTATCTGTCTAATTCCTTTATCCTCCCAAGCAGCCATTACAGTGTCAGAGAAAATTTCAGGGGGAAATGATTTGTTATTATAGACTTTAATATATCTATTATATCTGCCCATACCCGACTTCTTCAAAAAAATATTCCAAACTTTGAGGGCCGCATTTACAGTCTTTGATTGTTTCCATCTCAGATGACCTAACTCAGTATGATATAAGAAACAGTTTTCTGCCTCCTGCCCCAACACTACTGCATATATTTCTGTTGACATATTTGTTATTTTCTGTAACTGACCACCCCCTCCAATCGATCCCTGCATATATTGCAATGCCGCCGCCAGATAATATAGCCTGAAATCTGGGGCGCCCCAGCCCCCTCTTTCTCTTGGTAACGACATAAATCTATAAGCCCTCCGAGTTTTTCCATGAGCCCATAAAAACCTATTTAAAGTGCCTTCCAGTGTGTTAAACCATTTAGCATCAAAAAAGAGGGGAATCGAACGGAATAAATAAAGAAACTTAGGTAAAATCAACATTTTTAACACATTTGTACAACCCACCAGAGAAAAATGCAAATTATTCAGCCTCTGCAAATCCTTCCTAACTTTAGCCAGTATAGGAGCCGTATTTATCTCCACCACAGTGTCCAAATTTGCGGAAATTATAATCCCCAGATATATTGCTGAGCTAACCACCCTACTATCAGAACACCTCGTGAAATGATTTATGACAATTTGCGTCTTGGATTTGTTTAACCTATATCCTGAAACTTGACCAAATATTTGGGCTTCCATTTCCACCCCCCTGATAGCAATATCTGGGTTTGGGGATAGTATAGCCACATCGTCTGCGTAGGCTAGAGATTTAACTGTGGAGCCATTCAATTTCATTGGTGGAATCCCTTCATTTCTTTCTAGTTTTCGTAAAAATGGTTCTAAATATAATGCAAAAAGTAGTGGGGATGCCGGGCACCCTTGCCTTGTCCCCCTTAAAATTTTTACTATATCTGAATACCCCCTATTTACTCTGATATTTGCAGTAGGATTATTATATAAGACTTGTATGGCTTTTAAAAAGCCTTCCCCAATACCACTCCACCTCAAAACTACCCATAAGAATTTCCAGGCGACCCTATCAAAGGCCTTCTCGGCATCTAAAAAGAGTGCCGCGATAGGGTCGCCCAGACCCCGGCAGCATCGAACATTGTAATTACCATTCTAACATGCTGGGTCGTGCCCTTCCCAGGTATAAAACCATGCTGTGATGTGCTTACCAGCTGTTCGATACTCCCTGCTAGCCTTTTTGCCAGCATCTTTGAATTGATTATGACATCTGCATTCATCAGAGTAATAGGTCTGTATGAACCGGGAAGTGTTGTAGGTTTCCCTTTTTTTGCAATGACAATAATATCCGCCCCGCCCCAGGACTCAGGAGGTATCCCACCCGGTTGTGTGTGATGCATAATTTCAAACATATCGACCAAAAGAGCATTTTGAAATACTTTGTAAAATTCAATCGGGATTTGATCTGGCCCGGCTGCTTTCCCTGAAGGGAGACTACCCAAAGCCCAAGTAAACTCCTCCAAACATAGAGGGGCATCTAACCTCTCCTTTTCTTCAGGAGACAAACAGGGGGAAGGGATATCACAGAGATAACTATCTATCTGATTCTGAGTTATTAGTTCATCCAAGGAGTATAAATCATCATAAAATTTCCTAAAAACTTCCCTTATCGAATCTAGATTTGTAACGGATACCCCCTGTGAATCAAAAATGTCTTTTATGTCGGCTGCAGCGGTACGCTGCCTAGTTCGCACCGCCAAGACATGGCCAACTCTCTCACTCAATTCGTATACATCCTGCTTTTTGGCCATATAGTTCTCCGCTGCTTTCCTACTGAAACCTTCTATGGCCTCTCCTTTGAGGGCTACAATTTTAAGTAAGATAGACTCCACTGCGATATTCTGACTTATAGCTGTGACTAATTTTTCTTCCTCTACAATCAACCTTTGTCGAATTTCTTCAATTCTGATTCTTTCCCTCTTTCGTTTGGCCAATACATAGCTCATTGTCTCCCCTCTTATGCCAGCTTTAAAGCAGTCCCAAACCGCCCCTGGGGATGCTGAGCCTCTATTTATATCCCAATAAAACTTTATCCAGGCTTCCATATGTTTCTGATATGCCCCATCTTTTAAGAGGATACGTTCGAAGGTCCATCGTGTTTTTTTACTCTCAGCTATAGACATATTACATGTTAGCACCAGAGGACTATGATCTGAGACAATCCTAGGATGTTTCTCCACTTGAGCACCAGTAATTAATGAATTGGAGACTAAAAAGTAATCCAATCTGACCAACACTTTGTGTGGGGCCGAATAGAAAGTGCTGCTATCCAAATGAGGATGTTGGTTTATCCAAGGATCAGCTAAAGAATTGTGTTGTACCATGTCAGCCAATGCCCTGTGTGTCTTTTTCTTCCTCCCTATGTATCTGCCCCCCGGTACCAAAAACGAGCTTTCTGGGTCATGAATGTTAAAATCCCCGCAGCATACAATGGGCTCTGGCCACTGGGCAAGTTCAGTATCCATAAACTGCCATACATCAGGGTCATCGTCAGTAGAACCATAAATTGTGGCCAATGTAAACTTTACCCCTTTAAAGCAAATTTCCGCTATAGCCCACCTACCCCAAAGATCCTCCTTCTTCCTATGAACCACAACATCTCTGTTTCTCCCCAGAATTGCCACCCCTCTGGTCCTAATTCCTTGTTTACTGGCTGCTAATACCGTGAACCCCAGCTGATCCAGAAGGTATACCTGTGTGGTCTCAATATGGGTCTCCTGGAGGCACACCAAATCTAAATGGAGAGTTCTCAATAATCCTGCGACTTTCAGCCTCTTATTGGAATCGTTGAGGCCACATATATTAATTGAAGCAATCTTACAAGACATTAAAGCATATCAAATATCCTTCTTATCATAAACCATCCTTCAACATAGAAATTATACAAAACATAAACATATTCTACCTTCTTTGTGTATAATCTGTACTGTTTATACTGTAGCTGAACTTCAATGAAAATGTGTTGTTACAATCAAAAAAACGACAATTTTAACCATATTTAAAAACCCCCACCCCCCCCAACCCTCCCTTGCCTTGCCCACCCCCTCTATCCCCCCCTTTACAAGCAAATAGGTCATAAATGACCTATGTATGGCCGTTTCTGAATTGTGACAGTCGCACCCCTCCCCCATCATCCCCCACCAGCTGATACAGCCCCCTTAAGATAACCCTCAACCATTAATCCTATTAGCACCCATGTGACCCCTGCTACTATAACTACTCTACACATCTCGATCCATACTTTACTTCAATCTATTCCTTACATCTCTTTAACTCTTCCATGTATTGCTGTGCCTTAATCTCTGAAAGGAACATTCTGACTCCCCCTTTCGTAACCACTTTCAGTTTGGCGGGAAATAACAGATAGGCTTCTGATCCCAGAGCCTGAAATTGCGAAATTAACTGCCTCAACCTCCACCTTCTCTCAACTGTCACATGGCAAAAATCAGGTCTGGCAAAAAATTTGGAACCCTCAAACGATCTTTTACTATCAGGTCTTGCCTTGTCAATAATTTCTTGCCGTAGCAAAAAATTTCCAATATAAACTAGGATAGCTCTAGGAAGGGGAGCCTGGCCACCTCCTTCTGCGCCATACGACTTCTTCTGTTTAAAAGGGAACCTGTGCGCCCTCTGAATTTCCCTGTCCCACTGCCACTGGAACTCCGGAAATGCCCCCTTCAGTAGATTTATCACAAAGCACCTAGTGTCTTGGCCCTCCAGCCCTTCTGCCACACCCAAGAGTCTAACATTGTTACGTCTTTGGCGATTTTCGAAATCTTCCCTCTTCCACTGGAGGTCTTCTGAGAGCTTTTCCTGCGTTGTTTTAAAGGATTGCCAGTTCCCAAGATCATCTTCCAATTTGCCAGTTCTCTCTTCCACCTCTGTAACCCTCCCTACCAGATCATCATAAAGTTTATTTGTTTTCTTCAGTGCCAATTGAATTTTTTTAGAATCCTGTCTTGCTTTCCGGCTTACTGATCTGTCCTCAGTCTGCATTTGCTTCAGCATATTAAATAAGAGATCAAATGGGCCACTATGTTTAGAGGAGCCGGCTGAGTCCTCTTCCTGATAAGTCTGAGAGGTTGCTGAATAGTCCCAGAGGAGCCTTTTGTCTGGGGAGACTTTCATCCCTCTACTTGATTTTACCTGTCTTTTCTTCTGGGTAGTATCATTACCCATATCCGTGTCTGAGGAGTTGGAGCTAGGGCCGGTCATATCGCCCTCAACATCGTCACTCCGCTCCTCAGATGACTCTTCACTAGGCAGCACTGAGTCAGAGTCCTCATTTACAGAGTAGAAGTGCTCCCCTTCCACTGAGGCGATGTCTCCTACTTTCACCGGTTCCTGAGCCCCTAAGCCCCCTCCAGAACATAGATCATTATTGAGGAGGCTAACTGTGCTCCCCCATGTGGCCTTGTTATTTTTTTAAACTGCTAACTCCTTCTCGAGTGAGATGATAGCGCTCATCATATCAGCGCTTCCAGTTCCAGCCTCACCTTTATGTGTAGTCTCTGCCAATGCCGCCATTGCGCCCCCCGAGATGGAATCAGGAGCTGCTTCTTTCTGCTCCTGCTCCCGCGTCCTTCCTGCATCCTGGGTCCCAAAATCGACGATCTCTTCGTTCACCATACTCTGCTCGGGCTGTTGCTTAGCAACCACCGGCGACACATTCGATGCATCCGCGGCGTCCTCGAGGCCGGCTCCACCATTACTCGGCCCTCCAGGAATACTGCAGCCGTGACCACCGCTTCGCCCTGCTGACCGAGCGGTAAAAACATCCGACAGGGTGGGCTGTCTGAATGGAGTTTCCTTTGGTTTTTTATCCGCTTTGCCTGCATTCCTTGAGAGCGCATCAACAGGGCTACACAGATTGGTGTCAGGGATCGCGCTAGATTTCACCCACTGCTCCATCTTCGTTCTCTGCTGCGGGATCACTGTTTTTCTTATCGCGCCTGGATTTTTTGCTGGCAGCGTAGCCTCTTCTGTCGAAACCTTCTTTGCTGTATCCGGCTGCTCTTTAAGCTTATCTTTATCTTTTTTATTGTTCTTAGCGGCACGCAAAGGCATTTTAATCGGCTGTGGCTGTGGTTGTAGCTGCCGCTGGTGCTGTGCAGATCTTTTAGAGCTAATGGTACTCATCAGCTCTCGTAACTTCCCCTTCAGCCAGAAAAACTCTGCTATTAACCGGACTTTAAATACAGTTCCAATGGAGAATACAGCTCGGGTTTGCCGCCAGAGTTCAGGGGCCATCGGGGGTTAGTAATCAATCCATACGCAGGCCAGTTCTGGGATGATGATGGGAGAGAGGAGTTGGTGCGACCTCTCAACACAATCCGCCAGCGGCCATCTTGCCTCCCAGGAACTGAATGTGAGTTATAGTTTTTCTTATGTTGACCGGAATGAGTATAATATTCGGGTCATTGTCTTGGAGACTCGTGTCATCCGCTAGGAGTTGAGCTGCTATTCTAGCTGTCTCCCTTTCGTCTTCACTTTCTACCATTTTTACTGACAGAAAGGTTTTTGTTGCAGATCAAGTTTCAAGGAAACAAAGATTAGGTGCACAATATTTTGGAACACTGTATCCTTCAACGTTGACTAAACCAAAACTTTACACAGGAATCTCTTCCTACTAAGTTCCGGCGGATTTTAACCTTTTACCCACTCCAGACGTCTTTTGGAGTATTTACGGGAAAAGGGTTCTGTGTGAAAAAGCACGACTGAGTTACTCTAACATCTTGCGTTAGATTTATCGCCTTACCAAACGTTGGGGGCCATGTAGTGTAGTTCCTATATTCCCAATAGGCTCTGCGCATTGGAATAATATATTCAGCAGTGTAGACGTAGGACTGAGGTCGACTAGGTCTCTACTGACTATATTAGACTTAAGGTTTGCCAGCTAGCTCAGAGGTCACTAGAAACTTTCTCGAATAAGCGAGGAGGAGTTTAACCTCCCTGGATAGACAAGAAGGTATTAGCTTCTGACAACCATAAAACATGACAACTTTGCTCCCTCAGAATAAGAGTGTATCTCTAGAGTCGTGTGAAAACAATAGACAGCTATTTCACTCAGTCAAGTGTGCATACTTAGTTTCACCAGAGTGCAGAGAAAAGAGAGACGGGCGTTTTCAATAAAAGGTGTTATTTATTGAGCAGTCTTCTTTCTCATACAAGAGAAATGAATTGCCACAATTGCAATACTTAGCATAAAGTAAAGTTCGTACAGTAAAAGGAGTATTATGAAATAATACTGTAAAAGTGTTAATATGGTTTCTTAGCCATATGTTTCTTTAAAATAGATAAAATATATACATACAAATATACATTGACTAACGTACTCAACTGGTGCTTCTAAATACGCCTACCCCGGTGTACCTGACCTAAGCCTAATACGTGGGAAGGAGTAAGTAAGTAGCAGTTTAAGTTAAGTTGGTTTTGCCAAGGAATCTGAATCAAGAATTCTCTTAAAGGGTTTAGTCAGCTCGGTACCTGGGTATTAGAAAGCAGGAGGTCTGGTATCTCTCTCTCAGGACTCGATATCCCAGTAACTCGTGAGGGTATCTGGAAACACCGGAGCTGGATTTCTCGGCAGGAGAAAAGACAGCGTCTCTCTCAGTGCGTTAAAGGGGAGGGGCGGCGTCCATGGGCTCTCGCATCAGCTGGGCTCTCGGGCAAGTAGATAGCCACTCTGCTCCAAAACCACCACCGTGTGTTTGCTTAAGGCAACGTTGGTATATTTATACCTGAAAGGTGCCGGGTTTTGACGTAAGGTTGGACATAAGACGTCAATGAAGATGTCACTAAGAACTGGCCGTTCTTAGAGTGCTCACAGGAGTTCTAGGACGAAATCAAAACAGAAGCAATGGGGAATTCCCAGGTTGCTGGAGGTTTGGTTTGTTTACAGAACTCGTTGTACTTTCTAGGAGCCTGGGGAAGCAGCCTTGCTTAATTTGGGCAGCATGGGCTATGACTAAATATGGATATGATTCTTATGCCTTTATAAGGATATTATTTATTATAACCACATAAGGGCATAAATCAGGACTATCGAATTTAGGGTCCCAGATAGAACTACAACAGTAAGCCTGGAAAGCATGACAAAAATACTCCTAATATCTCATGGTGCATAACAGCACATTTAAACTGATCAGAGAAGAGAAGAAAGAGGGAGAAGAAAGTAATAAGAGTATGTAATCTTAAGCAAAAGTGCAAAGAGGCCCAGGGGAAAAGGAGGGGGACTCCTTAAACATAAACCAGAAGGATATATATAACATAGTAATAAATAGCGCCCTCACCAAAAAATGATGAATAACTAGGTTCCTAGAGTAGACCCAGAGTACTGCACATGGTCATAGTAGTCCCAATTCCTTCGTTTCTGATTCCTTTTTATTTTTAGTCCCTTGTTAATTCAATCTGTCTGCAATGAATGAAGCCGGGAGAAAAACGGACAACAAATAAGACCAGATATCCAAACATAATTACTGGACTGATAAATGTCCAAAATTAGGGGATACAAGAGTAATAAGTATCACTCTGCCGATTGTATTTACACGTGGTTCATCAATACACACAAAGAAATTAGAGTCATTCTTAACCTATTCCCCTGTGCCCACGTCCTCACCTTTCTCAAAACTGTACACAGGCGTCTTTGTAAAAAACAGCCATAACTTTTATGGGCCAAAACCCCCAACTCCAAAGGGCCACCGCCTTTGTCACAACGTCGTAACGTCGTAACGTCGAGCAGTAAAAGTTCCGCAGACAAAAATGTAGAAGACAAAACTTATGGATATAATACAATACAAAAAAGAAGAAAAAATGCAAAGAGTAAGTAAATAAGCTAAAGGTGTGTAAGACCTAAGCCGAATTTCCTATGGGCCACTCACTCCTATGTTTACTAAGAATATATGTATATATAAACAATACCTAAAAATTCTGCAGTCCTGCAGTAGGTAACACAACCTCTACCCGGGCTTAGAGTCAATTGCGGTGGATTTAATAGAGTGTTATTCCACATGTAAAGTCGAGTGTGCTACAGCAGTCTACACCATCTAAGAGTAAAATATACCAGAACTGATTACCCAAATTATATCTGGCCTCAATTACATAATTTAGTGCGAGTATCAACAACATTACAACGTTGATTTCAAGACAGAATTACGTAACACCTCATTTAAACTAAATGCGCAATTGACTCTAAGCCCGGGGTAGAGGTTGTATTACCTACTGCAGGACTGCGGAATTTTTAAGTATTGTTTATATAGGCTGCCATGAATAATATGGATCATCATAAGAGCCAGCGAAACGAAGATTATTAAACCTAGCAAGGGGACTCGGACTTTGGGAGAGAACAGAGCTACAAAGATGAGGAAGGTGAAGTGAAGGTTTAGGAGACAGGCTACTGTGTGGTGTGTGTGCATCAATGGTCAGTGTGACACTTTACACTTTTATACGGCGGCATGGCCGCCTGTGAAAGTGAAACTGATCGCCACACGTGAGTGGTGCGCACGCAGCAGCGGCAAAAGTAATCACGCTCCAGATGGCGCTAAAAGCTGGCGGTTGCGCGGGTGACTGCGCTCGTGACCTCAAGCGCTAGGCCAGCAGAAGCCTGCGGTATCACTTCTAAAAAGCACACTACTAAATGTCTCTCCGAGCAACGCATGCACTGGCTCAGCAAGACCTAAAAAGGAGATCTGCTGTCAAGATGGAACCATAAACCCTTACAGGGCCACCATTAATGCGGTAACCGCATTGCATGCAGCCAGACAATTGAAGGCAGATCATTCACTGATAGGAAGACAAGATGGAAACATAATGCGTTTTCTAATTGCAAGACTAAAAGCGTGGTGTATGCATATGAGTTATTTGGCTTTACACGTTATGAACGGTGCTGTTCACAACTTGTCAAACATTTTTGCTGAGTCCCAAGCTTCAAAACAAAGAACTAACCCAAGATTTCCTTTCCTTTTCTGCTTCCAGATTAAGGTTGCGCTTTACATTGAACAGTAAATTGAACAAAGGATGGTGCACAGATCTTATTTACACTCTCCCTTTTCCAAAAGAAGGAATGAGCTTGCCCCCAAAGTTGTAAACATTGAAGTGTTGCAGACTATATGTTGTAAATATTGAGAGAGCAAAGATGGCAGCTAACACAGTGTTATACACTTTCTATGGATACACAAGAACATCACCAGCCCGTGCAAATGAGGACCCCCAGCAACCAGCGGTTCGAACCACGTCGGCGCTGATCACTGGGGATTTCTCTTAATTTACATCAGTATGGAAAATGAATGCAACATTACAAAAACATAATGTTGTGCCATAACAGATGATTTCGAAATCCCTTTGCCAGAACTAAGAGGGTCAAAGTGAATACAACCCTCTGCCTGAAAAAAACATTGGAATGGTCAAAACGATTATCGTTAAATGTGTTTTTCAATGCACCTGCACTTGTTGATACATATTGTTTATGTTGGGCACCTTTACAGTTAATAGAAATTAATTCTTAATTCTCATTGTGCTGTGCTCCCTGCACCAGTGTTACTACCGAGAGTAGTGATGCACTGCCATTGTTCTGTCTGATTTCCGATGTGGTACACTTGAATAATGCTAAAGATGAGTGTTGTTCCTTTTTAGACGTGTTGAAATGCAATGACTTTGTGTAGGGAACTGTGAAATTAACACATTGGCCTAGTTTATTGATTAACTTGTCCTTGTCTCTAAGTAAAGCGACTTGAAACTACCCGGCCACTTCCGACTTTATTTCTTGCACTTTTAGAAAATGGATATTTTTTGTGATTTACCATTCTATTGCTCTGCCTGTCTGACGAATACACGGCTGCGTTAGGATGACAGTTGGGCTCTTGTCCATTCACTCTAGACAGTCACACAAAGGGAGCTGAGGTGTGCCTTGCATATCCTTCACCAGGCTGATGGGCTAGAGTGGTGGGAGGAGTTGTCACTGACACCTGAAAAGGGCTGTGCCTGTCTTCAGACAAAGCTGTCTCCACCCCACTGTAGTATGTCTGGAGCCTGGGCAGAAAAAGGCAGGGTCTTGTGCACTACAAAGACTTTCCTTTGAAGTTTGACTACTTTAAAGGCAGAAAGGGTATACGTATTGCACCTCTGACACTCTAAAATCAGAACCCTTTTGGTCTAAAGGCCATTCAGCCGGGAAGAAGAGCTGGATGGTGTAGGAGGAACTGACCCTCTGCCTGTTGCTTTGTTGTGTTGGCCTGCTGCTTGCTGCTGTTGTCCTGGGAGTGAAAGGACTGGACTTTGCTTTCTGTATCCTTCTTCCAAGTTTTTCCAAGGGCTTTTGTGTGCTTGCCTCCTGTTAAGAAGTCTTGGGGACATTAAAGACTTTACCTACCAGTGCCTGGGCTCTTCTTCCGAGAGTCCTGACTTATCAAATGGTGCCAAAATCCAGGCCCTGGTCCCTTGGCAGTGGAATCTGGTGAATTGAAGGAAAAAATTCACGCATTGACTTCCAGCGCCTGTTTTTATCAACTCATCGCTACAAACTCTGACGCATCGCTGCTGCCAGCACAGGAGTATGGTTCCCGATTGGCAAATCGACCACGACTTTCACTGCAGACCTCAGCTTTCTGTCGCAGCACGTCAGAAGAACCACCACAGGGTGAGTTTCGAGCACCGAATCTCCAAAGTCTGTGACCCACCACTCCAACTCAGTGCATGCTTTATCACTGTGGAATCGATGCAGCGCTGCTGGATATTTGATGGATCCATGGGCGCCGATTTCTTCATCGACGTTGACCAACAGTAAGAAACCGAGGCCGCGTGTCTGGAGATCGACGCATCACCCCCCCCTTCCAGTAATGAACTGACACATCACCTCCCCTGACATTAAGGAACTGACGCATCACCTCTCCTGCATAACAGTAAGGAATTGACAGATTACCTCCCCTGGCAGTAAGGAAATGACTCATCATCTCCCCTTAGAGTAAGGAATCGACGCATCACTTTGCTTTTCCGGCGCCTCGCTTCCCCTTGCAGCGTCTTTGAATTTTAACGCATCCAAGGTACTTTGTGCTAAAAGTGACTCATCCATTGCTTTCCATGGACTAAACTTATTTAACCGTTGAAAAGTGATATCTTTAATTGTGTATGTTGGATTTTTGTCGATTTGGTCTTGTTTAATTCAGATAAATATTGGCTATTTTTCTAAACTGGCGAGGGCTCATTTTGTACTGTTTTCACTGTGTTACTGTGTGTATATGTACAAATGCTTTACACATTGCCTCTGAGATAAGCATAACTGCTCCTGCCAAGCTACCAAGGGGATGAGCAGGGGTTATCTTATCTGTGTGACTCCCTTACCATGACTAGAGTGGGGTTCCCTACTTGGACAGGGTGCAAACTACTGCCAACTAGAGACCCCATTTCTAACATAATGTATTTAGTGTTAGCACATTAGAGCAAGACACATGTCAGGAGACCAGAAGCAGAACATAGAGAGGGCAATAGTTGTAAAGTAGTCCCTAATGCATTTAAACGAAAGCACTTGAGTGGCGGAAGAACAATATACCCAAACAGCCAATGGCATCAGGTGGGCAATGAATCCTTCACTGGGCTGAGCAAAGACATGATTGATAAAGTCTAAAGCCAATGGCTGAATGAGGCTGGTTAAAGAAAGCTAATGGTTTAAAGGGGTGGACGCAAAGCCCACTCTATGTGTATAGTTAGCAACAGATCTGTTTGACATCTACTTTGTCAAACTACTGACCTAAAAACCAGGGAAACAACGCAGCACGCTATTACGTAACAAGCACATTTATAGTACACAAAAAATCAAATTGCTGATAAACAGTGGGTTAGTGGAAATCCAAGCTGCAATCAACCTGTCCCTTGTTATGAAGTGAACAATACCTACAGAATCAACAAAGGCCAGCTGCACAGTTATAAAAGAAATAGGCAACAGATTCCTCGCCCGCTGCAGACATTACCGACAGTCGACAAGAAACGGTCCAAGTAGCAGATATTCATTAGTCTCCAGCTCAGCCAGCAAGTACACTACCTTCATATATAACATACAAAAACAAATACATGTTTACGGATGATGTGGTGGAGAGCCTCTCAGCTGATGTTATCAAGTAGTGAGATGAGACACTTTGGAAGCCCAGGACAACCAAGCTCCCATCAACCATGATCTGGAAGGAACTAAGAAGAGTTGGGAGGAGGTCGAGAGTTGGTTGAAGCACCTTCTGAACCAGAAAAATAGCACCTTCTGAACCAGAAAAATACTAAAATGCTAGGGAGTGCCAGTGGCAGACACCTGCATCTACAACTAGGCAAAGATAAAATCTGGTCCACTATTGAGAGCAACCACACTTCCAAGATAGGCCTCAAAGACCCAACCACTGCTGTCAGGTACGCCCCGGGCCGCAGTGTTATTTTGAAGCAGAACACGCCTGGCGAAAGGGACACGCGGCTGGACTTTAGCACGTCAGGTGGTGGAGCCCGCATTTACTTGGGGTTCTTGCTCTGCTGGGGGTCCTCCACGGTGCTGTCTGGGGTAGGAGGGGTCCTGGGGTGGGCATTTCAGGGGCAGCTAGCCATGCTCCTTGACAAGCATGCAGTGTATTCGCTATGATGGGACGGGGCTTCCTTATGTCTTTTCCCAACTCATCATGGACGCTGTTCTATGTTTCCTTATGGAACTATCCCCATTTCCGATGGTGGGGTTTCGCTTCCTCTTGACATTAAATTACGTCCAGGTCTATTCTTCCTATATAAATGTCTTGAAAGGGATTGTCCAGGATGTTGCAATGCTCCCAGATTCCTGGTTTCCAGTTCCAGTTTCCTTTTTCGTTCCCAGCCTTTTGTAGTTGTACTGATGACTTCTGGAGTTTTTTTCTGCCTTGTCACTTTTTCCTCCTGGTGGTTTCCTTACCAGACACATTCCAGCTTTTTGTTCTCTTCACTGGCTGGCACGGTGGCTTCCAGAGGCGATTGTCTAAGCTTCAGACCTCGTAACATTCAGTCGAGACAACCAACCTGGCGTCCAGCTCTTGAGAACTGCATGTACATAAAGAACATCCCGCCGATGGTGAACATGGAAGAAGGGGTGAATTTCCAGGCAGAGGAGACATGATCGCTAGTCAGAGCACTGGTAAAGTGGAAGATGTGGATGATAACCTTACCACCCAAACATCAAAACCATGGGAGCAGCCCACTCAGGTAAAATGTATGCTCTAATCACTGGCAGATGGAGGCCAAACAGCAGGCCATTGCAGTAAATGGAGCACATGAGGTGCAGGACAGCAATTAGTTGCACACCTCCTATTTGTAATCAAACAGTCTACGAATGACTAAGGATGGGAAAGCAGTGAGACAAGAGAACAGGAAGACAGGTACATGTGGTATCAAGTGGACAACAAGTCATCCAGCAGGCATGTTATCAACCAACTATCAGAGCTAAACATCACAATCAATAGTCATTTGATGTTGAGCGACACTGATATAAGGAATCTTTTTTTTTTATCAGTACCACGCTCTTGGAATGAACAGTAAATTGAAGAAAGGATGGTGCACAAATCTTATTTACACTCTCCCTTTTCCAAAAGAAGGAATGAGCTTGCCCCCAAAGTTGTAAACATTGAAGTGTTGCAGACTATAGGTTATAAATATTGAGAGAGCAAAGATGGCAGCTAACACAGTGTTATACACTTTCTATGGATACACAAGAACATCACCAGCCCGTGCAAATGAGGACCCCCAGCAACCAGCGGTTCGAACCACGTCGGCGCTGATCACTGGGGATTTCTCTTAATTTACATCAGTATGGAAAATGAATGCAACATTACAAAAACATAATGTTGTGCCATAACAGATGATTTCGAAATCCCTTTGCCAGAACTAAGAGGGTCAAAGTGAATACAACCCTCTGCCTGAAAAAAACATTGGAATGGTCAAAACGATTATCGTTAAATGTGTTTTTCAATGCACCTGCACTTGTTGATACATATTGTTTATGTTGGGCACCTTTACAGTTAATAGAAATTAATTCTTAATTCTCATTGTGCTGTGCTCCCTGCACCAGTGTTACTACCGAGAGTAGTGATGCACTGCCATTGTTCTGTCTGATTTCCGATGTGGTACACTTGAATAATGCTAAAGATGAGTGTTGTTCCTTTTTAGACGTGTTGAAATGCAATGACTTTGTGTAGGGAACTGTGAAATTAACACATTGGCCTAGTTTATTGATTAACTTGTCCTTGTCTCTAAGTAAAGCGACTTGAAACTACCCGGCCACTTCCGACTTTATTTCTTGCACTTTTAGAAAATGGATATTTTTTGTGATTTACCATTCTATTGCTCTGCCTGTCTGACGAATACACGGCTGCGTTAGGATGACAGTTGGGCTCTTGTCCATTCACTCTAGACAGTCACACAAAGGGAGCTGAGGTGTGCCTTGCATATCCTTCACCAGGCTGATGGGCTAGAGTGGTGGGAGGAGTTGTCACTGACACCTGAAAAGGGCTGTGCCTGTCTTCAGACAAAGCTGTCTCCACCCCACTGTAGTATGTCTGGAGCCTGGGCAGAAAAAGGCAGGGTCTTGTGCACTACAAAGACTTTCCTTTGAAGTTTGACTACTTTAAAGGCAGAAAGGGTATACGTATTGCACCTCTGACACTCTAAAATCAGAACCCTTTTGGTCTAAAGGCCATTCAGCCGGGAATAAGAGCTGGATGGTGTAGGAGGAACTGACCCTCTGCCTGTTGCTTTGTTGTGTTGGCCTGCTGCTTGCTGCTGTTGTCCTGGGAGTGAAAGGACTGGACTTTGCTTTCTGTATCCTTCTTCCAAGTTTTTCCAAGGGCTTTTGTGTGCTTGCCTCCTGTTAAGAAGTCTTGGGGACATTAAAGACTTTACCTACCAGTGCCTGGGCTCTTCTTCCGAGAGTCATGACTTATCAAATGGTGCCAAAATCCAGGCCCTGGTCCCTTGGTAGTGGAATCTGGTGAATTGAAGGAAAAAATTCACGCATTGACTCCCAGCGCCTGTTTTTATCAACTCATCGCTACAAACTCTGACGCATCGCTGCTGCCAGCACAGGAGTATGGTTCCCGATCGGCAAATCGACCACGACTTTCACTGCAGACCTCAGCTTTCTGTCGCAGCACGTCAGAAGAACCACCACAGCATGAGTTTCGAGCACCGAATCTCCAAAGTCTGTGACCCACCACTCCAACTCAGTGCATGCTTTATCACAGTGGAATCGATGCAGCGCTGCTGGATATTTGATGGATCCATGGGCGCCGATTTCTTCATCGACGTTGACCAACAGTAAGAAACCGAGGCCGCGTGTCTGGAGATCGACGCATCACCCCCCCTTCCAGTAATGAACTGACACATCACCTCCCCTGACATTAAGGAACTGACGCATCACCTCTCCTGCATAACAGTAAGGAATTGACAGATTACCTCCCCTGGCAGTAAGGAAATGACTCATCATCTCCCCTTAGAGTAAGGAATCGACGCATCACTTTGCTTTTCCGGCGCCTCGCTTCCCCTGCGCCTTGCAGCGTCTTTGAATTTTAACGCATCCAAGGTACTTTGTGCTAAAAGTGACTCATCCATTGCTTTCCATGGACTAAACTTATTTAACCGTTGAAAAGTGATATCTTTAATTGTGTATGTTGGATTTTTGTCGATTTGGTCTTGTTTAATTCAGATAAATATTGGCTATTTTTCTAAACTGGCGAGGGCTCATTTTGTACTGTTTTCACTGTGTTACTGTGTGTATATGTACGAATGCTTTACACATTGCCTCTGAGATAAGCATAACTGCTCCTGCCAAGCTACCAAGGGGATGAGCAGGGGTTATCATAGCTGTGTGACTCCCTTACCATGACTAGAGTGGGGTTCCCTACTTGGACAGGGTGCAAACTACTGCTAACTAGAGACCCCATTTCTAACATAATGTATTTAGTGTTAGCACATTAGAGCAAGACACATGTCAGGAGACCAGAAGCAGAACATAGAGAGGGCAATAGTTGTAAAGTAGTCCCTAATGCATTTAAACGAAAGCACTTGAGTGGCGGAAGAACAATATACCCAAACAGCCAATGGCATCAGGTGGGCAATGAATCCTTCACTGGGTTGAGCCAAGACATGATTGATAAAGTCTAAAGCCAATGGCTGAATGAGGCTGGTTAAAGAAAGCTAATGGTTTAAAGGGGTGGACGCAAAGCCCACTCTATGTGTATAGTTAGCAACAGATCTGTTTGACATCTACTTTGTCAAACTACTGACCTAAAAACCAGGGAAACAACGCAGCACGCTATTACTTAACAAGCAAATTTATAGTACACAAAAAATCAAATTACTGATAAACAGTGGGTTAGTGGAAATCCAAGCTGCAATCAACCTGTCTCTTGTTATGAAGTGAACAATACCTACAGAATCAACAAAGGCCAGCTGCACAGTTATAAAAGAAATAGGCAACAGATTCCTCGCCCGCTGCAGACATTACCGACAGTCGACAAGAAACGGTCCAAGTAGCAGATATTCATTAGTCTCCAGCTCAGCCAGCAAGTACACTACCTTCATATATAACATACAAAAACAAATACATGTTTACGGATGATGTGGTGGAGAGCCTCTCAGCTGATATTATCAAGTAGTGAGATGAGACACTTTGGAAGCCCAGGACAACCAAGCTCCCATCAACCATGATCTGGAAGAAACTAAGAAGAGTTGGGAGGAGGTCGAGAGTTGGTTGAAGCACCTTCTGAACCAGAAAAATAGCACCTTCTGAACCAGAAAAATACTAAAATGCTAGGTAGTGCCAGTGGCAGACACCTGCATCTACAACTAGGCAAAGATAAAATCTGGTCCATTATTGAGAGCAACCACACTTCCAAGATAGGCCTCAAAGACCCAACCACTGCTGTCAGGTACGCCCCGGGCCGCAGTGTTATTTTGAAGCAGAACACGCCCGGCGAAAGGGACTCGCGGCTGGACTTTAGCACGTCAGGTGGTGGAGCCCGCATTTACTTGGGGTTCTTGCTCTGCTGGGGGTCCTCCACGGTGCTGTCTGGGGTAGGAGGGGTCCTGGGGTGGGCATTTCAGGGGCAGCTTGCCATGCTCCTTGACAAGCATGCAGTGTATTCGCTATGATGGGACGGGGCTTCCTTATGTCTTTTCCCAACCCATCATGGACGCTGTTCTATGTTTCCTTATGGAACTATCCCCATTTCCGATGGTGGGGTTTCGCTTCCTCTTGACATTAAATTACGTCCAGGTCTTTTCTTCCTATATAAATGTCTTGAAAGGGATTGTCCAGGATGTTGCAATGCTCCCAGATTCCTGGTTTCCAGTTCCATTTTCCTTTTTCGTTCTTCGTTCCCAGCCTTTTGTAGTTGTACTGATGACTTCTGGAGTTTTTTTCTGCCTTGTCACTTTTTCCTCCTGGTGGTTTCCTTACCAGACACATTCCAGCTTTTTGTTCTCTTCACTGGCTGGCACGGTGGCTTCCAGAGGCGATTGTCCAAGCTTCAGACCTCGTAACATTCAGTCGAGACAACCAACCTGGTGTCCAGCTCTTGAGAACTGCATGTACATAAAGAACATCCCGCAGATGGTGAACATGGAAGAAGGGGTGAATTTCCAGACAGAGGAGACATGATCGCTAGTCAGAGCACAGGTAAATTGGAAGATGTGGATGATAACCTTACTACCCAAACATCAAAACCATGGGAGCAGCCCACTCAGGTAAAATGTATGCTCTAATCACTGGCAGATGGAGGCCAAACAGCAGGCCATTGCAGTAAATGAAGCAGATGAGGTGCAGGACAGCAATTAGTTGCACACCTCCTATTTGTAATCAACCAGTCTACGAATGACTAAGGATGGGAAAGCAGTGAGACAAGAGAACAGGAAGACGGGTACATGTGGTATCAAGTGGACAACAAGTCATCCAGCAGGCATGTTATCAACCAACTATCAGAGCTAAACATCACAATCAATAGTCATTTGATGTTGAGCGACACTGATATAAGGAATCTTTTTTTTTTATCAGTACCACGCTCTTGGAATGAAAGAAGCAAACCAATTATCAGTAATATGGCTAAACACATAGATAATAACTCTAATAAAATAAGTACATATATGTTGAATCTCTATTAAGCTGAAATACATTACATTTGTCACATTGGGGGGAAAAGCTGTGCCACTGTAAACTGAGATGCTTACTCCAGTGTTAAATATTTAACAATTATAACAAGGGAATGGGACTTTACTGGCCCATTGAACCTGCTTCGGCAAGCTATAAAGCTATTAGAACATTCCGTCCCATGAGCGAGGAAAGTAATCATTAAAAACAAAGGCCTCCTGGGAGACAGAGAAGTTTAAGACTCCCTGCAGCTCCAAAGTCTTACAGGTAGATTCATCAAGCATTTTTGCGAGCGCAAACGGTGCGAATTGCAAAAATCGGCCGCTTGCGCCCGCAAAAATTGCATTTGGGATTCATCAATGGTTCATGCTCTCGCAATTTAAGAATTCGCAAATAATTGCGAGTTCTCAAATTGCGATTGCATTTAAGGAATCGCAATTTGCGATTCCTTATATGCAATGCATGAAACATTTCTGAATTGCGAAATCGCTATTTTTGGCCGCTATTTACCGCGAAGTCTGACTTCGTGGTAAATAGCGAAAACTTAGAAAAATGCACTTTAGAGCATTTTTCTAAGTTGTATGTTACACACACACATGTCCTTTGGACATGTGTGTGCGCAACATCAGTCTACATTTACATTTCAGGGGTGCTACAGGGTGTCCTTTGGACACCCCTGGCACCCTTGAAATCGCATCCTTATTTGCGATTAGCAAATTGCTAATCGCAAATAAGGAATGACTCCCCATTCATTCCTATGGGCCCATAGGAATGAATGGGGAGTCATTCCTTATTCGCGATTAGCAATATGCTAATCGCAAATAAGGAAGCTGTAGAAATCGCAGATAAAATTGCGATTTCTACATGAATCCCGTTTTGCGAGTCTTTAATAGCGATTCCTTAATAATCGCTATTAAGGACTCGCAAAAGGGGACAATGATGAATCTGGGGGTTAGTTTGCAGGGCCATGGATGTTCATTCTTGAACACGCACATCAACTGCTGTGAAAAGAGCCTGAAGTGAGCCCTTGGTAGTCTCTCAGCTCGGCCAACAGCTTTTCGTCATTTACTGGAGCCAGGGAGACCCAGGAGCTGGGCAGAATTCCCCTGTCCCCCCATCTGAGGCTCCAGTGACAATGTGAGCTGCAGAAGGAGAGAGCTGGAAAGGCTCCTCTGATCCGTGGTCTACAGCCTCTGCCTTTCCCCTGCACAATCCACATATCTTGCTAAGGCAGGGGAAAGTGAGAGCCAGAGGGTGCAGATTAGGCCATTGTGATGCTGAAAGCAAGGGGCTTCACTTGGCGTCTTCCCTCGAGGATCCAGACTTCAGAGCCTGACGAGACCCGGATTCCCAGACCTCTCCGACCTCAACTCACATCTGCAGCAAAGCTGAGACCCGTGGGTGCGACGAGACACGTGGGACCGGCCATCTTGAACGAACCTGCACTTCGCTTCCAGCACGACTCCCGAGGTAAACTCGACCAAGTGCTTTGGGGACTGAGAAGCCCCAGCCCCGAGCAGCCCCTGCACCGAAGATCAGCCCTCCAGCATCCACGAGATCTGCGTGGGGCCCTTCTGCTTGTTTGCTGCTCGACGTGTTGTCTGGTCACTTGCCGGCTGGCTAGTGGCCTCCTAGACGACGAACCTTTCAATCTTTGCTGCTGGTCTGGTTGCTCCAGACTGGCCCTTGCTCCCTTCCAAAAGAGGGGCACCCCGCACTCTCCTAGTCCGCACCAGATGCTTTCTTCACTCACCGCGTGGGTTGCCTTTGCCAAGGCCTGTTGACGCCGATTCCGGATCCAACACCGCCGACAGCGAGAGCCTGCGTGGGACAGCTTGTGCCTCCACCCTGGTTGTCGAAGACACCTCCTGGTCCACGTGGCTGCAGAGTCAAGCGTCCACTCTTCACCTGATCGCGACGTCGACATCTGGTTCCTTCCTGGTTCCACTCCAGTCACTGGATAGTGACTGTGAACATTGTCCCCTCTGCTTTCAGGTCTTCTTCTTCACCGATCCACCCTTGGATCGCACCGGACATCTTCCTCCTGGTCGCCTGCAGCATCTTTTCTTTCAGGCTCCATAGACTTCAACGTGAGAACCCGACGCACTTTGACACCTGTGCACCCGCAGTCCGTGGGTGAGGTAACAAGAGCATTTCAGGTGCTCAAGGGTAGTTTAACTGTCCTAGTGTCCAGTTCCACAGTCGTTTTAGTCCTACCTAGTCAGGATTGTCCGTACTCACCTTTAACTTGAACTGTACTGTCCATAGACGTTGTTACGCATCTCGTGTGTGAGTTCACACTCTGCACACGCGTCCCGTGGGCCTCCTATTACTTACCTAAGGTGAAGATAGCGTAGTCTTAGCGAACCTCCAGCCTCTGGACAGCTCCATTTCTTTTATCGACTCTCACATTCCACTTACTTAGTATATGGTTTGTCGTGCCTCTAAGGCACCATTGTAATTTTGTGCAACTTGTCGTATTTTTCTTAAGAGATTGTCATGTGCTTAGCCCTCTGACCTCATAAAGAGGTCAGAGGTGTTGTTATTAATAAATATACTGTTTATTTTCATAACAACTTGTGTGGTGTCCTTTCATCTGGTATTCAAGGGGTTATGTTGTGGTAAAACAGCTGGCTTAACATGCCAAAACATTTTAGCCTAAGACTGCTTTGTCCATGCTACCATTAGGATAGCTGGTCTATAAGGTTGACTTACAACCAATCACCATAAGGGTTGTTTGGACTGATACAAGGTGATCACTAGAACTAGTGAGCATCATATATCAGGCCAACTTCTCACATTGGTGTGCAGCGGTTGGGATTTGAGCTTGCTGTTGTTTTTACCACGTATAATCTTGAAATATCATTTGAAAGATCACATAAGGTACTCTAGGTACATATAACAAGCTTAGAAATAGTCTGACTTCTACTGAACCAGCTGTTGTAGCAGAAAGGGCCTAGCACACCCTGACTACAACTCTTAGCAAGGGATCAGTAGGAAACCCCATAGTGTAGGTAGGTGCATCACTTACACCTCACTAGAAAGCATGTCTACCCATGGAGAGTCTTCAGAGACTCCCCTAGTGGTTAGTGACCCTCCACAGGTCCTTTCCAGATATGCAGCTCTCAGTTTCCAGGAGATGAGACAATTGTGTACCTCCAGGAAATTGAAACAGGGTTCTTACCCTACCACTCCCTTTCTGTTAGGTCTCTTAGAGACATATGATGCTAGAAAGGCTTCTAACACAGATGGGAGCATGCCAGCCTTAGAAGGTACTCTTGGTGATCCAGACCTCCCTGAAACAGAGAATGTAGAAGAGGCGGAGGAAGAAGGGGACACCTCTGGGGATGAGGCAGACAAAGGTTCTGTGGTAGTCAGCAGACTAACCAGGGCTAACTTAGACATGCATAGGGAAGGATCTGGGGGACCCCCAGTACTGACCCTGAGCAGGCCTAACTTTGGGGTTAGGGGAAATAGATCTCCTTCTAGGGACTCCAATAGGTCTGTGCACTCTCATGCCTCTGCTCAGAGGAGAATGACTTCTCCCCAGAGGAGAATGACTTCCCCTCAGAGGAGAGAGCATGAAGCAAAGATGAGGGAAGCTAATCTGAGGATCCAGAGGGAAGAACTTGCCCTTGCCAAGGAGAAGCTTGCCTTTGCTAGAGAGCAACAGTTGAGTGGGGTAGTCCCCACTGGTGGCAGCAATATCCCTAGGGATAGTGAAAGGGGTTTTGATACTAGAAACCTGAGCAAAATAGTGCCCTCCTATAAGACAGGAGATGATATCCACAAGTGGATAACTGCTTTGGAGAGAGCCTGCAAGGTACAGCAGGTACCCCAGAGTCAGTGGGCAGCTATATTGTGGCTCTCCTTTGAAGGTAAAGGAAGAGACAAGCTCCTCACTGTTAGAGATGAGGATGCTAATAATTACCAAGTCTTGAAAACTGCTCTGATTGATGGGTTTGGCTTAACCACTGAACAGTACAGGTTAATGTTCAGAGACACCCAGAAAACTCAGGCTCAAGATTGGGCTGACTTTGTTGATTGTGCCACTAAGGCTTTGGAGGGCTGGTTACTGGGAAGTAAAGTTACTGATTACACAGGATTGTATAATCTAATTATGAGAGAGCAAATCTTAAATAATTGTCAGAACCAGTTGTTGCATCAGCACTTGATTGACTCAGATCTGACCTCTCCCCAAGAATTTGGAAAGAAGGCAGACAGATGGGTCAGGACAAGGGTCAAGCAGCAGAACCAGAACCAGGGTGGTGGCCAGAAGAAAGCAGACCAGAAGGGTAATGAGAATAAGCAAAATGACAAGAAGTCTTCAACAGGGCCCCAACAACCTAAGGAGGGTGGGTCCCAAAATTCCCAAAAGAAGAAGAATGATGGTCCCAAGAAACCATGGTGCCAATACTGTAAAAGTAAAACTCACTGGTTTAGTGAGTGCACCAAGAAAGGCCAAACTCCTACCACTACTGTCCCTAAGACACCTGCACCCCCTAGTACAGTTAGTAGTGGTAGTGTACCTCCCAAGGCTATAGTTGGGTTAACCCTGGGAACTGAGGTGGGTTCTGAATTAGTTAGAATTCCTACTCAGGCAGTTCTTGTTTGTACTGGGGACATGGATATGACCCCTACTGTAAGTCCTAGTACTCTGGGCAAATACAGGCAAACGCCTTTAATTAATGGAAAGATGGCCCAGGCCTACAGGGACACATGTGCCAGTGTTACTATGGTGACACCAACATTTGTGGACCCTGACCAGAACATGCTAGGTTCAGACTACCTAGTACCAATGCTAGCAATGTCACTACCAATCACAGTATGGCAGTTGTTAATTTCTCCTGGGGAGGGGTAACTGGCCTCAAAAGGGTTGTAGTTAGTTCAGACATCCCAGTAGATTGTCTTTTGGGCAATGATTTGGAATCCTCACTGTGGTCAGATGTGGAGTACAGGACTCATGTAGAAATGCTAGGTCTCTCCTCACATGTCCTTGCTGTGACTAGGTCACAGGCCAAGAAATGCCCAGCTGAACTAGTGCTGGATCCTGGAAGAATGGACCAGACACTACCCAAGAGAAAGAGCAGTAGGGGTAAGGCTGAGCCTTCCCCCCTGCCTCAGGTTGAGGATCAGCTCTCTCAGGAGGCTGACCCCAAGACCTCAGAAGGAACTGTCCTAGAAGAGCTTGAGCCTGAACAGGTTGAGTTTCTTGGGACAGGGGGGCCTTCCAGGGCAGACTTGAGGCAGGCACAGTTAGACTGTTCCTCTCTTGAACCCCTCAGACAGCAGGCTGCTGCTGAGGCTGCAGGGAATGCTACAGGTGCCCATGAGGTGTATTGGGAAGATGAACTCCCATACTCTGAGGCAAGAGACCCCAAGCCTGGTGCTACCAGGAGGCTGGTCATCCCCTTGTCTCTTAGAGGTTTCCTTCTCACCTTAGCCCATGAGATTCCCCTTGCAGGTCACTTAGGCCAGAACAAGACTTGGGACAGGCTTGCCCCACACTTTCACTGGCCTCATATGTCTGAAGACACTAAAGAGTTTTGTAGCTCATGTGTCACCTGCCAAGCCAGTGGCAAATCAGGTGGCACAACAAAGGCCCGCCTTATACCACTACCTGTGATGGGGGTACCCTTTGAAAGAGTGGGGATTGACATTGTTGGACCAATGGACCCCCAACAGCATCTGGGCACAGATTTATACTGGTGGTAGTGGATCATGCCACCAGGTATCCAGAAGCTATTCCCCTTAGGACCACTACAGCTCCTGTTGTGGCCAGGGCCCTGCTTGGAGTTTTCTCCAGAGTGGGGTTTCCTAAGGAGGTTGTCTCTGACAGAGGTGCAAACTTCATGTCAGGATACTTGACTGCAATGTGGAAGGAGTGTGGTGTGAACTACAAGTTCACCACACCCTATCACCCACAATGCAATGGGCTTGTTGAGAGATTCAACAAGACCCTCAAAGGGATGATAAAAAGGGTTACCTGAAAAGCTTAGGCGAAGATGGGACATCCTTTTACCCTGCCTCCTGTTTGCTTACAGAGAGGTCCCACAGAAGGGGGTTGGTTACAGCCCTTTTGAGCTTCTGTTTGGGCATCCTGTAAGAGGACCCCTATGTATGGTGAAGGAAGGATGGGAGTTACCTCTCAAAACGCCTAAACTTGACATAGTGGACTATGTACTTGGTCTCCGCTCCAGGATGGCAGAGTACATGGAGAAGGCATCTAAAAACCTTGAGGCCAGCCAGGAACTTCAAAAAGCTTGGCATGACCAAAAGGCTGTCCTAACTGTGTATCATGCAGGACAGAAGGTGTGGGTGTTGGAGCCAGTGGCCCCAGCAGCTCTCCAAGACAAATGGTCTGGACCCCATACCATCATTGAGCAAAAGGGAGAGGTCACCTACTTGGTGGACATGGGAACTCCCAGGAGCCCCCACAGGGTGCTTCATGTAAACAGGCTCAAAGCATTTGTCAATAGGGAGGACATGGGCTTGCTCATGGCCACAGATGAGGGGCAGGAGGAAGAGAGTGACCCTCTCCCAGACCTGCTCACTCAGAACCCTGATGATGGGTCAGTAGATGGTGTAGTCTTTTCTGACAGCCTCTCTGCTCATCAACAAGAGGATTGTAAACAGGTTCTTCAATCCTTCAGGCAAATGTTTTCACTGACCCCCAGTCAGACAAACTGGTGCACCCATGAGGTGGACACTGGTGACAGTCTGCCTGTCAAGAGTAAAATCTACAGGCAACCTGACCACGTCAGGGACTGCATTAAGAAAGAAGTCCAAAAGATGTTGGAATTGGGAGTCATTGAACCCTCAGAGAGCCCTTGGGCTAGTCCTGTAGTTCTAGTGCCTAAACCTCACACCCAAGATGGTAAGAGAGAGATGAGGTTTTGTGTAGACTACAGGGGTCTCAATGCTGTCACTAAGACAGATGCCCATCCAATACCTAGGGCAGATGAACTGATAGACAAGTTGGCTTCTGCAACTTTCTTAAGTACATTGGACCTAACAGCTGGTTATTGGCAGATCAGGTTAGCTGAGGATGCCAAGGCCAAAACAGCATTTTCTACCCCAGGAGGTCATTACCAATTTGTGGTGATGCCCTTTGGTTTGAAAAATGCACCTGCCACTTTTCAAAGGTTGGTGAACCAAGTTCTCACTGGGTTGGATGACTTCTGTGCAGCATATCTAGATGATATTGCTGTCTTTAGCTCCACCTGGGAGGATCACCTGATCCACCTGAGGAAAGTTTTGGAGGCCCTGCAAAAGGCAGGCCTCACTATCAAGGCCACCAAGTGCCAGATAGGGCAGAGTCAGGTTGTGTACCTGGGCCACCTTGTGGGTGGAGGCCAGGTTCAACCATTGGAGAGCAAGATACAGGCCATAAAGTACTGGGCTCCTCCAACCACCCAGACACAGGTCAGAGCTTTCTTGGGCCTGTCTGGTTACTATAGGAAGTTTGTCAAAAATTATGGGTCCATTGTGACACCACTTAATGACTTGACAAGCAAGAAAATGCCAAAGAAAGTTCAGTGGACAGTTAGCTGTCAAAAGGCATTTGATGACCTAAAGCCGGCCATGTGTACTGCACCTATTCTCAAGAGTCCTGACTACTCCAAAACCTTCATTGTCCAAACAGATGCATCTGAGTTGGGTGTGGGAGCTGTTCTATCTCAACTGAATATTGATGGTCATGACCAGCCCATTGCTTTTATAAGCAGAAGGCTGACCCCTAGAGAGAAACGTTGGTCAGCTATTGAGAGGGAGGCCTTTGCTGTGTTTTGGGCCCTGAAGAAGTTGAGGCCCTACTTGTTTGGAACTCACTTCAAGATTCAGACCGACCATAAGCCCCTCTTATGGCTAAATCAGATGAAGGGTGAAAACCCCCAACTTCTTAGGTGGTCCATTTCCCTACAGGGGATGGACTTCACAGTGGAGCACAGACCAGGGACTGACCATGGCAATGAAGATGGTCTCTCCAGGTATTTCCACTTAGAACAGGAAGACTCACCTGGTCAAGGTTAGTTTACTGTCCCTAAGTTGGGGGGGGGGGGCGGTTTGTAGGAGAGTGGGGTCTGCAATCCTATGGTCACCCCAGATTTTTGCTTTTTGCTTCACTGGTTTACGACTTTCCCTGGCTGTGGGCCTGCTAATCAGACCCACAGCCTAGCTGTTCTCTCTCTAAATTGACAACCATGTACTTTAGGTGCATTTACCAATTAGTACTGGGCCACCTTATCAGTCCCTGTACAGTATACCTTAGGTATCCAGGGCATAGGTGTACCCAGGGCCTACCAGGGGCTGAAGCATGTATTATGCCACCCCTGGCTGGCCATCTAAAACTGACACAACTGGCTGCACGACAGCTGGGGCAAGGTGGTGTAATCACCCTTTGCTGTAGATATAGTATACCTATATCTAAACCTAAAATGGACACATATCCTCCTATCAGTCACTCCCCTATGGCAGGCCTTAACAATCCTGAAGGCAGAGTGCTTGGAATTATGTGAGATGGTGCTCTGGCATGAGCTGAGCCCGTCTGCAGCTTGCGGAACCAAGTCCTAATAGCTGTTCCATGATAACGCTATACCATATACTCTTAAGTGCATTATCAACCTCGCGGTTAAATGCTAACTCTGGTATAACATTATCAAAACATGTCGAGTAAGGTGTCATACGAATTGGAATACTACCCCCTCGCCAATTCTGGCGACGGGGGTAGCATTCCACCCTTCTAAAGGGACACGACATGTATGTAACTGTGAACCCCGGTTAAAGTTAACTCGAGCCTTGGCATCACAAAATGGATGCTGCCACCACAGACACAAGTCTGACCTCCTGCTGCTGGGAGTCCTTCCAGCGAGGGCGGCTTGGACAAAGGGTTTCCTGCCTTGGGAGGTGCACCCCAGACAGGGTTTTGTGTATTGGGTAGGATAGGCCTGAAAGGAATGAGACATGCCTGGGGCACACAAGGTGCCCTGTGCATACACCGGTTCAAACCAGTTGCTGGGGCACTCCAGCCCCAGCTCTGGCGGGAAAGCGGACAAAGGATAGGGGGTGTAACCACCCCCCTTCCTGGTCCCACCCAGGGGAGGGACCTAGTCAGTAGTGCAGCCCCCTTTAGCAGGATAAAGGTAGGAGCTGGTCCCATTCCAAATTAGATTAATCCTGAACTACTCTACAAGAAGAAACTCTGGACTTCGACGTTCTGCTCCACAGAAGACTGAAGAAATCTCCCTTGTGGGCAAGGAGTGTCCACCCTGCATCTGCAGGCACCATCAAGCGTCCAGCGGCTTCACTTTGTCGTCTTCCCTCGAGGATCCAGACTTCAGAGCCCGACGAGACCCGGATTCCCAGACCTCTCCGACCTCAACTCACATCTGCAGCAAAGCTGAGACCAGTGGGTGCGACGAGACACGTGGGACCGGCCATCTTGAACAAACCTGCACTTCGCTTCCAGCACGACTCCCAAGGTAAACTCGACCAAGTGCTTTGGGGACTGAGAAGCCCCAGCCCCGAGCAGCCCCTGCACCGAAGATCAGCCCTCCAGCATCCACGAGATCTGCGTGGGGCCCTTCTCCTTGTTTGCTGCTCGGCGCGTTGTCTGGTCACTTGCCGGCTGGCTAGTGGCCTCCTAGACGACGAACCTTTCAATCTTTGCTGCTGGTCTGGTTGCTCCAGACTGGCCCTTGCTCCCTTCCAAAAGAGGGGCACCCCGGGTCTCCTAGTCCGCACCAGACGCTTTCTTCACTCACCGCGTGGGTTGCCTTTGCCAAGGCCTGTTGACGCCGATTCCGGATCCAACACCGCCGACAGCGAGAGCCTGCGTGGGACAGCTCGTGCCTCCACCCTGGTCGTCGAAGACACCTCCTGGTCCACGTGGCTGCAGAGTCAAGCGTCCACTCTTCACCTGATCGCGACGTCGACATCTGGTTCCTTCCTGGTTCCACTCCAGTCACTGGCTAGTGACTGTGAACATTGTCCCCTCTGCTTTCAGGTCTTCTTCTTCACCGATCCACCCTTGGATCGCACCGGACATCTTCCTCCTGGTCGCCTGCAGCATCTTTTCTTTCAGGCTCCATAGACTTCAACGTGAGAACCCGACGCACTTTGACACCTGTGCACCCGCTGTCCGTGGGTGAGGTAACAAGAGCATTTCGGTGCTCAAGGGTAGTTTAACTGTCCTAGTGTCCAGTTCCACAGTCGTTTTAGTCCTACCTAGTCAGGATTATTCGTATTCACCTTTAACTTGAACTGTACTGTCCATAGACGTTGTTACGCATCTCGCGTGTGAGTTCACACTCTGCACACGCGTCCCGTGGGCCTCCTATTACTTACCTAAGGTGAAGATAGCGTAGTCCTAGCGAACCTCCAGCCTCTGGACAGCTCCATTTCTTTTATCGACTCTCACATTCCACTTACTTAGTATATGGTTTGTCGTGCCTCTAAGGCACCATTGTAATTTTGTGCAGCTTGTCGTATTTTTCTTAAGAGATTGTCATGTGCTTAGCCCTCTGACCTCATAAAGAGTTCAGAGGTGTTGTTATTAATAAATATACTGTTTATTTTCATAACAACCTGTGTGGTGTCCTTTCATCTGGTATTCAAGGGGTTATATTGTGGTAAAACAGCTGGCTTCACATGCCAAAAGAGTTTAGCCTAAGACTGCTTTGTCCATGCTACCATTAGGATAGCTGGTCTATAAGGTTGACTTACAACCAATCACCATAAGGGTTGATTGGACTGATACAAGGTGATGACTAGAACTAGTGAGCATCATATATCAGGCCAACTTCTCACAAAGAATACACTAAATAAGGTAAGGGCCACGGAAGGGACAAACTCAAGCTGGACAGCCTAAAACAAATAAAGCCAGCAAATAGAAACCAAGCAAATGTGAGTTACAAACCACAAAGCCAATGGTAAGCAATGAGTGGAATGCATTCCCAGGGACACTTTCTGAATGTTCCTATTATTTTGTTTGCAAACCAGACAGCTGCGCTGTGTGGTAGGCTTTTCCCTAAAAATTCGAACTCCATGACCTCAGTCGATAGAGGAGACACACTGTGACTTGGCCCCGACTAGCAAGTGTACTAGATACAAGATTTGTTTGTCACTGTGTCGGATTACCTATCAACTGACACATGGCATTTCGGACTTGAGCAGACAGAGCTGCGCAGTGTGTTGGCTAAAATACATAGTAGAGTTGAAAAGGCCAATGTGTTACATAAAACTATTTCTCTGAGATGTCTGAAATATACCGAGTGTCATTTTTAGGTCTCACCTGAGACAGCACACATTCACTGCTACTTGTGACGATCAATTGTTACTAAAAATAAAATAAAAAACTCTAAAAATTGGCTTTTAGCCCACCTATCATTGTAACTCTTATTTTCTTCCTTTTCGTTGGTGAGTGCGTGTCTGCGCATGTTGGCTTCACTTTGTCTCCATGTTTATGTTTTTTTCCTTCTAGCATGGACCAAGTACTGATTGATTTCCTGATAAGTGTTTTTCCGTGTTTGCTTGTGCTCGGACTGTGGTGCTTTTTTTGTGATGTGTATTGCTTGTTTGTATGTTCTTTTAACACTCTCCTTTGCAGCTCCATCTCATTGGTTTAGCTGCTTTATGCCCCTTTGTTTTTGCTTTTTTGTCTTTGGCCCACCACTCCTTTTGCTCAGTGTTTGCTTTCCAGATTTTTCAAAAAGCTTCACTTTCCAGTAAGCTGCTTTTCTTTTGCCAGTCTTGTCACTCTGAGCCACATAACTATACAAAGCTCAATTTAATACATTTTTAATAAAGTTACATGTTGCTGTATTCGCTAAATGTGTGCTTGTTTAAACATCGTCATTATTTTGGTCGCATTTCGTGTAATGCTGCCTTTCTTCTCAATTTTTGAAAGCCAACATAAGCTACATGTTTTGAAATTGTTCTGATTGGTGATAGCGGTGCTTTCCTAAATTCATGTGTATGCGTGCTGATAGCAGTTAGGTTCTACATCTCAATAACAGGCCATACCATACTCATAGTATACTATATAATAACAGGTCATGACATACCACACCATACCATACTATACAATAACAGACCAGAAAATACCATATTATGCAATAACAAACCATGCCATACCATATACTATACAATAACAGGCCACACAACACAATACAATGCCAATTCATACAATATCATGCCATGTTATACCATACTGTACAATAACAGACTATAACATGTCATACTATAAAATCCCATTCCATACCGTATGACAGGCTGTATCATATAATACTATCCAATCAAGTCATTCTAACCTCCTTATACCACTGCCCACCCGTGAACGCCAAAGTCACCCTCACCTCCCTGTACCTCTACCCACCCCTGAACACTCAAGAAACCCTCACCTCCCTTTACCTCTACCCACCCCCGAGCCCTCAAGTTACCCTCACCTCCTCTTACCACTAACCTCCCCAGAGCCCTCAAGTCACCCTCACCTTCCTTTACCTCTAGCTACTCCTAATCCCCCAAGTCACCCTCATTCCTCTTACCTCTACCCACCCTTCAACCTTCAAGTCACCCTCACCTCCCTTTACCGCTATCCATCCCTAGCCGCCTCACCTCCTTTTAGCTCCTCCCATCCCTGAACTCTCAAATAACCCTCACCTCACCTCCCTTTCTTTAGCCACTCTTAACCCTAAAGTCCCTCCTCACCTCTCTTTACATCTACTCACCCCAAAGCCCTCATGTCACTCTCACCTCCCTTTACCTCCACCCACTCCTGAACCCTCATGTCACCCTCATCTCCCTTTACCTTAACTCACCTTTCAACACTTGTCACCCTCACCTCCCTTTACTTCTACCCACTCCTCAATCCTAAAGTCACCATCACTTCCCTTTACCTCTGCCCACCTCCAAACCCTAAAGTCACCCTTACCTACATTTACCTCTATCTATCCATAAACCCTAAAATCACTTTTAAAAAAACATAAAAAGCATGTTATTTAAAATAAATACTCACCTGCATGGTAAAGTACTCCATGGCAAAGGTATAAATACTTAACTGTGTGGTGCTTCCCAGTGTGGTAAAGACTGCATGGTACAGGTTAAGCGCGATAAAGGCTGTTTCCCCCAAAGCAGGACACACATGTTTTGGGAGTGCTGTCGGCTGTTTTATGCCCTTGAGTACAATCACCAGGCACTTCTGACCCTTTGACAGTTTACCCCCTTCCGCCCAACACCCTATACATTTTGTCTTGCCTTTGACAGTGCATGTGCTGTCACTTGCAAGACATTTTAATTACTTGAGGGGCTTAGAGTCCACCCATTGCTTACCATTGGTTGGCTTCAAGGTCCCTCTCATTTCCTTGCTTCTCTTTTGGTCAGTATGTGCTGGCTTTCCTTCTTCTTCTTTTTTTGTCCCTACACTAGAGTGTGGCCCAAGTAATGCTTCCCTTGTCCAGTGTCCCTATACTGCTTGCAGATGTACTTTATTTTCCTTTTACTTGCACCCGCACCCCCTCCTCTCCGCATTGTTGCTTGCCCTGACCCTCCTCCTGCATTGTTGCTTTTCCAGTCTGCCCAATCCCCGTTATTGCTTGTTCCGCCAACCCCCACGCCCTCCCTCTTCGTTGCTTGGCACCTCCTGTTTTGCCAGAAAAAAGTGCCCAAACGTTAAGCCAATGGGTGTCAAGATGCTACAAATATACAAATGCAAAAACAAAAGTTGGGGTGGCAGAGTGGGCTAAAGAACGGTGATGGATTAAACCCAGATCTTTTGACTGGGTGTGAGTGTTTGATTGGTTCAGATGCTCCGTCCATCACCACCCCCTTTTGTACCGCTTTGGCCGCCATAAGTGTGGCAGGGTATGCTCAGACGTGAGTCCCTTGCTCACTTTGCCACTGGATTCAAGCAAGCTGGGCTGAAGAAGGCTGTAATGCCAGACACCGGTCCTCGGAAGCTTGTTTCCAGTCCAGGGAAGACATGGCTTGGCAGTTCCGGCTGGACTGTTCCCATGAGGCACAGGGTCAGACTGATTTGCATATAGCCATGTCTGAACTGGGGTGGCAGAGTGGGCTAAAGAACGGTGATGGATTAAACCCAGATCTTTTGACTGGGTGTGAGTGTTTGATTGGTTCAGATGCTCCGTCCATCACCACCCCCTTTTGTACAAATATACAAATGGCACTGTGCTTCCTGCTCTGCATCACCTTTTTGGTGCTGTTTTCATGTCGAGCCAAAACGACAAACTTCAGCTCGGACATGAGATAATTAATCATTATATTTATTTTGAATGTAGAGAATTATTCCATACTAGGAACACTGATCACTGCCGTCATGTGTCAGCGCTTGCCACCTCATAGTGCTTTTTCCACCTAACTTTCAGCCATGCTGCACAGCAGCCGCGCTGCTGTACAACATAGCTAAAAGAAGTTGACAAAGTCAACTGTCCCCTAGGCGAGACCCATTAGCTTTGCCAATGCTTGTTATTAAGAAAGCAAACACACCCTGAGAATACGCTAAATTTTGAACTCCACTTCTACATTTCATGCAGACACATTTGCGTCAACAGAACCCTATTACATTTATAAACAAGAAATTCTTCCTGGAATGCATTGTTCATGCCAAAATATATCCGCATTAATTACTCGTACACCCCATAATAAAATTACACCTCCAGTTTTACTGTACTTTCAGTTTAAGGAGACCAAATAAACATGTATCTCCCTGTTACCGTCATGGAATCAAAAATAAATCATACATATTAGTTTCAATAAAAGACAATAACGACGAGTATTGTAACACAATCACTTATGTGCCCTAGTGGCTTTCTTGTTGCCCATGATTGTATGCCTGCTGCACCGAGGCTGCAAAATGAATTGCATGTAGGCACACCAAAGCAACGCAATTTGCCCAAGATCCCGCAGTGTGGTCAAGTGGGGAAGAAGAGATTCAGAAGTAGGCCTCATGAAGTTGAAATGTCCACTTATTCACTAGATAAAACCTCTCAGTTTCTGCATTTTAGGGTTGAAAATCCCTCGTGGAGTAACCACCCAGCTACTTTCCTCTCTTTTCAACCCCCTCGCAAGCCCAGTCTAAAGTATTAGGTCCACACCTGAATGATTATCTGCAAGACGTTGCCCTAGCATGCCTTAGCGACGCCCAGAGGCGGTTTTTGGCTGCACCATTTGAAATTGATGAGGTCCGAGATGCTATTATGAGCATACAATCAGGCAAGGCCACTGGACTAGATGGGATACCCGTTGAATTATATAAAACGTACATTGACTTTATGGCCCCAGTACTTAAGGAAATATACAAGGATGCTCTAGAAGTAGGCCATCTCCCCCCATCTATGAGACCTGCCCTTATCACATCCCTGTTGAAGCCGGGAAAATCCCCAACTAGCTGTGACTCATATCGACCCTTGTCACTTCTTAATTGTGATGTCAAAATTTTAGCTAAACTTATTGCCACCAGATTAAATCTCCTTATGACCAATTTAGTTCTGCCTGACCAGTCTGGATTTGTACCTGGCAGGGCTACCTCCCATAACTTACGTACCTTCTTTTCTGTCATGAATAATGTGTCGGAAGATTTGCCCCTCGCAGCTCTGTTTCTAGACGCCATCAAGGCCTTTGATTCCCTGGAATGGGACTACATACTAGAGATAATAACACGTATGGGATTCCCACCTATTTTCCTTTCCTGGATCAAACTGCTCTATAAAGCACCTGTAGCTAAAGTCCTTATCAACGGAAAACAGTCCCAAGATATACATATCACTAGAGGCACTAGGCAGGGATGTCCCCTATCGCCACTGCTTTTCGCTTTGGCGGTCGAACCGCTCGCTTCTAAATTAAGGCAACATCATAATGACAAGGGATTACAATGCCCTCTGAGGCAAATTTTAGTGTCTATGTATGCAGATGACATTACACTATATATCCGCGACCCCCAAGACAACTTGAACCCTGTGCTTCGAGAATTTATACGATTTGGCACACTATCTGGTATACACATCAACTGGAGTAAATCTTATCTATTTCCTCTAACGCCTGCGACTGTCAGGTTCCTGATGGACTACCCCATCACTTGGTGTGACGATGAACTTAAATATCTGGGAATTCGCATCTCCAGTGACAGAGACGAGCTTATGAGACTAAATGATGGTACCGCTATGTCCCGCCTCACTGACAACGTTACTAAATGGATAGCGCTCCCTCTCTCTATGGCGGGCAGAATATCACTGACAAAAATGGTGGTATTGCCGCAATTATTGTACTTATTTTTAAATATCCCCTTTTATCCAGGGAGTTACTTCTTTCAGCAACTCCGATCTGTCCTTACTCGCTTGGCATGGGGGGGCAAACAGCCGCGATTGAAGTGGGAGATTCTGACTAGACCGTATACACAGGGCGGGTTCGATGTACCGGATTTTGAACTCTACTACTACAGCGCCCAAGCTCACTTTGCCTTTTACTGGGTCTTTCAGCCTCGATATATGCCACAGATTGCGGCAGAGCATTGGTTGGCACAACCTGTCCCACTGGATGGTGCACTGTATTTACTCAATCTGGACAGAGACAGGACTCAGACGACGGTATTGAGCACGGTCAATGCATGGAACCAACTAGGTAAACTACTAGATACCTCCCTACTGTAGTCACCACTCCTCCCTCTAGCTTATCACCCGAATCTGCCTTTACTGCAGGAAGCTATTTTTCGTAAACTTATGGCACGCATGCACGTTACGAAATGGGGGGATTTATATACAAACGGAATGTTCCGCACCCTAGAACACTTACTTGCAGACGCTCAACGCTCTCCTCTAGACACCTTTTTATATATCCGGCTCCAGCAAGGGTTCAAGACGCTCACTCCTGACTTTCCGAAAGAACCCCAGGTGTTCGCCCCTCTTCACAAAATACTGCTGACTGCCACGCCAAAGCGACTGGTGTCCACTATATATAGGATGGTTCGCTCACTTAGGGAGGTGCGCCCTCCTGACGCGAAAGCGAGCTGGGAGCATGAAATAGGCATAGAATTGACTGACGAACAATGGACATTCAGCATGCAACAAACTGAGCGAATTTTCTCTAGTAGTAGGCTTAGAATATTACATTACAAATTTATACATAGATTGTATTACACGCCTGTGAGAATATATAGGTATAAATTGCGCGACTCAGATGAATGTGACAGATGTCATGCCCCTGGCGCTGATTTCCTTCATTTAGCCTGGAATTGCGCAGCTGTACAGGGGTATTGGCAACAGGTGTTTGATGCCCTTTGTACTTGATTAATGTTGAGTTGGAACCCTTGCCTGTTATTGCACTGTTGGGGTGTGTGGAATCGGTGCGAGAATTACATCGTAAATTTGTGGCATTGGCGCAGCTTATGGCCAAAAGAAAAGTGTCGTGCAAATGGGGAAGAGGAAGAGCGCCCACATTTAAAGAGTGGTTAACCGATCTTGTGTATTGTCAAGAACAGACTAAATCGTACACTCAGTTGTTACCACTGACCTCGAGGCCTGCTGATATATGGGCCCCATTACAATGTTACTTACTAAGTCATCCTAATTCTGATAATGTGGCCGGGGACCATGTGTCACAATAAAGAGGATTGAATGCATCCCCCTCCCCTTCCCCCCCTGCCTATATAATTGCTGTGCTACCTGACCCGTTAATTTGTACAAGGCACGCCCTAATGAATTACTTTGAACTGATTTACAGAAAGCGCCCATATGGATATGCCATGTTAAGATACAACTGTGTTGAACTCCCTAGGCCGTTTGTCATGGGCTACTGTGAATGGTATGAACTGATACACAGCTGGTCCGAATGCTTTCTCATTTTACCTCCAACATCCCTCTATCAGTTATACTTGCTCTGCAATGTCTAATGCAATATGTAACTTGAAGCAATCCACATTATGTATTCCTCTCTGTTGATTATTAGACCTGACACATGGGTGGAGATGATGGCCTATGCCAAACAAACTGAATTTGCTTCTTCTTTTTGAGTATTGATCGCGTCCTTCCTTTAAATGTACCCCTATTGCTCTCTGTTTGTTTATGTTTCTTTCTGAAAACCTGAAAAATAAAAATATTTAAAAAAATCAAATAAAATAAAAAATAAAAAAAGTATTAGGTCCAGTTCTGGTGGCCTCATCTATCATATTGTGTTTTGAATCTGCAGTTCTCCTTTGTAGTTTTGCCTTCTTTTCTGGAGGCCATATAGTAGGTCGAATTTTGGAGTCATCATCTAGAGAAGTGTGTCCAGTTCTGAATGTTATAAATGGAGTATTCTGTCCAGTTCTTGAAGCCTCAACTGTGCTGACTTTTAGAGAACACACTGTACAGCCGGGGCTGGTGGCCATATCTCAGAATGTCCGGTTTTGCAGTCCAAACACAATTTTATGCTACAGCTTTTAACTTTCATTCTCATTAGACTCAACTGCACCATTATTACTCTATATGATATTTATTTTACTTCCCTAAAATAAATTAGTGGAAAAACTGTCAAGGACTTCATGCCTCATTGGCAGCAGTAGTCACCATTTAAATACCCATACCTTTCTGACAGACCTGGTATGTTTTCATAAAATGCTGACCTGTGTCACATTCCCCCGGCAGGTGCTCTACACGCTTTCTGTTACTGCACCCAGCAGAGCTCCACCTTCTGTCAAGCAGTAGGGATCACCAGAAGTGGAAATCCTTTTAATATGGAGGATTAATGTTCCCATGTCCAGACTAGGACACTCCTAATGGTTGGTGGTAGTTTATTGATAGTCATGGTGCATAGGAATTATTGACCTTACCCCACATTGTGGGTATTGTCTACTAGCTCTCTATGGGACAGTCCCTGTAGTATGTCATGAATGGGTCCCCTCCTTAAGCCTGAGTGCGAAAGGTGCCTGTAAAGACTGCTTGTGTACAAGTGAACAGCGGCGGCTGGTCTTAATGGGCGAAAGGGGCGTTGCTGTACTAGCATCCGGGAGAAGAGAGAGAGAGAATGTGTACACCATGTGGAGCAGCTTTAAATTAAGCACTCACTCACTGCTTCGTTCTAATTCCAAAACAAATTCTAGTTTTTTTTTAAGGCAGGGGTGAGGTCAGAGACGAGTTCTCCTGCGCATGTGCTGGCTGGGGGCGAGGGCTACTGCTCACCCTCGAGGCACACACGAGGAGAGTGATGTCAGCATGATAGGAGTGGCCGGAGGAAGCGGCAATGATTAACTTTTAAATAGGGCGCTTTTGCTGTAGCCCAGGCATTTTCAGAAGAGCGCCATTGAACTACATGGAATGGGGCAGGGCTGGCCTACATCGACAAAGTGAAGTGGGTGGCAACAACTGAAGCACTCCCTTCATTTGTGCACCACTGTTTTAGCCTCCTGATTGGACAAAGGAAGCTGGGGGAGTGGGCTGTGGAAGAGTTTGTCTACGCAGCTCTGATTTCATTTTCGTGATAATCAGCACGCAGCAGGCTGTTTGTCGTTCAGGAGGTGTACACCATTGAATTCTCCCTCCGCCTCGGATGAATCAATGCATTCAAATACGCGCACATAACATTATCTCTCTGTCGCTACGTCATCATATTTCACAGCAGTAACTTTCTAAACTGAGAGTAAGCACGTCTTGTTTACCTAGGGTTTAAGAACTGAAAATCCACTTCCAGATGGGCATGTCACAGTTTGAACCCTATGTGTATAAATAGAACAGGAGGGCATGACTGGGTTATACGGTTACCCTGTCCGGAACTCGCTCTTGCCGTTGTTGCAGCTTGGGTGCAACTGATATTCACCTAAGACATACATGCAGGCTGCAGGAGACACAGGCGGTCAAGCCCCGGCTCACCAGGGATGACACTGCGGGCAGCAGGCGTGCAGCAGCGGATAAGATTCTGAAGAAACAATTCCTGCAGGCCCTGCAGTGCAACGACTTCGCCTTCCTGGAAGGGCTTCTCAGCCAGCGGGCCGTAGATGTCAACGCGGTGTTTGAGGTGGAGGATGAGAAGCTGGTCTTGGCATCCTACAAAGAGGTAAACAAGTGAACATGCTGGAAATACAATGTATTTCTTTCCAGAGGTAGCTGCAGGGAAGGTTTCGCTGCATCGCTACTTGAGAAAAGGCAGCAAGCGTGAAACGGGCTCGTGCTGGTCAGGTAATCCATGTGCCTAAAAAGTGTGCAGCTCTGCAGAGCCTGTGTGTTTAGCTAGCATTCTTTTTCATTTAGAAAGTATTGTATGTATCGCTGAAAAGGTATGATCAAATGACATTTTAATAGCTGCTACGTTTTCTAAAAGAACTGGGTCAAAATATTGCATGGGCTAATGTGCACGCTCTAAATATGGAACACGTTGCAATGTGGAGCCGCTCCGCTATCACTTTTAAGGGGGCCAACATGTTGATAGGGCGCTCATGTGATGTGATGACTGAAAGTTTCAAAGATCATTCTAAGGGACAGACACGTAGCAGCCAAGTGGTCTTAGTCTGCGTGGCATTTCCCGTCAGTCCTATTTTTTCAGCCTAGAGCACTTTTTTGTTTCTGGGGGGGTTTCAAGTTCACTCTCATATCAAAATGCAAACCACGACAAAATCTACAGTGCAGCGCGCTGTGGCTAAAATGGATGGAGTGTCACCCCTGCACTGAAAATCACCAGGGGCTTAGATTAAGGTGAGTTGCGAGTGCATCTGGTATTGTATTCTAGGATATAAACTGCTGTATGTCTCAAATACTCTGCTACATTACTCCTTCACTGCCGTACTGAGCATTCAGGACCGTACATCCTAGAAAGAACTGAAAATAAAATACATTCGGGCATTCTAGCATGCTGGCCAGCATGCTGGCCATGCGCATTGCTTCCAGCGCATTTAGTCATCTCTCCGTTCATCGTCTCCTAAAGACAAGATGTTTTGCTTCCTTCCATCCCCTGCAGCGGTGCTAAGAATTTCAAAGAGATTCATTTGCAAACTGTGCTTCTCTGACCCAGATTCACTCATTGCGTCACCCACTGGTGCATTCGCTACCCCATATTAGCTTGAAAATGCACCATTTGTCCACTCTTTTTTCAAAGTTTTCTCGGGGGTAGAACCCTCCCAAAGGCCCCATAGGTTGCTCGGGCTCGCTCGCTAGCCGCAGTGCAGTACGACAATTGTTTTCCGCCTCACCACTTTCAAATGTCACCAGCCACCCCTGCAAGTGTAGTACCCCGTCCCTCTTTTAAAAGGTGCTGAAGTTCCGAAAGTAAGTTATCTCCCCTTTTCCTGCATCCTCTCTCTCATTGTTCCCTTCTTGACCCTTACCAGCAGGGTGGGACAATCTATTCTGGCACTCCGCCGAAGCCCCCCATGACCTCTCCTTTCTCTGATTCCCTCACTACCACCAGCAAAAGTGACCCATATCTCTCCATAGCCCCTCTCTCACATACATTTAATTTGTTTTAAATCTCTGGTAAAGACTATCTTTGCTAATCCACTTAGCTATCCACATAAAATACAGATCTGTTCTTTGCAGCATGGATATTAACCCTCTGCACTACTTTATGATGAATCAAAACTGCAACTAGACAAAACTCTGATCTCTCTCTCTCTCTCTTGCAAGAACATTAATCACAAGAGTTCTCTTGACATATTTATTGCTGCCTGAAAGATGGATACACAAGGGACTTGGCATTAGGTGCTTCTAAATCTTAAGTTATTGCAAAGCACATCGTCCTCCCCTGAGGTCAGTGCCCCCCTCCAAGTCAGCGGCCAGGGCATCACCGATTGTACTGCCCTAGAGCCTGCCGTGGTCACCAGACATTGTAGCCTGGTGTGATATGCTGAATGAACATCCACTCACAAATGAGCAGGAATACTTCTTTGTGCTCATCCTCCCAGGATCAAGCCAGCTCCAGCAGGTCAGCAACTGGTCCTGCCCCGAGAAAAGGAGCCAAACAAAGGATGGTGGTCAATGGCCTGACAACTATCAAACACCTCAACAAAGATAATGGGCTGCCTGCTAGTCTACCACAGCCTGTGGCCAGCCCTGGCAAGGCAAGATACATTCAGCAACAGTGTTGAATTGGCAAAAGGAGTAACAGAAACATATACAACAAGCATTTACAATGCAACAGGTCTTGCATTTACACAAATTTGAGCTATTGGCATTGTAAATGACAATGCCTTTTATTTATGTTTTGGTTTTTGAAACATAAATAAAACTCATTGTCCTTTACACTGCCAATAGCTTAAACTCACGTAAATACGAGACCTACTTCATTGCAAATGCTTGTTACATAATAACAACCACAAGCGCTCCTTTGTAATGCATATTAAAATTATCAGCGTCACGTGGAAGCATGAAAGGCTGAGACAGCGCCAGGTTACACACAGTAAAATGCAATACCATTAATGAGGCGTATGTACGCATGTGGTGAAAACCGTCCAATCTGACTCATAGTAAAAGAAAGAAACCCTTGGAACCCTTTTATGAGTGGCATTTAAAGGAATCAAGGCACAAAGCAGGATGCAAGACCCTGAAATATTTACAATAGTGGGTATATATTTACTTTTTTGCTTTTCTTGTTGCACAAACACCAAAAGACCATCGTTACTCAGTGAAACTGCACAATTGTCAATGACCGAGAATTTCAACCAAAGTGAACCATGGATAGAGTATGCATTTCGTAAACAGTTTTATGCAGCGCGTGAGCGCCATGCATAGATGCACCTTACGTAGTAATAACACCAGCGACAAGCCTTGTAATTTGAAAAGTGATTTATGGACCTTGGGGTGTGCAAAAAAAGGTGAGGATTGTCTCCCACGGCCGTCCCCTAATTTTCGTCACGACTGCGCTTACTACGGGTAGGCCGCAGAGTTTGTTTTTCACCTAAAAAACATCAGGTGTTACGATTCCCCTTTAAATACGGAAAGAAAACATCCTTACGTTTTCAAAGTCAGAAAGAAAGCGGTTTTAAAGTTAACTCATGAGAAGACTGTGTATTCATTTCTCAGCGCAAACCAACAATCATGACAAATTATTGCCTGTCCGCGCGGAAATCATGCCATGGCTTGGACGTAAAAAGGCGGGAAAGTCCGTGAGCTACAGATAGGCAAGTCATACGATCTAGCAACGCTGGTTTCAGAATAAAATATAGACGCACTTCACCTATGAGGAGAGCGCGGGGTTCTGGTGGCATTTAAAAAATCCTCAGTCTGGGACAAGCTCGTTGTTTATCTTCATTTATGCAGCATTTTGTATTTAAAAAAATAATCATAATAATGTTAGATATGAAGGACCGCCGGTCATTCTCATTGCTATGCATTTATATGATGAGGTGAGTGAACCCCCAAAATCAAAAGCTGTCGCACGCGCTCCTTGTTGTAGGATGGAAAGTCCTGACTTGAAAGGAGCATTTTAATTTAGTTTGCTTTTGAAAATGTGCATAACTAGCTTTGGCAATAAGTACAAGCAATGTTGCATAATAGGTCATGGCAACATAACGAAATAATGCAGTCATAGATTATGATTGTGCAGTGCTTTGCCACATAATTTGACTTTTTTGCTACATAAGTTTGAAAACCCTATGGAGTAAATTTAGCCTTCATGCTCCACTGCCACATAATTCCCGTGACACTAATGACCGGTCAGTACTATAGATAAATACGATAGTATCAAGACAAAAGACGATTTTCTGTTGGTCTGGAAGTTACTCAGCAGTATTGTGCCTCAGATGGTGGAGTGTATGCGTCAAAGGCGTAAAATCCAGCACTATGGGGACATTGGTACGGTCGCATAATTCCAGTGGCCCTGCCTAAATTGCCAACTTGGGGTTCTCGACCATCAAAACATGTCACCATTTGCTCTATGTGACTCCAGAGGCAATGGCGCCCTAGGATTTAAAGCTAAAAATGACGCCAAGATTCAGGCCTAGACTAGGCTGCATTATGTTTTTGGAAATGTATGTATGTGGGGTGGGGGTGGAGGGGGCAAATAACAGGATAATTGACTGCAGGAATGGCGGTTTAATTCATAAACGAAAATATTTTACGTTCATCAGCTTGCAACCAGTTAAGTGCAGGGATTTGGGGAAACCTGCTGCTGCGGGGTCTGGCTCGAAGTGGGGATAGGAAATGTCTGAAGGAATGTCAACTATTCAGCTTCGTAAAAATAACAGCTCGACATTTACTGCACACAAACAGCTGCCTGGCCACCAAGGGTTTTAATTCAAAGAAGCAATAAACAGACGGCGGTGCGCGAGGGTGCGTGGACGTGACAGGGCAGACCTCAGAGGAAATGCTGTAATGCGAGGGGGGAGTTGTGTATCCAACATAGTGGAGACGTCATGTTTACAACATTGTCAGAAAAGGCAATCCGTTTTCTGACGATGCCCTCCAAAACAAGATTCGATCTCTTAGCTTTATGGGGCCATGTGATTCTAATTAGCGTGAATTAGAAAAACATGGCCCCATAAAGATAAGAAATTGCTTTGCGACAGTAGCAAAGCAGGCGACCCAGTCAGATCGGAGGCGTAAGGGCGTCCACAAAAAACCCTCATTTCCAATAGCAGGCCACCGTTTAGCATAAAATGTGACACCAGTCAATGGAAATGAGGGGCGGGGCTTAAAGCCCTTTTCTGAAATCCCTCTCTCAAAAAACGTCTCACCAGTGGGTAGCGCATGCGCTGCAACGCTGGCGAGACCTAACAACTGAGTGGGCATTACTGGATGCCTGCCTTTGACACAGGATCAGAGTGAATGTGCCTAATACGGGATACTGATTTCCATGGGTGTGAACTGTACCTATAGAAGATGCACTTGGCATTGGTTGGATCCTCTCAAAGTTTCAAGCGTGATTTGTAATCTGAGTGGCTATCTGGTCTAATTTCTTATGTTTCTAGTAATAGGCTGGCCATGCGAGGCAGCTTTTAAGTGCAGTTGTTTATTTCGAGGAGCTCTGTGTAGCACAGACAACAGAACGGAACCCAGATCAAAAAGTGTTGTTATTTTCCTACAGATGAATGCGGAAGAAAGTTTTGCTGTACTTGCACCTGAAATCAAAGAGGTAATCTGCTTTATGAGCTGAAAACCTGCCTGAATGGAATGGAAGAGCTGCAGAGGACCCAGTAGTGAAGGGTCCTGTGAAGACTATTGCATAAAGAAAGAGGGGCCTGTCTGAAACCAATGCCCAGCCCAACCCCTAGAATAAGCGCAATTTGTTTATTTTTTCACAACTATTCAACACACATACCTGAGAGAGCGTGAAAGAGATAGATTCCCAAAGTCTAGAGCGATTTCAAAATGGCACGAGGGAAGAGATTAAGAGGCAAACTACTATAAGAGCAGACCGGGCCAGCCCTCTGGCTGCAACAAACCTTATACATGTGGAGGTGTAATTCTCCCCTTATTTCCTCGGACATATCAGCTTTATGGATCTGAAGATCGGATATAGAAACAGCAATTACTGGGTGGAAACAACCAACTGCTATCTTATCATAATCTTTACTACGCTATTGAAATTAAAGAGTCTGAAAAGTCTTTTCCTCTTATGTGTAATTTAACTGACTGGACAAACCTTCGGTCCGATCGCCGCATTATGATGCAGGTGGTCGGACCCTTGTGGGATGGGGCCAGACCGCCACCTCCGACAGGATCTACTACTCCTTACGGGGCGGCAGTTGGAATCTTATTCCCTAATGACAGTGGTGCAGTCACAAATGGACTTTGGGGGTCCCAAACAGGGCCCCGTCCCTCATGGGTCACTGGAAAGTGGCCCTGGGAGCACATGTAGTGCTCCCATGCACATCCTTGCATCATGTGCCATGCGCCATATGGTACATTGCAAATAGTGCATAGATGTGCACAAAGTGCCCTTTTACACTGCGGCTTGTGCTGCAGCCCTTTTCCAGGGTCGTAGCACAAGTCACTATGTTAAAGAGCACTTTTCCAACCACCAGCCCGGTGGTCACATCATAATTGGGCAGTCGGACCGCTGCTTGTTGTCAGTCAGTCTCCTGACCGATGTGATAGTGAGCGGCGGTCAGACTGCCTGTTATCGTAATCAAAGCCTTCGTTTTTAACCCTAGTTAACTGATGTTAATAATAGCGATAAAAACACAATGACAAGGACAAAAGTGTCTTGCTTCTGTTAGACACCATCAATAACGCTTGACACTAGTGAAATTTGCCGCACAGAATTTTACCAATTGATTTAGGTAGGAACACCAAAGGGTAGCCATAAACATGAGGTGTCCCAGATTTTCCCATTAAACATAGTAACAATGTCCTTAATGAGGAAGAAGTGAGTACATTTCTCAGACAGCAGTGTATTTCCTAAGGAATCACAGAGATCTGGTGACAGTTCTTATGCAAACCTTGGGCCTGATTTTTGAGATTTTGGCACAGGGCAGCGCTGCAAGGAATCTTGCTGGGCTGTCCTGAGTCAGTAACCGTCACTGCATCTCCCTCTGCTAGTCCATGCAACATGGCGGCCTGAAGACAGCTCCTCAGCTGTGAACAAGGCTTGAAGGTGCTGTAAATGGAGGAGAACTGTAGAATGAAGTATCCCTGTGGCCATCAAGGTTTTGAAAACCACTTTGATCATATATCTTAATTTGTTTATATATTTTCCCTGTCTCTTCTGAAATATAGTATGTTCAAGCCCTCAGATTGAATATGTAATGTGAAGCAGTGTTTGACCAAAAATTAGGATAAAAAATATTGCGCTACAGAAATATCATGTCAACATATTGGAACTTCAAATATATCGTGGATAGTAATATCGAAGGTAAAAATATTTTCAGTTTTGTTTTTAATATCATCAAAAATATTGATGTAGTAAACATTGTTGCATATAATTTTGTTTTAAAGTGTTAATTAGTAGGTAATCTATTGTATTTTGTTCGATTGTATGTGTGTACTATTTATTTTTATTATGGTTTTATTTTTGAATGTTGGTTATTTATTACATTGTTTACAGTTGAATTTTAAATAGCATTACTGTTTTTCATAACTTTTTGTTCATTAGCTGGATGCAGGGTTATTAGGGGATTAGGGTGGGGAAATTTGTAACAAAATATGTATTATAATGTTTTAAGTTATAATTTTAAAGGTATGTAAATTAATTGTTTTGAATTTTAAAATGTATGTTCTTATAAAATGTTTTTTAATATTTAAAAATTTCATGATAAATAAGATATATTTATGGAATTGTTTTGAAATAAAGAAAGACATATTTTAAAATATGAAATGTCTTTTTTAAAATGTTTCCTAAAGTAGTATATTTGGAATATTTTTTTTTTCAATTAAAAATATTGCATTATTTTTATGGAATTATAATAATTGTATAAAAACTGTAAATTAAAAAATGAGTTTGGAAGTTGTAAATATTTGTTTACCAAACAATTAAACACTGTAAAAATATTTTTAAAATTTACATTTAATTGATCATTTTGTGAATTAAAAGTTATGTAATTGTATTTTTAATGTTTCTGAATGGTGGGAAATATTTTTTGAAATATTGTCATTTTTATTATTATTTTAAGTATACATTTTCCATTTTTAAATTACATTTTTTATAAAAGGTTATTAGTTTAAATTACTGTGTTTTAATATAATATTTTTGTTGATTTTCAAATGTAGTAAAATGTGAGAATGTGTAGTATTAATTGTGTATTTTACATTTTAATTTCATAACATTCTAAGTAAAAAGTTTTATTTTGAACTAGATTGATACTATTTGAACTATTCAGTGTTCAATGCTTTCCCTCAAATTAGTATGGATTGGAGTGGAAATACTAAATGCCACCCCTTTATCCTCCAACACCTTTCTCAAGTTGGTTTAGGTTGGAGTGGAAATAGTAACTTTCACCCCTTTAGTCTCCGGCACCTTTCTCAAGTTGGTTTTGGTTGGAGTGGGAATAGCACATTTCACCCCTTTAGTGCCCAACATCCTCCCCTAGTTGGTTTAGGTTGGAGTGTAAATAGTAAATGTCACCCCTTTAGGGCCTGCTTATGACTTTTGCCGGTGGTTCCCTGGCGGCGATGAGTGTCCCATGGTGGTAAGACCGCCCAAATCGTAATGGGGTTGTCGGACCTCTGGTGCGGCGGTGGCTGGATCGCCACTGCGACACAACCATGAGTCTGGCGGTCCTCGGATCGCCAGACTCGTAATTAGGCCCTTAGTGTTCGACACCTTCCCCATGGTAATTTAGGTTGGAGTGGGAAAAGTAAATGTCACCTGTTAGATCTGGGGGTCTCTAGTGGGCAGAGGTAAGTACCTTAGACCAAGTAGGGACCCTTGCTTCCAGTCAGGGTGAAGGAACAACCCTCCGAGATAACCCCTGCTCACCCTCTAGGTAGCTTGGCACGAGCAGTCTAGGCTAACCCGAGGCAATGTGTATAATAATTGCACTTAACACAACAATAATCCCCAATCCACCACAAACTGAGCCCACACAGGTATGTATATTTTATAAAAATATATCTCTTTATCTAGTTTCAGCAAGGTAAATAAAGCAGTTGCACGATAATCGCTTCTTTAATAACAGGTGGTACTTAATCTTGATGGTTGCAGATAATTTTAGGAAGTTCTTGTTAAATAACGATAGTATCAGGTCTCTTGTGGGTCAGTACTAAAAACGAATAATACTGACTGTTCTTAAAGGGGGCTCTCAAAACGAGCAGTCAAAGCAATGCCAAACAATAACGTTATTCAAGTGGATCAACCCCTAAAGCCAGGGGCCCTTCGCGCTACTAGCGCGCCTCACTGGAATACTTGGGGACCCCTTTCCTGCCGATCGGCACTGCCTTCCTCACTGATGGCCTCAGGCGCCCCGCGCCTACCAGAACGCACTCACTCCTTGTCCCGGCCGGTCCCTTCTGCTCCCCCGCCTGCTCTCGACAATCCAGCGAGCGGCGGGGAGCTGACCGGGCACTCAGATACTGGGACGGCAGGCCGGGGACGGAAGACACTCGGGAGACTCCCTCGGCGAGGACAGGTCACTTCTCCGCCTCAGAGCAGCTTCGGCGTCGCCCAGCGAGGCTTACGGGGGTTAGACCAATGAGGTTGCGGCTCCTCAGACGAGCCCCTACCCTCACCCGGGAGTCAGCCAATGACAGCGCGGCTCCCGGGGTACGCCTCAGATGATGCGAAGGCCGGCAGCCAATCAGAGCGCGGCCGCTGACGATGACGCGGCGGCGCTGGGCCAATCCCAGCACGGCGTTCACTGAGGGGGCTCGATCTCCTTAGCCAATGGGAGCGCGGCGGCTTCGATCTCCGTCGCCGCGGTCCCGGCAAGGAACGGCAAACTTCTTGGTGTATTGCTGGCCCCGGGCAGCGGTGATGACAAGGCGGCGAGCACTTTAGGGCAACAGGTCGTGTCTAGACCTCCCACAAAGGCCACCAGTTCGCTGGGGATGATTTTCGCCGCAGGGTGGTACCACGATCCTCGGGTCATCCTTAAACATGTGCCGATGAGCACATCGATCGTTTCCCCCGGCCAGCAGTTAAACAAACACGCGCTGAGAGTCAAACACAGCGCGATCTTCACGGCAAGTTGGCAAAGCTTTAGGAACCTTTAACCCTGGGTTCCAAACAGGAGGCCAGCTCTTCTCAGGCCCTTGGAGATTCAAATTGCAGACACAGCACACAGCAAAGTCTTAGCAGTTTCAAGCAGGCAGGGTCACAGCACACAGCAAAGTCCCTTTCTTCTCCTCTCCTTCAGTTGCAACAGCAGAACAGGTCAGCCCTTAGAGCACACAGCAAGGCAATCTTCCTTTTGTTCTCCAGCAGTCCTTCTTCCAGCAGAGGTTCCTTCTTGATTGTAGAGTCTTAGAATCTAATCTTCTGTAGTCAGGGGTCCTTCTCTTATACCCCTAAAAGTCTTTGAAGTCCTTTGAAGTCTTTTGAAGTCTTTTTGTGCAAGGGGGCCCTGAGCCTGGTCTAAACCAGTTCTGGGGGTTGCTGGAGCGCTGGGTGTTTCTGGTTTCCTTCTCCTGTCAGCATCAGGGTCAGAGGTGACAGTTGGCCGGCAGGAGGGGGAGCCAGCATGGTGGTCAGGCAGGCACAGCCCTTCACTATCAGGCGCTATCTCCTCCCGCCTCCCTGGCAACAGATGCTGCCTTTCATCCACGGGCAGACCCCGACCCCCTCCCTCCGGGGGCTCTACAGCCCCTGTCACACCCAGACCAGACAGTCAATCCACAAACAGGCCCAGGCACACAGAAAGGTTTAGACAAGAGAACAGCCACTTTCTAAAAGTACTATTCTCAAACACAGGATCTAAAAACAACCTTCACTAAAAGATGTGTTATTAAATTCTGAGTTCAGGGATATCTTTCACTTATGTCCCATCTTGTTCCTATGAGAAGATAGGCTGGGATCCATTGGGACCAGCCTCCCCCATGTTATTCTGTGGAGCAAGATAGCCTTACAGCAGTGAGCGCACAAAATGGCTGCTGCCCACTACCAGAGCATGTGACCTGCACTAGTACATGCTCTACCTTATCCATACACTGCACCCTGCCCAGGGGGGTACCCTGAGCCTTCCATCGGGGTGACTGATGGGCACAGACAGGGAAGGGTTAGGCCCAGCCAGTGGAGACACTGGCTAGGGGGACAGGGCAGTCCACTGACTGCACACAGGCCCTGCGCTGGCAGGCCTGAGTCACCTTTTTAGGGCTACTCATGTGGGTGGCGCAATCTGCGCTGCAGGCCCACTAGTAGCATCTGTCATCACCAGCCCTGGCACACATAGTGCACTATACTAGGGACTTCATGGTGATGCAAATATGCCAATCAGGTATATCTAATCAATATGGCAATTTACAGAGGGAGCACTTACACTCTGGCACTGATCAGCAGTGGCAGAGTGTCCAAAACATCTAAACCAGCAAAAACGAAATCCAGCACAGCATCAAAAATACATGAGTCAGAGGCAAAAAGATGGGGGAAAAACCACGCCAAGGGTGTCAGGTCTAACACGTGTCCCCTCCAGCTGAAAGTGGGGAGAACTACCCAACCTCTTGGGAGTCCTCATCACTAAGGCGGAAGAATCTGGACAGACCATCAGCATTGGCGTGTTCTGTACCAGGGCGGTGCTCCACCGTAAAGTCCATCCCCTGTAGGGAAATGGACCACCTCAACAGTTTTGGATTCTCACCCCTCATCAGCATTAACCATCTGAGGGGCCTGTGGTCGGTCTGAACACGGAAGTGAGTCCCAAACAGGTAGGGCCTCAGCTTCTTCAGAGCCCAGGCCACAGCGAAAGCTTCTCTTTCAATGGCTCTCCATTTCTGTTCCCTGGGGATTAGCCTCCTGCTAATGAAAGCCACTGGTTGGTATCCGCCCTCATCATTGATCTGTGAGAGTACTGCTCCCACGCCTTGCTCTGAAGCGTCAGTTTGCACAATGAACTCACTGGAAAAGTCAGGTGCCTTAAGCACCGGTGCTGTGCATATGGCAGCTTTGAGGGTGTCAAAAGCAGTTTGACAGGCCTCAGTCCAATTCACCTTCCTGGGCTGATTTCTAGATGTCAGCTCTGTCAAAGGGGCCACAATAGTGCCATAACCTTTGACAAACCGTCTGTAATACCCGGTGAGACCTAAAAAGGCTCTCACCTCAGTCTGGGTCTTGGGGGGCTCCCAAGCCAGAATGGTATCAATGTTCGCCTGTAGGGGCGCCACCTGGCCGCTCCCCACCTGGTGTCCCAAGTACACCACCGATCCCTTCCCTATCTGGCATTTACTGGCCTTGCTAGTGAGGCCTGCCTTCTGCAGAGCCTTCAACACTTCAGAGAGGTGTTGCAGGTGTTCCTCCCAAGTGGAACTGAACACAGCAATGTCATCCAGGTAGGCTGAGCTGAATTGCTCCAGCCCCGCCAGTACCTGGTTGACCAGTCTCTGAAATGTGGCTGGGGCATTTTTCAACCCAAAGGGCATGACACGGAACTGGAAGTGCCCCTCTGGTGTGGAAAATGCTGACCTCTCCTTGGCCCCCTCGGTTAAGGCAATCTGCCAGTACCCTGAAGTCAAATCAAAAGTGCTCAGGTACTGGGCAGCTCCCAACCGATCCACCAGCTCATCAGCTCTGGGGATGGGGTGCGCGTCAGTCTTGGTGACCGCATTGAGCCCACGGTAGTCCACACAGAACAGGAGTTCTGGGGTGCCACCGGGGGTAGCAGCTTTCTTAGGCACTAAGACCACTGGGCTAGCCCAGGGGCTGCTGGAGGGCTCAATAACCCCTAGCGCCAACATCTTGGAAACTTCTTCCTTGATGCTGGCTCTGACCTTGTCAGCCACCCTGTAAAACTTCTGTTTCACAGGCAGACTGTCTCCAGTGTCCATATCGTGGACGCACCACTTGGTGACACCTGGGGTCAGGGAGAACAGGGGGGCGAACTTACCCAAGACTTGGCGACAGTCCTCCTGCTGCTCTGGGGTCAGGGTGGGGGAGAGGACCACACCATCCACTGACCCATCTTGCTCTTTGACTGCCAGGAGGTCAGGGAGAGGATCACTATCCTCCTCCCCTTCAGCATCTGTAGCCATGAGCATAGTCACTTCAGACCTCTCAAAGTGGGGTTTGAGACGGTTCACATGTAGCACTCTCAGGGGCTGCCTGGGAGTCTTCAGGTTAACCAAGTAGGTAACCTCGCTCTTGCGCTCCACCACCTCATATGGCCCAGACCACTTGTCACGGAGCGCACAAGGCTCCACTGGCGCCATCACCCACACTTTCTGATCAGGGTGGAACTCAACCAGAGAAGTGTTCTGGTCATACCATCTCTTCATTTCCTCCTGGCTAGCCTCCAGGTTCTCTTGAGCGAGCTTCCTGAAGCGCTTGGTCTGATTGCGAATGGCCAGCACATAGCTGAACACATCCTGAGGGGTTTTCCCACGGGATTTCTCCCACCCCTCCTTCACCAGAGTGAGAGGCCCTCTGACAGGGTGGCCATACAGCAACTCAAAGGGACTGAACCCTAAGGATTTCTGAGGCACCTCCCTGTAGGCAAACAACAGGCATGGTAACAAGACGTCCCATTTCCGCCTCATGGGCTCTTCCAGGCCCATAATCATGCCCTTCAATGTGCGGTTGAATCTTTCAACCAGCCCATTTCCTTGAAGGTGGTAAGGAGTGGTGAATTTGTATGTCACCCCACACTCATCCCACAGGGACTTCATATACCTAGAAATGAAGTTTGTCCCCCTGTCTGAGACCACCTCCCTGGGGAACCCCACACGGGAAAAGATCCCCTTCAGGGCACGGCCCACCACTGGGGCTGTGACTGTCCTGAGCGGGATGGCTTCCGGGTACCGAGTGGCAGGTCCACCAAGACCAGGATAAACCTGTTGCCTAGGGCTGTCTTGGGGTCCGGGGGCCCCATGATGTCAATGCCCACCTGCTCAAAAGGGGTGCTCACCACAGGAAAGGGTTGGAGGGGTGCCACGCACTTCCCTCCGCTCTTGCCACTGGCCTGGCAAGTTTGGCAAGATTTACAAAAGGCAGAGACGTGCTTCTTCATCTGGGGCCAGTAGAAATGGGTGACAAGCCTGTGATAGGTCTTGTCTTGCCCCAGATGTCCTGCGAGAGGCACGTCATGAGCCAGACCCAGTAGGAAGTTCCTGAAGCGCTCGGGTACTACCAGCACACGGGCTGCACCGGGCTCAGCGAACTTAGGCTCACAATAAAGTAAGTCATCCTCCCAGTAGATCAAATGCTCCTTGGACCCCAGGCCTGCTGCCTGGTCTGCAGCCTGCTGCCGCACACCAATGAGAGAAGGGCACTCCTTCTGAGCCTGGCAGAATTCCTCCCTGGAGGACCACCCTCTTGCTGCCACTGGGACAGCTCAGGCAATTCCCCCAGTTCGGCCACCTGCTCCCCTGTAGGTTCCAGGGCATCCCCCTCAGGGTCTGCTTCCTCCTGGACCGTGGGAACAGTGGGGGCTGGTTTCCCGCGCCCTCTACCCCTTCCTCTCTTGGCAGGTTCCTGGGCCATTGTTCCAGGCTCCAATTCTGCTAGACTGCCCTCTCTGGCTGTCATTGCACGGGTGGACACACAGATCCACGCAGGCAAACCCAACATCTCCAAGTGAGTCCTGTGCTCCACTTCTTTCCATGGGGAGCTCTCCAGGTCATTACCTAATAGACAATCTACAGGCAAGGCATCACTTACAACAATTTCCAAAATACCGGAGACTCCTCCCCATTCAAATGAAACATTTGCCAACTTGCAGTAGCACACTGAACTGTCAGATGCCACCACAGGCCGGAGTACCTTGGGAACAATTTGCCCTTCAGACACCCACCGACACCTGACAGATGTCACGCTGGCCCCTGTGTCTCTCAGAGCCTCTATTTCCTGTCCATTGATGGTCACCTTCTGCCCGTATTTCTTAGTGTTTTGGGGCAGCAAGGTTTCCTGGGCCATCTCTTGGTCTCCTAGAGAGACAAGGGTCATCAATGCTAACCCCTCCTCCCCACTAGAAATCAAATCCCCTCCCAAAGCTACACTGGCTAACGCCGGTGCTGGAGCACCAGTGGGTGCTGAGTTCTTCTTTGGACATTTGGGGGCAATGTGCCCCACCTCCCTACAGGCATAGCAAGTAGGTGGGCCCTTTTGTCCTGCGTGCCCTTATGGGGCCAGGACTTCTTAGGCTTGGGGGGTTGAGACACCTTCTCCTGGGAACCATTTTGGGGCCCTTTAGAAGACTCCTTTTGATTACCCGTGTCCCCCCACTCTTCTGCGGGGGACCCTGTCCACCTTTGGCTGGGGTACTTACCACCCCCTTGTGGACCCTGGTGCTAGTCCAGCGGTCCGCCTCTTTAGCAAGCTCACTGGGATCAGTTAACTTGCTATCTAAAAGATGCTGGCGCAGCTCTGGAACACATAAACTACTTAAGTGCTCCCAACTAATCAAGTGACACAACCCCACATAATCAGTAACTTTGCTGCCCTTTATCCAACCTTCCAGTGCACGCGTGTACATACTCACACACTCCACCCAAGTACTTGAATCAAGCTTCTTGAAGTTCCTAAACTTCTGGCGGTACTGTTCTGAAGTGAGCCCATACCTGAGGCACAAAGCCTCCTTCATAGCGGGGTAGGATAAAGTACCTGCTGCTTCTAAGGGTGCCAAAACATCCCTCCCAGAGGCCTCAAAATGCTTCCACAATCCTGCCCCCAATTCTTCTTAGGCACTTCATTCATCGTTAAGGCAAGTTCATACGCTCTGAACCACGCATAAATATCCTCACCCCTCTGATAATTCTGTACCAGATCCTTTGGTATGTATACCTTACCCGCCTGTACTGGTTGTGCGCTGCCACCATTAGAACTGGACTCCTCCTTTTTGGCTTTAATGTCCAGCTCCCTCATGCTCAACTCATGAGCCAATTGGAGTTTCTTCTCCTCCAAAGCGAGAGCATTTCTTCTCTCCTCCGCCTCTTTCTCAGTTTCAAGGCGCAGTCTCCTCTCATCTGCTTGTGCTTTGAGCTTAAAAAGCTCAATCTCATGGGCCCTAGCTCTCTGATTCTCCTCCACCTCCTCTGGAGAAATAATTCTACTGGAATGGTTGCTGCCAGTCCTAGACACTGCCTTCCTCACTGGCAACTCACTGGACAAAAAAGCATTCTCCTGTGTGCCTTCCTCTCCAGTAGCAGCTTCTGGATCAACATGTTTGGCCTCCCACCAGGCCCTCAGAGATTTCTGTAGCTCTTCCTTGTTTGCGCTGCCCTTTCCTGGGCATCCAAGCTGTTTGCAGAATTTTCTCAGTTGCTCCTTGTTATAGATGAACAACTCCTAGATTTCAAATTCCACTTCCACTTCTACACTCACGCTTTGTGCTTTCTGAGACATGATGCTTCCTAACCTTTTCAACTAAAAGGTTTCACCAAAAAGAAAAAATCTTGCGCAACCTGTGCTGCTAAACTAGACTAGTGATGTACAAGAAATCACTGTAGGTCAAGTGCAATTATTAGTTCAAAAATCCGCACCGCTGTCCAACAATGTTAGATCTGGGGGTCTCTAGTGGGCAGAGGTAAGTACCTTAGACCAAGTAGGGACCCTTGCTTCTAGTCAGGGTGAAGGAACAACCCTCCGAGATAACCCCTGCTCACCCTCTAGGTAGCTTGGCACGAGCAGTCTAGGCTAACCCGTGGCAATGTGTATAATAATTGCACTTAACACAACAATAATCCCCAATCCACCACAAACTGAGACCACACAGGTATGTATATTTTATAAAAATATATCTCTTTATCTAGTTTCAGCAAGGTAAATAAAGCAGTTGCACGATAATCGCTTCTTTAATAACAGGTGGTACTTAATCTTGATGGTTGCAGATAATTTTAGGAAGTTCTTGTTAAATAACGATAGTCTCAGGTCTCTTGTGGGTCAGTACTAAAAACGAATAATACTGACTGTTCTTAAAGGGGACTCTCAAAACGAGCAGTCAAAGCAATGCCAAACGATAACGTTATTCAAGTGGATCAACCCCTGAAGCCAAGGGCCCTTCGCGCTACTAGCGCGCCTCACCGGAATACTTGGGGACCCCTTTCCTGCCGATCGGCACTGCCTTCCTCACTGATGGCCTCAGGCGCCCCGCGCCTACCAGAACGCACTCGCTCCTTGTCCCGGCCGGTCCCTTCTGCTCCCCCGCCTGCTCTCGACAATCAAGCGAGCGGCGGGGAGCTGACCGGGCACTCAGATACTGGGACGGCAGGCCGGGGACGGAAGACACTCGGGAGACTCCCTCGGCGAGGACAGGTCACTTCTCCGCCTCAGCGCGGCTTCAGCGTCGCCCAGCGAGGCTTACGGGGGTTAGACCAATGAGGTCGCGGCTCCTCAGACGAGCCCCTACCCTCACCCGGGAGTCAGCCAATGACAGCGCGGCTCCCGGGGTACGCCTCAGATGATGCGAAGGCCGGCAGCCAATCAGAGCGCGGCCGCTGATGATGACGCGGCGGCGCTGGGCCAATCCCAGCGCGACGTTCGCTGAGGGGGCTCGATCTCCTTAGCCAATGGGAGCGCGGCGGCTTCCATCTCCGTCGCCGCGGTCCCGGCAAGGAACGGCAAACTTCTTGGTGTATTGCTGGCCCCGGGCAGCGGCGATGACAAGGCGGCGAGCACTTTAGGGCAACAGGTCGTGTCTAGACCTCCCACAAAGGCCACCAGTTCGCTGGGGATGATTTTCGCCGCAGGGTGGTACCACGATCCTCGGGTCATCCTTAAACATGTGCCGATGAGCACATCGATCGTTTCCCCCGGCCAGCAGTTAAACAAACACGCGCTGAGAGTCAAACACAGCGCGATCTTCACGGCAAGTTGGCAAAGCTTTAGGAACCTTTAACCCTGGGTTCCAAACAGGAGGCCAGCTCTTCTCAGGCCCTTGGAGATTCAAATTGCAGACACAACACACAGCAAAGTCTTAGCAGTTTCAAGCAGGCAGGGTCACAGCACACAGCAAAGTCCCTTTCTTCTCCTCTCCTTCAGTTGCAACAGCAGAACAGGTCAGCCCTTAGAGCACACAGCAAGGCAATCTTACTTTTGTTCTCCAGCAGTCCTTCTTCCAGCAGAGGTTCCTTCTTGATTGTAGAGTCTTAGAATCTAATCTTCTGTAGTCAGGGGTCCTTCTCTTATACCCCTAAAAGTCTTTGAAGTCCTTTGAAGTCTTTTGAAGTCTTTTTGTGCAAGGGGGCCCTGAGCCCGGTCTAAACCAGTTCTGGGGGTTGCTGGAGCGCTGGGTGTTTCTGGTTTCCTTCTCCTGTCAGCATCAGGGTCAGAGGTGACAGTTGGCCGGCAGGAGGGGGAGCCAGCATGGTGGTCAGGCAGGCACAGCCCTTCACTATCAGGCGCTATCACCTCCCGCCTCCCTGGCAGCAGATGCTGCCTTTCATCCACAGGCTGACCCCGACCCCCCCCCTCCGGGGGCTCTGCAGCCCCTGTCACACCCAGACCAGACAGTCAATCCACAAACAGGCCCAGGCACACAGAAAGGTTTAGACAAGAGAACAGCCACTTTCTAAAAGTACTATTCTCAAACACAGGATCTAAAAACAACCTTCACTAAAATATGTGTTATTAAATTCTGAGTTCAGGGATATATTTCACTTATGTCCCATCTTGTTCCTATGAGAAGATAGGCTGGGATCCATTAGGACCAGCCTCCCCCATGTTATTCTGTGGAGCAAGATAGCCTTACAGCAGTGAGCGCACAAAATGGCTGCTGCCCACTACCAGAGCATGTGACCTGCACTAGTACATGCTCTACCTTATCCATACACTGCACCCTGCCCAGGGGGGTACCCTGAGCCTTCCATCGGGGTGACTGATGGGCACAGACAGGGAAGGGTTAGGCCCAGCCAGTGGAGACACTGGCTAGGGGGACAGGGCAGTCCACTGACTGCACACAGGCCCTGCGCTGGCAGGCCTGAGTCACCTTTTTAGGGCTACTCATGTGGGTGGCGCAATCTGCGCTGCAGGCCCACTAGTAGCATCTGTCATCACCAGCCCTGGCACACATAGTGCACTATACTAAGGACTTCATGGTGATGCAAATATGCCAATCAGGTATATCTAATCAATATGGCAATTTACAGAGGGAGCACTTACACTCTGGCACTGATCAGCAGTGGCAGAGTGTCCAAAACATCTAAACCAGCAAAAACGAAATCCAGCACAGCATCAAAAATACATGAGTTAGAGGCAAAAAGATGGGGGAAAAACCACGCCAAGGGTGTCAGGTCTAACATCACCCCTTTAGTGTCTGACACATTCCCTAAGTGGGTTTAGGTTGGAGTGTGAATAGTAAATGTCACCCCTTAAGTCTCCAACACCTTCCCCAAGTTAGTTTAGGTTGGAGTGGGAATAGTAAATGTTACCCCTTTAGTATCCAACACCTTCCCCAAGTTGGTTTAGGTTGGAGTGGGAATAGTAAATGGCACCCCTTTAGTGTACGACACCTTCCACAAGTGGGTTTAGGTTGGAGTGGGAATAGTAAATGTCACCCTTTTAGTGTCTGACACCGTCCCCAGGAGGGCTTAGGTTGGAGTGGGGATAGTAAATGTGTCCCCTTTAGTCTCCGACACTTTCCCCAACTGGGTTTAGTTTGAAGTAGGAATAGTAAAGGTCATCCCTTTAGTGTCTGACACGTTCCTCAAGTTGGTTTAGGTTGGAGTGGGAATAATAAATGTCACCCCTGTAGTGTCCGACACCTTCCCCAAGTGGGTTTAGGTTGGAGTGAGAGTAGTAAATGTCTCCCCTTTAGTGTCTGACACCTTCCCTAAGTGGGTTTAGGTTGGAGTGGGAACAGTGAATCTCACCCCTTTAGTCTTTAACACCTTCCCCAAGTTGGTCTAGGTTGGAGTGAGAATAGTAAATCCCACCCCATTAGTCTCAGACACCTTCCCCAAGCTGGTTTAGGTTGGAGTGAGAATAGTAAATGTCATCCCTTTAGTCTAAGACACCTTCCCCAAGCTGATTTAGGTTGGAGTGGGAATAGTAAATGGCACCCCTTTAGTGTCCAACACCTTCCCCAAGGGGGTTAGGTTGGAGTGAGAATAGTAAATTTCACCCATTTAGTGGCCAACACCTTCCCCAAGCTGGTTTAGGTTGGAGTGGGAATTGTAAATGTCACCCTTTAGTGTCAAACACCTTCCCTAAATTGGTTCAGGTTGGAGCGGGAATAGTAAATCTCGCCCCTTTAGTGTCCTATACCATCCCCAAGTCGGGTTAGGTTGGAGTGGGAGAGGTACATGTCACACTTTTAGTGTCCATGGTTTTTGTCAGATTAAGTATAATAAAAAGATGTCACACATATTTTTAAAAGTTTATTTTGTTTAAGGAAAACAGGCTGCATTTCCCCCCCAAAAAATTGATTTATTGTAAAGCAATCACAGACAGCATGGTCTGCTGACCCCAGCAGGCCACCTTTCCCTTTGTTAGTGATTGCCAATGGGGCGCAAATTGCGACCTACTTCATGTATATTAATGAGGTAGATCTATTACGAAACCATTAGCAATTGTTAAATATGTGCGACACAAATTTGTACATTGCTGTTTGCGATTTCCTAATTGTGAATCGCTAACATTTGCAATCACGAAATCGTAAACAGGATTCTATGTACATCTGGCCCAATATTCTTTATCAAATAATTCAGTCAGCACCCTTCTCAAATACATCCTTCAGAACACCTATTCTTCGATGTAGTCTTTAGCGACTATCGGCTAACAGAGTTACACTGAGTTAATGGGTTTCCTTAATAACAATAGGAAACCGATGCTGACAAAATACCTACTTTCCCTGAAAAAGAACTCCTTCCTTCTCCCCAAACCTCTGCCACAGGGTACTTCTTCTTTCTCCTAACAGTTAAGGGTCTCAGCAAGATCATCAGATCTCTGAAGCCCACACATATTTCTTTCAAGACTTCCCTCCTTTTCAACGAGCGCCAGCCTCTGACCAATTGTTATAACCCCTCCTTTAGGTTTTTAATGTATTATGTACAGTATTGACTTGTCTGTTTGAAGAAATTATCAAATGTGTGTGTAAAAAGAATCACTATATCTGTATGCAAAAAACAATTTAAAAGAGAAAAAATAATAACAATCTTGATAAATATAAAGAACATCTAATGAACCAAAAAAATTAAATAATAAAGAAAACTAATTTTTTAATAAAACAAAGAGTTTATGCTACAATTATTTAGATAATTAATTCACACACGGATTTTTGCATAATATCTGGGCCTTGTTCATTTTGTTGTCTAAGTATCAATATATCTTGCGGTCAGCTTGTCGTTTACCCCATTGATTTGTGCCCTACAGCAAGCAAGTTCCATTGTTTTTTCGTAGGGGTCCCCCACTTCCCAAAGTGTGAAGACAGGAAGACTTCATCCCAGCCCATAAAAAATGTAACTTCTACCTCTTTGAAAAAGCTTGGCTCATCATGATAAACTCTTCCCTGTTGCAAGGCCTTGCCTCTGGTCAAATCACTCCGAGCCAGAAAAAATCTAATCTGGACACCCGAAATATTTCCATTCTCTAACGTACCCTGGCTTGGCATAGCTATTGAGAGCTGTCTTCATACAGCAAACTAACTACATCAATGAGAATAACCTCCTCACAACGCATCAGTCCATCTTCAGCATTGCCAAAAACAAGCGTCACTCCTGTCTCTTGGTCTTACTGGACCTGCCAGCAGCGTTCAACACAATGAATCACTCCAGGTAATTAAAATTAGTTGAACAAAATGGACCTCTGTGTGCAAGTCCTAAGCTGGTTCTGGTCCTACATTCTCAACTGCACAGTGTACCATAGGGATCTATTCTAACCCTGATACTATTCAATCTCTACCGAAAGCCCTTATCAGACATTTTAAAAGAGTTCAACATATCTATGCATCAATATGTTGTTGATACTCTGCTTTACATGAAGACTTCATGCCTTAAAAACATTCACTGCAACAACAATGTGATGGATGGAATGTCTACATTAATCTCAGCTACTGGAAATCGCTCGGGTCACATGTGAGACCATCGTTTTTTGCCCACCATGCCACTTACAACAATGGCCTGCCTTATGCAAATCAAAAGAGACCCTGATCCGCATTGGAACAGTCTGTCCTAAACTGCCAGACAAGGTCTCGTCCAGAAGGGAACACACAAGCAACCCCAGTAGGTTTTAACCTACTTAGCTCTCATCAGTGAGATATAGCTTGAGTCCTAGGACAGTGAGCCCAGGATCCAGAGCTGATATTAATTCAAGCATCCTTCCATCATCTTGTTGCTGTTGCTGAAAGTCATTCATATCATGAAATCCTGATTCCTAAGAGTACAAGTCCGGATGTCAATCAACGTCCTCCATATTAAACATGCAAAAGATTGAATTCTTACTCACCTCTCAACCTGCATCAAACCCTACTAAAAGAACTATCTCTCAATACCGTCCCTCCAAATGTCTCACCTACACCAAAATCCCTGAGCTTCATGATCAACGACTCCCAGTCTCCTATCCTACAAATCAATAAACTAGCACAATCAACTAAAACTTACTTCATGTCCTAATGAAAAAAGCATCTTCTTTCCTCAAATGTAATGTATGAAGCTAAAAAAAATTGCTAATTGTCCCTAAGGAATCGCAAATTACCACCAACTTCAATTTGGTGGTAATTTGCGAATTTCTTGAAAAATGCCAATTTTAGCATTTTTCAAAGTGCCATGTGACGCACATACATGCCCTTAGGGCATGTATGTGCACCACATGTGCACCCATGCTTATTTCAGGGGTGCAACAGGGTGTCCTTTGGACACCCCTGCACCCTTGAAATTATTCTCAATTTGCGATTTGCAAATTGCGAATCGCAAATTGAGAATAAATTCCCATTCCTTCCTATGGGCCTCCCGGCCCATGGAAATGAATGGGAAAGTATTCCTTAATTGCGAATTCGCAATTTGCGAATTCGCAATTAAGGAATATCAAGAAATTGCTAAAAAATTGCAATTTTCTTGATACATACCAATTAGCGATTCTGAAATAGCGATTTCTTAAAAATCGCTATTACAGAATCGCTAATTGGTACCTTGATACATATGGCCCTTTATCTCATTTCTACCCGTAGCTCCACACTATGGCTTGCAATAATTTAAGCCGTAGGTACACTGATAGCAGTCTATGACTGTATAATATCTTATTCCAGTGCTCAATATATTTTTCTATTGTTTTCTGTATGCTGAATTGTTTGACAATATATATATTTAAAAGCATATCTCAGTAGATAATACGGACCCTGTGGAGCCAGTAGTTAGGTTTCGCCTGGGGCACGGAGCGTTAGCTCCGCCCCCAGAGAAATCTCTAGTCTTCAGTAAGGGACTCTTGGAATACGCCCTCTGTTCCATTGGCTAGCTCCATAAATGGAGGCTAGCCATTGGAACAGAGATCTGTCCGTCAAGGCCGGACCAGATTCGGGGGCGTTCCCGAGATTTTTTCCCTGGGCGGAGTTTCATTTTTTCCCGTTCCCTCCCCTTTCACTGAAAGTGATTAGTTTCTGGAGCTCGGGTCAGATGCGCTGTCCATTCCCGCCCCCCTCCGTGTGCCTCTCCGCCCCCGCCCCCTCCCGCTGTCCCGCCCCGTCCCCCCCTCCCGCTCCCCGTGTCCTCGTAGGTGCTTGTTAAGATTTATCGTTTAAATGTTCATTTACATAATCATTCTTTCAATGGCTCAACCTATGTTTTGGTTTCCCACCTCAAGCGTCTCATGGCTGTCCCGGACGTCTTTATGAGTGACAGTTGCCCTGGCCTATGAGCGTACTGAAAATCTCTGCGCACACTAATCATGGAAAGGGAAGTGGCTGCTGGGCGGGGCTTGCGTGCGTCATGGGTTGCTGTTACAGCTTGTCGGCATTGAGGGTTGTTGCCTTTGAAATGATAAATCAACCTGAAAGGTTCATTGAAAAGAATTGTTCTGGATGAATATATCGGAAAATATGGCTTGTCCGGTACAAGTTTGGTTCGAAGGAAAGTAAATCAGGTTTAAAACTTTTAAGGCACCCCACAAGTTTGCACCCTTGCCCGCCACGCCCACACACTCACAGGAAGATAAACAAACTGCTTGTACAAATATGAGTGTACTCACAAAGTCACTAGTGTTTGTACATCTTTTAAACTGTTCTTTACAGGCAATGGCTGTGGGAAGGAAAGGGGGCCGGGAAATGACAATGGACGGGGCACCTCGGCGGTGCAGTCAGTTCCTGCACATTTCCTCTCTTTCTGCTGCCGCTGGGAGGAGGGGAGGGGACGGGGTGCGGCATCTGGGATGGGGCTGGCAAGTTTGTTGTTCTCTCGGAGCCCCGGTGTAGTGCCTAGGGTGCAGCAAAGGAGAGCAGCTTGCACGAGGCACCCTCCCTGGATATTGTCTCTGCCGGCAGAGAGCGGGAGCCTGGGCTGAGGGTTCCGGGAGATTGATCCACCCTGCGGGCACCCATGCCACCCCTGGGCTGGCGGGGATGCGGCATGTGTGGAAGCAGAGGCGGTAGATGCCGGGAGAAGGAGCGGCGGCGGCTCGGGGAGCTGTCACGGGGGGAGCAGCCTCCTCTCCCGCCTGGATTCCTTCCAGTTCTCCTGCTGACCTGTCTGTGGACTGAGCCGGTGTCACGAGGACACTTCCGGCTCCTGGAGCCGCCCGCGGTCACAGGATGGAGCTCTCGCAGCTGCTAACCCTCACGAGGATCCGAGGAGGTAAGGTTGGGAGGGGACCTCGCAGTGCATTGTGGGGCACTTCTTTGCCAGCCTCTCTGGTCTCAGAAATTGGACCACAGCCAACGGGATCTATTGAGTTTAATCAACAAGACTCAAACCTGGGATGTGTACTTGTTTATGGGAATGTAAACTTTTGTTGTCAGACCCTTGCATCTCACTTTTGTGAGGCGAGGTGGCCTTATGTGTCGCTGAGAAATGTCTCAGGGGTCTGTAACTCTGAACAAGCAGCAGGACCTTGGAATACCACTCACATGTCACGAGCTATAGTGAAATCCAGAATTTTCCCAACGCGTGAGTTGCCCTGGCCTTTCCTGTGAGTGACGCTGCCTCAACCCACCTGGCCTGTCAGAGGCAGTCGTCTAGTATCAGAAAATCCTTATGACAACCCCGAGAGATGTCGGCCACAGGTGTGATCAGTGCAGAAAGTTGAAATAGATATGACACACACATGGAGAGGATATGACACATCCGTATTGCCGCAATCCTTAAATATGATTCTACATTGAGAAGGTGTCAAGATAGCGGCACACAATGAATATATTTATTATCTCCCAGTGATTAACTAGGCCAAGTAGCTCATACTCATACCTGGTAAGGTTGGGTTAAGCCTAACTGGCGTTTGCAGGTGATTGTGTTGGGCCTCTGTAAAAGTGGACTACTGCGCTCTGGACGCATAAATATGCTACACGCAGCCCTCAAAACATTTAATCTCAGAATTCTCAAGGAACGAGAAAGATTTGAGAGCTTTGGAACAAAAGCTTAAGCTTTATTAACCATATTGCACAATATTTTTTAATGTAGGCCTATTGAGTCCATTCTCATGCCCTTTCTAAAAGAAGTAATTATTAGGTGCTACCGGTTTCCAAATTAATTCTACTCAATTTATCAGCCTCGGTAGGAAGGATTGCCAACTTGGCCCTGTTGGGATTCAAACTCGAGATCTGCAGATCACAACATATATCAGTGATGACCGTTTAACTCACTAATGCGAAGGTTATTTCTATGTATAGGAGTGGTTTGAGACTGTCTAACAGTGAGTCTGTGATCCAAGCCGTGACACTAAGGCCCAACAGGTGAGGTGTATGTGCCGTTCACTTTTACAATACAAAATATGCACTTGTGTCTCAACCTGCACAACGCGTTCCTAAGTGTGGTTATTAATGGGACCAATGGGCGACATACAGCAATGTTATTGAAAAGAAATATGACTGACCCAGAGAAAACCTCTTTTCACTTTTAGATAGGGGTCGCGTCCCTGAGACTCAAGATTTGTCCTAGGAAATTCCCGGTCTGGAAGGTTGGGGCATCTGTAGTCTTGGAGCATTAAACATAAAGTATAGAAACAAATGAGTGAGGTGAACTCTCCCCTTCCACATCCCGCGGGTAGGGGTGCTCAGTGAGAGAAGCAATCCTGTGGATCTCGACCTCAAACCCACAGAGGCATCACTGGCTAGCTGTCTGTCCTAATTCACCCCACTGGATTCCCTAGGGAAAGCAAACATCTGGTCAGAAATCTACTTCACCTGGCACAGCTCGTTGACATAGGGTATGGAACTTGTTCCTGCTAAATCAGGCACGACTGTGACCCTTTATTCAGTCCTCCAAACCATTCGGGTATTGGTTTCTGGCACAGGAATGAGCTTTACCCACTGGATTTGCCCAGGACAACAACCCTCATTTTTATTTCAACATCTTTTTTTATTAAGTCCCATTCTGAGACACACATAATAAAAGGGTCACATTGACACAGCGATAAGCCTACAACCCTCATGGGGCCGGCCGCGTTGTATAACTCGTGGCGTAGACTCTGCGTGAGCTGGTACGTTCAATCATAATCGTCGTCGTGCGCATCAAGGTCAGTCCAGAACCCCAGTAAGTCGCTTAAAGGGGAGGTCCGTAAGCGCAGTCCACCACGCCCCAGTGATACCCCGCCTTATACACCACCCCGAAAGGTGGGCCGGTACGAACCGTTCAAACAGAAACAAACAACGGGCCGTAGGGGCCCAACACTCAACCAGAAGCCTATCAGAAGGCAGCAAAAAGAGTAGAGACAGAGACTAGAGGGAGCAGAAAGGAAGAGCAGAGGGAGCTAGGGGGGACAGCCAGGGCAGCGAGGGCGAAAAGAGCCCGGGGAGGGGGGGGCGCAGCCAGCGGAGCACCCTTCAGAAGGTCCACTCCAGTGTCACAGGTTGCGAGGGGTAAAGGGGAGCACCGCATCCTCCACCAGCTGCAATGCTCGCAGCGCCGGGGGCATATTCCTAGCATATTCGCTCCTGCAAAGATAAGTCACTAAGGGCCGCCAAACCTTAACAAAGCGGGTCGTGCGAGACTGTAGCCTAGCCGAGAGTAGCTCCATAGTGATGACCTGCCACAATCTGCCAAACCATATAGCTAGAGGGGGAGCCTCCACCTTCTTCCAATACAGGGCGATAAGTTGTCTGGCGGCACCCAACATTTGCATCGCTATGGTCCAGTCACTGCGGGTCAGGGCCAGCAAGTCGGCAGGTTTAATTCCCAGCAACATTGTACTAGCAGCATCAGGCAGAGGAAATCCCAGCACCCCCCGAATGTGGCTCAACACCTCCTTCCAAAAGATAGCGATCACGGGGCAAGTCCACCAGATGTGTAGGAAGTCTCCAGGCACATGATGGCACCTCCAGCAACCGGGCGGCACAGAGGGGAACATCCTGTGCAGACGTTGTGGCGTGTAGTACCACTGCGTCATTACCTTATATGCGTTTTCTTGTTGTGGCACGCTGCGATATATCTTAGGGACATCCCTCCAGAGGCGGGCCCATTGTGCCTGATCGATATCAGAGCCCAGCATCTCCTGCCATCGCCGCTGATATGGATGAGCAGGGGGAGTATGCGGATGTTGCAGAATTCGATAGATCTATGATATAAGGCCAGTCGTGCCCGCACCAGAACATCATTGGTGCCTTGTTGGTTTGTGGTTGATGGAGACTTAAGTTAAATATCCAGTGTTGTTTCCATGGAATGACTTGTGAACAATACAAACCGTCTTAGATTGTGAGTTTTCTTTAATTGGTGTGTTGTGAAGGCATGTGTAGTGTTATGTGATTGCTGCATTGTGGGCTGTGAGAGCTGTGTGGGCTGTGAGAGCTGTGTGGGCTGTGAGAGCTGTGTGGACTGTGAGAGCTGTGTGGACTGTGAGAGCTGTGTGGACTGTGAGAGCTGTGTGGCTGTGAGAGCTGTGTGGACTGTGAGAGCTGTGTGGGCTGTGTGGACTGTGTGGACTGTGAGAGCTGTGTGGACTGTGAGAGCTGTGTGGGCTGTGAGAGCTGTGTGGGCTGTGAGAGCTGTGTGGGCTGTGTGGGCTGTGTGGGCTGTGTGGGCTGTGTGGGCTGTGAGAGCTGTGTGGGCTGTGAGAGCTGAGCGAGCTGTGTGGGCTGAGAGAGCTGTTGGCAATGTAAATAACAATGCCATTTATTTATAAGTAAACAAAAAAAAAGAAATCTCATGAGCAATGCCAATAGCTCTAACTTTTCCAAAGGCGAAACCATTGCATTGTAAATGCTTGTTTTTTATTTGCTTAGGACTTTGGAAAGAGCTGTTCAGCACCAGTTCACAGAAGGCATGAGATATTCAAGTTGTTTTCCAGGACCAAGACTAGGACGTAAGAGAAGACCTTCTGTTCTGCCTTGCGTGGGGGACAAGCTGCTGTAAAATCCTACTAAAGAGGAGCTGCTTTGAGCTAAAAGACAAGCACTCCGCTCAACTACTGAGAGTGCTGAGAGCTACGTAAAGGGCAACTTCAGGAAGAGAGCCTGCCCTAAGCGACAAGGCCACCCAAGCAAGCAAAAACGTATCTATGAAGAGCATCATCTACATCACAACAGATTCGAGGGTAGGCCAGATCCATCAAAGATATGCGCCTATAGGGGAATATGCACTCCACTCCACATTGTCCAGATTTTGTGGGCCAGCCAATATCACCCATCCCTGGTCCTGCGAGTGGCACAAGACCCCCTACCCCCTTTCAGTCGACACCCTTGGAATGTCTGCTCTTTGTTACACCTGGTTGGCTGTGTGATTTCTTCCTATTTGGTTTACTTTTTAGTGTAGTTTTTAGGTCTTGTCTATTATATTCCGCAAGGAATAAATAGACGAGAGTATTGGGGGCAAACCAAGGTCTAAACCATCACGGATTCCATACAGTTCGTGTGGAGCACTCGAGCGGAAAGCGCGTCCACATCAAAGCCATCCGCCTCCCTCCCACAGGCATCTGAAGCTTCCCCCAGCGTGCGCTCGGCCTCAGGCATTTCTCCTCCCCCCTAATTATTCACCCCTGCTGTTGCTGCCCATGGCTGGCCGTACTTTCACTTTCATGGCCGCCAGGCCGTGTCTCGCATTTCTCCTCCCCCCTAATTACATCCCGCTATGGTGTTCCCTCCCCGGCCGAAGTTACGATAAGCCCTTTCTTTTCTGTTCTCTGAGCTCCGTGCCTCTATCTTTTATTGATGCCCATACTAACCAGGCACAGAACAAGTTGCACCAGCTCGACGAGCTCGGGAACTGCCCTGTTAGCTGAGATGACTCACCCTCGCACGGTATTTCGAGTTGCCTATTCTTACTACTGGGCATCCCTCACCAACATGCCTTCTGGTGACGTGGACGCATGGTCCAGATGCATCTACAGTCCTGCCGCCAGCTTTCTCCTTTCACCGCTCCTTTCTAGGCCTCGATATTTTGTCACCCTTGACATGCAGGTATTTGTCATGGTGCCAGTCACCGGTTGTACTCTACTTTTTTTAGTATTCTTTGTTTGTTTACCCTCATTTGTAATCATCTCTTTTCCGATTCCTCCTCTTATTATATATATTTTTATTTATGCCCGCCCTCTCTTTTCCATTTGTCCGACAGTCTTGCTTCCTTTCCACCATGGTATGCATGCATCCTGGTTATCTAACAACCATTAAAGGGAGACTCTGTCTCTTTTCCACCAGGGGTTATGACGTCACAGACACGCAGAAACTTGAGCAGCATCGAACCGACACCTATCGGCTGGAGGACACTGCAGTCGGTCTTCCTGCATGCTGCCTAATTAACGTTTTCACGCTCTTTTCATCCACCTTATATACGGCTTCCCAGGCTCACTAGGGCCACCCTGCACGGATAGCCGATACCTGAGACCGAGATTCTAGGTAAGACTTTTGAACGGCTGCGCTGTCATAGACCGTGGGCATTTTTATTGTATTTTCTCTACAGCCCGCTCTCCTCTTTCCCCATGCGGATTCTAGAACATGAGTTGCGGCTTCCTACAACTATCATTCCCAACATGCGCTGTTCATTCACTGCCCTTCTGCCTTTTTCAATTCACTGTCCCACTCAGTGTTCCCATATTCAATTTTCAAGCACCCGCCTCCCTTGTTCCGACCCCCCATGTACCAGTATGCTATTGCTTGGCCGGCGGCGTTATAGACGAACAGCATGCATTCTGGCCCCTCGTGTCTCCATTAGCCCGTAGGCCCGCTAGCGCACGGGCGGAGTGCCCCACACAGGTCGCCAGCACACGGCACCCGCAGGCCACCACCCTTTCTTTGTATTAATACCGTGTAAGGTTGCCACACGCCACTAGTACAGGTGCACGTCACCGCTTATGGGTGACTAGGCTCCTTTCTCTCCTGCGCCATTGTTTCACTTTTCAATATCTGACGACATGGTGCCAATGTCAATCCAGGTTTACAGCCGTAGCTGCCATGTTTGCCCACTAGCCATAAGCCATAAGTGTGGCAGGGTATGCTCAGACGTGAGTCCCTTGCTCACTTTGCCACTGGATTCAAGCAAGCCGGGCTGAAGACGGCTGGAATGCCAGAAACCGGTCCTCGGAAGCTTGTTTCCGGTACAGGGAAGGCATGGCTTGGCAGTTCGGGCTGGACTGTTCCCATGAGGCACAGGGTCAGACTGATTTGCATATAGCCATGCCTGAACTGGGGTGGCAGAGTGGGCTAAAGAACGGTGATGGATTAAACCCAGATCTTTTGACTGGGTGTGAGTGTTTGATTGATTCACATGCTCCGTCCATCACCACCCCCTTTTGTACCGCTTTTGGCCGCCATAAGTGTGGCAGGGTATGCTCAGACGTGAGTCCCTTGCTCACTTTGCCACTGGATTCAAGCAAGCCGGGCTGAAGACGGCTGGAATGCCAGAAACCGGTCCTCTGAAACTTTTTTCCGGTCCAGGGAAGGCATGGCTTGGCAGTTCGGGCTGGACTGTTCCCATGAGGTACAGGGTCAGACTGATTTGCATATAGCCATGCCTGAACTGGGGTTGCAGAGTGTGCTAAAGAATGGTGATGGATTAAACCCAGATCTTTTGACTGGGTGTGAGTGTTTGATTGATTCAGATGCTCCGTCCATCACCACCCCCTTTTGTACCACTAGCTCTCTGCACGCATCGCAGAGAGGTGCTTACCTTAGGCTTCCATCTTTCACGTCAAGCTTGTATTTACGGGCTCTCATTTTCTTCAGGTCTCTCTTCACCAGCACTTATCAAGATGGCCTATTCACCCTTGCCAGCCTTTACTTTGAGTGCCGCTGATTGATTCCTTTTCCACACACCAGGAGAGGCCCAGGCTGGGCCTACTGCACTCACGTCCTCAATGCACGATCCATCTTACATCTGCATTGGTATGTACCCCTCTATTTTATTTACCCCACCAGGGCCATGCGTGGTCTGTCATTATGCCTGTTCCGCCTCAGAAGCACCACGGAGTTCTGTATCCAATTGTATATGACAAGCGCATATGGGGTCCCGTAGGTAATCAGCTGTACATATCCTCTGTAGCCCTTTGTATGTCATTACATCACTCAGCGCCACCACAGCATCAATCTGTGCAACCATTCAACAACAACTGGTTCAAATATGTTCTCTCAATGTTTGAAGCTTCATTACAAATGTCACAAAAAGATGTTAATATTTCACTTCTGTTCTTGGATTTTCGTCACAAAAAAATACACTGAACATAATCTTCACAAAAGTTATTTACAAAAGTTTAAGCTATTGCCATTATAAATTACAATAACTTTTATTTAAGTATTAATTATTTAAAAAATGTAAAGCCATTGTTATTTGTAATATCAATACATCTAAGTCTCGTAAATACAACGCATATTGCATTACAAATGCTATAGGTGTCACATTTGCGAAAGTTAAAACTATTGGCATTGTAAATGACAAAGCTATTAATTTCGCTATTTTCAAAACCAACACATAAATAAAAAATGTGTCATTTACAATACCAATAGCTCAAACTTTCCTAATGCGAGACCTATTGCATTGCAAATGCTTGTTCACTTAGTTTCTCAATGCAATTGGCCTAAAGCGTTATTCCTCCTATTCAGATGCAAGTACAGAAACGCCTCTTCTTTGCCCTTGCTGGCTTCATTACAATTTGCTCACAGACCCCTCCTCTGTCCCTCTCATGGACAGTCTCAGAATTATTAAATGGGGGTTCTAAGAAATTGGAGCATTGGTAATGATGAAAGACAAAACTTTAAGTTAGGGTATTCTTGCATCCAAAGATACTTTTCACAATAACCAACAGCAAAAGAGTACATAATTATCGGTCTCATGCCTCACACATAAAAAACAATACATACGTAATACAGCGCTAAATGTTCTGGCTTTAGGGATCAGAGCTATCCATCCACTGGAAACACATTACTTGCAGATTTTGCATCACACAGCAGAGATAATAGCTGGTGACTAAGAATTTACATACACATGCCTCCCAAAGCAGACCTATATGTCATGTCGCAAAAATTTAGAAGGTGTCAGCTTTACACAGCAACGCTAGCCCACAGATTACCCAGGTGTGACGATTAATTTTCATTATTACGATATATTGATATTATGAGGCACAATTTGTACAAGGATAACTGTTAATATATTAGATCTGTTTGCAATGATCTGCATATGTTTATAACTAACGATATACTGTGGATATAGACAAAGCAAGGATTGCTTATCTGAGGATTATAAATGAACATTCCACATTGTTGCTTAGAGAAAATTCAAGTTTTCACTGTTTAGACTGAACATGATGAGCATGGTTACTTTATGGCCTTATTGTGTTGTGGTGCACTTTATATTTATCACGGCGGATAGAATGATATGTATTTTAATTATTGTAATAAATATTCATTTTTATGAAGGAGACAGCCATAATTATTGGTTTTATTGACGATTAACGAATATAAAGAAGGAGATTGGTTCAGTGGATTCTGAGTGACTTGTTGACTAGTGGTTGAGAAGTGAGAGCACAAAAGGGAAAATGTGCTTATTTTTGTAGTTGATTTAGACAGCAGAGATATATTTCGGGGTACACAGGTTCGGATGTTATATAGCAGAGCTTTCTCTTATGGAACATAAATGACAAACGTACGCCTCAGGGCACAGATCTATCATAGCTGGCGTTCAGGTCTCATGCAGGTCAGCTGGCCCTCAGGTCATGCTGGTCCTGTTGCAAACATTCAACATAGAGTCTACAAGCAGCCCACACTGACCCCACCCTTCCCATTCCGGCTACATCTTCAACCTGGGATTTCCAGTGTCTATAAGTACCAGGTATGTGCCAAATTCGATTCTTTCATTGTGCATTATCACAATGTGGGGCAGATGTATCAAAGCAATTTTTAGTCGCAAACGCTGCGATTCGCAAAAAAGCAGCGTTTGCGACTAAAAATACGCTAAACAGTATGTATGAAGGAAATTGCATAGCAAAATTAAGGAACCGCAAAATTTGCGATTCCTTAATTTTGCGTAAGCATTTAAGGAATCGCAAATTGCGATTCCTTAGATGCTATGCATCAAGTATTAAATTATTGCGATTTCTCCTTAAGAAATCGCAAATTACCACAAACTTCAAGTTGGTGGTAATTTGCGATTTTTTTCACAAATGCACTTTTTGGCATTTGTGAAGGTGCCATATGGTGCACATACATGCCCTTAGGGCATGTATGTGCGCCATATGCGCACACATGTACATTTCAGGGGTGCATCAGGGTGTCCTTAAGACACCCTTGCACCCTTGAAATTATTCTCAATTTGCGATTCTCAAATTGCGAATCGCAAATTGAGAATAACTTCACATTCATTCCTATGGGCCTCCTGGCCCATAGAAATGAATGGGAAATGATTCCTTAATTGCGATTAGCAATTTGCTAATCGCAATTAAGGAATTTTAAGAAATCGCAAAAAAATTGCGATTTTTATAGATACATACCATTTTGCAATTCTCAAATAGCGATTATCAAGAAATCGCTATTTGAGAATCGCAAATAGGTATTTTGATACATCTGCCCCTAATAAATCATTATACATCATCTCTTTCACTCACTCTGCCTCTCTCTCCTGTCTCCTCTTGTATTCTCTCTGTTTAGGACTAAGACTCGGTAATGCTTTAACCGGTTCCTTCTGTGCAGCTTGTCCCCGAATAACTATGGAATCCCCTTACTCTGGACTCACCGCTATCATAAAACAACTGCTGCTAGTTGCTAGCAGTGCTGCCTCAGCAGGGAGCCGCTGATCAGAGCAGTGTAGAAAGCAGGCAGCAGATAACGCATACCCTTTTGTGCTGACACGGGAGGACTTTGCCCACATATCTGCTTCCAAGACACACCTTATCAGATGGCGACAAAAAGAACACAAATTGTTCTTGAAGTCGTTGTACGCCCGGGACGTCAAATCGCCATGATTTCCAAGGACAAAGTCTACCTAGCACTAACATGAGGCCCTCCTATACCCACCGAATGAATCTCTGGTTGTTTTTTCATGGTTGTGTACTTGAGGGACTAAGAAAATAGGAGGTACTAATAGACTGCATAGAGCTAAACCATCTAGGGAGAGGTGGAAGTTATCTTATGAAAGGTTTGACCAAATCAGACAATAGATCAAGAACTTGTATCCACTACACAGTATTTAAGAGAAGGCATCGGGCTTTGCCCAGAGGGGTGTCCTACATGGCTTTCCTGGCAGATCACTGAGGCAACTTTAGCCTGAATGGTATGGACATGTGATCCCGAAGATTGAGGAATGCTTGGAGTGAATACGTTTTGATGATGTAAGCAACAAAACAATCTAAAAGACTATAGATCCTTTGGAGGCAAGCAACCTGTCAGGCATAGACGTACAAAAACGTGTATGCACTGTGGAGGGATCGAGAGCAGGATATACTAATCTTTTTTGTGCTGCAAACCGTGCAGTTTGCTAAATCACAAGGGTTGTGACTGCAAAATGTTTTTGGGTCTGTACTAAACTCATTTCTCAATTTGGGAAGGGGTTACTAACTTACAAAATGGGTTTAGAAATGGATACTAAATCACAATTTGTAAGGGATGCGTTTAGGGCATCTTTCCAAGTTGTAATTCACTATGCAATGTATCAATGGGTTGTGACTGCAATTCAAATCACAAACCATTGCAAAGTAACCAATTTTTCAAAGGAGGAGGTGAGTATTTGGGACCCCATCCCCTCTGTGCATGTAAGAAATGTTTGTTTGGGAGTAGGAGGTGGTCCAAGATGCCATCACCAACTCTTAAACAAATATTTTCACCTTCAAGGAAAACAGGCTGCATTAAAAAAAAGTTTACTTCAAAGGTAACCATGATGGAGCAAGGTTTCATACGTACAGAAACTTGCTTGGACTCATTCCTCTCGAAATAACATATAATTAATTAAGCAACATGTTTTGTTTACTAATATTTGCATTACACAACATATTTAGTATCTAGGGGAAGCTTGTCTATGTGCTTTTACTAACAGTAACCTGAATGTCCTAAAATGGCCACCGAAAACGCGGGAACTATTCTGCGGATGCATCTGCCACATCTACGCGGTGTGAGGTATCTTTCATTTGGTGGGAAATTCTTGCTTCTGCGCACTAGTGCCATGATGGCCGCTTCATGCTTACTCATACTAAAGCACATGCTGCTGCTTGTACTAAACTTTATTCGTTCTGCTTAACTATTAATGTTATAGTATAAATAAAGTAATGGGGCTAAAGTAGAGATAAGTGGTATACAGTGCATTCATTTATTTTTGTATTCCAAAATGTTTTTCTATGACTTTTTTTCTAGCTCGTATTTGGGCCTGAAGGGTGACTTGAATCGCCATACTGAATTTACTCTGCACATGTGCCGCGAGCACTGAAAGACCGAGTAGTGGCATTGAAACCTTGCCAAGAACTGTCTTACCGGCGATGCGCCTGGGAACCTCACCCCATGACCTGGGAGAAGGAAGACAACTTGCAGATTTGTTAAACACTGTATACTAAAATGAAATAATATTGCTGGGTGGAATAAAAGTGCATGGGAAAATAAATTATGGGCGGGAATTTTATCAATATATAATTCAATGAGAAATTACCTCATCTTAGTATGGTGTGATGACCTCTCCTCGTCTTTCTGACCAATCACTGAAGGGGAACACATAGATTTGCAACATTTAGGGGTGGTACATTGCCCTGGAAATGGTATACCTAAGGAAGGCTTAGTTAGAGAAAATTGTCTGACTTGTCCGATTATCTGACCTGTCACTGACCCAATGCATGCTATAGGAGATCGAGAGCAGAGGTGCTGGCGGAGAACTCTGTCAGAAGAATCGAGAGTTTGCTGAGGGAGAATTATCGATTACCCATTCAGAGTATCAGAATTTGGCGTAGAGAGAGGGGTGCAACGCTGGCGTTGCACTAGTGGAGGTTACCTGTCATGATCTGCACCTGTCCTGTCCTGTTGGCACCTGATTAGTCAGGAGCCCTATCTTTGCCCCAGCCCGTGGCCAGGATTTGTCCTCGCACCATTCTAGGTAAATATAATCCATGTGGTATGTCCTTGTGCTATTTCCTTTTTCCCACCCTTCCCAGGTACCAATGTCAAAAGGAGTTACTGTGATTTCTTACAAACTTTATGTCCTATTAATCATTTTCTTGCTTGTAAAATGTATGGTCACTGTATTGTGGCCCCTGAATCAGAAAACCTTGCATAGATAAAGTGTTTAAAACTTCACCCGAGTCTGTGGTTATTTTCAGGAAAGGTAAACTATTAAATGAACTACTTATTATTCTAACTCCCTTTTCGATCCCTAGGACTTATAACATAGGTAATAAGGATTGGTAAGTCATGGTGTATATAGATAAGTCCTGAAAACATAGAATTCTGATGGTTAGGAAATAGAAGCAGGATTACTGGTTTAAAGTGTGAATGTTTATGGGCCCAGGTGAGTATGATTTATTGAGCTGGTAAACCCCGCGCGCCATCAGTATTCTTTCTGGTAGCAGAGCGACGGTTAGGGTTTAGTTAAAGATAGGTAGTTAGTTGTGTATTGATTATTGATTTTTTGATTTTATGTACTAACCACTACCCGTTTGTACTGCTAAATGTTGTTTGGAATATCCCAGGATACTGAATAGCGGGTGGTAAATGGAAGCCACACTGCAGTGAGGTTACTTGCCTTGATGGAATAGGTGCGGAAAGTTACGTAAAACTTGAAGCACTAGTTAGGGATTATTTCTTGTATCAAAGTGAGAGTGATTGATAGAAAAAGAGTTAGCTGCTAAAACTTTGGTCTTATATCACCTAGAAAGGGTAAGTCTGAAGGAGTAACAGGTTCTTTTTCCTTTAGTGAAGAGTAAGCGGAAGGTTGTTTTACTCGCAGTGTATGAAGGGTAGACGGAAATAGGTTTACTCGTTGTGAAAGAAATGATCTGTTCTATTGAAATTAATCAATCAGGCACAGTTGCGAATGTGTAATGTTGTTAATTAATGAAATGAGTAATTAGAATTCAAAGAAATTGAATTGTCGTGTTACCTTGCAGTCACGGGTGCTGCACTGACGTCATAGAGAGCCGTGCTGGGATTGGTAGAAGCAGCGGGTGTGTAGCCGTGAGAAAATTGTAAAGGAAGGGTGAGTGCAGAGAGTGAGACTCATGTCACAGAAAAGCCGCGCAAGCATTGGTTAATGTGGATTGTAACCCAAATACTCATTGGTCAAAATTTAGTAGAATTTTAGACAGCGGTACATGTGGCATTTAGATCTAGCAATCATAGGAAATTGTCCAGATAGAAAATATTTAGGTTTTGCCCGAGAACTGAGTATTAGAGGAAGACCATACGACATGTATGGATAAAAGATAAAAATGTTGTTTATGCAAAAAATCAAGAATTACTTTAAAAAGGATAAACCAGTGAAAACAAGAGAGAGAAATATTATTCCACCACCGAAAACGCCCTCATCATACATGATGGTAGAAAGAGGCTACCACAATTTGGTGTGTGGTTAGAAAATTGGATAGAGTATACCAAAGACGATGGCATATTGGCTTTTCCAGAACATGGTACATTTAACGGTAGAGTGTTGCATAATATGCGAACTCGCATGAATGAATTAGACCCTAGACCAAGATTAACGCAATATGAAGCCCTAGAAGAGTGGGAGACTTTTGAACGAGATAGATCTCGAGGTGACAAACATTTTAGCAGGTTTTATCCTAGATTTCCAAAAGAAACTCGAGATAAGCAGATGAAACAATGGAGACAGTCGATGCTAGTGGAAGGATTATATCATGTTTTTACAACAGAAGAACCGACTGAAAGTAAAAGTACTGAGAAAACAAAACATTTAATGACTGGTGGTGGTGACTCAGATGATGATTATTTAGAGGATCTATTAATGAACAATCTGCCACCTTATCAGGAAGAAACCAATAGAACTATCCCTTGTGCTGTTTTACAACCACCCTTGGTTCCGCAGGTTATACATGAAAACACATTAGAAAGGGTACTATGAGAGAGAAAAGGAAGCCTTAAATAAACATCGTAGTGAGTGAATACAGACAATTAGTCAATTCGGCACAGTAGCGAATGTTTAATGTTGTAAATTAATGAAATGAGTAATTTCAATTCATAGAAATTGAATTGTCGTATTACCTTGCAAAGGAGAGAGTCAGTCGCATGTGCTGCACTGAGGTCATAGAGAGCCTTGCAGGTACTGTTAAAAGATTTAGAAGGTTTATTTGACATAGTTGTTCAAGCTGATTTATGGACCGAGTGTAAAATCACAGTAGATTGGCCAAATGATGAATACCCTAGAGATCCAAAGACAGCAGCCCCGTCAGAAGAGGTAATGAAAAAGTATAATCAGGTAATAACCTATTTAGAGGGAAAGATTCCCCCAAAAGAAACAGACTGGACTAAAATAGACAGAACCACTCAAAATAAAGACAAATCTGTACATGCATATTATGAACACATACTGCAGGTATTTAAACAGTACAGAGGTTTAGAAAACATTGATAATAAGGACATGACACATTTTATATATCGTTTTGTGTCCGGACTAAAACCAGAAATCTCCCAAACGATTAAAGAACATAAACTGTGTTGGCAAGCGAAGCCTGTCGACAAGATACTCAAGTATGCAAAATACTGTGAGGATGAAATTGATAAAAAGTGAAAGAAATTAGAAGAAAAGGTAATGTGGGCTCAAGTAAAAATGGCAGAACAGCAGGAACTTCAGTTAAGTCAGCAAGCAAATAATCAGAAAAAGGGGGAAGGACAAGGTGAAAGTAGTGGGGGCAAGCCCAGAGGAAATATGAGTAAAGAAGAGGCAAAGAAAAAGGTTCCCTGTCATAGGTGCGGAAAATCAGGGCACTGAAGAAAAGATTGTAAATTAATACAGAATAATAATGTCCAAAATCAAAATTTAAATCCACAGACGTAGAATGAGGTTTCAATGAGACAGCCGCAACAGGTAATACAGAATCAGTTACCTCCTGCCCCTATGCCTGATTTTGTGAGTCAAGCCAAATACAGTGTGGACACCGGATTTCGGGAGGGAAGTGGTAAGAAAAATACGGTAACACCACAGTTTCTTTTACAGAACACATTTTTTTAAGACGAGGCTTACTGACGGTGCCTGAGAGGGGGGAAGAGGAATGCGTACTTGGCTCATCCTTACCAGTAGATCAGTCAGGTCCTTACATTGAGGGAAAAGTGGAGGGAAATGATGTTACCTTTTTGTTGGACACAAACCTACCCCTCTCGGGAGAAGCGATCCAAGTAGTGGGTGTTTCTAATAAACAAATTAGGACCCCTGTCACAGAACCAATGGAAGTCTGTATCGGTAATTTTAGAGAGATGCACACGTTTGTAGTGTGCGACTCTAGTCCTGTAAACTTGTTAGAAAGGAATCTACTGTGCAAGATGAATTGCACAATCTTTTGCACACCAAATGGTGTTGAAATTCAGACTCCAGATAAAGACGGAGTCTACAAAATTATGCTAGCCAAACAAGAAACAGAAGTTAAAAAGATGTTCCTAGAAGATTTACCAGAAGAACTAAAAACCTTTGTGAATCCTGATGTGTGGGATTTTTCTGGAAAAGAAGTAGGATTGATGGCAGATGTCGATCCCATAAAAGTGACAGTGAAAGAAGGTGCAGTTTACCCAAATATTCAACAGTACAAAATGAGTCCTGAGATAAAAGCAAGTGTTGCAAAAGAAATAGAGCGTTTGGTTGAACAAGGCATCCTTGAAGAAATAATGAGCAGTCCTTGTAATACACCTATAAATGGCATAAAGAAACCGAACGGAAAAGACAGAGTGGTCCAAGACCTTCAAAAAATTAATAAAATTGTCGTCCCATGTTGCCCAGTAGTACCGAATCCAGCAGTAATTCTGTATCAAATACCATGGAGGGCAGGATGGTTCACTGTAATTGATCTATGCCATGCCTTCTTTTCTATTCCATTGCATCCAGATAGCAAGTTTTTATTTTCGTTCAAATTTGACGAGCATGTTTACGTCTGGAATTGTGTTCCACAAGGGTACACGGAAAGCCCATCCATCTTTAATCAGTTTTTTAAAAAGTGTCTTGAATCACTGCTGCTGCCCGGACAATCTGTTCTGGTGCAGTATATCGATGATCTATTATTAGCATCGAGAACCAGAAATGACTGTATGATTGATTCCATTGCATTATTGAATCATCATGCAAAGGATGGACATAAAGTGTCCCCAGAAAAATTACAATACTGAACAACCTCAGTCAAGTATCTGGGACACCAGACAGAAAGAGGGGTCAGAAGAGTGACATCTGAGAGAATCAAAATAATTCAAAACATGAAACTACCCCAAACTCAGAAAGAAATCAGAATGTTTCTCGGAGTAGTAGGTTACTGCAGGCAGTGGATTGTGGGATCTGCAGTGTTAGCTAAACCTTTGATTCAGCTGACAAAGAAAAGTGCAAAAGATCCAGTCGAATGGGATGATGAGAGCATGACTGCTTTATCTAAAATTACGCAACTGTCTGTGTGAAGCCCCAGCATTAGGCACGCCTGATTATTCAAAAGAGTTTGCACTATTTTGTGACACAAGAGACAATTGTGCTCTCTCAGTACTAACCCAGACCCATGGGTTAATGCGACGCCTTGTGGCATAATTTTCTGTCACATTGGACCCAGTAGCATCAGCACTGCCAGGCTGTCTGAAAACGGTAGCTGCAACTTGCATGAGTCTTGAGCAAAGTGAATCCATTGTCATGGGACACCCTGTAACAGTGTATGTCCCACATGCAGTCGTGATTCTGTTAACCAGAACACATACCCAGTATTTAACTCCTAGTCAGATGACTAAATATGAAAGAATTATTCTTGGTTCAGAGAACATGACAATAGTCAGGAGTACTATTCTAAATCTGGCAACCCTGTTACCAAACTCACAGTTTGAAGAAGTAAGAGAGGAAGTCAAACATGATTGTATCAACCTCACTTAATTCAGTACTAAACCTCGCACAGACATACAAGAACCTTTAAAAGACCCAGAACACTAACTATTTGTAGATGGCTCATTTATGCACCATGAGGAAGGAGGACTAAGCGCAGCTTATGCTGTGTGCACATTATCTGATATAGTCGAAGCATCCTATTTACCAGGAGTCAAGTCGGCACAAGTAGCCGAATTGATTGCTTTAATAAAACAAGCAAAATTGGGAATAATTGGAAAGTAACCATTTACACTGATAGCCAGTATGTTTACGGGGTTGTGCATGACTTTGGCCAGCTGTGGATGCAAAGGGAGTTCATGACTTCTTCAGAAACACCTATTAGAAATGGACAATTTGTAAAAGAATTACTTGAAGCAATTCAATTGCCTAAAGAATTGGCCGTGGTCAAGTGTGTTGTTCACCAATCTGGAAATGACAAAGTGACAGCTGGTAATAGTTATGCTGCCCAAGTGGCTCAACATTGTGCCAGATATAGAATGGCAGTAAACAAGAAAATCGATGCATGTGGAATCAGCTGCCAACTTATGCTGTTGAGAGGAGTAAATACATGGGAAGAAGTGAGAGATTTGCAAAGCGAAGCAGAACCCAAAGAAAAGGAAGACAGGTAGAAAATAGGGTGTCAGATAAGACCTGAAGATGGTGTGATAGTTTACCTGGATTGGAGGCCAGTATTACCTGATTGTATGCTTGCCCCAATGGCCAGAATGTACCATGGGGACATACACATAGGCAGAGACGCTATGATAAGGTTCTTTAGACAGGATTGGTTTAATGCGAAGTTCAGGAACATAGCAGAGAGTCTTTGCCAGAGAAGCTTAATTTGTCAGCAAATGAACCCTGGTAAGAAAACTGTGGTTTGTCCTGGGAAAATTGGGAAGGCAGAAGGCCCATTTATCAGACTACAACTTGACTTCATTTAATTACCTGCTTGTCGAGGATTAAAATATGTTTTAGTCATCGTTTGCTTATTTGCCAAGTGGGTAGAAGCGTATCCAACCAGGAGGAATGACAGCTTAACTGTGGCCAAGCTCTTTTTAAGAGATCTCATTCCTCGGTTCGGTTTTCCAGTAACGATTGAATGAGACCGAGGGGCTCATTTTAATAATGAAATAATTGGACTGATTGAAGCATTTCAAATTGAGCAAAAGCTGAACTCTGCATACCACCCAGAGGCTTCTGGAGTGGTAGAACAACTGAATCGCATGATCAAAGCAAGATTGGAAAAGATGTGTGAATCTACCCAACTGGAATGACCTGATGTTTTACCTCTTGTCCTGATGGGACTGAGAAGCATTCCAGACAAGAAAACAGGCTTGAGTCCCCATGAAATACTCATGGGAAGGACAATGAGGCAATCATATGTGCCAGGACACAAGCTGTTAACTATATCTGATAATTTAGTGTTGGAGTACTGCAAAGAGTTGGCTGACCAAGTGCGTTCTGTCTCTCACCAGGATGGGGAAGACACTGTGGCCAGACAATCAACTCCAGCACATGATTTGAACCCTGGAGATTGGGTAGTGATAAAAAATGACACCCGTGAATCTTGCCTAGCACCAAGGTGGGGAGATCCACAGCAAGTGATACTGGTGACCACCACAGCTGTAAAGTGTAAGGGAATCCCAAACTGGATCCACGCCAGCCATACCAAAAGGGTAACAGAACCTGACGAAGTTGATGCTGAAGGTTGCGCAGCTGAAGGGTCTCGAGAAGTTGATCCTGAAGTAGTTGACGAAGAACAACCAAGCATCAGTCAGGATGAACGGATTCCAGTGGTCGATATACCTGAAATAAGAATAAGAACAAGAAGCCAAACGTATCTAGATAGTCAGAGTGATAGTGAGGACGAGACAGAAATAGAAGAACGTACTCAGATTACAGAAATCAAAGCTAATGGTAATCTTGAGAAGGACCAGATAAGGAAAGAGCAATATACTCAGACCAACAAAACCCCCACCAGAACTCCTGTGTCTGAGGAGGGACAGATAGGTACTAGAAAAAACGCACAGGCAGAAGACAATCAAGGAATTGCAAGACCTGTGCAGGACCAGATGGAATTAGCAAAACGGGTTCAGGACGAAGTAAAAATTCCAGGCCCAACAAAGCAATATTTTTAACCAGGTCAGACTAGTATAGAAGAACCCATCCAGGCAGAAGTGTCAACGTTAATAAGCCCTGGACAAGGTCAGATAGAGAGGATACTTGAAGACGACGAAAATCAAATTGTGCCACAACTCAAAGAAAACAAAAGAACATCTGAAGAAATTGAAAGCACAGTGCCAGCTAAAAGACTCAGAAAAGGCGAAAAATGGCCTGGTTTTGTTAAAAGACTGAAATATCGCCTAGTCACAATAAATGAAGAACCTGAACAAGTGGACGAAGTAAGAAGTCAAACGGAACCGTCAACAAGTAATAAAAGAAGAAGAAGTTCACTTTTGAAAAGACTGAACAATAAATTCAAAGGTCCTGAATGGACTTATGTTATTCTTGAAGATTTCGAGAATCTGGAAATCAGTGATGATAGTGCTGAAGAATTGATTGTTGATCAGTCTATCGAAGAAATGAGACCAACTTGAGATAAATTCACAGTTATATTCTGTGTGAAAATTTACAAAGAGGGGCTAAGTCTCCTTTGTCAAAATGGTTGATACTAGAGTTACTGGAAACTCGAAAAGACATTGTATAAAGACATGCTGTAGAATATGCATATGTAGTGTATTGATAGTGCTTATAATATGGTTAGGAATCACAATAGCAATACCTTATTTGATGGCTGCTAAACAGAATGACACTATTATACACGGAAAGGTAGCGCACCATAAACAAGATAGAGTAGACTTAGAAGCACCAGATGAGATAGAACTACATCACTTTAGAAATAGAAATGAAACAGATTTGAATGTATTTGCTAACCTATTAGTACATTATGTAGAAACAATGCAAGTTAGTGATTGCTATGTCTGTATGAAATTACCGACATCAGTAGCTGAAGGAGTTACTTACCACCATTTACCACTGACATATGGTATTTCATGTAGTATATTAACTAGTTTGTTTTATAGAACTGGAAAGTTACAGTATTATTATTCTAATCTAGACATCATTGTTTCTGAAATTCCTATACGCAGAAAAATGAATCCCATCCTTAGCAGTAGAGATGCACAGTTCATGGGTGAATATTTTCTAACAATGAGAACAATAGATGTAGCTGAAGCACACAAAGACAATTTAACAGGTAAATTACATGAAGAAGAAAAAATATTTTTGAATTTAGTAGAGAAAAGGAGACAGGATTTTCATAGACAGGCCACTTAACCGAACCCCCAAATACCCAAATGGGCTGAAAGGGAAGAATTTATGGCAACTGGCAGGACTCATGCTGCTATGTCTGTGGACTTTGAAAAGAAGGGGAAAATCTGTCTCCATAGGTTGAAAACAGAGTATAACAATGTATTCATCGGTTCCAGTGAATGTGAACACAATTTCCTGATAATTGGGGGTTGGGGACTAAAAGGGGGAACTGATCCAGTATTTCCTGGAGTTTATTTTATTTGTGGGAACAGGCTTATTTTAAGCTGCCTGATCATTGGTATGGGAGTTGCTACTTCGGAATAGTATTCCCAAAGGTATACCATGTAAAAAGAATCACTGGAAGCAATGAAAACGAAAATGAACTAACACGATATAAAAGAGCTAGTTTTTCAGAAATTGTAGGTGATATATTTAGGGCATTGATACCTTCAGTGGGAGTAATTCTGAACACTCAAAGAATTTGTAAATTGTCTACAGTGGTGGATCGCTTATCGACTGACACTGCTGGAGGATTTTTATTGATCAATACTGAATTAGTTGCTATCAGATCAATGGTTTTACAAAATCGACTTGCTCTTGATATATTATTGGCAAAAGAGGGCGGAGTCTGTAGAATGTTGAAGGCCCAACATTGTTGCACTTACATACCTGACAAAAGTGTTGAAATTGGAAGGTATGTCAGAAATATTACTCATTTGGAGGAAGAATTGAAAACACTGGAGGTTGATAGTGCATGGAAGAGACTAACTGATGGTCTCCCCTTAGTAGGTAGTTGGCTTTCTAATGTTGGTAGAAGCATTGTAGGTAAAGTACTGAAGCCAATAATGGGATTAGCACTACTAATTTTGGTGATAACGATTTGGTGCAAATGCTGCAGAAACAGAAAGTGGTATGCAGTAAACGAGAAAAGAAAAAAACGAAAATTCGATGAAATACAAATGGAGGAATTAAAGAAGGACATTTATAAGAGAATGAAAGGTTTCCAAAAGAAAAGAGAAAAAAGAACTCCGAATGAAATAGAAGAAATAGAATTGGGAGAGTGCTAAAGGTGGCATCTGGTTCCGTAATTAGTCATGATGTAAAATATCATCAAAGAGGGGATTGATGGAGCAAGGTTTCATACGTACAGAAACTTGCTTGGACTCATTCCTCTCAAAATAACATATAATTAATTAAGCAACGTGTTTTGTTTACTAATATTTGCATTACACAACATATTTAGTATCTAGGGGAAGCTTGTCTATGTGCTTTTACTAACAGTAACCCGAATGTCCTAAAATGGCCGCCGAAAACGTGGGAACTATTCTGCGCATGCGTCTGCCACATCTACGTGGTGTGATGTATCTTTCGCTTGGTGGTAAATTCTTGCTTCTGCGCACTAGTACCAAGATGGCCGCTTCATGCTTACTCATACTAAAGCACATGATGCTGCTTGTACTAAACTTTGTTCGTTCTGCTTAACTATTAATGCTATAGTATAAATAAAGGAATGGGGCTAGAGTAGAGATAAGTGGTATACAGTACATTCATTTATTTTTGTATTCTAAAATGTTTTCTTTGACTTTGTTACTAGCTCGTATTTGGGCCTGAAGGGTGACTTGAATCACCATATTGAATTTACTCTGCCCATGTGCGGGGAGCACTGAACGACCTCAAGTAGTGGCATTGAAACCTTGCCAAGATCTGTCTTACCCGCAATAAGCCTGGGAACCTCACCCCATGACCTGGGAGAAGGAAGGCAACTTGCAAATTTGTTAACCATTGTATACTAAAATGAAATAATATTGCTAGGTGGAATAAAAGTGCATGGGAAAATAAATTAGGGGCGGGAACTTGATCAATATAATTCAATGAGAAATTACCTCATCTTAGTATGGTGTGATGACCTCTCCTCGTCTTTCTGACCAATCACTGAAGGGGAATACATAGATTTGCAACATTTAGGGGTGGTACATTGCCCTGGAAATGGTATAACTAAGGTAGGCTTAGTTAGAGAAAATTGTCCGACTTGTCCGATTATCTGACCTGTCACTGACCCAACGCATGCTATAGGAGATTGAGGTGCTGGCGGAGCACTCTGTCAGAAGAATCGAGAGTTTGTTGAGGGAGAATTATCAATTACCCATTCGGGGTATCAGAATTTGGCGTCGAGAGAGGGGTGCGACGCTGGCATTGCACTAGTGGAGGTTACCTGTCCTGATCTGCACCTGTCCTGTCAGCACCTGATTAGTCAGGAGCCCTATCTTTGCCCCAGCCTGTGGCCAGGATTTGTCCTCGCACCATTCTAGGTAAATATAATCCATGTGGTATGTCCTTGTGCCATTTCCTTTTTACCACCCTTCCCAGGTACCAATGTCTAAAGGTGTTACTGTGATTTCTTGCAAACTTTATGTCCTATTAATCATTTTCTTGCTTGTAAAATTTATGTGTGAGTTACAAAGGGGTTACCCTGAAAACTCCAGGACCTTGGGACTTGAATAAGTACAAAAAAGAAGTGGTCCGAGTTATCAATCAATTATGTACAAAAGTAGTTACTTCATACCAATGGACACCACATTTAATTGAGTACAGTGGGATATAGTCACAAATGCAATATTCTTAGTCAAATTGCATTTAATCTCAACAAAAGTTCACTCATTTAAATTCCAAACAAGGAATTTATCATACTATGATTGATATTCATTCAATGTAATTATGAATTCATTACATTAAAAAGTGCTCACGGTGTAGAATGCAAGGGAAGTGAGAAGGTTTGTGAGGGACTGGGTAAAGGTGGTGTGACATTGAAAACATCACAGTAAAATCAAATACGCCTTTACAATCAAGGTAGTATTAATGTTCCCAAAATACATCACACATAGGTAAAAAACATTCATTGCATTGGATCCTATGGTGTGTCAGGTTGGCGTAGTCTACGTTTCGACCCCTTGTGTGTTGAAGGGTTAGTGTTGCCTCATGTTGGGCTCTTCATCAGGACAAGGTGGAGAGCCTATGAATCAATGTGAAAGCTAATATTAGAAATCTACGTGGTGAAATGGTTGTATTTATAATGAGAGATGTAGGAGTTACCTACATGGGAAAAACGGTCAATGGATGTCCCGTCGTGGTGTGGGCTAGGGCGCTACTACCGATTCTGAAATAAACACAACTAAAAAGAATCCTCAAAGGACGGTTCTGGCTGGTCAGCCATCAACCCATGGTTTGGAAGGGAGAGACACTTACTTGGGCATAAGTCCTCATGCGGCAGGCATAGGACGTTTCGTAATGCTGTAATTTCTGTGTGGACGTCATGCTTTTCTGGCACTGTTCTAAAAGTAATTGAAGTGCACCATAAGAGGCTGACAAGAGAGGTAGTATATAGTGCTTATAAATGCAATTGAGGGGCATACAAAAAGTCTACCCTCGTGCTGTGCGTGAGGGGCCTGGTAGAGAAACTCGCATCTGCGATGTGCATCTAATCATGCAAGTGATCTGGCAAAGTAGTGAATCTTGACAGTCTGTGAGGTGATTTTATGGTAGGAACAAACTAAGCCGCATCGGATGGCTTAGTGCCGTGTGACTGATTTGTCTGGGCTCGGGGCTCGAAGGTAGTAAATAGTGCGGCTGGATACAATTGAGAGGTATACAGAAATCTACTCTCGAGCTGTTCATATGGTGCCAAGTGGAGAAACTCTGGAATGTATGAGAAGAGTTCTAAACAAAAGGGTGCAACCAGCAGGGGTCCCTACAGAGTTTATCATTGATCTACTCGAAATCGCTATGACAAAAAACTTTTTTGTTTTCCAAAACAAGTTCTACTTCCAAAGTAAAGGAGTAGCTATGGGCGCTGCATTCGCCCCTGACCTGGCTATTCTGTTCATGTCTGAATATGAACAAGACTGCATTCTAGCTCAATACAATCCATTCCACAACAACATTTCCAATTGGAATAGATACATAGATGATGTCCTGACAATATGGACTGGGGAGGAACACGACCTGAAGAACTTCATGGAGTGGCTGAACACACAATCGGAGGACATAGAGTTTACCATGAACATGAGTAAAGAACACATTGATTTTCTGGACATTAGCATCAAGGATATGGATGGCAAACTTTATACTACCCTCTATAGGAAACCAGCGGAAAGAAATTCGCTTTTAAGATATACCAGTCATCACACAAGAGCCTTACGTGACAATTTGCCATTCGGCCAATTTCGACGCATCCGTAGAAATTGCTCCCTGAAGGAAGACTTCTTTAAAGAATCGGACGACCTAATCACCCGCCTGATAGAGAGGGGGTACCCGAAGCGACTCGTCAAGAGATCAAGAAAACGAGCATGGTTTCAGGACAGATCCACACTTATAATGCCAAAAGAACGCCAGCCATCTCAGGATCGCATGATCTGCGTCACGACATTTTGCAATAAGAGCAATGACATAAAGAAAATCATTAACAAACATTGGGGCCTGGTCGCAGACATTATAGACACCCCTGAGCCTCCGATGCATGCCTTTAAAAAGGCCAAAAGCATAAGGGATCATGTTGTTCGATCTTTATTAGGCACACCTCAGGCACCGACCATCCAAGGACTCTGGAATCTACCAGAGGTAGTAGGCCACTTCAGATGTACGATGTGCAAAGCATGCCCAACCTGCTGGGAGACCAAACAAATCACCCACAACAATCTAACCATTGACCTGAAGTCCTTCACAAATTGCAACACCAGCGGAGTAATTTATGCCATTCTTTGCCCATGCAAACTGATGTACATTGGGCAAACCAAACAAAGGGTTAAGAACCGCATCTTCCAACACTGCAGCAGAGTCCGCTGTCAAACAGCAGGAGCACCACTGGTTGAACATTTCATGGACAAAAATCATTCCCCTGAATCTATGAGATGGGTCGTACTAGAAAAGATTACCCTAGGACCAAGAGGTGGGAACTTGAACTCCATTCTCAACATCAGGGAGTGCAAATGGATGCACAAATTCAAGACTATCACCAGGGGACTTAACGAACTAGATGCTAATTTCGCCCAGATGGCGGGCCTTGAACCCGAATGACTGCTTTATAAGTAAACCCAGGAACATCAAACCACATGTAGGGACATATACATTAGGTCAGTCACTGTCTTTTTAAAAAATTAATCAATAGACAGAGCACTTACTACACAGGGGTATACAGGTTGCCCGAATCCATAAACCAACGGGTTCCACTTACAATTATTAATTTGCATCTAATGCAATACACAGGTACCATGCTGTCCACAGATCTCTGTTATACATGTGTATACATATCTTTTGTTTATTCAATACTATGTATAACTAGATTGGCAGAATCACCCAATTATGAACGACTGTTTCTGCTATAAATATTGATATGATATCTCATGTATGCTGTAAGTTGTTACACTTATTGTCATGGTATTTAGGAACCTCAGACCCAAGCCAAATCTGTGGAGTGCAACATCACCAGTTCATGCATTAACAGCATCACATCACATATATGTTCCCTGAATGGATGATCCCTAAGAATCAACAGACATCATTCTACACATTCCCTCCAGGACCCGCCTCATGATGACGCGGCGTTCTAGGCAGTGATCAGGTGATTGGCCTGACGGTGCCGAGCCCCTAGATACCGAGCATCGAGCTGCGGCACCGCGAGGAGTCTCAGAGTGATCGAGGACTCGAACTGCACTGACAGCGGCATAGGGACGCCTACCAGGTAATAAGAGATACGCACAGCTCTTCGAGCCCCGAGCCCCTTTAGATCGGTCCCCGGGCACCAAACTAGTTCTCACTAGAACCGCCATCGAGACTGTTAAGTTTCAGATCAACCGCCCGAAGTTGCATGTTTTAGATGCACATTGTAGATGCGAGTTTCTCCACTAGGCACCTTATGAACAGCTTGAGAGTAGATTTCTGTATACCTCTCAATTGTATCCAGCCGCACTATTTACTACCTTCGAGCCCCGAGCCCAGACAAATCAGTCACACGGCACTAAGCCATCCGATGCGGCTTGGTTTGTTCCTACCATAAAATCACCTCACAAACTGTCAAGATTCACTACTTTGCCAGATCACTTGCATGATTAGATGCACATCGCAGATGCGAGTTTCTCTACCAGGCCCCTCACGCACAGCACGAGGGTAGACTTTTTGTATGCCCCTCAATTGCATTTCTAAGCACTATATACTACCTCTCTTGTCAGCCTCTTATGGTGCACTTCAATTACTTTTATAACGGTGCCAGAAAAGCATGAAATTACAGCATTACGAAACGTCCTATGCCGCCGCATGAGGACTTATGCTCAAGTAAGTGTCTCTCCCTTCCAAACCATGGGTTGATGGCTGACCAGCCAGAACCGTCCTTTGAGGATTCTTTTTATTTGTGTTTATTTCAGAATCGGTAGGAGCGCCCTAGCCAACACCACGACGGGACATCCATTGACCGTTTTTCCCATGTAGGTAACTCCTACATCTCTCATTATAAATACAACCATTTCACCACGTAGATTTCTAATATTAGCTTTCACATTGATTCATAGGCTCTCCACCTTGTCCTGATGAAGACCCCAACATGAGGCAACACTAACCCTTCAACACACAAGGGGTCGAAACATAGACTACGCCAACCTGACACACCATAGGATCCAATGCAATGAATGTTTCTTACCTATGTGTGATGTATTTTGGGAACATTAATACTACCTTGATTGTAAAGGCGTATTTGATTTTACTGTGATGTTTTCAATGTCACACCACCTTTACCTAGTCCCTCACAAACCTTCTCACTTCCCTTCCCTTCTACACCAAGAGCACTTTTTAATGTAATGAATTCACAATTACATTGAATGAATATCAATCATAGTATGATAAATTCCTTGTTTGGAATTTAAATGAGTGAACTTTTGTTGAGATTAAATGCAATTTGACTAAGAATATTGCATTTGTGACTATATCCCACTGTACTCAATTAAATGTGGTGTCCATTGGTATGAAGTAACTACTTTTGTACATAATTGATTGATAACTCGGACCACTTCTTTTTTGTACTTGTAAAATTTATGGCCACTGTATTGTGGCCACTGACTCGGAAAACCCTGCATAGATAAAGTGTTTAAAACTTCTACCGAGTCTGTGGTTATTTTCAGGAAAGGTAAATTATTAAATTAACTACTTATTATTCTAACTCCCTTTTCTATCCCTAGGACTTATAACATAGGTGACAAGGATTGGTAAGTCATGGTGTATATAGATAAGTCCTGAAAACATATAATTCTATTAGGAAATAGAAGCAGGATTACCGGTTCAAAGTGTGAAGGTTTATGGGCCCAGGTGAGTATGATTTATTGAGCTGGTAAACCCCGCGCACCATCAACCACAAACATGATGGTCTGCTGACACAAGCAGGTCACCATCAATGCGAAGGCCTCCAATCGAAGTGGAGTGCAATTTGCATCCTACTTCAAGCATATTAATGACTAGGCCAAATTGCGACCCATTATGAATCCTTATTTTGAAAAATGATCTATTAGTGCTTGGGCCAGTTTGTGAAATCTGATTTCATTTGCAGGAAGTTGGTGTGTAATTGGTGACCACTTTTTGCAAATGAAATGTTCGTGCATATATCACCTAGTTCTTTAAAGGCAGAATCTATTCCCCAGATTCATCAAAGTCCCGTTTTGCGAGTCCTTAATAGCGATTTTTAAGGAATCGCTATTAAAGACTCGCAAAACGGGATGCATGTCGAAATCGCAATATTTTTTGTGATTTCTACTGCTTCCTTATTTGCGATTCGGTAATTGCTAATCGCAAATAAGGAATGGCTTTCCCATTCATTCCTATGGGCCTAAAGGCAAATAAGGAAGCAATTTCAAGGGTGCCAGGGTGTCCAAAGGACACCCTGTAGCACCCCTGAAATGGTAAGGTACACTGGTGTTGGGTGTTGCGCACACACATGTCCAAAGGACATGTGTGTGTGTAACATACAACTTAGAAAAATGCACTGAAGTGCATTTTTCTAAGTTTTCGCTATTTACCACGTAGTTAGACTTCGCGGTAAATAGCGTCCCCAGATTGCGAATTCGCAATTTTAAAATGGTTCATGAATTGCATTTAAGGAAACTCAAATTGAGATTCCTTAAATGCAATTATTCACAATTTAGCGATTTCTAAAATTGCGATTTTTGCATTTGGGATGATGAATCCCAAATGCAAAAAAAGCGCTCGCAAAGCGCCAGATTCTCAGAATCTGGCCCTTTGTGAGCCGATTTCGGCTTGATGAATCTGGCTGTAAGAGTTTAATTACAAGCATGTAGATTAAAATGTATTTTCTTCCTCTGATAAAGGAAGCATCGTAGGGATGTAAATTTCTTATTTGTCTCGAAAAATTCAACGGTTTAGTTACGCGCGAGTGGTATGTTGTTAACCCTTTCCCCTAATACAACATAGTATATCGGTCTCTGGACTGTCTTTCCAAACTACCATCCTTGTGTTGCTAGAGGTAACAGGTTAGAAGGGTTTATTCCCCAAGGCAATAAAAAACACATTCAGTCGTGAGAAAGCTGATACCTGTGGGAAAGCGAGTGGAGCAAGCAGCCACACTGCCTTTCTGCCACTTTGTTTAGAAATGAGTCTCTCTTGCTGAGCTCCATGGGCCAAAGTGCCCTGCAGGCGGGCTCTGCGAAAACGAGCTAAGTGAAATCTAAAAGAAATATAATTTACTGCCCACAGCAATTGGTTTACTTTCCTGTCCAAAGCATAATGAAAGGAACAATGCATTTAATCCTGTATTCCAGTGTTTCCCAAACTTTTGACTCCCGAGGACCCTCATAGAGTCACTACTGGAAGCCGGCGACCCCCAAGCAATTTGTACAATTTAAATTCCAAACCCCCAGGGGTCCGTGACACATTCTCAAGGCAGTGGCGTAACGAAACTTGAGGGGGCCCCCCTGCAAAGCTCATGTAGGGGGCCCCCCGGGCAGCCTGGCCCACCACCTACAGTATATCATCTCGACATCTCAGTCCAGCAATTCCTCAGCTTAAACTCACAAGTGGTAGAAGTACCATGTGTATCACAGATAGGTATATATACACATTGCTGCTCGTAGAATGCTCTGAGGCATTTGATAAAGGAAGCTCTAAGTTTTGGTGAATGGCCAAACTGCCGGAATGTCTTCCAGGAATAACTAATACATGACTGAGACATACGTGAGAAATGAGAACACAGCAAACATTATACCATCCAAACTTAAAGCCACATAAAAGACTTTAGAATGTCACTAATGATGTAAAATAGGAGTTAGTACGACAATGATCAACTAAAGTAGATAAACAAATTAAAGCGGTAAGTGAATTAAGGAACAATGGCCTATTACAGGGATCATGATGTTCATCAATATATACTGGCTCCATTAGAGCCCCAATGTGAGATTAGACAACCACTAGTAGAAATACTAAAATCTAGATATAGTTTGGAAAGGCTTTCATTTTGCTTGTAGATTGATCTATTGATTTTATAGTATATGCGGGCGAATTTCCTTCAGGTGTAAGACCGGCATGAGATGGAGAGTGGGTGAAGTATGTACCGCCCTACAATATGTTTTACTTTTATTGCCGGCTGGGCCCCAGCCGCCCCACCATGATGCCCTCCCTGTTTCCTAATTATCCAATTACCACCCACTGAAACTCCGATGGTCCTCAGGGGTGGGACAAGGTGGATGATCCCTCATGGTCAAGGGCCCATGCTGACCGAGCGCTTACCAGAGCAAATCCAGGACTGGATTCAAAAGCGGAACCCACTGAGGAAACGTGTAGGACCGAGGTGACTGCACACATTTTTGATATAGCTCGCACATGCCATGGAAGATGTCGCAAGACACTTAACATCTGCTCCCCTTTTTAAGAAGAGGGAAGCGTAATGCAATCGGGGGCATTTAAATCCCACCAGCTCACATGCTACTCGAATATAGAGGGCTGGCACTAGAAGCTTAATGGGGAATGACCCAATACTATTTCTTTGGTAAAGGACTGGTGTAAAAAACACACACTTGCAGACACAATTGCCCTGGCAACAATCATAAATGGATATGGGTGAGCAGCAGCCAGCGAGAGCAATATGGCCGCATTATGAGGATGCTCACAATTATGCAGGCGAGGGCAGGAGCATTTTTCATCACACTGTCATTGCTGTGCCAATATCGGACACTTTTGTGTGACCATTTTCGAGTCAAATGCTACCAACTAAACCACCCAAATGACCCATCCACCCATCCACTTATCCAACCCCATCTATTCATCCATCCAAACCCTTTATCCATCAAACTAGCAAATCCCATCCATCTATTCACCCTCCCAGCCATTCAGCCAACCTAACACATCAACCCAACCAGTCATTCATCCCCACCCATCCATCCTCTTGCATCGAAAAACATATCAAACCAAGACCTTCTGTCCATATTACCATCCATTTATTCACTCATCTACCAACCCATCTCTCTAGATACAAGCTGTGAGCAAAAGATAAGAATTTTGCAAGCACAATAGAAAACTGGGAGCCTAGTTTTTATTCTACCCCATGCCTGATTCTTCCACTACACACTCCCACCCTGCCTCTTAGCTCACAGCTGGGATTATTTTCATCCCGAGTCCTGCTTTTATCACTGCTGCAGTTGTATCCTTCTCTTTCTGCTTCTTTTTCCATTGTCTGCCTTTCTCTCTATTGCACTAGGTCAATCTTTGGAAATGAAAAATAATTCTGGATTCCCAAATATTGAACGCTGAGTCTACAACATGCATCCACCAGCACAAATTAAGCATGTTTGCCTGAGAAACAACTGACTCTGTCCCGACCCTCACACGCTTTCAGAGACACTGATCTTTTCAGAAAATGTCCCAGTTTTGAGACAGGCCAGCCAGCTGCTGATCTCTGCTTTTTCCTAGGTCTTAGTGTTACTTCCTTGGACTCTAGACCCTCCCTCCTCTACTTTGTATGTGCCACAATCACAAGTTCCTGAAAAACAGGACCTGTTTTTGATGATTTTGTAACACAAATGTCACTTATCAATTGGGAAAATCGGACTATACCACCTGTGTAACTAGGGAAGTGTTTCTTCTTTCAAGGGGACATGCAATGGCTTGAGTAGTGTCCCACCGTCTACAATCAAAGTGACCTTACGCTACCCATTAGCTGCTACGTTGATGCAAAAACCCCCAAAATGAAAACTAAAACAAATATATTTGATCTGTTAAATGAGCATCTCTCCTTTCATGGCTAGTCTTCTGCAAACCTTCAAGAAGGTGTGACCCATGAAGTCCTCTTGCTGATATGCCCCGGACTGGCCCACCATGTCTTTGTGGCCATGACTACAGTTGTAGGCCCCTGTGGAGTATGTAGGGATGACCCGCTCTTTCTATAGGTCACAATGCCACAGGAATTGTCCATTAGCTGATGAATTTTGTAGATCGCCGAAGGAAGAACCCCATTGTGGCCAACACTGATTTGGCCACCATACATCCCTGTTCGTGGCCAAGGCTGTCACACTCATCCGCAGCGCAACTGTTATGTGCTGTAAAAGTGACACTGATAATCATCCAATGGGTCTGGCAGCACACAGGACCATGTCGACGTCATATACACCTCATAGGAAGACCTGACAAACTGACCTACTGAAAAACTCTAAAAAATAAATAAAATCCTTCATTGTTTGATATAGACACAAAGATTTGACCAATACATCAAAGTCACTCACAACACTCTGCAAGAACACCATTGATGTTAAAGAAAAGGACATGAAGGCCAACATGAACAATAAATAAAACAAGCATTTACAATGCAACGGTCTCGGCATTGCAAAAGTTAGAGCTATTAGCATTGTAAATGAACGCGAGTTTAAGGTCTTGACATTGTAAATGACAAGGTCTTTTATTTATGTTTTAAAAACAAAAACATAAATAAAAGTCATTGTCAGCAGCCTGCTGTGTTTGTGTACTGCGAGTCTGCTGCACGTCTCTCTGTGTTTGTGTCATTTGTACAGAGTGTGCTGCAGCATGACTGTGTAGTACCTGCCTGTTTCTGCGCAGCGTGCCACCTGCACACCTCTGTGTTTGTGTTGTGTGTGTGGTGCAGCTGCACCACCCCCTGCGTGGCCCACCCTTCATCGGGCTGTGATTGGTGCACAGGCTTCCGCTCTGAGAATTGGCTCGCAGCCCTTGTCACTTACTTAAACTCTTGACCTCGTGTGGGTTAAAAGCAGCAGCGACCAGGCCAAGCCCTGGCAGGGCACCGGGGGCGGGGCCAGGGGGTGAGGGGGGCTGGTGAATGAGAGGGGGAGGGAGGGCGCAGGGGCTGCGGATGCTGCCGCGCGCTCAGCTGGCATGGAAACCATTTACGGAGGCCTTGGAAATAGATCAGGGCGCGCGAGATGCCGGGGCGGGCGGGCAGCGCGTGCTGGCTTCAGTGCAAAGCATCAGCGCTGTGAGTGGGCGGGCTGTAGGTACACGCGCGCTTCTGAAATCTGAAAGGGAGAGTATCTTATCAGCAACAAAAGTGTGCAGTTTATTTACTTAATGCATTTGTTTATTTTGCAGTTGTTACATAGCGGATTCGACCCAAAGGCATTACATAACAGGAAAGACAGATCAAGATGTAGAAACTACAGAAAGTAAACAGGACTGATAAAACCTTGTTTACTTTTCTTTTCCTGGCACGGTCTTCTTAACCCTGAAATCAGGCGCATTAAAGGCAGTGGCAGCAAATGTCTAACTGACGTCCATCATAGTCCATGACAAAGTGTCAGAGTTTGCGAAGAAATGGACAGAAACAGGGGGAGCGGATATGAAACCGAGTACAATAATAACTAACACATGGAGCGTGTTATCAGCGCCACGCGCCTCTCTGCAGACTCCCCATGCATTCCACAGAGGCGCGCGACGCGATCCGGTCTGCCATGCATGCCGTGGAGACAAGACCTGGCCGCGCGCACAACGTTATCCTATGGAAAAACGCTGCGCGCGGCCAGGTCTTGTCTCCCTTCGGCGTCTCAGACTGCTGAGACGCCGACAATAGTTCTCTGGCGAGAACGCGCTTTCAGCGTGTTATAGCCGAGCCCTAAAAACAAGCCTTACACTTCTGCCTAGGAGGGCGTAAGGCACTTCTAACTTTTCGCACAACGAGGAACACAGCACTTTATTTGGGGCGATCCCAGCACTTTCCAACATGACGGCATTCATTTAGTCAGTAGCAGCACTTTACAGATAGAGCTGGCACTTTCATGTAACTACATTGGCTCTTCCCTGCTTGGATGGCCTGCAAAATCCCCACTGTCCTGAATAAATTAATGGTGACATGATAACAGCTGCTACAAACGCAGTAACTCACCCAATACACTACGAAGAATAAAGCAGCCAAATTACCGGCAATTCACAACCAAAACCTGTAACCGCACCAATGGGACAGTGATAGCAGTTCAAATCCACAGCTACATCACATTTAAAGGGACACCGCCTGCTTCACCCCTTCAAGCACTTTCATTGGCAATTAGCCAGGTTTGGTTGCTCAGTGGACTAACGCTTCCACTGCAGGGACCTGTGTTGGACCTCATGGTCACAGGTTCAAATCCCGGTGGGTCCATCTGAGGTAGATAAAATAAGTACCATTGAGTTGGGTAATAAGAAACATCTGTTATTCAGCGCCAAGATACCTCGGGGTGAACGTGCGCTTACAAATACACATGTTATGGTATAGTAGCAGCACTTAGCATCTAGAACGGTGCATCACGTTTAAAGGGACAGTGCGCGCTTGACACTTAGCACACTTTTAACGGAACACCCTGGACACGTCTCAACATACCTGCAATGCCTTCCACGGACCGGCAGAAGCATTTTTCCGAATAATTTGATTACATTTAGTGTGGAAGATGCAGAGCCAGTAGTCTCAGCAGGCATCCGCCACTGCTGATGGGGCAGTACGAATTATGCCGATCTCTGCGAGTCTGCTGCACGTGCGGTGGCATAGTGAAAACACAAACAGATCTAAGAGCATCTTCTAGGACACGAAGCAGCACTTCTCAACGGAACTTTATGGGACAGTATCAATACATCCAACCGACTCCACAGGATTTCGTGGGACAGCATAGACAGATCCCATAGCATTTCACGGGACAGTACACAAACGTATCCCAAAACATTCCATAGGCACTACAAAGAGAACCTTGCACCACCAGACCTACAATCATTCAACGCGGCAGTACAAACAGATCCCTGAGCATTCCACAGGGCAGTAGCACCAACAAAACTAACACCATTCCATGGCGCAGTAAAAACAGATCCCTGAGCATTCCACGGGGCAGTTGCACCACCAGACCTAGAGCATTCCACGGGGCAGTACATACAGATCCCTGAGCATTCCACAGGGCAGCAGCACAAACAGAACTGACACCATTCCATGGGCCAGTAAAAACAGATCCCTGAGCATTCCACGGGGCAGTTGCACCACCAGACCTAAGAGCATTCCACTGGGCAGTACAAACAGATCCCTGAGCATTCCACAGGGCAGTAGCACTATGGGGCAGTAAAAACAGATCCCTGAGCGTTCCACGGGGCAAGTGCACCCCCAGACCTAAAATCATTCCACGGGGCAGTACAAACAGATCCCTGAGCATTCCACAGGGCAGTAACACCAACAGAACTAACACCATTCCATGGGGCAGTAAAAGCAGATCCCAGAGCATCCCACGGGGCAGTAGCACCACCAGACCTAAGAGCGTTTCACGGGGCAGTACAAACATATCCCTGAGCATTCCATTGGGCAGTACAAACATATCCCTGAGAATCCCATGGGGCAGTACAAACATATCCCTGAGCATTCCATGGGGGTACAAACATATCCCTGGGCATTTTATGGGGCAGTACAACCTGTTCCCAGAACATTTCTTTGGACAGTATCAACAGATTCCAAAGAATTTCATGTGGCAGTACAAACAGATCCAAACAAATTAGAAAGTCCCAACTGTTTCAAGGGATAATATAGGCAAACCCAAACAGATCTCAGACAATTTCATAGGACAGAACCGCATTTCTAAAAAGACACACAGCATTCCAATGCGAAGTGCATACACAAATCGGACAGTATTTCATAGGCAGTACATACAGGTAATAAAGCATTTCATGGACAGTGGCGACACTTCTGAACCGTACCCAATAGCGCCTAAAAGGACAGTGCAGCATTTCTCAAGGGACACCATAGCGTTAAATGGATCGTACCAGCACTTCTAGCTAGATCACCACAAGGGGCAGTGCCAGCCACGCAGAGACGTTTTAAGACATGGGCAACGTGGGCTCTGGCCCAAGGCCCCAGCCTTTTTAGGGGGCTCCTTTTAGAGCTAGCTCTGCTATGTCTTACCCTGATGATCTTAATTAATTCTTAAACATTTTTAATACAGTTTTCCTTTAATTTATTGGAATGTGGTTGATTATTATGCCCCTGTCATGTTGAAATGTCACGCATAATTACACTGAAATTATGAAAATTTCACACATCGTAATCTGAAACCTTGGCAGCTATGCTAAGTCTACCACACACAGCACATTTGAACATCTCAAAATTCCATTCCACAGAACTCTAATATAAATGATGTAACCCTACAACATTCCATACCACATAATTGCAATCCTAAAAATTAAAAAACACATATTTCCACTTCACGCCATACCACATAATTCCACATCACATAATAACATTCCACACAACTTAATACCACTCCAAACCACATAATTATACTCCACACAACACAATTCAACTACACATAATTCCACTTCAACCTATATAATTATACTTCACACAACATATTTACACTCCACTCTGAAACACATAATTACCCTCCACAAAATACAACTCTGCAACATGCTGCATAATTCCACTCCGCACAATTATACACCACACAATGCCACATAATTCCACACGTCACACAATTCATCCCCACACAATTCATCACACAACATAATTACACTACACATAATACCACTCAGCACCACGTAGCAGCATTCCTAATACCACTCAATATAATTTTCACTCAACAGCGCACACTTCCACGTCAAACAAATTGAACTCTACACATTTCCATTCCACACCACATAATTCAACAAACTACATAATTCAAACCAACAACACAATTACACAACACATACATCTAATCTACACCACAAAATTCCACATCATGCTACAATATTTAACAGCACACCACATAAGTAAATAACACTACACTCTACAGCACACAATACCATTGCAGATAATCTCTCTCCAAAACACCCAATCCCACTCCATGACACACAATCCCACTCCACATAATTCTAGTTTACTCAATCCCACAAAATGTCTATCCACATAATTACACTACACACCATGCCACATTATTTCACTACACATATCCAATCCACACAACACAATTCCACAGATAACTATTCCAATCCAAACCATATATGACTTGCATATATGCAAATGCATATATTGCAAAACCATATATTGCAAATGCTTGTTTACCTTCAAATGGGTCCCAGCAGATCCTGTTCCTGGAGGGAGCTGCAATCCTTCTCGGGCCCCTGTCAGCTCTCCTCTGTGCTGCCTCACCCAAAGCTTCTCAGAGGCTGTGCCCTGTGGAGAATGCTGCCTCTGGGGGCCCCCACCCCCATCCTTGTCAGGGTCCTGAACAGTGCCCCCCCCTGTGATGAATGCTGTCTCTGGGGCCCCCACCCTTCATAGGGTCCTGAGCAGTGCCCTACCCTGTGGGGAATGCGGTCTCTGGGGCTCCCACCCTTCTCAGGGTCCGACTCCTGAGCAGTGCCCTGCCCTGTGGGGAATGCTGTCTCTGGGGCCCCCACCCCTACCCTTCTCAGGGTCTGACTTCTGAGCAATGCCCCGCCCTGTGGAGAATGCTGTCTCCGGGGCCCCCACCCTTCTCAGGGTCTGACTCCTGAGCAGTGCCCTACCCTGTGGGGAATGCTGTCTCTGGGGCTCCCACCCTTCTCAGGGTCCGACTCCTGAGCAGTGCCCTGCCCTGTGGGGAATGCTGTCTCTGGGGCCCCCACCCCTACCCTTCTCAGGGTCTGACTTCTGAGCAATGCCCCGCCCTGTGGAGAATGCTGTCTCCGGGGCCCCCACCCTTCTCAGGGTCTGACTCCTGAGCAGTGCCCTGCCCTGTGGTGAATGCTGTCTCTGGGGCCCCCACCCTTCTCAGGGTCAGACTCCTGAGCAGTGCCCCGCCCTGTGGGGAATGCTGTCTCTGGGGCCCCCCACCCTTCTCAGGGTCTGACTCCTGAGCAATGCCCTGCCCTGTGGGGAATGCTGTCTCTTCTGGGGCCCCCACCCTTCTCAGAGTCCGACTCCTGAGCAGTGCCCTGCCCTGTAGGGAATGCTGTCTCTGGGGCCCCCACCCTTCTCGGGGTCTGACTCCTGAGCAGTGCCCTGCCCTGTGGGGAATGCTGTCTCCTCTGGGGCCCCCACCCTTCTCAGGGTGTGACTCCTGAGCAGTGCCCTGCCCTGTGGGGAATGCTGTCTCTGGGCCCCCCACCCTTCTCAGGGTCGGACTCCTGAGCAGTGCCCTGCCCTGTGGGGAATGCTGTCTCCTCTGGGGCCCCCACCCTTCTCAGGGTCTGACTCCTGAGCAGTGCCCTGCCCTGTGGGGAATGCTGTCTCCTCTGGGGCCCCCACCCTTCTCAGGGTCTGACTCCTGAGCAGTGCCCTGCCCTGTGGGGAATGCTGTCTCCTCTGGGGCCCCCACCATTCTCAGGGTCCGACTCCTGAGCAGTGCCCTGCCCTGTGGGGAATGCTGTCTCCTCTGGGGCCCCCACCCTTCTCAGGGTCTGACTCCTGAGCAGTGCCCTGCCCTGTGGGGAATGCTGTCTTCTCTGGGGCCCCCACCCTTCTCAGGGTCTGACTCCTGAGCAGTGCCCCGCCCTGTGGGGAATGCTGTCTTCTCTGGGGCCCCCACCCTTCTCAGGGTCTGACTCCTGAGCAGTGCCCTGCCCTGTGGGGAATGCGGTCTCTGGGGCCCCCACCCTTCTCAGGGTCCGACTCCTGAGCAGTGCACTGCCCTGTGGGGAATGCTGTCTCTGGGGCCCCCACCCCATCCTTGTTCTGGGCGGGCTCTGGCTCTGACTGAAGAGAAACATTGTAACTTTGTTTCTCTTCAGTCCTGGGCCAGCTCCTGCAGGCTGCTCAAGAGAGAGGAGCAAGCCTCTCTAGGGGGCCCCCTTCATTTACCGCAGGGGGCCCCCTCCTCCCCCCACTGGCTGTGGTTATGCCCCTAGCAAGGTGCAAGGCTGAAGGGTCCCCAGGCTTCCTGCACCAAGTCCCTCTGTGTGCCCCCCCTTAATCACACAGTTCTACCATCTCTCTCTCTCCCCTCTGCATTGCTTCTTCCATTGAACTGCCCTTTAACCTCTCCTGGTTGCCGCTCCTTTCTGCACTCCAGCTCTGGGGGTCTTTCCTTCCAGGCCTCTTGAGCTGTCAAGAAACTAAAGCTAATAAATTGAAACTGTTTCTTTTTTCCCAGGCTCTTCAGAGCACTGCTACCTGCTGGTTAGAAAGGCTGAAGTTAAACAGACCTGATGAATTCATTGCTCAGGCCTGTGCTTCAGCACTCACTTCAGTGTGGGGCCGAGGGGCCCCCTTAAAATGTAGGGAAGCCTGGGGGCCTTCCCCCCTTTCCCCCCCCCACCGCGGGGGCTGCGGGGGGGGGGGGCTTTGTTATGTCCCTGTCTCAAGGGGTATGCAGTCAGTAGTTTTAAAAGCACTGCAAAGTTCCTTGATTAATCTGCAGTTTTCGGGCAACAATGAAAATGACAAGATATCAGCGGTGATTAACGTACTTGCTGTAGAGAGATGGAAGTTTTGCTGCAGAGAACGTGTACCAGGCATTAAAAAAAGCAGTAATTTATGTGCATAGCTCAGTGGGTTACTGCTTTTGTCACAGAGATTCTTTTGTTACTGTGCAGTTCATAAATTACAATCATAATCTTAATCTAACACAGTGAGCTTTGAACTGCCATCAACGAGCTGCATGCAAACTGCATGGTACAAGTTAGTAAGTTATGATATTTTCCCATTCTTTCATTATCTTGATGCTGCTCAAAAGGTTTGTTTGGGTAGAACTAAATTCTTATCAGTCAAGTCAACGTTAACCACTATGTTATGTTCTGAATCCTGAGTTTGTGCTACTCCACACCAAGCACTCTTAAAAAAGCCTACCAGAGTGGAAGACATGTGATTCCTACACCTTGTAGTCCCCTTTGCCTTTATCATTTTCTATACACTGGTCTACACAAATATTATTCGTTGTCTCTGTATGTGTGTGATGTAAAGTGCCATGACACCCTACACTAACAAATGAAATACATGTGACAGAGGGTCTATGGAGAGGCGCTGTTGGAAGGTGATAGTGAGGGAATCATTGAAGAGCCCCAACAAAGATTGTTTTATCCTAGTGCACAGTAAGGGATGTAAGATCTGCGTTTGATATCTGTCAAATTCCGATCATACTCATGGTCCTCACTACAGTTTCTTCTTGCCCTCAGCATCTCAGCAAAAGGAATTGAACTCCCTATAAATACTTCACTAAGAATTTAAAATCCAAGAAAATGTTCCGCACAGAAGAACCCAAAAATAAACAATAGTAAATACTCACCAGGGAAGAGCAGTCAACAGCGTAGCAAGGGGGTTCCAATAACACAAGTATCTCTACATAGGGAATGAAACAAAAGCACTGCTGAAATATTTAATGACAAGATTGGTTTTTAGCACTAACGTTCAGTTATAATTGTATAATTGAAAGCTATATAAGTTATATATTTAAAAGAAGACAAGTATGTGTTTTCAAGAAAGAAATACTTGAGAGGAAATGATTTCAACAAACATAGAAGAGGAGCTAAAACAGTTGTCTTTGGGGGTCGGTTAATGTTACTTTAAAGATTAAACGTTTTTTGTATTTATTTTTGTAAAGATTGTCATACAAGTAATTATAAAAACAGTCTGAGTACATCAGTTGTTAAAGCGCTTTAGTTACAGTTCATCACATTACAAAAAAGGCAGCCAAATCAAAAAGGTGCAGAATAGAAATAATCCAGAAGATTACAAAAAGGCAGTCTCTTCTTGTCTCTCCTGATCTCCTTTCCCCCTTGGAGCACTTTGAGTCTCTAGATATTAACAATTGAGACTGAAGAGGTTCTAGAAGTGGCATTGGGAAAAAGTCTGCAATCTGCTCCTGTGAAAGTTTGGAATCTCTACTGTGCCCTCTGACAATAACATCAGAGGTACCTTATTACAGTTAATAATGATATCTTCCAAATGGGAAGAGGTAAATCGTTCATGCTTGGTGTCTTTGGAATTGAAATGAAAAATCCTCTTTTGTGGTAAAGTCAGATTTTGAACTCCAATTTTGGAAACGTCACTTTTAGAAATTTGAAATTTTTCTTGGTGAGAAGGACTGGATCTGCAATTTGTACCCAGGACCACCAGAGTGACTACAAGGGCTAGTTTCTTGTAACCAGCACCTGGACTCTGCCATCTGTGAGTCTGACCCTGCCAAGTGGTGCTACCTCATTCCTGGGTCCTTGGAAGTGGGCCACAGGGTGGCTTGTCAGTCTATCTGTGGATCCAGCAGAACCAATACATCACTTCTGCTACAAGGATTCTTCCAACGCAAGGCCCTACATAGACCTCGCAGGCCAGCAGGCTAATCAGAACCTCCACTGTGTGAGGCAACCACACCGCAGGCCCTCACAATGCAAGACTTATGTTGATGGCAGCCTTGAAGACGATGCAGGACTTCACATCACAAGCCCCAGTCTCTTCTGAACCAGCCGATGCGTGAAGCATCCTTGATGTAGGACTTTGCATCAGTAGCTTCCCTCATCAACGGCCTCCACAATGATGCACGACCTTGCATTGTAGTCTTGCAGCTCCCCAGAATCGCCACTGCGCAACACATCTCCAACCCGCACCTCACATCGCCTAGGCTGTGGACATATCCTCGACATGGCACATCACAACTCTATGCAACCAGGATTTAAGGTACTTTTGTTCAGTGGGCCTAACAGGATCCCTGTAGCCGTCCCGTGCTCCATCACGTTTGCCTGAAATTGTGACTTTTCTCCGGTCTGGCGCGGCTAGATATCCACAGTTGCCGCTTTGTAATTTCTGGTGCTATTTTCATTGACACTCCTTAAAATTGTATATATCTGGTTCTACTGATTGGATGTTTGTAATTTTGGTTATGTTTTATTGATTACAATCTACTCTAGTGTTCTAAGTTGGTGTGGGATCCTTCTTGTGTTGTGTTTCACTTCATTACTGTTTGAAGTGTTGCACAAATACTTTACGCGCAGGCTCTGAGTTAAGCCTGAGTGCTCTGTCAAAATCTATTCAAGGGTTGAGCACAGGTTAATTTAGGGTTTGCTTGTGACTTCACCCTGACAAGGATTATGGTTGCTGCTTGAGAATGGCTGCTGCTTGAGTAGCGTTTCACCCCCCCCCATCCCTCAGCCAGCAACTCAATTTCTTACAACTGTGCTATAAAAGAAACTTTTAGCCGTATTTTTTAATGTTATTGCTCATCAAACGTACATTAGAACATACCAACATTTCCTAAAAAAATGTGCGTAGAGCAGAATGCTAAATCATATAAGGTTTTAGCCAATAGTACGGGACCAATGTGCTCTAAAATGTCACAGAGTTCCAACTAAATCATGGGGGTGAAGATCCCAGTCTCCTTGTATAGTTGATGGTCAGCCAAAAACCCTGTGTCTTCTGTCAATCAATTGGGAAATTATGGCTATGTCCCCCTGACAGTGATGTGTACATTGGAGTAAGCATGGTGGACTCATCTTCTTCATTGCAAAAATGGTCCCTCCTATTCCTGCTACAGCAGGAGAAAGACACACTTTTTTCAGGCAATCCTGTCACCAGTGCCATGTAGCACCTGGGTCTAAGGGTATAGCTTCCCAGCTGCTTAAGGCTGGGGCCTGCCTTGGTAGCCCCCATTAGACCCTCCTCCTCCCCTCCACCAAGTAAATTGAGTGCATTTCTACCCAACTTATCTTCTTCATTCAGAACTCTTTTCACTATTTCACAGCTATAGCAGCTCTGAAATCCTTCTCCTATTTCTCCTTTCGCCAAACCCGACATTCCCTCCTCCCATTACCACATAACAGGCACCTCCTACTCCTTCCTTGGCCTAACTGGCACTTGAGGATGAGACCTGCTCAAGTGGCTACCTCTAAGCCCTCTTCCTTACTGCCCCCCTTCTTAACTGACGCCGTGACCACATGTCCCCTGAGTGCCTCTCCACCAAATTCTCTTCAACACATACTGTTAGGGTGAGCACCTGTCCATTATAAACATGTACCGTCCCATTACTTCAGACAAATGTCCATTGTCCGTAAACAATTGTATTACCGACTGTGTTCTTTGTAATTTGACAGCAACTTCTTGACAGCCAGTCATGTGGCTGTAAACATCATCCATTGACAGCTGTGTGTGAATTATAGTGGATCTAGGATATGCTTTTAAATCACCCAGGAGATAAGCTTATAAATCACCCAGGCAGTCCCAGCAATCTCCACACAGCTTATTCCGTAGTCCATGTTTGGCGCTTGGGTTACTTGAGGACATCCAACCCTGTCTTCGTTCTCCCTTGTTTTCTGGCGATGAGGCGATGACCACTGTACTCAGGTCCTGCAACCAGATAAGTGAAGCATGACTCCTCCAGTCTTGCCCTGCCTGGACTCCAGGAGCACCACTGCTTGGTGTGTGGAGTTAAGCTCTGAATACTGCCACCCAAATACTTCCAATCTTCAGAGAGGAAGAAGCTACCTCAGTTTCTCATCATTCCCTCTTGCTCTGGCTGCACCAAGCAGAGCAGGCTGGAGAGCACAGTGCAGGAGTAATCCGCTATCTTCAAGAAAAGTACAAAGCCAGACACTGGATTATGTTTCTCCCCTTCTATACCTACTTATAACCTTTCCTTCTTAATTCCTTTTGTTGCTCTACCATCCCTCATGTTGGGGCCTATTTACAAACTGCATTTTGTAGTACATAAAGTAGTGCTACTACTCAAGTATTACAAAACGGTATTCAAAAAGCCAACTACGAAGACGTCTGCCTCTCCTCCTCAGATGCATCCCTAAAACTGACTTTTTGTCTTGAATTTTGACCTTTTGTCCTTAATTTTAGCTACTTCCCAGAATTTGGCTACATGCCAGGTGGTCACCCTACCTGCAAGACTGATTCTGACAATTCTTCTCACCTGTTCTTTAAGCTGATGTTCCACCCTGCTGTTCCCACTCACTTTAAGGCCGGGAGAATGCCATTTTTAATTGCTGCATTAGCATTACACATTTGTTCTTGAGCGCAGCTGATGAGGTTTTCTAGAGGTCCACTTTGTCCCTTTTGCTCTGATCTCCCTGTCACGTTGATAACATTTTCCTCTGTCACATTGCCAGTGGGTGAACTGGATGCAGCACCAATGAGGTTGCTGTGACAGGCAAATATGGGTTATTTTCTAGCAACTTCTGTTGACATTGAAACATTACTTATAAGGTTCCAGTGGAAGACTTCTGAGTGTAGAGAGGGTGCTAGGGAGGAAAATAGTTATTGTGAAGATTGGTGGTAATGTGTTCTACTATCACTAGAGAAAATGTAACATACCATCGGTAGCTCTTTTTCTGGTAGAGACTCTATCTAACTGCAGAATATCCCTCAGGCAGAAGACTGGATCCGAAAAATCTTGATCAGATACTTTGCAGGTCGATGTTGTCTGCAGTGATATCGCAGTGCCCATATTTGTGCCATTCCCGGCACGCTGACATCCGTATTTTTGTGACTATTTCCATGCCAAAAATGCAGAGCCACATAAAAAACTATGTTGAATACGTGTGCAGTGTCTAGCAGGATCTTTTAGGTGAAGAGTCCAGTTTGCAGAGCGAGGAAGAAGGGAGGATCAGTGAGGACTCTGCATTTAGATAGTCTCTACCATAAAAAGTGTTACTGAAGGTAAGTAACTTGTTCTTCTGAAAGAGACTTCTAAGTGCAGATTCCTCACCTTAGAATAAATACCTAAGCAGTACATCAGTGGAGGAGGGTCAGCGAACTAGTTTAAACCAAAAAGTCCTGGAGGACGAAGGGGGCGAAATGCACGTCTCGATGTACTTGACTGTCCAAGCAGTAGTACTTCGTGAATGTGTTAAGTGATGCCCATGCCGGCTTGGCAGGTATCCATGACAGGTACCATGCATGCCAATGCAGTAGTAGCAGCCTTGGCCCTGGTAAGATGGACTCGCAAGCCCTTAGGAGGCTGTTTATTAGCTAATGCGTAGCAGATCATAATGCAGAGTACAATCCATCGAGTGATGGTCTGTTTCGGTACAGCCTTGCTCTTCTGCACTCCAGCGAACCCGATGAAAAGCTGATTCTCCACCCAATGGTCCTTGGTGTGAATGATGTTGAAAGAGAGAGCCCTTTCAAGGACCAGGTGATGGATTCTTTCCTTCTCCTTAGAGGGATGAGGTGGAGTGAAAAAAGTAGGCAACGTGATGCTCTGACCAACAAAAAGGGTGGGACTACCTTTGGCAGGAAAGAGGCATGTGTTCGAAGGACCAGTTTGTCAAGGAAAAGCTTGTGTATGGAGGGTGAACCAACAGAGCTTGAAGCTCACTGACTCTTCTGGTTAATGTAACGGCCACTAGGAAGACTGCCTTGGTGGTCTAGCGCTGCAGAAAATAGTTGTGAGAACACATGAGAAATCTGAGGATCAGATTAGGGTCCTACTGGGGCATCACAAGATGGGTTGGAGGGAACAAATGTTGTAAACCGTTAAGGAGACAAGTCACAACTGACAACGATGAAGAAAGGAGGTCCACATGATGTGAGGAACACCAAGTCAGGAACTTATACCAACGGTAGGCATATAGGCCCACATGCATCAACAATGCCATTTGCGATTCCTTATTAGCGAAAAATAAGGATTCGCTAATAAGGAATTGCAAAAGGCTATGCATGAAGAAATCGCTAAAAAAATTGTGATTTCTTAATATTCCTTAATTGAGACATCGCAAATTGCGAGTCGCAATTAAGGAATGAGGCCCATAGGAATGAATGGGAAGACATTCTCAATTAGCGAATCGCAATTTGCGAATCACAAATTGAGAATGCAATTTCAAGGGTGTAGGGGGGTCCAAAGGACACCCTGCTGCACCCCTGAAATTGATCTGTGCACATATGTTGCACACACACATGCCCTTAGAGCATGTGTGTGCGCAACATGAAACTTTGAAAAATGCACAAAAGTGCATTTTTCAAAGTTTTTGCAAATTACCATGAAGTTGAACTTCATGGTAATTTGCTACTCCTAGTAGCAAAATCGCAAATTTTTTTACTTTGATGCATTGCATTTAAGGAATCTCAATTTGGGATTCCTTAAATGCAATCGCAATTTAAGGAATCTCAATTTAGAGATTCCTTAAATTGCGATTTTTGCATTTGGGATGATGCATCCCAAATGCAAAAATACCTTTCGCAAAGGGGCAGATTCTGAGAATCTGCCCGTTTGCGACCGGTTTTTAGCTTGATGCATGTGGGGGATATAGTCTTAGTGGAGGGACAGCAGGCTGCCAACTCACCTGTTGCCGCTTAATCTCCATGGATGAAGATGGAGAGTGCGCAGGTTAGAGTGCCGGACCTTCTCCTGTTGTTGCTACAGGAGATCTTCCAAAGGGACAGCCTGACCGGAGGATCAATGCTCATGCTCAGGAGTTCAGGATACCATACTCTCCATGCCCAGTCAGGAGTTACTTGGATGACTTGGGCCTGGTCGGTCATGATCTTCCTGAGAACTCACGGCACGAGTGGTGTCAGGGCAAAAGGCGTACAGGAGTCCTGAATCCCATTCATAGTAGAATGCGTTTTCGAGTGAGAGCCACATTGGAAAGTCCAACGCGCAGAAGTACTGGCATTGCACATTCTCTGCAGTGGTGACCAGATCAATCCAAGTTTCTCCCCTGTCTTGGAAGAGACTTTGCACCACCTCTTGATGTAGTTGCCATTCGTGATCCACAAAGCATCGTTGGCTGAGTCCATTTGCCCTGGCATTCAGTGAGCCCGCTAGGTGTTGTACAACTAGGAAGGTGTCATGGTGCTCAAGCCAAATTCAGAGATGCAAAGCCTCCTGGCACAGGGTCCAAAACTGCACCCGTCCTGTTTCTTGCAATACCACATGGAGGTGGTTTGTCTGTGAACACCTGAACCAGCCTTCCCTTGATGCATGGGAGGAAGGCTTTAAATGCCAATCAGACAGTTCTTAACCTCAGAAGATTGATTTGGCCACCAGAGACCAGAGTCTTCTGATCTCCACCTCTCCCAGGTGGCAGCTCCAACCCAGAAGTGATGTATCAGTCACCCCGGTGAGCTTTTGGTGTGAGAGGGAGAGGAGTCTGCTGCTGATTCAATTGTGGTCCATTAGTCACCACCACACATCTCTTGCAGTCTCCAACGAACTCTGGACCAGGTAGGAGAGATTTCTGCTTTTTTAAATCAAGTCAATTCATTTGCCTCTGTTTCAGGTTACAAATTAAACAAAGGTAAATGTGAAATTTTACCTCTTACCAAATTCACTTATAAATCTGACTTCATTTCTTCCGGCTTTACGTGGAATCCTAATTGCATCAAGTATTTGGGTCTTCATTTCACCCCCACTCTTTCAGGTACGGTTTCCCGCTGTATGGATGAATGCATTAAAAAGTTGACAGATCTTACCACTAAATGGCACCCCTTATATCTTTCTTGGTGGGGTAGGTTGGATACGATCAAGATGATGCTCTCCCCCTTGGTCTTATTTTTGATTTCCAACATTCCTTTTTCTATTCCTTTATTCCATTTCAAGAAAATTAACTCCATCTTGTCTTCATTTTTATGGGGTTGCAAGAAGGCTCGTATGTCTTTATCTAAGTTAATAAGACCAAAGGAGGAGGGTGGGGTGAATTTTCCAAATTTTTCTTTGTTTCATAAATCTTTTTTATTAAATCAAGCTTCTAGATGGCTCGATGTTTCTCCTAATTTCTCTCCCCTATGGACAACACTGGAATCGGAATACATTTCTCCCTTCTCTTTCCTAGAATACCTCTCTTTTTCTCGTTCACCACAATCTATTTCTACTCCAATTCTCAAATATATCTTAAAAATTCTACAGCCTCCTTTGATCTCCTCCTTTCACGATCAAACCATATGGCACAACTCTTCGATTTTAATAAATAATAAGCCTTTCTTCTGGAAGTCATGGAGAAATCGTGGTCTTATATGGGTACGTCAATTATTTCATCAATCATGTATTCTCCCATTTTCAGTTGTTGCAGAATCCTTCCGTCTCCTTTCTTCCTTTCGCACCAATTATCTCAGATTAACACAAACACTTCAATCTGCATTTGATTTGCATATCCGGCTATCCTCTACATCACTTCAAGAGTCTCCTAGCATATCTCAACTACGAACTTTACTTACTAAAGGATCCAGGGCGTCAAAAATATATTCTTTCTTACATGCTCCAACATCACCACGCACCAAGACAAAGGTAGAAGAGGCATGGGAAGTTGACATGGGCCTTTCATGGCCTGTAGATCTTTGGGATAGACTATGGGTTAAATTGCGAAAATCATCTAGGGCTGCAAATACTATTCAGACTCTATTTTTCATCTATAATCGACTCCTACTTTCCCCATTAACACTTAGTAAAAGATATCCTGCCCTATCTCACGCTTTTTGGTCTTGCTCAACTCCTCAGGCAGATCTACTACACATGCTTTTCAATCGCAATCTGGTTCACCGGTTTTGGGTTCAGGTTTGGTCTTAAATCAACAAAATCTTCTCCACTACACATCCGTTTTATATATCCCATATTTTTTTAGGTAGTGTTTCATCTATTTGGAACCCTTACAATATTGATATAAAAATAATTGACTTACTTCTTGCAGTAGCTTTTCAGCAAATTACCAAATCTTGGAAAGACTCCACTAAACTCTCTTATCAGGCTTGGTGGTATGCTGTGTGCTATAATCATAGATTAGATACAACATATGTTTATCCACCTATTTTAGCCCAAAACGAAAGCAGTTATGGGATCCGGTTACTTCATTTTTTGATTCTTGTGCCCTTCGTTCTCTGCCTAAATCTCCCTTTCAACAAGAAGTTGCTAAACCTCCTTGAGTTCCTCTCATTGTATTATCTTTTTTCCTTTTCATAATATTTACAAAATTGCTATGTTGTTTATTATTATATTTCAAAGTAATGTATTACTCTTTTTCTCCTAGCTGGCATTTTTCTTTTTTCTTTTTGTATTCATCTGTTTTTGATTTTTGATTCTCGTTCTCATGTGTTTCATTTATTCTTTCTGTATCAATTTCATGCATTCGTGTATTTAAATTGTTTATATGACTTTTTCAAACCTTTCAATAAAGCTTATTTTGAACTTTAAAAAAAAGGAGAGATTTCCATGATGTTGAACACACTGGGACTTCAGATCTCACTGCAGAGCCCACATATGCTATCTAGCATGCTTCACCAGCAGGATGGAGGAGGCCAACAGACCCAGCAACCTCAGGGTCAGTCTCACCGAAATCCAGGATTGAGGCTGAAACATCTGTATGATAGCCCTAATATCCTGGATTCTCAGCCTCAGGCTTGGAACTGTACTCTATATAGAATGCCCTCCGTGAGAGGGAGTGTCTGAGAAGGAGTGAGGTGTGACTTTGGATTGTGGATAGCAAACCCCAGTGGGTGCTAAAGGTTTGCTATAATCTGGAGGTGGGTGACGACTGCCTGGAACGAGCCTGTCTTCCTCAGCCAGTTGTCAATGTAGTAGAATACTAGACCCCGACTTCCGAAGATGTGCTGCAACCACCGCCATCACTTTCCTGAACACCTGAGGGACACAGGTGAGGCCAAAGGAGAGCAAACTGGAAATGCTTGTGGTCCCCGTGAACTGCAGGTAACACCTGATAGCCTTCAGGATGGGAATGTGGATGTATGCATTTCGCAAGTCCAACGCTACCATTAAGTATCCAGTGTCTATGGCAGAAAGAACCGGAGCTAATGTGAGCATCTTGAATTTGTTTTTCCACACAAAGGCATTGAGCATCCTCAATTTTTCTTTCCACAAAAAGGTATTTAGAGGGCGCAGATATAGCAGGGGACTCAGTCCTCGGGCCTTTTTTCGGCACAAGGAAGTAATGAGAATAGCAACCACGCCCTATCTCTGGTGCTGTTAACTTCTAAATAGCTCTCTTGGCAAAGATAGCCGGTGCTTCCTGAAGGAGCAAGGAGAAATGGACCTCCATCACCCTTTCTAGGGATGGTGGCAAGGGAGGAGGTGTTGCCACGAAATGGAGGGCGTAACCCTTCTGCACAATTTGCAGCACCCACTTTTTGGAGGTTATGTTCCTCCATAGGGGAAGGCAGTGCTGGATGCTGATCCAACAGGGTGACAGTGGAGAGTGAGGGCCTTGCTATAGCTCCTTGGAGGCTGCAGCAGCTTGAGGGGTGGGGAACTGGACTGCGTGCTGGGTATGACTTCAGATCCTTGATGCCAGCCACGAAAAGACTGGACAGCCTGCTGGGTTGGGGGGTAAGGCTGGTATTGCGGATGCCTATAGGTGCCTCTATCACAGTGGCAGAAGTGGCAAAAACTGGTCAAGTGCAATATCGGCTTTGTCACCAAATAGGTGTGAGCGATCAAATGGCATGTCAATGAGGGATGCTTGAACATCCCCTAAAGACACAGTAGACCATAACCAGATGTGGCGGCAAAGGGCCACCACAGAGACCATGGCCCAGCAAAGGGAGTCTGTGGTGTCCAGTCCACACATGATGGTAAACTTTGCTTCGTCCCGTCCATCCACCAAGGCTTGGTTGAGTATTGTGCAGCCCTCTTCAGGGAGTGAGGGCAGCAGCTGCACAACCGAGTCCCATAGAGCATGGGGTTATCGGCCCAAGAGGCAAGCAGTGTTCATTGACCCCAAGTCCAAGATAGTGGAAGGGAAATATTCTCTTTCCAAAAGTATCAGGTCTCTTAGATTTCCTATCTGGTGGGGTGGAAGGCAACGCTTTTGGGTTGACATTGGCTGTGGAAGCCTGTACCACCAGGCTCTCCAGGGAGGGATGTCGGGAGATGAAGACTGGGTCTTCCAGGGAGGGACAGTACCAACGGTTGATAATGCGATGCATGGAAGCCCTCATGGAGGGTTTAGCCCAGAAGAGCGTTAGTGATCTCAGTCCTCAATGAAGCACCTCAGGCAAGATGTTGGGGTTAACCTCGACTGCTGGCAGTTGTAGATCCAAGCCCTCCACTGCCCTGCTCATCACAGTGGAAAAGGGTACATCTTCCTCCAAAACAGGTCCAAGAGGGGAAAGCATGCCAAAGTCTGGGGAGATTTCCATGCCGCTGGCATCACACAGATCATCATGCCAGTTGTCATCTTGATTAGGGTCACCCTCAAAAGGGCCATACCCCACTTCCTCATCGCACCACTCAGGGATAAAGGGCCTGTCCACAGGTGGCAAATCCAGAGGTTGGTATGGTTTGGAGAGCACCAGAGTTGACGTCGAGCAGTGTTGAGGTGGCCACGACTCGGAGTCAGAAATTGGAATGGGCTCATCGACTAGCTGGAAAATTGAACAACCTCCCCTAACCAGGGTACAACACAACAACTGACCTCCCAATGGCAAGATACTCACCCTAGAGTAATACATGTACACCACATGGATACTGACCGTGGAAAAACACACAACCTCCCCTCAGTAGGGTACACCACAGGGTACTCACCCTTAGAATTGATAAGGGGCAATGACTACCCCGACAACCTCCCCAAATAAATGGGTACACTCTACATACAAAGACTAAGTCGAGACACACACCGTCAAAAGGTACACACACTTGAAGTGCAAACTGACTTTGAAGAGTCCACGCACCCACAACTTCTTCTAAGAAACCACACATCCATAAAGAATAGATACATAAACGCAAACAGAATGTTGTAAAAAAATAAAACTGCATAGTAACCAATTACAAAACCAGTTCCTTAACCACTTGATGAACGACATCTCAACCAAACCCAATTGTGATGGAACGTGTTCAGCTTTATGGCCGGAGAAGGAACTCCATGAAACCACCTCATCATCGCAGTGAAGAGTTATGTCCCTAAACAGAACCCACTTGGCAAACTTGATGGAAGAGGAGAGCGCAGCAAACTGAACAGGAGACAGTCACCAAGTCCCTCGATGAAAATACATATATGCTGCACTCGGTCCAAAATTTCAAACGCAGGAAACGTGGCTGGCACAAAGAGAACATTGCACCAGATTATAATATGAGCCACAAGCAACCACAAGATGGCGGCACGCTTTTGACGCGGCGCAGGGTGGCTCAAGGCACGTTTGTGCACTTGCGCGTTGATAGGCAGCTGGGATCCAGAAATGCCAGGACGTCACAAAGGAGAAGATGCAGGCATCACGAGACCGGTAAGACTGTGACCGGTAAAGGTGTGCGCGCGGAGAGGCTCGTGACTTGTTTGAAAGGCAGCGGTTCACCTGCCATGAAGCAAATTGCATCACAAGTGCACAATATAGAGAAAAATGCCCCCCCACTCACCGGCAAAACACAGTCCAGATTCCTCAAACACGCGCGCCGGCTCTCCAGAGATGCAGCCCGTGTGCAGAGTCTTGAATCCAAAAGCCATGCTCAACATGAAGGGGGTCCCCTCTAGGGCACAAAACGGCAAAGTGCACATACCACAGCAAAAACACACAGTCTCTGCCCCCACAAACATGCGCAAGTGCCCACCCTAGATAGCGTAACGTTCCTCTCAGAAAGTTCCTCAAGTTCGCTGCAGTCGTCACTGATTCTGCCAGAATACCAGCTTGAATGAGCACTTATGTAGTGCTCACTGGGGAGAAAAACATATGCTGCTAGTTAGAATACACCGCTATCCTCCTCAGGTGTAGCTTGCCAATATCTGCCAATCACTCCAGACTTAGTTGAAGATGCTGATTTTAGATCCAGATACCTCAGTAGATCACTGATGAAGTAGATGAAACCTACTGTTATATACCATGACGCTTCCCACTCAGAATGAAGGCCAGATGAAATAGATAAACACCGCAGGCCTCAGGGAAGAGCGTTGCTGGAGAGACTTTTCCCAGACAGCAGAAGGGTGACAGCAGGCCCATCAGTAACAAACGCCCAGGTTGCAGGCTGTCCAGATAGTACAGGACACTGGTGGTGCTAGCCGGGGTGTTACTTTTGGGTTTCAATTGACGTTGTGAAAGTCTTTAATGTCTTTAGTTCCTTGTCCTTTAGTTCCTTGGTTCCTTAGTTGTCCTTTCTCCTTACTCCACGCGTAGGTTCAAGATCGTCACCAAATTGTAGTATAGGAAGATTCACAGTCCAGCTGTATAAGTAGATAATCCGTTATTGTAGATTTCTTCTAGGATAGGTAAGTAGGAGAAGATAGCAAGTATAGATAAAACCCCACCAGGAGCAAGCTCCAAGCAGCTCAGCCTGGGTTGACCAACTGACACTGTGAGCACAGAGAGACACCCAGGCATTCCATGATGTCATGGTACATTTTATACAGTGGAGAACAGTAGAGAAGTAATTTACTACAGGTAGCCCCCCCCGGATCGGCACTGCTGGCACCGAAAGAAAGGCACTGATGTCAGCGCGCCTGGGTGGCACATATATTGTCACATGAATGTGGAGCCGACCAATGCCACCTGTCAGCGGGGTAGTGCTTAAAATGTTCCGGTTCCAGTCTGACGCTTGGGGAATATTTTAAGGTGAGGAATCTGACGTTAGACGTTTGTATCAGAATGTGCTGTTATTCTTAGAATTCAGGGGAGATGAAGGTTTTTTCTGTTTAAGAATAGTTTGCCCTGAGAAATGAATTCTGTCTTGTACAACCTGTATGGATTAGATTGCGCAAAGGATATTAAGAGTGGTTTTACTGTCTCTTCAAGTGCAGAGAAATCGTCAGTAGTAAATCTCACTGAAGGGATGGGAAATGGGAGGAACACGTTTCAGTTAACCTTGTAAGTTTGAGAGAGCCCACAAAAAAATAAGGGGGTCATTAGGATGGCGGACGGACTTGCGTCCGTCCGCCACCCCTGAGTTTGAGGGACCGTCCGCATGGGCAGCGGCGGTCCCTCCATAGCAAGTAGGATGTGACCGCCACCCTGGCGGTCACATCCTGTATGTTTTACATTGCGGCGGATGCTGCTTGAAGCAGCATCCGCCGCAATGCAAAAAACGAAAGGTGTGCATTTGCATGCACAAAGCGGCAGGCACCGCGTGGTGCCTGCCGCTTCGTGCACGCAAGGGCAGGGGGGTACCATAGGTACCCCCCATGTGCACCCCCCACGCAACCTTCACCCAGGGGGCCCGCAACGGGCCCCCAAAGTGACTGTCCGTATGCTTTTCCACGGCGGAAAAGCCGCCGCGGAAAAGCATGACTCACCCTGCATCCTAATATGGCTGGCGGTGTCTGATAGACACCGCCAGCCATGTTATTGCTTTTCCGCCGTGGTCGCCTTCCGACCACGGTGGAAAAGCGGCGGACGGATTGGGAGACCCACCAGCCATCCTGATTTGGCGGTGGGTCTTTCAGGCCTCCTCGGCGGATTTCCCGCATACTCCGGGCCGGCGGTGGCTTCCGCCGGCCCGGAGTATGCAGGAAATCCGCCATCCTAATGACCCCCTTAATGTTGAGGCATTCACAGACTGAAATCTAACCCTTTCACACCCTGGAAATAGTTAAAGATTTACTCCAGATAAGAGGTGGAGTAACTACCTTCCCAGGATGGGAAGGAGAACGGTTTTGATGGGGTAGTAGTAGTAGGGGAAGGGTTTTCTCCAAGGAGGAAATGTTTTTCGTGCATAGAAAATAATGAAATGTGCTTTTTCACATGTGGCTTCCCTTTCCATTGTGCGGGATAGTATACTATGTGCAATTCTGCACAGAATAGTCACATTACAGGTGCAATAGTACGCCTTGAAATATGCGCCTAGCGCTGCTTCCAGGTGTCCAATACCCCCGTTTTATGAGTTTCGAAAAAGTGCAGAGGGTTCAGGAGAATCCACTAAACTCTGCCCCTACTTTAATATCTATATTTCTGAATGAGCTCTTTGTCCGTTGCCAACTGGACTCCCCGCAATAAAGTTATACTTTTCATAGTTAGGCCTGAAGTGCCTTTAGTTTTCAAATGGTTACCACCACTGCCCTCAAGAGGTGGAAATGCACTTGCTAGAGACGTGTCAAGCAGGAACTGCAGAGGGGAAAGAAAGAACTGTGGATAAAGCTAATACTTATCCGTTCGACTTACTAAAAATGATTTGCTATGCTTTAGTGACAGCTAGGGCACTAGCGTAGTACCATCATCAGCAATGCAAACTTTCTTCACAAATAGAGCACAGGCAACAAACACATCATGAGGAGTAATGCGTTCAGTTCTGAAAATCACATCTGGGATGTTTTGTTCATTTCTCGTGGCCGGTTGGTCACATCTAAAGTGCTCTGGAGGAGGCCACTTCTAACATAACTAGTTCCGAAGCTCTTATTTGATTTGGAATGTTGTGGATATATATATATATATATATATATATATATATATATATATATATATATATATATATATATATATATATATATATATATATTCCTTCGCACTCTACCTCGTCGCAGGGGGAACACATTCACGCTGGTGCCATCGTCGGGATCGAGGTCGTCTCCCGCTTTACATCCAACACAACAGTTTCCAAAGTATTGATGGCACTCCACTCAGAGGTTGCTTTTCAAATTATTTAATGATAACAATTGAGATCGCCTACGCGTTTCGAACTGGAGCGTTCTTGATCACGGCATAATTTTAGACAGTCAGTCCTTCTTTGCTTTCGCATTAAATACACATGTAAGCAGCTGTGCATTGTGGGCCTTGTAGTGCAGTTTTTTTACATGTGTGCATTTGAACAATTTAATTCATTGGACAAATGAGTGCATTATCAATTATTTCATTCAAGTACACTTGTACCTTAAGAAATAGGTTCTTGGGCTTAGTGCCCTTTGTGTGCTTTTCTATTTACAGGTGTATTGTAGCAGATAAACAGATCTGAATATTTCTCCCTTTGCCTATGTGGCCTTGCGGCGAAATGCTTCCCATGCGTTAGTATCATTAGTTAGCGCATTATTCTCTGATATGCCTTTGTGTGTTTCATCAGGGGTTATATTAACTGTGGACAGCTGTATATATATGCATGTACAGATGTGATTGGGAGCATTTAAGGTTCACGGGCTGAGTGCCCTGGTCACCGCAGTTACTGGCCATAGGTATATGGGAGTGGGCTGTAATGTGTTTGTCATAGGGTGCGTCAATCTACAGTCTTAGCAAACAGTGTTTTTCAGCAGTCACATTTTGCAATAGTGTCAATAATTACAAATGTACATGTAGTTCAGCGTCTCCATTCAGTCCATGTGGTTGCTTCGTTTTAAATCTCATGATGAGTCTCGATTCGAGTCGTCTCAGATCCAATTTTCTGTCCCCGCCACGTTCGTTTTGGGGTGTCACCGCCAGGCCAGAGTATGTCATGTACTGCCATGATTTTCCAGGGTGGGTGGCCATGTGCTTTGCCATGGCATACGAGAAATCTTTATTTTGGATAGCACGAGTATGCTCCAGGATTCGCTTTTTCAATGGACACGTGGTACTCCCTATATATTCTTTCCCGCATTTGCATTGTAATATGTATACCACAAAGGATGTTTCACATGTTATCACATCTCTTACTTCAAAGTTTTTCCCAGATGGATCACAAATATTTTTAAGATTTTTGCCAATCTGACATGCTTTACATACTAAGCATCTTGTAAATCCTCTTTGTTTGATTTCCAACCAGGATGGTTTTTTGCGTATTTCAAAATGGCTATGTACCAGGTGATCCGATAAGTTTGGTGCTCTTTTGTAGCTCACTAACGGATTCTCTCCTATGTCCCTGCCAATGTCACCATCCTTTTTTAGAACATGCCAGTATTTGGTTAATATTCTTTGTATTTTGTGACTCTCCTTTGTGTACCTCATTATTAATCTTGGTTGATCTTCTGGTGTTGTTTCTTCCATTCGGGATGGTTGTTCATCTGTAATTATTGTTTCCGGTTGATTTCTTTTCCTTTTCTTTGGTATTGACCTTTTCATCTTTTCGCCAGATATCAGCATCTCGTCTCTGTGCATTTCCCTTGCTGCGTTTTCTCCTCTGACAACGTCCTTCATTTTGTACCCCCTCTGCATGAAGCGGGTCTTTGTCTCCTTAAACTTCTGTTCCATTTCATTTACTTCGGAACAATTTCTTTTCATGCGGAGCAGCTCTCCATATGGTATGCTCCTTTTTAGACTCTCGGGGTGGAAACTCTGTCCGTGGAGAATACTATTGGTGGCAGTTTTCTTGCGATGTACAGTTGTCTCCAGTTTGTTATTCCTCACATACACTTTCGTGTCCAAGAACTCTATCTCGCTGGAACTTAGGTTAAATGTGAATTTGAGGCCAACTTTGTTGTTATTCAAAGCCTCGAAGAACACAAGAAATTCCTGCTTTGTTCCCCTCCATAGCAGGAACAAATCGTCTATAAAGCGCAGCCACAACGCTACGTTGGCCATATGTTGGTCGTTTTCTTCTCCCCAAGCCACGCATCTCTCCCACCACCCCATCATGAGATTAGCGTAGCTTGGGGAGAAGGAAACTCCCATGGCTGTCCCGCAGCGCTGCATGTACACCTTCTTATTAAAAAGGAAGACGTTGTTGTATAGGCACAGTCTTATCATTTCCATTAGCATTTTTGAATGCTCGTATTGGCCAATTGGAAGTTGTTGAAGGAAATATTTGATTGCTTGGAGGCCAATTTCATGGTCAATTGAGGTGTATAACGAGATTACATCAATCGTTATGAGTAGATAGTTGGGTTGCCAGTCAGTATTTGAGATAATTCGCAGGAAATCCCCAGTGTCCTTTATGTACGACGTGAGTGTGGGGACAATCGGTGCTATGAAGTTGTCCACATAGTTTGAGATATTTTCATACAGGCTCCCACAGCTCGATATTATTGGTCTCCCCGGTGGTTTGTTGAGTGTCTTATGCACTTTCGGGAGAAAGTATATTGTCGGTGTTCTGGGGTTATCCGTCATTAAGAATTTCCTCTCTTGTTCGGAGATCAGACCTTCTTTTTTCCATTTCTCCAATTTGTTCCTTAAATCCAATGTTAGCTCTTTTGTCGGATTTTTTGCAAGTTCAGTGTATTTCGTGGTGTCTTCCAATTGTCTCATCGCCTCCCTCACATAGTCTTCTTTTTCTAGGATGACGATGTTGCCTCCTTTATCGGCGGGCTTTATTTCGATGGTTGTGTTTGACTTCAATGTTTGTATCGCCAATCTTTCTTCTTTGCTTAGATTTTCACGCTTATTGTTGGAGATGTTGGTCATTCTTTCTAGCTCTCCCAATACCAAGGCCACATAGGCAAAGGGAGAAATATTCAGATCTGTTTATCTGCTACAATACACCTGTAAATAGAAAAGCACACAAAGGGCACTAAGCCCAAGAACCTATTTCTTAAGGTACAAGTGTACTTGAATGAAATAATTGATAATGCACTCATTTGTCCAATGAATTAAATTGTTCAAATGCACACATGTAAAAAAACTGCACTACAAGGCCCACAATGCACAGCTGCTTACATGTGTATTTAATGCGAAAGCAAAGAAGGACTGACTGTCTAAAATTATGCCGTGATCAAGAACGCTCCAGTTCGAAACGCGTAGGCGATCTCAATTGTTATCATTAAATAATTTGAAAAGCAACCTCTGAGTGGAGTGCCATCAATACTTTGGAAACTGTTGTGTTGGATATATATATATATATGTATATATATATATATCACTGTTTGATGGACTGTTGCCATGAGGCACAGGGTCAGACTGATTTGCATATAGCCATGTCTGAACTGGGGTGGCGGAGTGAGCTAAAGAATGATGATGGATTAAACCCACATCAGTTGACTGGGGGTGAGTGCTTGCAATGTTCAACACTCCGTCCATCATCCTCTTTGGTTTTGCTTTGTTCGCCCTAAGTTGGCAGGGTATGCCCAGACGTGGGGCCCTTGCTCACTTTGCCACTGGATATAAGATAGCCTGGCTGATGAGGGGTGTGAGCCCGAAACCGTCCGAGGATGCTTGTTTTTGGTCCAGGAAGATATGGCTTGGCAGTTCGGGCTGGACTGTTCCCATGAGGCACAGGGTCAAACTGATTTGCATATAGCCATGTCTGAACTGGGGTGGAGGAGTGAGCTAAAGAATGATGATGGATTAAACCCAGATCAGTTGACTGGGGGTGAGTGCTTGCAATGTTCAACACTCCATGTCCATCAATTTTTCATAGCAAAATTGAACAACGCTACCACCAAAACAGCTAAACTGAATTACACCAAATTTGGCACAATGTTAGATTTTCGTCCAGAAAGCAACGTTTTTGTGATTTGGTGTAAACCCGTTCAATAGTTTTTGAGAAATTAAGGTTTAAAACGTGCTAATTTTTTGAGAAATTAAAGTTTAAAATGTATGAATAAATGTATGAATAATTGCATGCCGCGGGGGATCCATCAGAGCAAAAGATTAGATCAGTTTGGCTACCACCACATCAAAAAAGATGTTGCTGCAACCATTTTAAGACTTGTGCTCTCAGTCCCCTGTTCTGAAAAAAAAGAAGTAAAAAACATATAGGGGCAGGGTAGAGATACCCTGAATCCTTAGGCCTGGTTGGAGGGGGGAGGGGGGGAGGTTGCGGCTCGGATCCTCCAAGCATTAAATCTTAATGTAAAAAAAAAGTTAACTGCAAATTTGCGGAGGAGCCACTGGAAAATTTTATAAAAAGGCTGCCCTTAAAAAAAATTAAAAACAACAACAAAAAACGCCCCCCATTTGGACCAGGGTGCGGGGCCGGTGCAGTGAGCCTCACAGAGACCCGGGGACATCATCCCACATGGCCGATTCATATTTTTGATGGGGGATGCCATCCCAGAGGGCTGAGTTTTAAATTTAGAGGAGGGAGGTGTTCGCCCCCCTTCCCCAAGCCTCATAGAATCCCGGATGACCTCCTCTGAAGGGGCAGATTAATTTTTTTTAGGGGAGGGAACCTGATGATTGCAGTGTCCCAGGGACACCATCCTACTGGTTTTCCCTGCCTGGAGAGTGCTGGTAGGGAATATAAATGTAATTCTCTGCCCGCACTCTCCTGGGCAGGGAACACAACTTTGCTCCCACCCAGTGGAAACACAGAAAACAGCTGCTCCAGCCAGAGAGGGCCAATGGAATGCAGCCGGCTCCCAGCACACCTAAGATGGGTGCTGACTAGGGAGTCGGCGGATCCATCGGGGCTCCCCCGCTCCCTCCAGCAATTTGCTATGTTGTGGATGCCCCTTGTAAAAAACAATTGCAGGTTCCTGCCTGCACCCAGTATCGGTGATGGGCTAGGGATCCAGCATGTGCCACAGGGAGCATTGGGGCTGCCTCCAACATTTCGGCATGTTGTGGGCACCGACACCCGCTGTAAAAAGTTCGCAGTCTCCTGACTGCACCCAGTATAGGTGATGGCTGGGGAGCCAGCAGGCCCCCTGGGGCTCCCCCCTTGGCCCCGACATTTGGCATGTTGTGGGTGTCAAGGGTGAGTACCCACGCACCCATAAAAATAATATAAAACTAAAAAAAGAATAATAAATAAGCTGCTTCAGGAAGATGCACCCCATATTGGCATACAAGGGATTTTAAGTTATATTTTTTGATCCTGCTGGTGCTCCTAGAAGGAACACCACCAACCATTTTTATTAATATTGTGGAGGGCTGCAAAGAGTGCAGTAGACCCCCAACAAAGTTTAAAAAAAAAGCACAGTAAGTCTCCAGGGTCATTCAATCCATTACCCCAGGAGAGCTTACCATATATTTTGAAACCACCCTGAACTGGGGCTGTATTCTCTTCAGCTGAAGTGCAGAGACCCCATGTGGTTGGTTCAGAAGACGGTTTCTGAGTCCCTAGCACTCTTGGAGAGGAAAATATTCCTAAAATACCACCTGGGTCCTGAAAACTTCTGTGGCCACCAAACAGTCACTAATAAATATAAATGCCCCAAGGAGTCTAACTCTACGGAGGAAAGCTTTCTTGATCAGATTTTTCTCCATGTGAGGGTTTCCCCTTATCAGATACCCCCTACATCCTGTGCCTTCCAATAGTCTTATTCCCACACCAGAGAAGCCTACGGCCCTGGGATCTGACCCCGCAGAAGATACCCCCTCCAATTCAGATGAGGAGTCACACTTGAACCGCCTTGGTGCCCTAAAAAGATCCCTAATGATCTCCTGGCAATGCCTTCAAACACATTCCTTGTGTTATCATGGACATGTATATATGTAAAACCCCAGGGACATTTATCATCTTCATTCCTCTGAATGGACCAAGGCGGATAATGTTGAGGCCTATGTGACTGTTCGCCCCCACAAACCTCTGGATAAAGAGGTCTACAACCAATTGTGAGCTGAATTCCACCACCACCTCACTTGAAAGAAAAGTCTCCCTCACTCTTGAGTTTGATGCTAAAATGGCTACTTTTCTGGCCAAATATTTCAAAGATCCCAGGAAAGGCTTTGATTGTTCCTGGTGCCCCTGCCAGGACAAACTACTCAACATTGAAGGGCTATTGATGAAAATATTAGTTATTTCAGAGGAAGACAAAAATTCTGGGTCCCTGATCTCAACGGGATACGTTATCCAAATGGGCACAACGTGACATCATTTTCCTAGGTAACGCAAATTGTGCAATTTCTATGGAACACAGCTATTAATTAAGGTGGACCCCAAACAAAATTATCTAGCGTCTTCAGAAGTGGGAGCTGTAGCCCTTAAAGCCTCTTTGAAAACTCCTTTATGAAGGAATTATGGAAACTTGGCTCAATATTTATGTCCTTAGACAAGGCCCTAGCTTCTATAAAAAAAGGTTTTTGCCACTAAGGTTTTCCCAGGGGTGCTTGTCAAGCCGCCCCTTCATCCAAGCTCTTAGTAGAGGATAATAATCAAGATGAGGCAAATGGCAGAACCAATCAAGATTTGGAGGCTTATTCCCTTCCAGAGCTGTATGGGGGAATCCTCTTCAGTCAAGGGCATATGTACTAGAGAGACAAAAACAAACTGACTTATGAGAGATAAATTAGTTGTTTCTTTTGTCAACAATAATACCTCAAATATTATTGGATTATCATGATGTTTTCCAACACTTGCGTTTCATCATATTAGTAATTTTAAGCACTTCAAGGAAATGGCTGTACTCCCATTATTTTGATGATTATATTCATTCCTTTGGCATACATTCCATACTTAAGCCAAATGTCATACACTGTCCTTATATATACACATCATTTTCAAAATCAAACGGCCCAAATTTATGCTCTCTGCTTTGGGTCCATGTCAGAGAGGGTCAGGCCCGAACCCAAATACACACTGCATGCCACTCTCTCCGGCTCACTAACACAACAATATCATGGCAAGGAGGAGAAAGGTGACCAAAGGTTTAAACCTTTCGTCACAACCTCTCCCGTGCAGGCCGACGGTAGACTCACCCAAAGAGAGAACAAATCAGATGTCCCGGAGGCCCGAGAAGAGGGAACCTCGCGAGAGGAACAGTCGAGCTGCGGCAAAGAAGGAGGAAGTCACAGGAAGCTGGAAGACGCCGAGATGGACGCTCAACAGGAAACCCGGTGGCTGAAGAAAACGGGAAGAACAGAGAAGTTGGGGAACGGTGCCCCAGTGGAGGACACTCTCGAGGACTGGAGTGAAGATTAGTGGACGCCCCCAGGAGATGCCTGCTTGCCGCCGCATCTCTAGAGTTGCGGCTTCAGCGGTAAGTGAACAGGACCGGGAAGGGGTGGATATCGGGGACCACAGTGCAAAAGGGGAGGAACCCTAGTCGTGGTGAGGCCTCTGACAAGGTAGTGGGGAGGGATAGGGTGAGAAGACTAAGAAAAACTTCACCGAACTGATAAAAGTGAGACATTGGTTCTTTATGTACCTTTTTCGGGGGGGATACGTACGCTGTATATGTCAGAAAAGGCAACTTATGATAATTAAATAAGACTGTCAGGCCCATCAATGGAGTCAAATAAAAGGGCCATCATTGATTTATGCATGTTCTGTCCTTTGGGGGCCTATAAAGGATTTTTCTGTTTTCCTTACCCTCTTTAGCTTTATTTTTTTCCCACAAGGGTAGCTAAATAGAAAAGAACCAAAGGAGTCTACTCTTGCAATTAAGTACTGATATGTTTTCATGTTCCCTCTCAAACTATACTTCGAGCACTAATTCCATGAGACAATTGTTTTCACATTTTCCACCGGGTGTGGTGAAGGTCTCAACACAAAAAAGAGAAAGAAAGTCCAAATACTTACCACCATTTTCTCCTCTCTTTGAGCCTCCTGGGGAATCATCCACCTCATGAAGACCATCCTGTAGGAGAAGAAGATTCTACTATTGCACCAAAGGGGATTCCAAATTTACATTATTATAATTCTGTCCAGATTTACAACAATCCAATAAAATAGGCCAAAATTGAGAACCCTATCCGGCCTCCTAGCTTCTGTTTCGGCCCATTCCTCCGACAGTCCGTCCACAAGGTAATCCACTCCAACAAACCAATAAACCAATAGCCTAATATCCAAAAGTCCCACGCTGAATGTGATTAGACTGGTGATCCATGTCTTCATGATATTGTAGTGTAGTTCCTATATTCCCAATAGGCTCTGCGCATTGGAATAATATATTCAGCAGTATAGACGTAGGACTGAAGTCGACTAGGTCTCTACTGACTATATTAGACTTAGGTTTTGCCAGCTAGCTCAGAGGTCACTAGAAACTTTCTCGGCTAAGCGAGGAGGAGTTTAACCTCTCTGGATAGACAAGAAGGGATTAGCTTCTGACAACCATATAACATGACAACTTTGCTCCCTCAGAATAAGAGTGTATCTCTAGAGTCGTGTGAAAACAATAGACAGCTATTTCACTCAGTCAAGTGTGCATACTTAGTTTCACCAGAATGCAGAGAAAAGAAAGACGGGCGTTTTCAATAAAAGGTTGTTATTTATTGAGCAGTCTTCTTTCTCATACAAGAGAAATGAATTGCCACAATTGCAATACTCATAGTAAAGTAAAGTGCATACAGTAAAAGGAGGATTAAGAAATAATACTGTAAAAACATTGATATGGTTTCTTAGCCATAAGATACTTTAAAATAGATAAAATATATACATACTTATATACATTGACTAACGTACTCAACTGGTGCTTCTAAATACGCCTACCCCGGTGTACCTGACCTAAACCTAATACGTGGGAAGGAGTAAGTAAGTAGCAGTTTAAGTTAAGTTTGTTTTTGCCAAGAATCTGACTCAAGAATTCTCTCTAAGGTTTTAGCCCGCTCCGTACCTGGGTTAATAGAAAGCAGGAGGTCTTGTATCTCTCTCTCAGGACTTGATATCCCAGTAACCCGCGAAGGTATCTGGAAACACCGGAGCTGGATTTCTCGGCAGGAGAAAAGACAGCGTCTCTCTCAGTGCGTCAAAGAGGAGGGGCAGCGTCCGTGGGCTCTCCCATCAGCTGGGCTCTCGGGCAAGTAGATAGCTGATCTGCTCCAAAACCACCACCGTGTGTTTGCTTAAGGCATTGTTGGTATATTTATACCTGAAAGGTGCCGGGTTTGACGTAAGGTTGGACATAAGACATCAATAAAGATGTCACTAAGAACTGCCCGTTCTTACAGTGCTTTACAGGAGTTCTAGGACGAAATCAAAACAAAAGCAAAGGGGATTTCCCAGGTTGCTGGAGGTTTGGTTTGTTTAGAGAACTCGTTGTGCTTTCTAGGAGTCTGGGGAAGTAGCCTTGCTTAATGTGACAGCATGTGCTATGACTGAATATGGATATGATTACTATGCCGTTATAGGGATATTATTGATTATAACCGAACAAGGGCATAAAATAGTAATATCGATTTAGGCTCCTGGATAAAAACACAATACCCACTCCACGATCTAATGTCCATCATTACTAAAACTAAGCAATAGTAAACATTTAAAGGTGCATGTGTATTCCAACCCACCCCAAAATACATTTTTTTGCATTTGAAATGGTGTATGCGAAATACACGAAAATGATATTAGTACTGTACGCTTTTCAAGCAGTGTAATCATTCAGTTAAAACAATGCATACATATGATTAGCTGAACGATTTGCGAAATTTACACATGAAATGGCTCTTAATACAGAAAAGAAGGTCGAGACCATTCCATCACATATAAATACAGTCGCTGTAAATGTGCTAGAGGCTGAGGTAATATATTGTCTCTATAGTTCCTAAAAATAGAAGCTCTGTTCTCTAAGAATAGTTATACTTTAAGCAGAGTACAAGTGCCAGGAATAAAGGTAAATATTTTGGAATCGAAGAAAAAAGAATTTTGCTTTCAGTGGGAAAAAAAAATAGTTCCAAATATTTTCAGTAGCTTTTGTTTATCAAAGCTGAAGGCCGAATTCAGAGTTCAGGGAACGCTGTGTGCTCGTTTGCTTAAAAGTTATTCTTTTTGTTCAGGGGAGAACATTATTTCAGACAGACTCGCAAAAAAGTTGTCTACGGCTTCAGGTGAAAGTTCGAAAATGCCGCAACTGAGCAGTCTCAAGCATGATTGCTATCGTCGATGTCAGGATCAGCAATGCAATGGTCGCAGGACTATTACAACATAGTCCTCTCACCCCGGGCACAAGACGATTGCTGGATCTCCAGCTCAAATAATACAAACGTTTTTTTCTTTGTGATTATATATATGTGAATTTATTTCTTCATCATAATCCACATTTGTCAGAAAGTTCACGTATTCAATATTTCATATAACATCATTTGTTTAGTTCCCAAATTGATTATTTCCAATGCATTTCGGTGCATCTAGCACCTTCATCAGGGAAATCTGTAAGTTAATTAAACAAAACAAACTTGCTTTAGCCTGCGTTCTTTCATATAATTCACAATGTTAAACATTACCATCTTCCATTGTAATTAACTGCATTAAGTTTCAACAATGCACAACATAATTTAATAATTATTACCACGTTGGACCGCTATCTCATAAAACATTTTACAAACTTGACTCAATATGAGTTGGGCGTTCAATGATACAATGTTACGCTACTGCTGAACTCGTACTTCGATGTTCATATGCCGTTCAACTACGCGCTATCATGTTCTCAGTTCCTGGCCGCTCTATCGCTTGCATGCTTTTCTACCAGTTCTACTAAACTTGTAAGACGCGGCTGACTGTTGCGAATGCGGGTACTGTGAACGCTCACCTTGTTAGTTATGTAAACTGCTTACGCGAGCTCCATGCTGCGCTTCCTAATGGCGCCGGGGTCAAGTGTGTTCATTTTTCTATCCGCTGTTTAGCGCATGCGCGTTGCTCTACCCCGTTTTTTTTCACTAAACTTTATTAACGTTACTTAAACGTTGTGCTGGCAATGTGTGTTAATTCGACTGCCCGTCCTTACTATGTAATGCCTGACAGGTTTAAAGGATGTGTGAGAAACTTCATGCAATGTTGTGTTTCATATGCACGATAATTTTTACAATTCAGCAGAGATTTACGCACTACATCATAGATAGCATAAAAATTCTGTTCGATCGTTAAGCCCGTTGGGCTTCAGACTGTTCAAGTAATAAATCCAGTGGTTCTCTCTTTTGAGTAAGTTTTTTTTGTTACTTGTACCCTCTGTTTTAAGCACTGTTTCCAATATGCAAGCTCGCAATTGGCTTATGTGGTGCTGTTTTTCCTTGAAATGGACTGCCACCGTTGATTTTGTTGATTCTGTTCTTATATTGCTTTTGTGTTCTGTGAGGCGCGTTTTTAGTTTGCGCTCAGTGTGGCCTACATACACTGCGCCACAAGGGCATTTCAACATATATATTGTATTCATTGTGTCGCATGTCCCATTAACTCTTAATGGTATTTGGAATCCTTTCATTGGATGGGATATGGCATTGCCCTTCATGATGTTATGGCAGCTACTACAGTTCATACATGGGTTAGTTCCACGATAAGTGCTTTTTGGAGGTCGCTCAATAGGATGCTTTAACATTTCTCCTAGGTTCTTTGCTCTCGTGAATGCGAACAGTGGTTCTTCTGAAAAGGTGCCTTTGAAATCCACTTCCAATTTCAAAACTTGCCAATGTTTTCTAATAATGTTCTTGAATTGGGTGCTTACATTTGAGTATTTACTCACACATGTGATTCTCTTGGTAGCCTCTTTTGTTTTGTTCGTTAATAGTTCATCTCTAGATGTTTGTTGTGCTCTAGTCAGTGCTGGTTGTATCGTTCTTTCAGGGTATCCCCTGTCCTGGAACCTTTTTGCCATAATTGTCAGTTGCTCTTGACATTCTTGAGTTTGCGAGACCACTCTTCGTACCCTGAGGAACTGGGAAAATGGCAGATGTGTCTTCAAGGGTAAGGGGTGATGACTGTCAAATTTCAATAAGTTGTTTCTGTCGGTTGGCTTTCGATAGAGGTTAGTTTGAAACTGATTTTCACTTCTAGTGATTTCTACATCCAAAAACTGAATCTTGGTGGTGCTCATTTGCCACGTGAAGCTTATCCTTTCATTTCTGCTGTTCAATCTTTCCAATTCATTATGTAAAGTTTCCTCGTCGCCTTTCCAAATTAAAAAGATATCATCGATGAATCTTACATACATCGATAGCTGGCTGGCCCATTCCTGACGTTGGTAAATATGCAGGTTTTCAAAATCAGTCATAAACAAATTAGCGTACGCCGGTGCGGCGCAATTACCTATGGATGTACCGCTCCGTTGAATGAACCATCGTTGTTGATGTTCAAAGTAACTATTCATCAGGGTAAACTCCATTAGTTCCATTAAAAATATTTGCAAATGTTGTTCATACGTGCTGTTCAATAAAGCTTTTTCAATAGCTTCCAGGCCTTCTTTATGTGGTATGGACGTATAGAGTGCCCTAACGTCGATGGTTACCATTGTTATTCGCTCTGATGTTGTCAGGCTGTTCAATTTTCTCAAAAAGTCGGTAGTATCCTTTATGTATGAAGTCGATTTAAGCACTAGTGGTTGCAAATACTTATCAATGAACTTCCCCACTGGCTCGTGGAGACTGCCCTTCGTAGAAACTATCGGACGGCATGGTGGATTGTTCAAGTCTTTATGGACCTTGGGTACCATATATATGACTGGACTCTTTGGATTTTCTTGGGTTAAGTATTGTCTAGTTTTGTCTGTTATGGTTCCCATGTTTTGAGCTCTTGATAGTATGTTGAACAAGGTTTTTCGGATTTCTTCCGTAGGGTTGTAATCAATTTTCATATATAAGGTCTCATCCTCTATGTGCTCTTTAATCACTGTCTCATAATAAGATTTGTTCAAAATAACCATGGCCCCTCCCTTGTCAGCCTTTTGACACACAATAGCTTAGACAGGTGTTTCTTGACGAACTGTTGCAATTTGGGTTTCAAGACGCACAAGTTCCATGGCATTGTTGCATAGTCCTTTTTTATTCACTGCAGGTTTATCAAATGTGATTAGTCTCTCAGTTTGAACCTCTTGTATTGTAGCAAGTTTTGGTGTTCTGCTACATCTTGGGAGTCCACTGGGCCTACTACTTAATATTGGCCACATGATTGTGGTTTTACCAGGTCGATGGATACAACTCGGTTCTCCTTTTTACCAGCAAGGGTCGGTAGTACAACTGATCTTGTTCCGCTGACAGCTAAGACAGGTATTGCTTTTCTGTAAGAAGGCCCAAATTCCTTCTTCACCGCGATCTTCTCTCTGACCAGATCCCCAATTTTTGGAATCCAGACAGGCCTTGCTGGGACAGGTGGTTTATCTTCAGTGGCTGTTGGCTGCTATTTTAACTTTACGTTGCTCAGGTCTTTTCTTGTTTCATTTAAGTCCTGTAAAATAGCCAAACGATCTTTGATATCAAAGCATTTTTCTTCTACCACTGAAGTCTGACTATCTAAGTCTTGAATATGCATTCTAGTCCCGAACAATAGTTCGTACGGACTGAAACCTTTTAGAGAATTTCTTGGCAGATTATTAAGACTACGTTGGACACTTGTAAATGTTGGACCCACCCATCACCCGAACCTAATACCCTCGCCGTTATAGATTGCTTTATGTCCCGGTTTTTTCTTTCCACAATCCCATTTCCCTCAGGATGGAAGGGACAAGAGTACCGCAATGCAATGCCCATGCTGGTCATGGCTTCCTTATAAGCTCGAGAGCTAAAAGCAGGACCCTGGTCAGAATGTAGCATGCCAATTGCATATGTGCCGATATAGACTCGCAAATCTTTTATAACAGTTCTGGCGTCAGCCGAGCGCTGGTGTCTACATTTTAAGTGATTCTAGTCTTAAACATAAATGGGACGTATTTTTCCTGCTGCATTTTACGTATAGATTGCCTCATCCTATCTCTACGAAGAGCCATGGCAATACTCCGGCTGGTTCACCACTGCGATCTCTGTTGCAGTTTGGACCGTTTATTGCAAATTTGTGTTGTTGCAGGCTCATTCCCGGCCACCAATATTCTGATTGTAATTCTTTCAGGGATTCATTAATCTTTTGGTGCCTTAGAGCCAATCCCATATGTGCTTCTTGAATCAAGAAGATTTTCCTGTTCGTGTTTGGAATCACCCTATCCCCCAATCCAGGGATTCAAGCAAAAGGAACGGAGTTTGCATCGATTATGTATGTATAATTGAGTGGATAGTTCACGGGTAGTGCTGCGCAGTTGCCTTGTAAAGACGTTTTTACCGCCAGCATGGTTTCTCCGTCTATGTATTTTTCTGAACGCTTTTTTGTGGCTACGGAAGCCGGGTTAGTTGCTTCCGCTTTGGCTGTGTTAGCCAATGAATTCCCTGCAGCGTGAACGCCATCACGCTGATGACTCAGTGTATGTATCACGTGAGTCTTTTGTAGTTCCTCTGCAAAGGAACTACTTGTTCCCAAAGCGTTTTATGCTTGATTGTGCCACCTTTTGCATCTTTGAAACCATTTTGAACCCAGTTCTGCAAGTCATTATTGTAAGATTTGACGCAGTAATGCGAATCGCACACTATTAGTGCGGGGATTCGCGATCCGCAATATCGAGCGCCATCTTTAAAGCTAGCAGTTCAGTTCGTTGATCCGAACTATCTTTTACAGATTGAGTCATAGTTACCAATGGTCTCAATTTTCCTTTGTGCCACCGGCATTTAACAACCACGCACGCAGCACTGTAATCGTGTTTACCCCCAACTGCGGGTTGTGCTGATCCGTCTGTATATATTACACAGGCGTAAAGTTGTAGAGGCAGAATCTCGATTGGCAGAGGATATTCTAATTCATATTTTAGATTTTTTAATTTCTTCATTTCCGGGTCAAAGTAGTATTTTACGTCTTCTGCAGCAAGAGACTTTTCCCATTCGATCCATTTTGGATCTAATGCCACGTTAGTCAAGTTGCGTGGGCTTGTTAATGCCTGAAAGGCTGATTCTGCTGTTAAAACAGTTATCCTTTTGCCTTGTGCTTGGGCTCTTTCTTTTGCTACAGCAGTTTGAACCGCATTTACAATGTTTTCTGTAATACTGAATGTTTTTTCAGCTTGTGTGTACAAGTGTGATTTGTAAGCTATTGGTACCTTTTCTCCCTCATTAGAGGTCAGGTACGTGAATCCGCATCTTCCTGGGATGACTCGGATTACAAGGTTGCGTGTGTTTTCGCGTGTTTGTAATTTTGTTTTAGCTAACATGTCTGCTTGCAATGATCTCAAAATTTCTGTGTGTTTTTGAGTCCAATTGATTGGTTTGAAATCAGGTTTTATTAGTTCATAGAGAGGTTTAACCCTCTCTGCATAATTTAGAATGTATGTTCTTCTGAAATTCAGGAAACCTAGTATTGATTGTAAGTTCTTCAGCGTTTTTGGTGCTTGGAGTACAGCGCATTTCTCTAAGAAATTGTCTGCTAGGCTTTTGCCTTCACTTGATAATTCATATCCTAAAAACAGGACAGTTAGATGGGAAATTCGTGACTTTTTAAAGTTGAATTTGTCACCCTCTGCTGCGAACCCAAGTATTATGGTGTTCACTCTTTTCAAGTGAGTATCCAAGTCATCATCTGTCAGATAGATGTCATCGACATAAGATAAGGCCTCATCATCATATATTTGTAGTAACTCTGTTACTCTTGCTGAGAATAATCCTGGGCTATTCTTGAATCCCTGTGGGAGTCGACAGAAATTTTTCTGCGACCCCATTATTGAGAAAGCGGTCAAATACCTGCTTTCAGGTGCAATGTTTTGACAAAAGAATCCATTAGAGATGTCTAATGTTGTTTTGTATTTTTTGCGCACAATGTTATTCATTAGTGCTGCACTGTGTGAGTTTTGCACTGCAAATGTCTTGCAACATGAGTTAAGGTGTCTGTAGTCCAAAACTAGACGATATGTATCGTCTGGTTTGGAGACAGGAAACAAAGGATTGTTTATTTGAGAGGTGCATGTTTCAATCACCCCCTGGTATTCAAGTTGATCTAAGATCTCCCTGACTTGTTTTTTAGTTTCTGGCTTAATTGGGTACTGCATTTGTGCAGTTGGTTGACATTTTAACTGGATTTTGTGAGGAGGAGAGTCCTCATCCCACCCAACATGATTTTTGTATAATGCAGGAGCTTGGGCTACTGCCCATTTTCTTGCATATGTATATTTTTTATGAATTGGAATATGGTTTGAGAAGGCAGGCATAATCATTTCTTCGCCAGGAGGGCACTCCCTGACAAACTCTGGTGGCCAGTCTTTCTCAGCTAAAAGGATGTCATAGCCTTTTGAAAGATTATCTCAAAAGAAACCTTACTTTCCTAGTCTTATCTCCCTCTATACGTAAAGTTATCGCGTATATTTTATGAGGTTTGCTAACTCTGGTACCCGCAGTTTCCACCTGAATGTATTCATTCGTGTCCACTGTCTCCAGATGATTCATCAGGATCTTGCGAGCTATGGTCACTTCTGCTGCGCTGTCTAGCATTGTCTGGGCCCACTCTCCGTTTTTCAGTTGTGTCCTCAGTATCCTCGGCATGTTTTATTATTTTAATACTGGCTACCTTCTTTCTTGGAAATTGTAATTTTTTACTTTGATGAGCAGGTTCCTTGTCTTTGGACTTGACGTGCTCTTCCCTTTGTTCTGACCGTCCTCTTCTTTGCGATTTCTGCGAGAAAATCTGAAAAGATCGAGAGGGACGTGTATCAATATCTTGATATCTATCAGGTTTTTTCAAATTATCCCTATTTCTAAGGTTGTATTTTTTCTCAGAGGGCTCCCTCTGGGGAGACTTGTGTCCTTGGTCCGGAGATCTTTCTCTCCGCCGAGGAGACCTTCCTCTGGACTGGAATCTTTTTTCTTTGGGAGTGGATTGTTTATTTCCATCCCAGCTCTTTTTTGGAGTGTTTAGATTATTTTTAATAAATACCTTTTCAGGATTTTCAGTTAGTTGGGGTTTTACTGGTTTCCCACCCAAACTATCTCTTCCTAGTTCTTCATAGGATTTTTCTATGATTCTGGCAAGTTCAATTGGTTGGTCTGCTATATCTGTTTCTTTCAATTTCTGGCGGATCGCCACAGATGCTGCTTCTCCTTTTATGTTGGCTAATAATATAGCCGAGACCTGCTTGAAGTCTTTCAGTAATTTCATACCCAGAGTTAAAGCAGGTTCTGGACCGTATTTATTTTGAATCTGTCTTAGCACATCTGGTATAACCGCCATGGACGGAACACCATGTGTTTTTCTGTAAATGGAAGCAAAGACTGTGCCCCAAGTGTCACAGTCCTCCACATGTAGTGCGATCCCCATTGGAAGACAGATAGTCAGAATTCTGTGTTTCTCAGTAGGGGTAGTATCCGGAAATACTGCCTCTATTTGAGTGATTTTTTTGTGCAAACCAGAATGGAATTTGTTCCCGTTTTGCAGGTATTTTACCAAGACATGATTGTATGTTCTGTGGTGTTATTTTGTTTGTGTTCCCCTGATGAGGGGTCAGCTGTGGAATGTTAATTGCTGGTTGGACTGTTGTAGTCCGCATTACATATTGGACTAATTGTCTATGTATTTTAATCAGTTGTTTTAGCTGTGCTAAAAGTTCTGGTACTGACATTTTTTCTATGTCTGGATGTGGTGTGTAGCTGGCTAGAACCGGCCACGTTGCTCCTGGTCTACCTAGTGGACCGAGCCTGGTGATGTGATTATTATGTTTTAGGGCGCCTTTAAACCAGAGCAGGTGCTCTTGGTATTTTAATGGGATTTCAACCTCCTCGAAAGGGGTGTATTCATCCGGAGGTTCCTCTATTTTGTAATAGTGGAAGTCGTGTGTGACAGCGTTTGCTGCTGGAAAGTTTATCCATGAATAGAATACCTCTGTCTGCCGATATTCATGGGCCTCAATTACGAATACGACTATTCCACCTCTCGGTGTTAGTCCGTTTTCTATAAGTTTAAGAGTTATAGTTTTCCTTATGTTGACCGGAATGAGTATAACACTCGGGTCATTTTCTTGGAGACTTGTGTCATCCGCTAGGAGTCGAGCTGCTATTCTAGCTGCCTCCCTTTCTTCTTCACTTTCTGACATTTTTACTGACAGAAAGGTTTTTGGTGCAGATCAAGTTTCAAGGAAACAAAGATTAGGTGCACAATATTTTGGAACACTGTATCCTTCAACGTTGACTATACCAAAAACTATACATAGGAATCTCTTCCTACTAAGTTCCGGAGGATTTTAACCTTTTACCCACTCCAGACGTCTTTTGGGGTATTTACGGGAAAAGGGGTCTGTGTGAAAAAGCACGACTGAGTTACTCTAACGTCTTGCGTTAGATTTATCGCCTTACCAATTGTTGGGCGCCATGTAGTGTAGTTCCTATATTCCCAATAGGCTCTGGGCATTGGAATAATATATTCAGCAGTATAGACGTAGGACTGAAGTCGACTAGGTCTCTACTGACTATATTAGACTTAAGTTTTTCCAGCTAGCTCAGAGGTCACTAGAAATTTTCTCGGCTAAGCGAGGAGGAGTTTAACCTCCCTGGATAGACAAGAAGGGATTAGCTTCTGACAACCATATAACATGACAACTTTGCTCCCTCAGAATAAGAGTGTATCTCTAGAGTTGTGTGAAAACAACAGACAGCTATTTCACTCAGTCAAGTGTGCATACTTAGTTTCACCAGAATGCAGAGAAAAGAAAGACGGGCGTTTTCAATAAAAGGTTGTTATTTATTGAGCAGTCTTCTTTTTCATACAAGAGAAATGAATTGCCACAATTGCAATACTCATAGTAAAGTAAAGTGTGTACAGTAAAAGGAGGATTAAGAAATAATACTGTAAAAGCATTGATATGGTTTCTTAGCCATAATATACTTTAAAACAGATAAAATATATACATACTTATATACATTGACTAACGTACTCAACTGGTGCTTCTAAATACGCCTACCCCGGTGTACCTGAACTAAGCCTAATACGTGGGAAGGAGTAAGTAAGTAGCAGTTTAAGTTAAGTTTGTTTTTGCCAAGAATCTGACTCAAGAATTCTCTGTAAGGTTTTAGTCAGCTCCGTACCTGGGTTAATAGAAAGCAGGAGGTCTTGTATCTCTCTCTCAGGACTTGATATCCCAGTAACCCGCGAAGGTATCTGGAAACACCGGAGCTGGATTTCTCGGCAGGAGAAAAGACAGCGTCTCTCTCAGTGCGTCAAAGAGGGGCAGCGTCCGTGGGCTCTCGCATCAGCAGGGCTCTCGGGCAAGTAGATAGCTGCTCTGCTCCAAAACCACCACCGTGTGTTTGCTTACGGCAACGTTGGTATATTTATACCTGAAAGGTGCCGGGTTTGACGTAAGGTTGGACATAAGACGTCAATAAAGATGTCACTAAGAACTGGCCGTTCTTACAGTGCTTTACAGGAGTTCTAGGACGAAATCAAAACAAAAGCAAAGGGGATTTCCCAGGTTGCTGGAGGTTTGGTTTGTTTAGAGAACTCGTTGTGCTTTCTAGGAGTCTGGGGAAGTAGCCTTGCTTAATGTGACAGCATGTGCTACGACTGAATATGGATATGATTACTATGCCGTTATAGGGATATTATTGATTATAACCGAACAAGGGCATAAAATAGTAATATCGATTTAGGCTCCTGGATAAAAACACAATAATATGTTTCAACTTGTTGTTTGGACTCCTTTTTCAGAAGAAAGTCAACGCATTTTGGCTTGGTAATTTTCCGGGCTACTCAGGACCATCTAAGGTCTGTGAGTCCTTTATCTTAGAAAAAATAAAATCACCCTATGCCAGTCATGGTTTTACTAAAATTGCACATATATATTTACACAAACAGGATCTCATTTTGAGTGTGAATATGCAGTGCCAGTACAGTACATGTATCCCTCCAACTGGGTCAGACAAAAGGAACTAAAGATAGAAAACCTTTGTGCACATAGTTAACACCTTTCAGCATACATTAAAGGCAGAGGGCAACCACTGATATCACGCCTCAAGGGAATTAAATACTAGAAAACATTCTGGGCTGGGTGAGAATACGTCTTTTATTGTGTCTACTAATTAGGTATATGTCTGCTGTGCCGGAGTTAAAGCTGCGTGCCACACAAACTTCTAATGATACGGGGTGTATCGTGTGTAAAGCGGTTGTGCATAGAATGGGTCCGAGGCTCCTATAGGTGCATTTACATGCATCATACCTTGCACTCTTTCTATAGAAGAGAAGGGCGACTCCAAATGTGTTCCCAAGTTGCTCGGGTGAAGCGCCTTTACTGTACACAGCTGAAGCCTTTAGCTGTCCCTGTGAGAAAACACTTGCGTGGTATCCTCTGGCCGAGGGGGGAACGTTTAACCCTCTCCTCACCCCTGCTGGGCGTTCGCCTTTGGTCTTCACCGCTGTGACATCACACAGAATGCCGCTGTGGTGAACGTTCTATGCGGGGCGCCCGTGAGGGGTGAGAACGATCTGACTCGGACGAGCTGTGGCTGGGGTCATGTCTTTTTACTTAATTATCTAATAAAGTTTCTTGGTGTAAACCCTACCTGCGTGAACTGATCATCCACCAATTTCTCACTGGCGACAAGGACGGGACGCAGAAGGATGTGTGACCCCAACACGCTGTCTTTGTAGAAAGAAGTTTAGCAACGCGAAGAAAGCTGAAGCAGATTAACAGAAGTAAGGCGTTGCAGCGGGCGATAGCGCTAATAGGACCGGAGACAGTATTCGTGTCAAAGTGTTCTGAGAAGCACAGGGACGGGCAGTAACAGTTTGAGCTCACCCCTTCCTGAGATGAGATCGCTGTCACCCTTCTCGCTTCCGATCAGCTGTTGGCATCAGGAAGCGGCATCGGCGTGAGCACACCGTGAGGAAAGCCGTGAGGGAAGAAGCACGGTGTCACGACACATGGGCAGTGCGGCGTGTGTGGGCAGTGGGAGAGCGGTTCCGTGCTGAAGCAGAGTGCAGGAGTGCTATTTAGTATATTATCACGGTGAGGAGCTGGAGAGCTGCGACACCCGTAAGCGTGTCATTACTGTATTTTGGTCTCATACATACGGAGCTGACAGCGGTGTTGATTGTCATCCTGGACATTTCTGCGTGGAATTGACGGAGTGAGCGAAAGTCTTTAGCTGCCACTTCCTCACATATTGCGGTCCTGTCAGAAGAGTGCTGGCGGGGCAAGAGAGAGAGGGCTGCGCTGTCATCAGAATAGTTCGGTGCATACTCACTAGTGTTGGAAGTGATCATACACGAAGAGCTGTTGGCATACCTGTTGGTGGAGTGCCAGTGCAAGTTGTAGAGACGGTGCACCCAACTGAACGGTGATCCTGTCAGGAAGTAGTGCACAGAGCATCGGGGAGAGCGCAGAGGAGGCGTAGGGAGGAACTACGGGCCAAATCTACTACATTCAGAGACTTTTGTTGTTATCGCTGGAGGACCTCAGTGGTTGGGGAATCGGAACCTGGCCGCATTTTAACAGAACACTCACACCATGCATGGACCCAGTGGCCTTGGAGCTTGTCTCAGCTCTAGGCTCAGGTGCATATCGTTTTGAATGGGTCTCTTAAGCCAGGAACCTCGCCTTAATCTAGTGGGAACGCACTTTAGAAAAGAAGAAGAGAATACCCACACGTGAGGGTGGGGAGCCTTTGTCTTCCCACAGGGGATACCTAAGGATCTCAGCGCCATCTACTGGAGACAAGAGAGAAGCTGGTTTTTTTTCTACACACTTTATACTGTTGTGTGTCACTACTCCATTGTTCCTTGCAATTTCTCTGTATGTTTGTATTCCTGCAACGGAGGTGAATATTCACATATTAGTTAAAGCTGTAGCGGGGGTGGTAAAATTTTTGCATGTGACTTATAGATATCATATAGTTCACACTCTTGTCACTAGGAATTTCAGCTGATATGCAAAATGTAACTCCTCCTCCGTTTTTCTTGTCCACCCCAGGGGAATTGACACTAAAATGGAACAAATGGAAGAAAGTCTTCCAAAATTATGCGGTTGTGTGTGGACCAAATTTAGGACTTGAAAGAAAAGTTGCCCTGCTAATGCATTACCTAGGCGCAGAGGAGCAAGAGGTGCTGGAGCATCTACCAGATTTGAATGCTAATGATGCGAGGGGTTTGAATGAGTTCGAGTTGAGCCTTAAAAAATTAGACTTACACTACCTACCGAAGTTAAGCACCATTATGGAGCGGTACCACTTTTAAAAGAGAGGGCAAAAAGAGGGAGAGACGGTAGAATAATTTGTCTCTGAATTGCGTAAACTAGCAGCCACCTGCAAGTTTGGAGGAGCTTGTGAAGAGAGAATCCGTGATCAGTTTGTCCTAACGTGTAAGATCGAACGCATAGGGGAGGAGCTATGGCTAAAGGACGACCCGCCCGTGGGGGAGGTGCTCATTGTAGCGAAACATGTCGAACACATGATGCAGTGTGTGAGTGAGATAAGGCAGGATGGGGAGAGTAAGGTCAAGGTGAATGAAGTATCAGTGGAAGAGGAGAAAGTACTCGCAGTAAAAGAGCGGAGAAAAGTACAGATGGAAGTGAAAGGAAGCTGGAGCTTCAAAGGAAATTGCTACCGGTGTGGCAAGCAAGGTCACATGGCGAGTGATAGGGATTGTCCTGCCCTCAAGTCACTGTGCAATAAGTGTGGAAAAAGAGAACATTTCAGACAATGTTGCAGAAATAGTAACAATTATATAAAACAGGGCAAGGATAGATCCACGCAGAGTTGTGATGAAATTGTGTTGCATGTACAGGGAGGACCAGTCTGCAGTCCTAAAGATGAAATAACTGTGGAAAGGACTGGGTTGGAGGCGATGTTTGATTCCTGTTCCAACATCACAATCATATCTGCAGTGGAATTTGAAAGAGTGTCTAATAGCAAAATCAGTCTCAAGAAAATGGATATAAGACCAGGGGGGTATGGGGGACAACCCATAGGAATGAAAGGTTACTTTTGGGGTACTGTTGGCTATAAAGACAGGGTAACAGCTACTAAGATCTACGTGTCGAAGAAAGGTGATAATATTCTGGGGTGGCAAGCACAAAAAGAATTGGGCATATATCTCAACCCCAACAAGATCCCCAGATTCTAGTACAGGAGGTGGAAGAGCAGGAGTAGGGATAGAGGAGGAATTCAAAGAGGTTTTTACTGAGGACCTAGGTTGTCTCAGAAACTACTCCCATAAAATAAGGCTCAAGGAGAATGCCAAACCAGTCGCAACCAGAGTCAGAAACCTCCCCATTGCCATACAGGAAGCAGTGAAAGAAGAAATAGAGAGACTATGCAGGTTGAAGGTGATAGAACCAATTGAAGCCACAGAGTGGTTGGCACCAATAGTCGCAGCCAGGAAGATGGATGGGTCTGTTCGGTTGTGCATTGACTTTAGGGCGCTAAATAAGGAGGTTATCGTGGACAAGTTTCCATTTCCGAACATCTCACAAATGATGTGTATGCTGGAGGGAGCGAGAATATTCACTACATTAGACCTAGCATCAGCCTATGACCAGGTTAGACTCCACCCGGACTCCTAAGAACTCAAGGCATTCATCATGCCCATGGGAGCGTTCAAGTTTAAGCGAATGCCGTTTGGGTTGGTTTCTGCCGCAGCAGTGTTCCAACGGATAATGAATAACTTGCTTAAAGGAATCCCTGGGTCATGTGCTACCAGGATGATGTGCTGATTTTTGCGAAGAACGAGGAACAACATGAAGGCAGGTTAAGAAAAGTACTGGAAAGATTCAAGGAACAAGGACTCACTGTTAAGAAAGAGAAGTGCAGGATTGGCTGTACAGAAATTGATTTCCTGGGTCACAAAGTGACGGCAGAGGGCATTCGTGGGGATGATAGAATTCTATAGTAAGTTTGTGAAGAACTTTGCTAGACGCACGTTTTCCATACGCAACCTGCTGAAGAAAGTAGTCTTTGAGTGGAGCGAGGAGTGTCAAAGGGAATTTGAAGACACGAAAAGGGCACTGGCAGAAGCTCCCAGTCTCAAATCACTCATACCAAGGAGGAAGACTGTATTGACCACCGACGCGAGTTCAAAAGGACTAGGAGCAGTCCTCACACAGATGGGCGAGAAAGGTGAAGAGACCATAGCGTTTGCGACAAGATCGCTCCGGAAGGCTGAAGTAAACTACTCGGTGATCGCGAAGGAGGCACTAGCGGGGAACTAGGCCATGAACAAATTCAGAGATTTTGAGTGGATAACAAGGTACCACCTGAGAAAGGACCGCAAGCCACTGGTTGAGGTGTTCAGTAGGAAAGGGCTGAACTCCATTTCAAGCAGGATAAGGCGTTGGGTGGTGAACCTCCAGGAGTACACGTTTGATGTAGAATATGTACCGGGGGCAAAGAATCTAGCAGCAGACTGTCTGTCACGCCTGGTGAAGGAGTCGAACGAAGATCCGTGTGGAACAGAGGAGGAGAGTGAGGATGAGAGGGAGATACAGATGGAAAATGTGTGCATTGTTACTCAAGGAGCTATTGAAGAAGAGAACTGGAAAGAGACTCTCAGGAACGAGGTACTACTAAAGGAAGTGTGTGTGAGAACGAAGGGAAGTTGGAGAGACAGAGACAAACAAGATGAGGCATTGAGACCGTTTTGGATGGTCAGAAATGAGTTATCAGTCATCGACGATTGTCTATTCAGAGGCATGAGATTGGTACCACCTGAGGTCCTAAGAAGACGTCTAGTCAACTTGGCACACGAAGGGCACTTAGGGATAACCAAAACTAAGCAAAGGTTGCGCTACGACTACAGGTGGCCCAACATGGATTTAGAGATTGAGAGGGAAGTAAGAGACTGCATACCGTGCTCCACCAGTGACAAGATCCTAAAGCAACACACACCTCCAATGCAGAGCAGAGAACTCCCTGTAGGCCCATGGGTGGATGTGGCGTTGGATATAGTGGGCCCTCTAACAGGGGAACATCGCACACCTTACATCCTGGTGCTGGTAGACTTGTACTCGAGGTGGCCTGAGATAAAATTTGTTTCAGAGATCACGACTAGGGTGGTGATTGACTTCTTGCAAGAAGTGTTCCTCAGAGAGGGGTTGCCGAGTACCTTGTTAACTGACAATGAAGTACAACTCTGCTCCAAAGAAATGCAAGACTTCCTAGGGGGTAGCGGGATTTCACACAAGAGGTGTGCGTTGTATCACCCTGAGACCAATGGGATGGTCAAACGATTTAATAGAACCACCAAAGAAGGGATCCAAATAGCAAGGGCCAGTGGGTTGAGTTGGTAAGTTGAAGTAGGGAGACGTTTGGAAGCCTACAGACTTACCCCTCATCAAACCACAGGTGCGATCCCGTTTGAATTATTGCGAGCGAGAAGACCCAACTCAAGGCTAGTACCAGGGTCGATGGGGTGGCACAAAGGTTGGACAAGTCACTGTAAAGAGTCCAAGTGGGGTGACAGGGAATACAAGGCAGTGAGGGACAGGAAACCAGGTTTGATAAACTACACGGCGTCAAAGAGGTTACGTTTAAAGTTGGCGATGTGGTCAAAATTAAATCGAAAAACAGTAGAGGGTCCCTGGATATACTTATTACCGGGAGGGGGAGGCAGGGAAAAACACTAGAACGAGAACTAACCTCTCCACTGTATCAACTTAATATTCAGGTAATGTATCCATCATTCAATATCTAAATCAACATTGTCCCAACACAAGAATTATTTAGAAAAGCATATTCTTATTTATTCATTGTCTAATCGCACAATTGATCAAAAAAAGAACGTCATATTATACAATACATTTAATTCTGTACAACACTATCTACAAAAGCCCCACAAGAACAAGAGAACCAACAATATTTGTCGTTCATTCAAAAAAATCATACCAAACATCCAAAACATCCATTCAAACCTATCAGCCACATCTCAACTACCATACCCTGGAAAAGACAATAAACAAAAACATACACAAAAATCATATACATAACAAGGCAACAAGGCGGCCACTGGCTAGAGTGGTGCGCGCGTCCAGGCAGCTCTCCGGTGCACCGCCTGCTGCTGGTCCCAGACGGCCTTTTGTCTTGACCCGAGATGGAATAGTGAAGGCGGGATCCCCCCTGATGTGAAGAAAGCCTAGTTTCTCCATGCTTTTTCACGCTATTTCACGATATTACACGGCCGAATTGTATTGCCCGTCGGACCCTTACCTGCTAGGCTGCCCCGCGGATGTGTTTGTCTTCGGGGTTACGCCGTCCCCCTCCCGTCTCTCTGCCTCACTGGAGTCGGGCAGTCGTGGAGCTCAGGCGCAGCCGGAGAGCGGCAGCCCGGAGGCTCCTATCGAGCAGATTAGGCGGTAGCAGAGGGGCTGCTGCTGGCTCGCTGAAAGTGCCCTACCGGAGCACGCCGGATTTGTCTTCAGAGAAGACGGAGTCCTCCAGAGTTTTGGGAAGAGCGGAGCTGGATCAGGACACCAGAAGTAAGGTGGAAGGGGAGGTGGGGGATTCTGGTCCCAGTGTTGTTGCCACTAACTCCAACATTACTAGCAAGAAACAAACCCCTAAGCAGTCTCCCAAAACCCAATGTCTAATAAAACAGAGAAAAAAATCAGAAAACTGGAAAAAAACAGAAAGTCCCAGAATGCACTAACAGTGAAGGAGAAAGCTCTGGCAAATTAGCAGGGGGTGCTAGTACTGCGGGGTCGGCGAAGGAGGCATGTACAGGAGGGGGGACCGAAGCTACCCAGAAGGGGGTGAAAGCCAGGGGCAGGAGGAGAAATAATACGACAAGGGTTTCTCCCTCCCTGCGTTCTTTTTTTAAGGTGCTACCCCAGGTATTAGACCTGCTGCCAGCTGCTGAATCTCGATCGCCAATATCCACAATACTATTATCAGCAGTCGCACCCATACCCGTACCCACTCCGCCCGGGATGGCGGATGCGCCCACTACACCAGAAACTGAAGGGGACCCTGGCTCCCAAAACAATGCACTAATAGCGCTGGCGGGGTCTGGCAATACAGTTGAAGGGGGTGTGGAGGCGGAGGAGGTAGGTACTGGTGGAAACAGTGTCGGGAATACACTGGAAACTCTGGTGGCTTCCATAACTTCAATGAGGGAAGAGATAAGAAATGGTTTCACAGTCTCCAAGGCTAACCAGAATAATATAAGGTCCTCATGTGAGATTTTAGAGCGGAAGGTGGATGGCCTTTGTGAGAGAACGGAGGAGCTGGAAGGAGCAGTGGGTCTATTGAAATGAAGTCTCGAGATAGCCGAATCTAAAATTCAAAACCTGCGGCGAGAGGGGGAAGCCATGCGTGAGAGGGTGGAATCATTGGAGAATTACTCACGGAGAAACAACGTTCAGCTTTTGAAGATCCCTGAGGGTAAAGAGGGGGGGATGTCAAGGCATTCGTTATCAAGTTACTAAAGGACTCTCTGGACCTCCAGGAATCAGTGGAGGAACTTGATAAGGACATTCAACGGATTCACCGTGACCCCTTCCGTTTAAAACCAGGCAGAACTAAAACCAGAAAGATCTTGGTCAATTTCCTCACTTACTCTCTGAAGGAGAAAATTTTGAATTTGACGTTAAAGGCAAAATCACTGAAGGGTCCGGATTTCACTTTCGATATACGGTCGGATCTGTCTAAATCTACTCTGGACAGGCAGTGGGAGCTAGGCCAGCGAATTGCCAAGTTCAGGTCTCTAGGGGCAACGGTGCAAATGCGGTTCCCTGCGTTCCTACGCGTGATGTACAACAATAAAATGCACAACATTCGATCACCAGCGGAGGCCGATGAGCTTTTGGAATCCATTAACACTCACATCCACTCTCAGGGAGGGGTTTAGTCTAGAATTTCTGGCCTCCATTTTTTCTGCCTCCACCCATATCTTATCGGTAGAACGATAGCCTAGGTAGTATCCTAGGCAGCAGAGTGTCAGGCTAAGTATGGTCAATGTATCCCTTCTTCTTTCCCCTCTCCTCCTCTTTCTTTGTTGATTTTGGGATTTCGAATACTAGGCAAAACAAAATCATGGAATACTAGAGAAAGTGGGAGAGGAGTAATAAAGTTATTCCCTCCGTTAACAAATGTTTGTATTAAGGGTCGTAATGTGGTCCTATTAAGGAGGGGGGAGGAAAAAAAAAAGGGGGAAATCAAGGCTTAAAAGTAAAAGGTAAAAAAAAAAAAATATATATATATATATATATATATATATATAAATTGAGAATGACGGTGCACATAACGGGGGAAGGGAACACATGCTAGCAAAAAAAAAAAAGGGGGAGAGATAAATATGTAAAAAGTCACTAAAATACGAGGGATATAGGGAGCTTTTTCTGTCTTCAGCACTAGGGTAGGATAAGGTAATATCTTCCGACAGTTGGATTTTTGCTTAAGCTTATTTTCGCCAAACCGTGGACGTCGTGCCTTTTGCAGAACTGCAGAAACTTTCTTCAAGTGGGTGGATACTACGAGGGCGTCGCCAACCCCCCCTCCCCCCCTCGATTCGAGCGCTGGGAAGACTATTCTGGAGCCCGGTCCCTTTAAATTTTGAATACTTGAATCTAGGCGACCAGTTTCGCTATACGTATCGCCGTTTTGGGATATCTAAATTGTGTACCTTCATTTGGACATCTGTCGACCAGCACCGTACGCTGTACCGAGATCCCTGTGTGGAGTGTTGGCTTGCTATCTTTAGATGATTATTCCCTAAAAAATATTCCCCGAGACTGAAGATCGCCTAGTGCGTAAATATCTGGGAATCTCTGAATTTCATGATGATAGTATGATTCTGGATGTTACTTTGAAATTAAGCCCCTGCGTGTAAAAAATAGTTTATTGGTGAATTAACTTTATCTTATGGGAGAAAAAAGAACCATTATTACGCCTTTCAAGAATTCATGCCTACCAAGAATGGCATCAATTGCGCCCTGACGAAGGAACAGTGGACACATGGTCTTTTTCCGAAACGCGCGTCAGTGCTTCTCTTCCTTTGTTGCCTTGTTATGTATATGATTTTGTCTTTGTTTTTGTTTATTGTCTTTTCCATGGTATGGTAGTTGAGCTGTGGCTGACAGGTATGAATGAATTTTTAGGATGTTTGGTATGATTTTTTTGAATGAACGACAAATATTGTTGGTTCTCTTGTGGGGCTTTTGTAGATAGTGTTGTACAGAATTGAATGTATTGTATAATATGATGATGTTCTTTGTTTGATGAATTTTGCGATTAGACAATGAATAAATAAGAATATGCTTTTCTAAATAATTCTTGTGTTGGGACAATGTTGATTTAGATATTGTAAGATGGATACATTACCTGAATATTAAGTTGATACCGTGGAGAGGTTAGTTCTCGTTCTAGTCAAAATTAAAGCACCCACGGGTAGAGCAAACTGGTCCGAATTTTCTAAACCCACTAACATTGTTAAGATTTTCAATAATGCTGTAAAGACACAGGAGGGGAAAATTTGGAATTTGGGGAGGGTGGTAAGATACCTCGCTCCCACACAACATGAGTATGATTCGCACACTAAGGGAGACCCTTCTGAGCCGAGCGGCTCGGGAAGGGCCAATCTTGCTCGGAGGTCAAGCTGTAGGGACGTTGTCCGGCCTAAATACTTGGAGCAATATGTCACAAAATGAATTCCCTCACTTATAAAATTTGTAAGCAACATTTCCCCCCCATCTTTTCTTATCCTTTGGTATTTCCCTTCACTTTGTTATAAGGCTGTTCTCAAATTGTAGGGAGGGGGATGTGTGGTATCCTCTGGCCAAGGGGGGGACCTTTAACCCTCTCCTCACCCCTGCTGGGCGTTCGCCTTGATCTTCACCGCTGTGACATCACACAGAATGCCGCAGTGGTGAAAGTTTTATGCGGGGCGCCCGTGAGGGGTGAGAACCATCTGACTCGGACGAGCTGTGGCTGGGGTCATGTCTTTGTACTTAATTATCTAATAAAGACTCTTGGTGTAAACCCTACCTGCGTGTCCTGATCATCCACCAATTTTTCAACTTGGTTAGCAAAAATCTTGGACAGGGATATCAATCAATGTCTCCTGAACCTCATATCCAGTTTTAGGCTACTATCTCTAGAAACATCGTGCGGCAACGAGTACTCACACTTAAGATGATCATCCGCAACATCTGTGTAGGTGTCGGTCCTTCCATGCGGGATGGCGGCGTCTCCCAATGGTGTTACAGTGCCTGGTGCATACCTTGGGACTGGGGATTCAGCGACCCTTAAATGGTGTTCACTGCCTATCCCGTATTCGGGATGGGAAAGGCTAGACCGTGGATTTAAAGATCATGCACTTAGAAGTTACACTCTAGGTCATTCCGGCATGTCTCAAATGACTTGAACATTGAGTGGCAGTGTCTCCCTGTACATAGCAGGAGCTCGGATCCCTGTGTGGGACTGCAGGTACTGCCCTCTAAAGGTAGTAGAAGTTGTAGTATTTAAAAGACCGGCATTTGGTGATGCACAGTAGCAATGGGTTGCCTTAATCATCTTGCCAAAATCTGTACCAATTACCAAAAATAAAAAGATGAAGCAACATCAATGTTGAAAACTATGTATTCAGACATAGAGGCCCATGTGTGGAGGACATCTTAACTGTAGTTAACTTTTGTGTCTAAGCCCATTAGTACTCCGTAAACCTCTCCTTTGTTTGTCAGAGCACCCTGTACTATACATTCATGGATATTCCAGCATAAGTATCATTTGCCTGTACAACATAGGTCAGAACAGAGTGTTTACTGGATGAATTATCAAAATCCAATGTGTGTGGCACTCGGTTTCTATTCTCGTAGTTTTATATCTCCAACTGCTGATATAGGAATGTTAAACTGTTTGGGTGCTGGTGGGTTGCTCCCTCTGACCTTGGGGAGTTGGATTCAAAGGTTTATCAATAACACTGCTAAACATACCAATGTGCCAACCAGCACTCCTTTGTGAGACAAGATGTTTTCAAAAAACATAGTCACTTGTCAGCATGCTGTAATCCGAAAAAGACAAGATATTCCAAACAGTACGCAGGCCCGGACTGGCCATAGCGGGCACCGGGCAATCCCCCTGTGCGCCGCATAGGTGGGGGCTGGTTTTGGGCCCCAGGAGGCCGTTTTTGTTACAGGGCCGTTTTTGCAGCATAGCTGCAAAATCGGCCCTGTAACAAAATCGGCCAAAAACCGGCCCTGGCAAAGTGCTCGGCGCAACCTCCAACCCCCTAGGGGGGGCCGGCCGAGCACTTTGCCAGGGCCGGTTTTGGTTCTCAGTCCGGCCCTGACAGTACGTGTCTTTAATTTTTATCCAATAGGGTTAGTTCACTGTTACATCACAGTTCCAAGAAGTTCGCAAACGTAATCCATGTAATTCTGGTGAATGCGTAATCTTATCCAGGAACAATATAATCTATGTGCGTTCAATCCCAATGCATTTCGTGCCGCAGCACTTCATCAGTGGAAATACATTACATCTATGAATAAAATAAAATAAATGCGTGTAAGGCGATCAGGAAGTAGACGCATAAATGACAACATAAGTGAGCATTTGCAGAGGGTAAGTAAGCTTGTGTCATGCCGTGATCTTGGTTAGTCGCGAATCTCAATGTTCCAAAGATTATCGTGGAGAGTGATTAAAAAAAACGGAATAGATGCGTACGTGAAACAAGTCTGTGGCTGTACGAAAGTGAAGACCAGAGTGAGTGAAATTAGTTGAATAAATAAACCTGAATGGTCACGTGCGTAAAGCGAGTTTGTGACTATAAGAGAGTGACAATCCGAGTGAGTGAAATTGGTTAAATAGAGGTTGCGTGCTCAAACTGGAAAACAGGACTGTGAGGGGTTAGGGGTGCATAGTCGAATGCGTAAGGAAACGACAAAAAGGTCGGGTCACCAGTTAAATCTACGGAAGTGGATAAGCATGCTAATACGTGCGCATTTATCCTACCGGTGAACGGCGTCCAACTTTCGAATGCGGGATAGGAGTTGAAAAACTCTCCCGCAATGGTACCTTGCAACTTTGATGTTAACAGTGAACCAACCCTATTGGATAAAAATTAAAGACACGTACTGTTTGGAATATCTTGTCTTTTTCGGGTTACAGCATGCTGACAAGTGACTATGTTTTTTTAAAACATCTTGTCTCACAAAGGAGTGCTGGTTGGCACACTGGTATGTTTAGCAGTGTTATTGATAAACCTACTGGATGAATTATACATCTCATTTTTATTTAGTCCTTGTGTTACTGTCTGAACTTTTTCATTCGGGTGGGCTTCTGTTCCTAATAGCATGCTTCTATCTGTTCTGTTCTAAAATATAGAACTGACCATTCTATATAATTTTCTGTGTATCCCACTGTCTCATAATGTTCGAACAGGGGGGTTCCCGTGGTCTTACATCTTACTCTCGACCTATGTTTCAGAATCGTTTTTTTTACAGGTTAGATTGTTTGGCCAATGTATATTTTGTTGCAAGGGCACACAATATAGTACACTACGTTTTTAGTGTTACAGTTGGAGTATATGTTTTGGTGCCATGTGTGCCCATTGACCGTGACATTTTTGCTGTTGTTTGTGAAATTGCAAGCTACCTGTGCAATAATTACACTTATAGTATCCCATTATGGGCGCTAGGCCAAGCATTTGCGGTAAAGGTTTTTCCTTCTATTTTTCTAGCCGCATGTATGTTGGTGTACATTCTTGTCCTTTCTGAAGAATAAAGGTTTTGGAATCTTAAAGGTGTAAATAATTTTTTTGATATTATTAGCAGCAGGGGGAGAGGTGAGTAAACACGTCAACTGTATGTCTTTTTCTCTCTCTTTGGGTGATAAACTTTCTCTAGGGGTGAACCATGCACGCACCCTTTTTAGTCAGCTTTTTACATAATGCTTCTCCATTGGAGAAATAATCCTTATTAGAATTATGGACAATTTCTGAAAATCCGTCGTAATTGCTCATAGAAGTAAACACATTGACTTTCTTCGGAAAAAGGAGTCCACCACAAGTTGAAAAGTATAACCCAGACAAGGATCACCAGCCTAACAACATTCAGCATGGGACTTTTGGATATAAGGTAACTGGTTTATTGGTTTGTTGGAGTGGACTACCATGTGGATGGACCCAAACAAGGAAGTGTAAATTTGAGCTGCTTGATTTTGATAATTATCTGTCTATGTATGGACAGTGTATGACATTTGTATAAAGTATGGAATGTATACCGAAGGAATTAATATAAACATTAAAATAACAGAGATACAGCCATTTCCTGGAAGTGCTTGAAATAACTAATATGATGAAACACAAGTGTTGGAAAATGTCTAGTCCACAGTGTGATACACATTCCCCATCTTTCTTTGCTGTACCAGTGTTTCCTCTGGGTTCGAGCTGGGCCTGGTTCCTTCCCCCATTGAGCTCAATTAGGTAAAAAACAATTGCTTACAGGTCCTCAGATCATCTATCATTAACAGAGGAGTACTCTTCTGTTACTTTAGGAACTTTAAATTAGCACATATTTTTATTAAAACAAACTTTATTGAGTGTTACAGAATAACAACCATGTGTCCTATCAAGGACGTTATAACATTTCCAATTTTCCTGATTTTCAGATCGTGCACAAATCTCCATGTAATACAGACGTAATAGCACAGTGCGTACTCAGTACATCATACTGTAGTCAGTGCGAAAATAAAATGATGATATAAACGTGCAAATGAGTCATATCTCTGGAAAGAATTACAGTTCACAATTATTATAACAATCCCAAAAACATGAAATCCGTCCTCCCGCCCCCCCACCTGGTCTGTCCTTTCTTGAATATCTTCCATCCTGTCTTCTCTGTGAGGTGCCGGAGTCTGTCTACCAATGCTAGCGTTCTATAAGATTACTTCTGTGGTCCCTGCGGTACCCGCCACTTTTGGCCCCGACGTGTAACTGGGTACATCATGGGGTGGGGTTGAGGCGTGTGGGTAGGATGTCTTTCTGCCTAAGTTCCTCTAGCATGATGTCCCAGTCCATGGATATGGGGTGTTTCCGCATCCTTGTGTCTCTTCCCTCCTAAGTGCCGCACTTTCGGCCCCACCCCAGCTGATCATATCATCTTGCCATACCGATAATGGGGGGCATCTGGGCGATTTCCATCTCATAGTGATCGCCCTTACAGCCAATACAAGAGCCAAATCTAGGAAACGTAGTTGTACCCTCAAGGTGCTAGTTCTTTTGCGCAGACCCAATAGACACTCTAGGATTGTCGTGAATTATGAGGTGTGTGATCTCCCCAAGTATAGAGCATAGCATCTCCCAGTAATCCCTAAGGTTAGGGCAAGCCCAAAGAATATGGAGAAAGCCAGCCTCATCAGTTTTGCATCGTGGGCAACAGTGTTGGGCCTCCGGAAACATGTGCTGGATCCTCTTTGGGGTTAGGTAGGACCTGTGGAGTACCATGATTTGTAGAAACTTAAGCCTAGCATTACGGGAGACGCGCTTGGGATGTTCAAGGATACTCGCCCAGGCTTTGTCAGTGAGTTCCTGGTCTGAGGCCTCTGACCATTTTGTACGGAGGACAGTGAGTGCAACAGCAGCCTGCACCCTGAAGTCAGTATAAAGCCATTTGACTAGATGACCCCCCCCCCATGTAATACGACATGTGCACTAACTCGTGGAGGTTCAGCGCGTTGGGGCGCCCATGTCCTCTTAATGTAGTGACCTACCGTTGCATGCATTAGATACAGGCGGTCTGGTGCGCCAGTGACCTGCACAAAAGTGTTGTGGTTTAGTAGGGTGCCGTCATCAAAAAACAACCCAACCTCCTCCACGCCAGCCTCCTCCCAGCCTTGTATTAGAGTCCTAGTGAGCCTGCCCCCAGGGATTGGTAGTCCCAGGAGGGGATGTTACCCGCATAGGGGACTGCGTTTGGGGTGTAACAAGGCGCCTTCTTCCAGCACTGAAGTGCCGTTTTAAGCAACGGGGGCCCGTCCAGGGGGATTGCCGTTCTTGGGAGCAATAAACTATGAAGAGCTCCTCGGTCTAAGTCCTGGGGTACATAACCTATTTCCTGCAAGTTCCTGTCAGCCGTCCAAAACGATAACCATTGGAGCTGGCTAGCGTAATAATACGCTTGAAAGTCAGGAACATCCCGTCTCCCCTTGTGGGATTCAAGTTGCAACTTCTTGAAGTCAATTCTATGTCTATCCTCCCCCCATATGAGTTCCGAGAGGAGTGTGTCCAGAACACGGTAAGTAGATTGTGGGACTAGTAGGGAAAGATTTACGAAAAATAGAGGAGGCGGGGCAGCATCACCATCTTAGAGATGGCAATTCGACCAATGGCTGACAGGGGGAAAGATATCCAAAATGCAATACTCGAGCGCAGGGCAGTGATTGCCTTCATGAGGTTACCATCCAATTGGTCAGACTGAGCCCGGTAGATGTGAATTCCCAGGTATTTGAAAGTCTGATGTGCTACAGGCAGGTTGTAGGTACCGAATTGATACATATCTGGCTGGGGCCCATCCTGAAAAAAGAGGGCATTAGATTTCCCCTCATTAAGGCCCGAGATACGCTCAAAAGTGGAGAAAATGTTGGGGAGAGGTTCCGTCCCGATCGTGAGGTCACGTAGATAAAGGAGGATGTTGTCAGCATATATGGAAATCAAGTGTGCAGTGTCAGCTATTGGTATCCCCAGATGTTCGGCCGATTGCCTCAGAGCTATAGCTAGTGGTTCCAGTGCCAGGACAAATAGTAGGGGCGATAGGGGGCACCCCTGTCTCGTACCCCTGTGTATGGTATACTCACTGGAGATGTGGTTCCCAGTGCATGCCCTAGCAGTGGGGTTAGAGTGGAGCAGCCATATCCATTGGATGTATGCAGGAGGGAGCCCAAAGCGTTACAAGGCTGTAAACATATAGTTCCATGTTATGGAGTCAAAGGCCTGTCATAAGTCCAATGCCAGACAACCAGCATTTTTATACTCCCCAGGGGTGGCCAGCATGACATGATGTAGGCGTCTGGTATTTAAGGAGGTACTGCCTACAGGGAGGAACCGACATTGATCTTTATGTATGAGCATGTTTAAGACGGGGAGCAATCGATTGGCCAGGGCTTTACTAAGGATTTTATATTTGGTCGCTAACATGGACAAGGGCCTGCAATTGGACAAATCCGTACCGTCGCGACCCGGTTTAGGGAGGGAAACAACTAGGGCTTGCATGGTAGAGTGTGGTAAGTGACCGAGGACAAAGCCGACTTAAAAGCTCCTCCAGCTTTGGGACTGAGTAGGTGGCATAGAATTCTGTGGGCAGACCATCTAGACCTGGGGCTTTATTGCGGTTGAGGCCTTTTATTGCAGCTCGTATTTCGTGCTGGGTCACGAGAGGTTTTTCTGTTCGTCCGCTGTAAGACAAGGGAATGTAAAGTCATTAAGGAAGTCATCCATTAATGTGTCTGTGGTGTGTGTTGGTGCAGCATATAAATCACTAAGGTAGGTGCAGAAGGCCTCATTTATTTCAAGCTGTGTGTGTACTAAGCCCCTGGTTGGAGAATAAATGCTTGTGATGATAGGTGTGACCGGACTATCGCGCAATATCCGGGCAAACAAGGTACTAGATTTGTCAGCCTCAACGTGCTTTCGTTTCGTGTATGCCTGATGATCAATACCTCTGGAGAGTTTCTAGAGTCTCAGCGTGTCGGACACAAGTATCGCTCAGAGACTCCCGTTTGTTGGGATCTGTAACCGCTGCTTGTTCCAGGTCCGTGAAGAGGCTCTCTATACTGATAAGGCTTTGATGAACTTCTTGCCTGGCCCCTACTGTGGACCCAATCGCAGAACCTCGCACCACCACTTTTAACGCTTCCCACTCCAAGAGGTGGGAGGAGGCTGTGTTCCAATTTTCAGAAAAGTAATTTGTAATGGTCGTGGACAATAAGGCACAGAAAGGAGTATGCTCCAAGAGCTGGGGCCATAATCTCCAAGTAGGGACCAGGGTGGGAACTCTACACCATGACAATGTAATCTCTAAAGGATTGTGGTCTGAAAAGGTCTTGGCTAAATAGGTAGAGTGGTGTATTTGTGTGGCGATAGTGTGAGAACATAAAAACCTGTCAATCCTGGTGTGGAGCTGGTGGACTGGTGAGTAAAAGGAGTATTCCTTATGTGTAGGGTGCAGCTGCCGCCATATATCTTTCAGCCCCAACCAGACAACCAAGTATTTAGGAAATCAACTTGCTTATGGACACCTGCACTATGTAAAGGAGGATGGGATCTGTCTAGGTCTAACTCTATAACGGTGTTGCAATCTCCACACAGAATCCAGGGGATCGAGTCCCATCCTGTCAGGGCCACATTCGAAATTCGGGGCATAGATACTCCCCAACACCACCGGTAACCCATCAAGTGTACCGTTCAGCAATATGTAACAGCCCTGATCATCTACACGTCTGTCTAGTTCTGTAAACGGGACCCCCTGACAAATCCATATGCTGGCCCCTCATGCGAAGGTTGAATAATTAGTTGAGAATACATTCTCCCTCCATTTTTTACGGGTCTTCAGAGCCTCTAATTCCATGAGGTGGGATTCCTGGAGGAAGACGATTTGTGCCTTCCGCCGGAGGAGGTATGCATGCACCCTGTGCCTTTGATGCACTGCCCCTAATCCTCTCACATTCCAGGTCAGCAGGTTATATGAGCTTAAAGTAGTACGGTGGATAGGCATGAGTGGTCCCTATGATCAAGGCTCCCCCTAAATCGCAGCCAAGTGGTTATTACAGACCAGGAGTACCCCTTTCCCTTTGAACAAAAAATACTTGGCGTAGCCATTAAACTATGCTGTGCCAAACTAAGAACTTCAACATTGGGGGAGGAGCTACGCTAGCAACCAAGATGGCCGCGTAAGCTCCCGGCTCCGCCGACCTCCGCCAGCAGCTCGAATATCCTGCCTTTCATCATGGACTCACACCGGATTTCCGTGTTCATGAAGCTTTTCTGCTTCTAAAGGTGCAATCCCGAGTTTTCTACCTAAACCGCAGACGAAGATACGCCGTGTTTCTATTCTCGGCCTAACAACGTGTGGAAGCCAGGGCCTCGATTTCTAGCCTATCCGGATCGGAATTGATCAACATCGGCCGTGAGACCTGGACTGAGCCCGGTCTCCCGAAGTGTGCCGTGAATTGTTGATTTTTGGTGACGATCCTGTGAACAGTCTACACCGAGGACACACCAGCGTGCCACACCGGCTGCCGTGGTGGGGGTCTGGTGCCCGGAGACCTTGCTACCCTCTCTGGGTCAACGGGCTGGGGCCCTCGCTAGCGGCGACGGTGTGTTCTGCCAGACGAGGAGCGCCCACTGTTTTACATCGGATTTGCGTGGCCTGTTACCCCGAAGTAGCCGGCCTCCGGGGTTCAAGTCCTACTCTATCACCTATTGAGAGGGGATGGAGCGGACGGAAGACACGCTATCGCTGCAGGCCGTCATGGCCGCCATTGGGGCGCTCCATTCGCACACCATCGCTGTGTTCCGGACACTGACTGTAAAAGTGGACGGTATCCTGAGACCGGAGGACGACTCTCCGTTAACTTTCCAGCTAGCCGTGGTACCAGCGTTGCACTGCACATCTGAGATAGAGGTCCCCGTGCAGATCCCGGACTTAATGAGCCTTGGCGGTCCCCAATTAACAACAAGCCAGCCCGTGCTTCTCGCCAGCGTCTCCTGCGCGAATCTGCTGCCACCTAATACATCTATGGACGGTTTTCTGTGTGGTAACAAGTTCCTCAGTGACTGTTGGAGATATTCGTTGTTCCTGGACACCTTTCCTCGTTCGATTGGTGGACTTCGTGAACTTTTATCCTGTTTTCGATCCTTCTGCACGGACATGAACTTTTATGAACGCTCTGCCTTTTCCATCAAGATGGCGGCTCGAGTGAAAAAGACTCTTAGGAAAGACCGTACTGGCCAGGGCTGAGCTTGATCGCTTGAATTTGATACGATAACTTTATACAATGCCGGGGTGGTGCCTATAATGTGACGGGAGTCGGGTGGTTCTTGACTATACTCCTCCGACTGGTCTGTATATTTTGCTGGATATTGATTTTACTACGTCTCGGGGTGATCGCTGCTGGGGGGGGGGGGTGTGGGAGACCGGTAGTGTGTTTGCTTTTTCCTCCTCCACTTTCTCTCTTTTTCCCTGCTTTTAGGGTAGTTCTTGGGCGACAGGCACGCTGCTAGTGGGGTTAGGCCGTAGCCATTGCAGGGGTGCAGGGTGGGGGGTTCGGGGAGTTTTTTTTTATTTTGCCTTTGTTTTGTTCTATGGCCCCTTTTGTCTTTCCTTTTTCCTTTTACGAGAGGTGGGCTGTTTCTTTTCCACGGATCCTTTATTGTCCGGGTGTCTAAACTGGCTCTAATTATCCTGTCATTGAGGACGGGGTCGCGCGGGTGGGATTGTTTTTGATCGCCAAATAGACTTTCTTTCTCTTATATGCGTAATCGCGATAGACCATGTGTTTCTTACGATGGTTATTTGTATGTATACTTCCCCCGCCTGTCCCTGATCTGCATTTTACTGTTTGACACCTGATATCTGTAATGCCTACTCTTGTCTTACTGTTAAAATAAAAAAATATATATATAAAAAAAAAAGAACTTCAACATTCAAACCCCATAATGTGGTGCGTTCGCTTTGTGGGGGATCGGAGCCGCCAATCATATTATTAGGTACTTGGTTACAGAGCTTCGGTGGCTCAACAGGACCCTGGGGGAGTAAATGACACAAAATGGAATATGCACATGAGAAGATTTCCTTAGATATGGGAAACTGAAACTGAGCAAGGGGCGGGCGGGCCCATGAGGTGACCACCAGAGTCCAGTCACTGCCCCCTGGTGCTCTAAATACCCAGAAAGCACATGTATGCTGCTGGAACATAACATTATAGGCTACACAAATGCATTTATATAGGATACTTAGGTGGCTGGTGGTTTAACCACAGATGCGAGTTATCTCTCCAGCGGATAATGGGCAAGCAACAGGTCCAATACCTGCAACTTCCGATCTCCTTACGGAAAGCCAATAGTCTCCTGACGTTTAGAAAAGAGCTAAAGACGTGGCTCTTTTCTGCGTGATCGCCATGACCTCCTGAGTTGCTGTCCGGATATACTGGTCTCTGATCTCTTTGCTAAAGCGCCGGGACACCCGTTTGGGTAGCCGTGCGCTATAAAAGAGTACATACATAACATAACATAACAATTATCCACCAGATCATCTACGGACTGAGGTGTCACTGACGGGAAAAGAGTGATGCTTTCAGAGTCCGATTGGACGGTGCTGTCCTCTGCGTCAGTGTCAATCTTAGAATGGCCTTCTCAGAAGGAGCCAGCCACGGCCAAAGGTGTTGCTCTGCCTGATATCTGCTGGTCTAGTGTCTGGTCAATCATGGCGGATGCCTGCGTAATCATCGTGCTTCGACAGGTGCCGAGTTTCTTTGGCTTCGTAGAGCCCTGGCGCGACAAACCTGACTGCTGATCCTGGCTCAGCTCTGACCCCATCACTTCCAGCCACTCCTCTGCGTCGCTTGGGCTGTCGAAAAAATACGTTTTCCGCTCATGAATCACTTTTAGTCGGGCCGGGAATAGAAGTGCATATTTTAACTGGGCCTCTCGTAGCTTTTTCTTGACAGTTTGGAAGGAAGTCCGTTGGTGTTGCACCATGATGGTGTAATCTGGGTAAAGCGAGATCCTTTGGTTTTTTAATTGGACCTGTGCTTTTTCCTTCACTTTTTGTAAGAGCACATCTCGGTCCCTGTAGTTTAAGATTTTAACAATCAAGAGTCGCGGGGGGCCCGCCCTCGGTGCCCCTGTGGGAATCCGGTGTGCCCTTTCGGCACAGAAGTAGGGGGAGAGACCCTCCTGGGCTACGTAGTCCCTAAACCAGGTTTCCATGAAATCCGCCGGTGTAGGACCCTCACTGTGCTCCGGAAGACCAAATACGCGGATGTTATTCCGGCGGTTTTTGCCCTCTACGTCTTCGAACCTGTCCTGGAGGCCATTGACTTTTTTCTGAAGTTGTTTAATTTGAGCAGTATGGTCCGTTATTTGAAGTTCTATGTTGGACAAGGCCTTCTCATGTTCTTGGACTGTACCTGCAAGCCGCCCATGATCCGCTCGAAGGAGAGTAAGGCCACTCGTAAGGGTTCCGATCTGCAGCTCTGTCGCTCTACGGGACTCTCTGACCACCTTGAGAATTAGGTCTAGTTTATCCGGGGGGGGGGGGGGGGAACTCAGCGGAGGATGCATCTGGTGTTCTGGGTCTGGTGACGTTTTCGAGTTCCTCAGAGGGTCCCCCTGCACTGGAGTTGCTGTCCATGAGTTTCCCCCTGGGTCTCCCCATTTTTGCCTGCAGGTAAGTTTGGTATTAGTACGGTGAAGGGGTTCCTCCCGGTGTACTTCTGCCTGACAACAGTTAGCTGCCTCTGTGGGTGTGGATCCTGGCCGGATATTCAGGAACACTGACAGCACGGCCTCACCCCGCAACCTGTTTGGTGCGTTAGTGCAAAGGGTCACTCAGGGGGCACCTTGTGTTGAGGACGGCCCACTCCCTCTCACAAGCCAATGCAGCACTAGGCTTAAGGTTATGCGGCAGCCGCCCTCCACCCGTTGAAAGCAAACTCAGCCGTGACGCGGCGTGATCCCACTCGCTGTCCCGGTTCCAAGGTGCGGCACATCCAAATCACGACTGTTCGACCCCAGCGTTCGGAAATTAAGGGCTGGGGAGGGGGCATGCTGACCCCCCCACCTTTTACCTTTCAAGGCTGAGCCCAGCTAGATCGCACTATTCCTTCCTGTGGCCCCCCATCAGCGACGCCTCCCAAAATGCCAGTAGGTCTCAGGTCTCTGGGGTTTATTATGCGCTGCTGTTCTCTGCCAGTCCAATGAATATGGCCCTCAGTGACGGGGCCAGATACAGGGGGCCCACCGCTTTCTCTGCTGTGTGCGCATGAGGGTCTCCCGTCAGCCTCCGATCTTGCACGCCGGAGCTCCCAGCAACACCTCCTCCGGCAGCCTCCCGGCTCAGCAATGTTTGGGGGGGGGGGTCTCCCGACACCACTCCCAGGGAGGAAGAGCCCACACGACCAAACAGCGCCGTCCACCCGGTGCCAGCAGTCTTCTCCCGCATCCAGTAGGGTGTCGCGCCGCTCCGAGCTCCCCGGGCCACTTCCCCCGAATAGCCGGCAGATGGAAGAAGGGATAGGAGGCCCGCACTCGGCCCAGCTCCCACTGAGAGGCGCCCGCTCTCACCTTTGTTTATTTTACTGCGTTGTGGGCCGAACAGTCCCACCAATGCAGACCGGGCCCCGCAGGTCACAACCCGGCAGCAGCACAGAGCTGGCACGGCCCCCTCCAGCTAAGGATCACCACCGTTCGTGCAAGGGGTCATCAGGAACACCAGCTCCTGGGAGCAGACAAGGCCGCAGCACGCCTGTCCCAGCAGAGCTCCACAGGCAGGTCTCACACCCGCGGTCTCGATCTGGTGCCGTGAATCGTCACGCTGTCACAGCTCCCCTGAGCCAGGTCCTCCCACCCGGGGCACTTTAGGCGGTGTGGGCGATTGGCAGGGTAGCGATATTCCAGGATAATGCCCCCCTGGGATCCGGAGCCTCACCAGCTCGCGTCCGCCATCTTAGGCGGCTAGCCACGCCCCCTCGAATTAGCACATCTTAGAGTTATGATGGTAGTTCCATCATGGGATCTACTTTTGGTCCTTCAGAGATGTAGAGGTGCTGCTTTTTCGATATTTGGAGGAGGCTTTGCTCAAGAAGTATCTGTTAGACTTGTTTTTCTTCTTGCAATTACTTTTGCAGTCTGTTTGGAGGAGACTGATGCTCTACTTTGTAGGATGCTCTATTTAAAATGTATCCCAGAGGATTTACTATTGAGTCCCTTTCCTGCCTTAAAGTCTAAAGTGCTGTCCAGCTTCCTCAACTTGCTGTCATTGCCATCTTGTCCCTACATGTGGTTAGCATGGGCAGGAATCTAATGCTCTTGATTTTGGGAAGTAACTCACACCAAATCCTTCAGAAAATCTAATGTGATGTCTGTGTACTTCGTTCTTGAGGATATGGGTGGTAAAACTACAGTGTCTACCATTAGCAGATTGTTCTGCCATTTCCTTGACCTATTCTGCTGCTGGGATACCCCTTCCCTTTTTTCTATAGGGAGATGTTCCACACCGAGGATGGCTACTTTCTGGGTGCAATGTTCTTTTGCCCAACTATAGCAGGGCTACAACTTGGGCTTCACTTATATAAATACACAATAAACTTAATTCAGGTTTATTTCACGTTATTGGTTGGACGTCTCTGTGATGCTGGTTGTGAAAAATGTTATCCTGGTGTAGACTTTGTACACAGTGATAAAAATGTCACATTGATACATGTCTGCTTTATTTGTGCAAGAAGGAAGGGGCTTCAGAACAAAGTCAGTAAACTCCACGTATATCCAAAATATCTTTATTGTTGTTGAAGTTAAAAATTGGCCATCAGCCAACGCGTTTCGTTCCACAGCTGGAACTTCATCAGGGCTGAAAGAACATATAGACAAAACAACATTTAGATTCAAACTTAACGTTAGAACAAGAACACTGAAAAAACATATACAATATATGTATAAATGAACAATACCGACAAAATCAATAACATTAGCTAAACGGCACAAAACATTTAAATTACACGCAACCTGTGTATAAACATATTTCATATATATATATATATATATATATATATATATATATATATATATATATATATATATATATATATATATATATATAAAATGTGTAAAGAACATGTGTGGTGGGTTCAGTTGGGCACTCCCTAGATGCTTACTACATCGTCCTGAATAGGGACTGTGGCGAGGATTACTTACCAGTAATCTTCATCACTAACAGGGGTGTAATGGAGGTTCCCGCAGCTCCTGTGGTGCAGGGGGGGTCTAAGGATCCTTGTTTTGGAGAGGGCTCCCCTCAGCCCTGAAGCCTTGGTATTGCATGGCGGCAGAACACTTGTAATGGCATGCGTACCTGCCAACTCATACAGAGCCACCGTGTGACACACAATATCCACTCCCATCACACGGTCACCCGAACTGCTGACGTCTATTAGGGGGTGTGTCCCTGCAGCCCTCCAACCCTTTGGAGAGAACCTCAACCCTTTGGGCCCCCATTAAGCCTAAGACAAATGAATATCTGTCCGGTTTGGGAGACTCCTGAGCCCTACATCACCTTCTGCATGGGGACCCGTCATTTTGTGTTAAGCCACTGATCAATAAGCATTCTCCTCTTTATCATTTCAGTGCTTCACCCTTGTGGGTGTCCAGGGCTTGCTCTTTTTCAGGAAAAATTAGTGTGGAGTCACACATCTATTGAGGGGTGATTCGTTTGCAGCCATGTGTATGTTAATTGCTTTTTTACTTGATGCTTCTCCGAGGTCTGTTCAGGGAGGGTAAAACCTCACAACTAAGGACTGTGACAAGGAAGAGTAAGATGCAGAGTAATTGATATTGAATATTTATGTTAATATATTATAAAAGGAATTAAATGTGGGCAGAAAGGGGAAGGACTGCTGTGTTGAAGATGCAGCTGGTAGATGGAGGCCAATTTGGGGTGTGGGTAAAAGCAAAGATTAAATGTATCAGGCAGTACATAACCAGTGCCAGCGGGCACCACCAGCACTTTAGAGGGCCAGAACTCTTTAGGTCCCTCTCACGGGTGGCAGTCCGGGAGACTGGTCTAAAAATTCCTTACTTGCCTGTCCCAATGGGGCGGCCACAGTTTGCCTCTGGTCACTCACCTCCATAGGCAGAGCTGGTTTTGAATGTCTTTCAGGGGTTTTTGTTTTTCAAACTTCATTTTTGGCAACATGCTCAAAGATCGTGACCTGCCAACAATAGACCTATAAGATGCACTAGACTGCCACTCGCTCGTTTTGAGGAGGCTTACTTTATTGTCAAGTTTTGCTGGTGCCCTGTAACCTCTTGTCAATTTCTCAATAAAGTCGTTTAAAAAAACAATTGCGCATAGAGGACAGAGGTTATTGTTTAATATCTGTGATCCAGGATGACTGCTGCAGCTCCTGATCAAGCCTGTTCCCAGGAGACTGAGTGGGAGATTCTAGGAATGAAACTTTTTAAAATGTGTTATCCTTGAACTTCCATTATGCACTCTGTTTAAGAAAATAATCAACAAATGCAAAATATCCCCTTGGTGCCTGGACTAATAGCACTGCTCCACTGCACTCTTTATACACTGACATTTTCATGAGTATTGGCTACATTTGCGGCAATGTAAATTTCACCTGGGGTTCTTATCAAAGGAATACCATGCAAATATTTGTAGTACACTTTTTAAATCTGTATGTTGCAACGGCGCGTGTCTTCCATTTTGAATGTGCCTACCCCCATCCTCAGTTGTGTGACAGGATATACCAAAAGTAACGAATAAATATAAAAAATATGTACATTTTAAAGTAATTTAAAACAAAGAAAACACTCTAAAAGTAATATCTAAAACAAGTGGTTATTAAATATAATTAAATAATAATTCACATTACATAAAATAACACAATATAAAATATATATTAATCAATAATAAAAATGTTAAAGGATTCTGTATAATTATTAAACTGTAAAAAAATATTAAACATAAATGACTAAAACATAATATCTCTCAAAAAAATGAACACACAATCTGAAAAAACAGAATGTAAAACAAATATACAATATTTCAATAAACTTGAGTTGATATTTAGATGAACACCCCATCCCACTTCCCTCTCCCCTCTAAACCCCGTCCCAACCAGCTGTCGATCAAGTGCGATTTTTCAGTGTCAATAGCCGCTCAGCAGGGGTCAAAGTCAATCAAAGAAAATAACCGTACAATCAGGGAAAGGGTGAAGGAAAACTTCCACTCCAGAGCAAGGCAGACAGCAGCTCACTACATGTTTACTGGAAATACAAGGCTGACTTTATTGATGGCACTACTTCTGCAGTTTTCTACCCTATCCTTCCTTGTGTAACAAGTTTGTTTTGTTTAAATTAGAAGTTTTCGCACATTACATCTTCACAAGGAGAGAGCCTGACAATCAAATTCACCTTCACAAATGGATCACAATTGCAATCCTAGTCAAACCGCTTCTGCTCCTTTCCACGGTTTCAGGACCGATGGGAAACAATGCAGTAAGCGTTTTCTGGAACAGGCTAAATTGCCATCATTGTTTACATTGGGATCTATTGGGCATCCATATAGTTAATTTGAGAAAGAAAGGGGAGGAGCGTTCCTTCTACCTTTTCCACCTCCAAGTGATGCTATCCCTTACAAAGGCAATGAAACTTTGGAAACTTTTATCACGATGGACCCTCTGGTTCTCTTACAAAGAATAAGGAAAGTAAGAGAGGGGTATATGTCAGAAAATGGGATAGCCGAAGCTTAATATGAAGTTTTGTATCACTTCCTGTCTGGGAACATATGTCATATCCTCCTATGTAAGAGCCAATAATTCCAAATTTGCGAACATACTTGACAAGAATTTTCAATTCTATTAAGGACAAGGAGGCGAGGATTATGCTCTCATTTCTTTATTAGAAATGATCAGCAGCCAATAAAACAGTAAAAAAACTACAGTACCCATGAACAGCAGGGTAACAACCATCTAGACTATAGTATAAAAGGCCATGTAGATAGTCTCTCTTCCTCTTTCTTTGGTGAGGAAAAACAGCTCAAATCAAAACAGGAAATCCAAACGCAGAACATCAGGAAAAGAAGTCAACTATCTCAGCAGACGTTCAAGCTGAACAAGGATGCAGGCAACTGAAGAACACTGGAACCAGAGGTCCATGACAAGGAAGCGAAGCCAGGTGTAACAGAAAAACCTCTACTTCGGGTCAGAACCTGAAAAGAGACATATAGCCTTAATACACAGCCAGTGCATATGTTGTAAGCAGAAATCAGGGGGGGTAGAAAAAACAAGGGATTTGCAGAAATGCATATGCAAATATTAAACATGGTCACAGTAGCAATATATGCAGAGAAACAAGAACAATACCAAGGGTGGGAAAATCCTCGCCTCCTTGTCCTTAATAGTATTGAAAATTCTTGTCACGTATGTTCGCAAATTTTGAATTCTATGTCAGGACAGGAGGCTCTGATTATGCTTGTTTAAAGCTGATCCACCACTACAGAAGCAACATGCTCAATAGGTTTAAAATAAAACTTTTTGAACATTGAATCGGAAGACCAATCTGCGGCCTTCATAATGTCAAACAGAGTGACACCCATTGAGAATGCTTTAGAAGCCATCGCCCCACGTGCTGAATGTGCACCAAACACAGAAACATCAATGCCAGCCTCTGACATGAGCCATCGTACCCAGCGAGCTAAAGTAGCTGGGGTAACGGAGCGAAAAGGCTTCTGCAAAGCAATTAATAATTGACCTTGCATATCTGAACGTAATGGAGCAGTACTTACTTCATAATCCTTGACACATTGAACAGCGCACCGGTTGGGATGATGGGGAAAGGAAGGATAAGTAATTCAAGTAGTATTCGTTTTGGTACGCCTGGAAAGGAGAAATTGAACACCTTCAGGTGTAAAACTGCGACCTGCCAAGTCCAAAGCCCGAACATCAGATACCCGTTTACAGGAAACAAGGCATAACAACATAGTCAGTTTGGCCGACAGCTGTTTACGGGATAATAAAGAATTGGGAGGCCAAGCCTCCAAAAACCCTAAAACAATGGAAACATCCCATAAAGAGACCTACTTAGGACATGGAGGTTTTGCCAGACGGATACCCTTAAGCAACTTGGCAATCAGAGGATGCTCACCCGCAGGTTTACCAGAAATATGAATATGGCCCGCTGAAATGGCAGAGCGGAAATTGTTTACTGTCCGATATGCCAAACCGGAGGAAGCAAGAGAGGCCAAAAAATTAATGATCATAGAGACATCCGCTGAAGTGGGATCATCCTCCCGTTGAACACACCAGTCACACCATCGCTTCCAAGATCCCTTGTAGCGTTTGTGAGTGTTGGGTGACCAGGCTTCACTAATGAATTTGGAAGCATCTCGAGAAAGGCCCGGGACCGACCAGTGATCCCCGAAATTCGCCATGCCATCAGATGGAGGTCGCCTGATAGAATCAGGGGATGCGGATTGGCGAGAGGATCCAGCAAGAGATTCCACTTCTGGGGAAGAAGGAGCGTCACTGCACAACACATTTCCAGGAGAACCGGGAACCACACTTGAACCCTCCACATAGGCGCAATCAGAATCAACTCCGACCGATAACGTTTCGTGCAAGCCAAGACTCTGGGAATCATCATGAACGGGGGAAAGGCATAGCACAGACTCAACGGCCAAGTTTGTAGAAAGGCATCCGTGGCCAGGGATTCTGGATCCGGCCTCCAACTGAAGAACAGCGGGAGCTGAGTGTTGAGGCGAGAGGCAAACAGGTCGATCTGACACTGGCCCCAGACCCTGAGAAGGGATCGGAAAACGCGAGGATGGAGCCTCCAATCGCTGAAGTCCCGCAGGTGGCGTGAATTCCAGTCCCCAATCTGATTGTTGCGGCCGGGAAGATACTCTGCAATAACAGTGATCTTTTGTTGCAGACAAAAATGCCAGAAATCCTTGGCTATCTCCGCCAATATCCTGGATTTCGTTCGGCCCAACTTGTTGACATAGCGGACTGCCGAAATGTTGTTCATGCGGAGAAGTATGCAGCAATTGGACTGAAGGGGAGTGAAACATCGGATCGCGAAGGACCATGCTAGGAGTTCTAGGCAATGTGGGGAGACAACTCCTGGGAGGACCACCGACCCCCCGTCGAGACAGGACCGCACGGGCTCCCCAACTCCACCGGCTGGCATCGGACTCTATCACTAGTTCCGGTGAGGCACAGAACAGGGCTCGTCCATTCCAAGCATCCATGTGGTCCAACCTCCATTGCATCTCCCACCTCGCTTCCTCCGAAAGAGGAATCAGATCGGAATATCGAAGGCCTTTCTGGAGATGATGGATCTTCAAACGTTGAAGAACCCTGTAATGCAGAGGACCCAGGAAGATCACTTGAATGGAGGACGCCAACAGACCTACAACTCGTGCTAACGATCTCAATGACACAGTCTGTTTGGAAATAACCGAAGTCAATTCCCTCTTGATATACCGAATCTTTTGATTGGGTAAGAGAAGTTGACACGAAAGTGAATTGAGCTTGAAGTCCAGAAATTCTATCACTTGTGTCGGAGTCAAGACTGATTTCTGAACGTTTACCAGAAACCCCAGAGATTGTAAAAGGTCAATGAACCACTCCAGATGAGTCAGGAGTGCCATAATCAGAATGTCGTCCAAGTAAATAATCAGGCGAACACCCCGCGCGCGTAAGCTTTCCACGACAGGCCTCAGAAGTTTCGTGAAGAACCAAGGTGCTGGCGAGAGGCCGAACGGGAGAACTTGGTACTCGAACCAAGTCCCCTGTCAATGGAACTGAAGGAACTGACGATGAGGACCGAAGATGGGGATTGACAAATACGCGTCTTTAAGATCGAGACGAACCATCCAGTCCCCTTCTCGCAGAAGATCTCGCAACAGATGGATCCCCTCCATCTTGAAATGCCGGTAAACGCCCCTCCGTTGAATTCCTTCAGATTGAGAACTAGGCGGTATCCGCCCCCTTTTTTCTCGACTAGAAACACCGTGCTCACGAACCCATTGGGATGACGGACAGTCGGAATTATAGCCCCCTTGTGGAGGAGTGCGTCTATTTCTGCAGAAATGAATTCCCGATCTTGAAGGGAAAAACACAGAGGAGTGGGAGGGTGGGTCTGATAAAATTCTATTCTGTAACCTTGAACAGTCTCCAGCACCCAAGCATCGCTGGAGATCAGACGCCAATTGTTTAGAAAAAATCGTATCCTGCCCCCCAGAACCACATCGCAAGCAGGAATCAGGCTCACCTGAAGTGTTGGAATCCTGATATCCACCTTGGATTCCGCCGGAACGTCCCTTTTTATATTGCCCTCTCCCTTTGCGCGAGGGATAGAAATTGGATCGGGTATTGTAGCCGGTATCTTGACCACTGCCTCTTTGGGACTGGAACCCCCTCTGGGATTGTTGTTGAGAGCCACGGCCTATGTCGTCCGGCCCTGGCAAAAACCGGACGAAAAGCTCGCCGCAGCGAAGCTTGAGCTTTATCCAACCCACTGAAGGTGGCCACAAATTTTGTGAGTTCTTTTAAGAAGGGTTGTTCAAACAGAAGACCTTGAGCCGCAGGACCAGATTCCGAGGTGGAGAGTTCAGCCAACTTTGGATCAAGTTTTAGAAGAATGGAACGGCGTCTCTCACACGAAATTGCACAGTTGGCATTACCCAACTGGCAAAAAGCCCTCTGTGCCCATTCAATCAGTTCATCCGGGTCCACAAGGGCCGACGACTCCTTGGCTAAAAATCCAAGATCCAGGATTTTGGTGAGAGGACCCAATAAATCAAGAAGTTTGTCCTGACAAGAACGCCAAGATCTGTCCAGACCCTTCTTCGGATCTTTGGCGTACTTCTTGAGGTAGGTGACCATCGTGGGGTCAACCTCTGGAGTCTCCGCCAGGTGGTCAGCGAGATCCGGTCGAGGGCATTCGGACCGAAGCCGAGCCCTGACATCCTTTTAAAAGGGTTGGCGTAAGTGCGTCTGGACATACTCTGCCACAGCAGGAGAGGAAAGCCAGGAAGTGGAGTGAGGATGAACAATATCCGAAGGATCGAATGTTAACACAGGAGGATGCGTGGGGGCATCCACAAAATGTTATTTACACACCTTCTTTCTAGGGGGAGGATCATCATGATCTGAAGAAGTAGAAGAATTGGTGTTGTCGGTATCAGTAGGAGGAACGGCCGACAACGCAGACTTGGATTTATCAGATGCCAAACTTTTAGCTAACTTTTGGAAGTCAGACTTGTGAGGGTTGACAGGAGACTTAGAGGACTTACGTGAAGCAGGCAACCAACCTTGCTGCTGCGCATACTGAGTCAAATGGCGCTTCAAAGGGTTAATGGCACGCACAAGTGCCTTATTCACTGAGTGTTGCACACCCTGATCTTAAGCTTCCACTAAATCATGCTCCAAAGAGCCAGAGGCATCCTCCTCATAATAATAGTCCTCGTCATCATAATATTCCTCCATGTGTACACAGCGTGTAAAAGTATTGTCCACTAGATGACGGAAATTAAACGTGGCCAAAGGCACAATGCAGGGGGAGTGACAAAAACCCCACAGCAAGCTAGCAGCACAGGCAAAAACCTGCACACAGTAATATTAAAATGTGGAGGGAGGGCTTGCTGTCAATCAAAAAATGCACTCTAGGCAAAGCCTATGCTCGTTATGCAGCCCAATGCCAATCTCACAACAAAAGGCGTAGTATGGGGTTAATTCCCTGAGGCAGTGGGCACGGACGTGTAAAACGACCTTCTGAGCTCCCAGCGTTGTGTAAACACACAAACGAAGCCGGAAAATGGCCGCTGCCCATGTGCAGTAACGGCCGCCTCGGGACTAAAGAAGACGAGCTCGCGCACCAAGCGTGCGAGCCTCCTAAACCCCGCTCCCGCTCCACAACAAGTTGAGACGCGGGCAACAAGCGCCCGGTCAAAAGAGAGGTGCTCCCGAGGAGAAACGCACGTAGAAGCGGCTAAATAAACAAAGCGGCAATGAAATATGAGCCACAAAGACAAACAATGCGGCAAAGCAAGGTAAACAAAGCACGTAAGACGCGAAGCGCGAGTAGAAGCGCTAAGCAAACACAGCATATAATTAATTATACAAGCATAAAATGCACATATAATAAAAGAGAAGAAGCAAAAAGCACTTAACTGGCTGTGGAGCAGCAAAGAAAGAGGAAGAGAGACATGGCCTTTTATACTATAGTCCCTATGGTTGTTACCCTGGTGTTCATGGGTACTGTAGTTTTTTACAGTTTTATTGGCTGCTGAGCATTTCTAATAAAGAAATGAGAAAGCATAATCAGAGCCTCCTGTCCTGACATAGAATTCTGTGGAAAGGAGGTACCTCTATTCCTTAGGCATCATGACCTTTTGAGGTTTGCTGCTTTGTTGTGCTCCTTTCCTTTGTTGCTTTAATCGACCTGTAGGATTTGCCTATTCAGAGAAGATGGCTAAAGCCTGGTGAACTGGGAATAGGCACAACAAAATGAAGTTATTTTGGAGAGGCGGGTAAAAAATTGCGCTTCGCCAGCGGAATTCACGGAGTTTCGCGCACCCCGCTTTCCGCTTGGAGTGCAGAGTTCCCGCAACATTCTGCCACGTTGTGTTTTTTTTTCTTGTGTTTGACTCACCAGCGTTAAATTGGCGAGCGCAAGCAAAAATAGACAGCGTGTTGCAAACTCTAAGACCAGGGGGGTCAACCACTTACTGATAGAAAATAAGAAAACTTATTAAGCAGTCCCATTCCCTACGTAGGCCAGATGATGGTGTGGGGGTATGATTCCAACATGTTTGATACCAAACATGATAAGATTCGTTGCAGCTATCTTTAAGATGGTCATTACGTAACTAGGCGGTGCCAATCTATATAGTATATAGCTGCTTCTCTTACAACACGGGAGAATGGACTCCACAGGCTGTAGGGGTGTCCTGCTCATGCAAGGGCACCCTCACACTTAGATCCAAGCACACTGCCTTCAGTATTGATAAGGCCTGCTGTAGGGGTGACTTATAGGTTAAGTGCAGTGACCCTAGATATAGGAAACCTATATCTTTAGTAAGTGGTGCTAGCACCAACTTACAAAGACTGCAATGGAAGGCCTGTAGTTCAATTTTGAATGGTCTTCAATAGGTGTCATAATGCATGCTTAAGCCCATGGGGGACCTCTGGGGTACCTATGCCCTGGGTACCTTAGTACCATAAACTAGGAACTGATAAAGGTACCCCAGTATCCAATCTGGGATGTACCTAAGTACTTACCACAACAATTTAAGGGAGAAAGGAGAGAGACTGGGGCCCGGATTAGCAGGATACCAGTTAGACTAGTCAAAAACAGCTTAGCACCAGGCAAAAAGTGGGGGTAACCATGTAGAAGAATCCTACCTTCCTACACAGGGTCATAGACGAAGCCATCAACGCCCAACTCTCCAAGTTCATTAAAGCAAACCACACCCTGGACCTCTCCCAATCCTGCTTCCGAAGCAACCACAGCACGAGACTGCCCTCTTCGCCGCCACAGATGACGTCTGTGCCCTCCTCGACCAAGGCAAAACTGAAGCCCTCATCCTCTTGGACCTCTCTGCCGCCTTCGACATCATCTCTCACTGCACCCTATGCACTAGACTCCACGACGCCGGCATCTGCGACGAAGCCCATGAATGTATCTGCTCCTTCCTCACCGGCGAACAGAGAGTCAGACTACCTCCTTTCCACTCGGAACCCACAGAGATCAGCTGCAAAGTGCCTCATGGTTCCTCCCTGTGCCCTACTATTTTCAACAGCCATCGTAAGGAACCATACTCAACACTGTCTCCTACATCGACGACAACCAGCTGATTCTCTCCCTTACCAGTGAACCCACAGTAGCCAAGATCAGCTTCCACGAGGGAATGAAGGCTGTCACCACCTGGATGAAGAAGAGCTGCCTCAACCTCAACTCTGAGACGATCGAAGTTCTCATCATGGGCTCCACCCCCTCCATCTGGGACAACTCCTGGTGGCCCGCAGCACTTGGAACCCCCCTCACCCACAGACCATACACGAAACCTCAGCATCATCTTGGTCTCTTTGCTCACTATTAACCGCCAAATCAACACCATCGCAAGTTTCATCCTGCTTCCACACGCTACACCTGCTCCAAAAGATCTTCAAGGGGATCCCCACTGAGTTCAGAAAGGCAATCACCCACGCACAGAATCGACTACGGTAACACACTTTATGTCGGCATCACTCAGAAACTCATCAAGAAACTGCAGAACATCCAGAACGCATAAGCCAGACCCATTCTCAACTTCCCCCGCCGCAGTCACTTCGCCAGACACCTGAAAGACCTTCACTGGCTCCCAGTCAACAGAAGAATCACCTTCAAGCTCCTCATAAACACCTAAAAAGCCCTACAAGACACAGGACCTGCATACCTCAACCACTGCCTCGCATTCCACTTACCCACCAGAGATCTCCGCTCCAGCCAACAGGCCCTGGCCACCATCCCTCATATCTGCAAGTCCACAGCTGGAGGAAGATCCTTCTCCTCCCTCGCAGCAAAGACCTGGAAAACCCTACCTCTCCACCTCAGGAAATCACCATCTCTGCCTCAGCTCAGAAATAACCTCAAGACATGGCTCTTCAACTGAACCACAGCGCCTTCGACGGACCAGTAGCCCCCCCTTCCACCAGTGCCTTGAGACCCTTTCGGGTGAGTAGTCGCGCTTTTCAAGCCACCCGATTGATTGATTCCGGGTATTTTGAGGGTGCTATCCCTCCCTATGGCTGTTATAAATGTTCTGATTTGGTAGCTCTATGTTACATTCACAGGTACAGCATGTTGTATTCATGAAATTGTACTTATAGATTCCTTTTGATGACATTGTCTTGAGGGATGGTTACACACTTTTGTAAGTGGTGGATGGAGGTGACTGATTATTTCTTTTAAGTCTGCTGTTTCAGAGAAGAAACAGTATGGTCAATGGAAGGCTTGGAAGTAGTTAACAGCTTCTCTCTAGGCAAACAAAGACGACTACTTGAGGCTAATGCATATTTATACTGGACTGTATTGGCCATTTTCAAACATTTGTGCTGCTTTTACACAGGTTGTTGGGTACTGTATTGCTTTACTTGGCTGTTGGAGGTTTCAGCTAAGGAAGTTGAAGCATAATCTTCACATGTGTGCGTAATAGAACTGAAACATTCCTACACGGTCACTAGGAACTTTTTATCCAAGTTGTGTATTCCCCCTTGATATAAACCAGTGATACTCAACAACAGCTTTATTCTGCTGTTTACTTGACTCAGCACTAACATTCAGGACGGTAGTAACTAAGATGACCTGCACCACTTAACTTTAGAACCATCTTCATTTTTTAAAGACATCTTACAGCAAACGTTTAATAATATGATAAAATCTCTTCACAATTCAAAAAAACGTGTATTTCATTAACATTTAGAACCTTTCCTCTTTCCTTTTCTTAGTATAGCTGATGAGATCACTGCATTGAGAGTTTTTTTTATAGGATAGTAGTTTTGAAGCATGAATTTGGAAACATTCATGCTTCCACCGACCATGGCAACAATGCCAATAGTGACCTAAGCGGCAAGCGAGTTGTAATGTGCACCCTTTGGGTGGCCTGGGCTGCTCTTATAAATGGAATCATCATAGATTATTAAGTTTAATGCAAGAGAAAGAAAAGGAGGCAAAGCGAAAAAAAACTATTGTCTAGGATCACAGTTTGGTCACGTGGGGAAGCTGGGATTGATCACAGGTTTTCTGGTCTCACATTGTGCAATTCAGCCACTATATATACATGCATCTCTTCCCCTACACCATCCTTACAACCCACATATAACCTGACTGCCACTCTGCTGGCATCAATGTGGCACTCGGTCGCACCACAGAGCATATTTTGTGGCCCCTGGGCAAATGTTTGGGAGTACCCATGGTATAAACAATCTTGTATTGTCTCCCAGCTGCTCCCTCCCCATAAATGTAGTGTGTTCCAAGTTTGTGCTATATAAATGCCAATACATACATAGCTGAAGATTTGCAGGCTATGCACACTGGGCATTTATACATACAGAAACTGGTATCATAGCTCAGTGGACTGAACGCCAATATAGAAAACGATGTGTCGCAAGGGTTGATCCTGCCCAAGATCTGTCAATAGTTAATGATCCAAGGGAAGTGCTAACAAGTAGCTCCATAACAGATAACATGATTTGAGGTTATAACGTTTAATGTAGCAGTTTCAGAGGTAGTATTACTCTAAATTGCCATTATGTACAGTGTTATTGTGTTTCTTGACACAAGAGCATGCCAAGCATGTATGCATAGCCCTGGTCTCAATCATCCCTTATGTGAAAGCCCTCAAAAACATTCCCAGAGAAAGGATAAATACCTTACATTCAAGTACTATAAATCCATAGCAAATCGGAAGATGTAGGAAACCGCTTATCTGTTGAAACAGTAAGGCTTATTACCAGTCTCAAAGGGCAGAGTATGACTATGCATGCACATCTGTGGAACCACTGGTACTGACTTTAAAGATCTTTTAAACAAAGGTATTAGAAATATGATTTTAAAAATCATATTCAAGTGAAAGGCATACAATAAGAATGAACTATTTGTCCAATTTTTTCCAGTTGAAGCAAACCAGGGACTCATCCGTGCAGACAACAGGTGGAGTTAGTGGTGGAAATGGCCTGTAACAGTAGGAGAAGAGGGTGGTGCCAGTGCTCGAAATGGGCAAAGCCAGGGATAGAATTGGACAGGGGAGACCCCCCCAAAGTTTTTGGCCCTGCACTTATTTAATTTAGGGCCAGGTTACAAGGGTAGGGTGAAAGGGGAAAAGGGCAAATACTGCAATGGAATAAAACAAAGAACACACTAAGGGCCAGATGTATGACCATTCCATTTGCAAGTCGCAAATTGCATCCAATTGCAACTCGCAATTTGCGACTGGCAAAACGTGAGGTACAACAGTGTCTCAGACACTATTTGCAATTCCTAAGGGGGTCACAAATTGCATGCCTCATTAATATTCATTAGGCATCTGCAATTTACGGCCCCATTAGGAACGGCCAGCACTCACAGGGATGGTGGCCTGCTGGGGTCAACAGACCACCATGTCTGTGACTGCTTTTTTATTAAAGCAGTTTTTTTTTATGCAGCCCGTTTTCGTTAAAGGAAAACGGGATGCATTTAAAAACGACAAATTTTACTTTTCAGTTTAATTTTTTTAAAATATTTTCACACACACTCACAAAGGGGAAGAGGTCCCCTGGGGACCCTTTCCCGTTTGCAAGTGGTTTACCACCTACTTGAAGTAGGTGGTAAACTGCGAGTGTTTTGGGACCGCAAATGTGGTTGCAAAACAATAGTACAGTGCATGAAGACTAGCTATTAGAAAGGGACCCACCTTCCTAATAGTGGGAGTCGCAAACTCTATTTAGGTCGATCCACCGTTTGCACAGCTAAAAATGGTCGTACATCTGCCCCTTAGATCGGATAAGGCAGGGGGTGGCAGAGAGGAGATTAAATTTTTTTTTTTAAATGGTTAAAAAAATGTCCAATCCATGGTACGACGGGAGTCTCAATGAGGATAGACGAGCCATGCGAATGGCAGAGCGCACCTGGAGATCAGCTCCCTCTGCACTGCACCTAAAAACCCTGAAGAAAAAGAGAAATGTCTACTTCAGGAAAATAAAACGCTCAAAATCAGACTTCTTCAGCCTCCAGCTCGACCAAGCAAAAAACCGTCCGAGAAAACTGTTTGAGCTAATCAGAACACAATCCAAGGAACAACCCCAACCACTCAGCACTATGCGCGAAGCACCCTCCTGCGAAGACTTCGCTTCTTTCTTTATCCAAAAAACTGACAACATAAAGAGCAATCTCCTCATTGACGCAAGCCTTTACCCCAAATCCCACTGCATAGCACCCACTGAAACAAAAAACAATGCTACATGGTCAGCCTTTTGCACCTACTCGGAAGAAGAAATTGGCAGACTGCTCAACACCCTGAAACCATCCAATCACCTCACGGACCCCCTTCCTGCGAACGCTGTCAAAGACTTTACCCCTTTGCTCCTCCCACTCTGGACTAAAATTATTAACAGCTCACTTCAACAAGGAACCATCCCTGACTCCCTCAAAGTTGGACAAGTCACACCTTTAATAAAGAAACCTACAGCCGACCCCTCTGATCTAAACAATTATCGTCCCATTACCAATATTCCCACTCTCGCAAAACTGTTGGAAAAATGCGCTCAACTACAATTGACTAAACATTAATCAGTTTGATCTCCTCAACCCCCATCAATCAGGCTTCCGAGCAGGACACAGTACAGAAACTGCTATGACTCACATAATTGACGACGCCCTTCAAATCCTAGATCAAAACGATACTTGCCTCCTCATCCTTCTTGATCTCTCTTCTGCATTCGACACCGACAAACATGAGTATCTACTCGAACTGCTAAACACAAGAATGGGCCTATCTGGGACTGTTCTCAAGTGGTTCACTTCCTTTCTACACAACAGGGCGCAGAAATTCAAGAGCAACAACTGGATGTCCTCGCCTGTACCTGTATCGTTAGGCGTCCCCCAAGGATCCTCCCTATCCCCAACTTTGTTCAACCTAGTCATGGAGCCTCTCACCACCTTGCTACAAGCATCCAATGTACATTTTCACATGTACGCCGATGACACCCAACTATATCTCAAATTACAATCCCCCAAAGACATTTTGCTCCTGAATTCAACTATCAGAAACACCCAATCCTGGCTTGCCGATAATCATCTCAAACTCAATGCTCTGAAAACAGAGTTCCTTTTGATCTCACCTCCCGCGAAGATCTCTACCACTCAAATTTGGCTTAAACACCTAACTGCACTCAATGTTCAACCCACCATTGTGGACTCAGCAAAATCTTTAGGCATAACACTTGACACCAATCTCAACATGCAGCAACATATCAGCAAGGCAACTAAGGGAGCGAACTACCAAATCAATACCCTGAGGAAACTTAAACCCTTCCTCCCTGCCAAAGACTTCCAAACTGCAGTACAAGCACTAGTCATCCCTCGAATAGAATATGGCAGCATCGCCCTCTGCGGTCTCCCCCTAACTACTACTGCACCCCTCAGAGCTTCTCTAAACGCTGCAGCGAGACTCATCACTGGGTCAAAAAAACACTCACACATTTCCCCTGACTTGAAAGGCCTGAACTGGCTGCCTTTTGAAGCCAGAATACATATGAAAATCGCCTGCATGACGCACAAGGCTGTACACCTGAGCTCCCCCGGATACCTCGCTCAGAAGCGGACAATTTCTGGTGGCTCAAGAAACACTAGAGGCACAAACAATCTTCTGCTAAAGCCTCGAAGATTCCGGAAGGAAAAAACGTATAAACGCTCCTTCTCAGGAATGGCACCCAGGATCTGGAACTCACTCCCTCCTGAAACCAGGCTCATCTCCTCCACGACACTTTTTAAAAAAGAAGTAAAAGCTATCCTCATGGCTAAATTTACTTGAACTATCACTGTGGATTCTTAAAGACTCTGCACCGATCTGTACTACTTGTTCGATTCCTTTGCTAATTTGTATTACTTGTATTGGCGACTCACCTGATTGTCTATGCTCCCACTTATTTGAACTATTAGCATTATTGATGTTTCTGTTTGACTATGCTCCCTCATGTACCTACCCCACCCCATTTATTACCTATAACTACGCTATGCCTAATGGACTGTTATTCACTCTCTTGTTCGTACCCATTCTTTGTAAAGCGCTCTGATATCTGCAAAGATCTTGTTCGCGCTATATAAAACTTTCAAAATAAAAATAAAAGATTAGGATTGGAACACTGTTAGACGGGGACCCTGAGGGTCGGCCGGATACCGAGGGAGAGATCCCCGAGGGGGACCGTCTCCGGCGATCGTACAGACAAGTACCCTCCCTCCCCACAAACAGGCACCACACCAAGTCGAGTTCAAGGCTTTATATAAGGTTCTTAAGGCAAGGATATCAGCGATACAGGATAACTTGGACCCGGGGGTCCTCTCACTTCTAGTCTCTGTAGGGAAAGGGGGTAGCGGGACAGTCTTGGTACCGGATCGGTACAGGTAGTGGTAAAAGGCGAGCTCACAATCCTCGAGCTGGAGGGTCTGCGGATCGGGCCGCGGCAGCGCCAGCAGGCCAAGGTGATAGTCTCATAAAGCAGAGGGCCGCGGCAGCGCCAGCAGGCCAAGTCGATGGTTTCACGAGGCAGAGGGCCGCGGCAGCGCCAGCAGGCCAAGACGATGGTTTCACGAGGCAGAGGGCCGCGGCAGCGCCAGCAGGCCAAGACGATGGTTTCACGAGGCAGAGGGCCGCGGCAGCGCCAGCAGGCCAAGACGATGGTTTCACGAGGCAGAGGGCCGCGGCAGCGCCAGCAGGCCAAGACGATGGTTTCACGAGGCAGAGGGCCGCGGCAGCGCCAGCAGGCCAAGACGATGGTTTCACGAGGCAGAGGGCCGCGGCAGCGCCAGCAGGCCAGTCACGGATGAGTTCTTCTCGGGTCTCTCGACTCCAGGATACAACTGGCTTCCTGGTCTGGCCCTGCCCCAGTTATAGGTCTGGTCCCCTTTGATGTCCGGACCCTCGCGCCTGGGGGCCGGGAGGTCCGGGATGAGGGAGTCCAGACACCCAGCAGGGGGGTGGAGCCAGCGCCCAGGCGGCCGGGGGTGATCGACACCTGGCGGAGGAGAGCCGTTGACGATTCCTTCTCCCATTGACTCGCCAAGTGGTCACTCTGCCTCCTGGGGGGAGGTTGGTGCCTCGATGTCGGGGCCGGTCGGGCCCAGGGTGAGGGTCGAGTTGAGGCCACGCGGCCTCGTGCTGCAGTGCCCCAAGATGGCGGCTGGGCCGAGGCCGTGGTGTGGATGGTGACCCGGGCCAGCTGGGTCCGGAGCTGGTGTCTTGTGGTGGAGGAATTTGCAGTGTACTTCGGGTGGTCGTCGGGGACTCTGGCTGGGGATGCAGGGGGAGCCAGGGTCCAGGTCCCATTGCGGGGAGGGGGGGCAGCCCGACCATGCGGCCTGTCCAACATGCGTCCCCCCCAGCTGAAGGCGGGGAGAGTCAGCCATCTTCCTGGGGACTCTCCTCGCTGAGGCGGAAAAAGCGTGACAGGCCGTCGGCGTTGGCGTGGTCCTGGCCTGGACGATGTTCCACCGTGAAGTCCATCCCCTGCAGGGAGATGGACCAGCGCAACAGCTTCGGGTTTTCCCCCCGCATTTGCATCAGCCATTGCAGGGGTCGGTGGTCTGTTTGCACCCGGAAGTGGGTGCCGAAGAGGTATGGCCGGAGCTTCTTGAGTGCCCAGACTACGGCGAAGGCCTCTCTCTCAATGGTGCTCCAGCGCTGTTCTCGGGGCAAGAGGCGTCTGCTGATGAAGACCACCGGATGGTCGACCCCTTCGGCGTTGAGTTGGGAGAGGACGGCCCCCACACCATGATCGGAGGCGTCCGTCTGCACAATGAATTCCCGGCTGTAGTCGGGAGCCTGGAGCACGGGGGCCGTGCACATGGCGGTCTTTAGCTTTTCGAAGGCCGATTGGCAGGCCGGGGTCCAGTTGACGGTTTTGGGGCTCTTTTTGGAGGTGAGCTCCGTGAGGGGCCCCACGATGCTGCCATAGTCCTTCACGAACCGCCGGTAGTATCCGGTGAGCCCCAGGAAGGCTCGGACCTCCGTTTGGATCGTAGGGGGTTGCCAGGCCTGGATGGCAGCGATCTTGAGTTGGAGAGGGGCCACCAGCCCGCTTCCCACTTGGTGTCCCAGGTAGGTCACGGACCCTTGGCCAACTTGGCACTTGCTGGCCTTGATGGTGAGCCCGGCTTGCTGGAGGGCGTGTAGAACCTCCCGCAGGTGGCGGAGGTGGTCGGTCCACTGGTGGCTGTACACAGCAATGTCGTCCAGGTAGGCGGCGCTGAAGTCTTCCAGGCCCGCCAGTACCTGGTTTACCAGCCGTTGGAACGTTGCCGGGGCGTTTTTCATGCCGAAGGGCATGACTTTAAAGTGGTAGTGCCCGTCTGGGGTAGAGAAGGCGGATCGTTCTTGGGCCCTAGGGGTGAGGCCGATCTGCCAGTAACCCGCTGTTAGGTCGAAGATGCTCAGGTAGCGGGCGGCCCCCATCCGGTCAATTAGCTCGTCTGCCCGGGGGATGGGATGAGCGTCGGTCCGGGTAACTGCATTCAGCCCTCGATAGTCCACGCAGAACCGGAGCTCAGGGGCAACGCCCGGGGCAGCTGCCTTGGGAACCAGGACGACCGGGCTCGCCCAGGGACTGTCTGAGGGTTCGATCACTCCTAGGGTCAGCATCTTGGACACCTCGGTCTGGATGCAGGCTCGTACCCGGTCTGGTACGCGGTATGCTCGGTGTCGAATAGGAGGGCTGTCCCCGGTGTCCACATCGTGGAGGCACCAGGGGGTGACTCTGGGGGTGAGGGAGAACAGGGAGGCGAACTGCCTCAGGAGCGTTTGGCAGTCTTGGCATTGCTCCGGGGACAGGGCCTCGGAGAGCTGGACCCCTTCCACTGAGCCATCCTGCTCGAGGGCCCTCAGTAAGTCCGGAAGGGGTTCGGAGTCTTCTTCTGTCCCCGTATCGGTAGCCATCAGGAGGCTGAGTTCGGATCGCACAAAATGGGGTTTGAGCCTGTTGGCATGGAGGACCCGTAGGGGGTTCCGGGCAGTCTCCATGTCGATTAAATAGGTGACGGGCCCCTTGCGTTCGATTACCTTGAAGGGCCCGGACCATCTGTCTTGGAGGGCACAGGGCTCAACCGGGGACATCACCCAGACCTGTTGTCCAGGTTCGAACTCAATGGAGGACGTGTGCTGATCGTACCACCTCTTCATGTCCTCCTGACTGGCCTCGAGGTTGGCTTTGGCGGTGTCTCGGAACCGCCGGGTCTGGTTGCGGAGAGCCAGGAGATACCGGTAGATGTCCGGGGGAGTTTTCTGGGGAGGCTGCTCCCAACCTTCCTTGACTAGGCTGAGGGGGCCCCGGACGGGGTGCCCGTACAGTAGTTCAAAGGGGCTGAAGCCGAGGGACTTCTGCGGGACCTCCCGATAGGCAAACAGGAGGCATGGAAGCAGTACGTCCCACTGGCGTCGAAGGGGTTCTTCTAGACCCATAATCATCCCCTTGAGGGTGCGGTTGAATCTCTCGACCAGTCCGTTTCCTTGCGGGTGATAGGGGGTCGTGAATTTGTAGGTGACCCCGCATTGCTGCCAGAGGGACTTCATATATCTGGAGATAAAGTTCGTGCCCCTGTCACTGACGACCTCCCGGGGGAACCCCACCCGGGAGAAGATCCCCATCAGGGCCCGGCCCACCACGGGGGCCGTCACAGTCCGAAGAGGGATGGCCTCGGGATAGCGGGTGGCGTGGTCTACAAGGACCAGGATGAACCGGTGTCCTTGGGCTGTTCGAGGGTCGAGGGGCCCCACAATGTCTATTCCCACTCGTTCAAACGGGGTGGTGACGACAGGAAAGGGTTGTAATGGTGCTTTGATTTTTCGGCCACTTTTTCCGCTGGCCTGGCAGGTGGGGCAGGCCTTGCAGTGGTTGGTGACATCCTTCCGCATGTGGGGCCAGAAAAAATGGGTCACCAGGCGGTCGTAGGTTTTATCCTGCCCCAGGTGTCCGGCAAGGGGGACATCGTGGGCTAAGTTCAGGAGGAAGTCTCGGAAGCGAAGGGGCACCACCAGCACCCGACTGGCCCCTAGTTCTGCAATTTTCTGCTCGCTGTAGAGCAGGTCTTGGTCCCAGTAGATCCAGTGGGCCCCCGAGGTATCCCCGGTGCTCTGGGCCAGGGCTTGCTGCCGGAGTCCTTCGAGAGAGGGACATGTTTTCTGTTCGGCCCGGAATTGTTCCTGCGTGGGGCCTCCCTCCTGCCGCCATTGTGCCAGGTCAGGGACGTCCCGAAGCTGGTCGGGTCCTTCTTCGGTTTGGGTCAAGGGAATGGCTTCTGGGGCGGCCTCCTCTGGGATGAGCGCGGGAGGAGGTTCTGGCCACTCGGGCTCTTCTGGGCTGGGGACCGCGCGGGCGGTCATGGACCGGGTCGTGACGCAGACCCATTCGGGGAGGCCAAGCATCCCCAGGTGCTCCCTCCGTTCGACAGCTGCCCAGGGAGAGCTTTCAAGGTCGTTTCCTAGGAGGCAGTCCACGGGGGCATCATCGCGGACAGTTACTTTTAACATCCCTGTTACTCCTCCCCACTCGAAGGGGACGCAGGCCATGTGGCATAGGCTTTCGGAGTTGTCGGCTGATCGAACAGGGCAAAGAATGTTCGGCAAGATTTGGTCTGGAGTGACGAGGTGGCGTCGGACCGCCGTTACACTGGCCCCGGTGTCGCGGAGGGCTTCCGCCCGGCGACCATTGATGTTAACCCATTGACCGTACTTCTGTGTGTTGGCGGGAAGGGGGGCCCGCGGAATCATGTCTCTCTCCCCTAAGCAGACCAGTGCCATGGCGGCGGGTGCCCATTCCGAGGGATCGGTCTCGTACTCCTCTTGGTCTTCCGGGATTATTTCTTCCCCTAGGGCCGCCGCTGCAACTTGGCGGGGAGTCGTGTTCGGATTCTTTGGGCAGTTGGGATCACTGGCGTAGTGGCCGGGTCGCTGGCACCTGTGGCACGTAATGTTGGCCCGGAAACCGGCCCGGACGGCAGGGCTTCCCCTGCCAACCGGGGTCGAGGGGTTTCTGGGGGGTGACGAGGGGCCGGGGTCTCTCCCCCGACCCTGACTTCCTCCTCCCCCTCGGGGGCGATACGATCTGGATACTTCGCTGGGTGCGCTCCGGCCAACTCGGGTGCTTTCCCACCGGTCGGCTTCGGCGGCGAGTTGTCGAGGGTCGGTTAGCTTGCTGTCCAGGAGGTGTTGCCGGAGCTCCACGAAGCAGTTGTTCGACAGGTGTTCCCATACGATAAGGTCAAAGAGTTGTTCGTAGGTGGTTACTTTGTTGCCCTTGATCCACCCCTCGAAGGCTCGGCTAAAAAAGTTCACGTACTCCACCCAAGTTGTACCCGGAATCCGTTTGCAGTCGCGGAACCGTTGGCGGTACATCTCAGGTGTGAGCCCGTATCGAGTGAGGAGGGCGGCCTTCATGTGGTCGTAGGAGGTCATTAGCTGGTCCGGGAGTTGCAGCAGGGCGTCCCGCCCTTCGTTGACAAACCTCCCCCATAATCCGGCTCCCCAATCGCTTCGGGGAATCCGGTGGGAGGTCATTGCCACCTCATAGGCTTTAAACCACTGCTGGATATCATCGTTCTTGTGGTATTCCCGGATGACATCTTTGGGGATGTGAACCTTGGGCTCGGTCGAGGCAGACGGGGTCGGTCGTTCGGGGAGCCCGAGGTCTTTATTCTGTTTCTGAATCTCCAGTGCTTTGAGATTGCGCTCATGTTCGTATTCTAGTCTCTTTTCCTCTAGCTCCCTCTGTCTTTGCTTGTCTTCCCGCTCTTCCCTGAGCCGTAAGTGTTCCAGGGTTATTTTTTGTTCTGCCAGCTTGAGTTCCCCATCCAAGCGAAGTCGGGCAAGTTCTAGTTCGTGGAGTCTGGTTTTTTCTCTTTCTCGGATCTCTTCCAGGGAGAGATCCGCTCTTTCTTTAGTTGGTGCGGGGCTCGTTTCGGTTGTTTGTGTTCGGGGTACGGCCGTACCCGTTTCTGCCCAAGCTTCTAGGGCTCGTTTGAAGTCTTCCTTTGTGCTAAGACCTGTGGTTGGAAGTCCAAGTTCTATGCAATATTGCTTCAGTTCCCGGTGGTTGTAGTCTTCCAATTTTTCCATCTGAAATTTTTCCGTTGTTCCGCTCTCTATTGACATGGTTGTTGTGTGTGGTGGGGCGAGTGACTTTCTGTACGATTATGCGTAGGTTCGGATCCCGTCGCTGGCCACCAATGTTAGACGGGGACCCTGAGGGTCGGCCGGATACCGAGGGAGAGATCCCCGAGGGGGACCGTCTCCGGCGATCGTACAGACAAGTACCCTCCCTCCCCACAAACAGGCACCACACCAAGTCGAGTTCAAGGCTTTATATAAGGTTCTTAAGGCAAGGATATCAGCGATACAGGATAACTTGGACCCGGGGGTCCTCTCACTTCTAGTCTCTGTAGGGAAAGGGGGTAGCGGGACAGTCTTGGTACCGGATCGGTACAGGTAGTGGTAAAAGGCGAGCTCACAATCCTCGAGCTGGAGGGTCTGCGGATCGGGCCGCGGCAGCGCCAGCAGGCCAAGGTGATAGTCTCATAAAGCAGAGGGCCGCGGCAGCGCCAGCAGGCCAAGTCGATGGTTTCACGAGGCAGAGGGCCGCGGCAGCGCCAGCAGGCCAAGACGATGGTTTCACGAGGCAGAGGGCCGCGGCAGCGCCAGCAGGCCAAGACGATGGTTTCACGAGGCAGAGGGCCGCGGCAGCGCCAGCAGGCCAAGACGATGGTTTCACGAGGCAGAGGGCCGCGGCAGCGCCAGCAGGCCAAGACGATGGTTTCACGAGGCAGAGGGCCGCGGCAGCGCCAGCAGGCCAAGACGATGGTTTCACGAGGCAGAGGGCCGCGGCAGCGCCAGCAGGCCAAGACGATGGTTTCACGAGGCAGAGGGCCGCGGCAGCGCCAGCAGGCCAGTCACGGATGAGTTCTTCTCGGGTCTCTCGACTCCAGGATACAACTGGCTTCCTGGTCTGGCCCTGCCCCAGTTATAGGTCTGGTCCCCTTTGATGTCCGGACCCTCGCGCCTGGGGGCAGGGAGGTCCGGGATGAGGGAGTCCAGACACCCAGCAGGGGGGTGGAGCCAGCGCCCAGGCGGCCGGGGGTGATCGACACCTGGCGGAGGAGAGCCGTTGACGATTCCTTCTCCCATTGACTCGCCAAGTGGTCACTCTGCCTCCTGGGGGGAGGTTGGTGCCTCGATGTCGGGGCCGGTCGGGCCCAGGGTGAGGGTCGAGTTGAGGCCACGCGGCCTCGTGCTGCAGTGCCCCAAGATGGCGGCTGGGCCGAGGCCGTGGTGTGGATGGTGACCCGGGCCAGCTGGGTCCGGAGCTGGTGTCTTGTGGTGGAGGAATTTGCAGTGTACTTCGGGTGGTCGTCGGGGACTCTGGCTGGGGATGCAGGGGGAGCCAGGGTCCAGGTCCCATTGCGGGGAGGGGGGGCAGCCCGACCATGCGGCCTGTCCAACAAACACAAATACCTCAAAGGTTATCTTTAAATGGAAGCTGAGAGACCTCTTTCAAAATCATTTTAAGTCACTTCACCTCCCTATTTTCTAACTCTTGAGTTTAGTCTCTGCACTGATAGGTGCCTTGAGGTACACCTCACTACCTCAATTTACTAGACCCCATGTTGCACTCAGCAGCAGTCCACATCTTATTAATTGCTATTGCTGCTGCAATTTCATAACCTATACCATGCTCTGTGTTCCGATTATTCAAATGTACCATCTTCTTCATATAGTGTAATCCAAACATACCAACAGACATGATTTAGGAGGGAGACTCATGATTTTGTAGGCCAAAATGACTTTATTTTCACAGCCTTTCACCTAAAATTGCCTCTGCTTCAATACATGTCAATGGGGAAAATACATTTCCCAGATTTTTTTTCAAAATCTCCCTTTTTCCTGTCTTTAAAAATGTACACATTTGTATAATCTTGTGCCTCGTGATGTTAGCAACATCTTGGATTATGTACCCTTATATTTTATGCAGTAATCTATTTCTATTGTAAAGTAAGCAGGCACCTTTGACTAATGTCTGTTAGTTTTTTTTTTTAAGCATAAACAAGCGTATGCATACAAGCCAACAAACCAGATTCAAGCCGAAAATTCCTAATTTTTGAAGTCAGTATGCCTTTATTTACCTACCCCCCACCTAAAAGTGCCTCTGCTTCAATAGAAGTCAATGGGGAAAATACATACCACGATAATTTTTGAAAATCTTCCACTTTCCAGTACTAAAATGTTGGTATTGATGTATAGGCCCCACCAGTAGAAACAACCTGAAATAGAAACATAGTAGGAAATGTGCTCCAGCATACATGCCAAACCTCAAGGTTGGCTCCTCCGCTAAGACGGAGGAGCGTCACCCCACTGCCTTAAGGCCCGGCAAAAAAGGAAAAATAAAATGATAATAATGAGGTGTTATCATTTTATTTTTCTGTGCTGGTGCAGTTCGTGGGGCTAGACTGCGCAGGGGGAAGGAGTGGTGGCACCCTCCTAAGTGTGCATGAATGTTTGGCTGGCCTTCTGGGGCCTGTCAAACATTCATGCGAATTTCGCATGTCTCCATCCAGGCTGTATTACAGCCTGGGTGGAGAACATGCACAGGCTTCCTTTCCGCATCTGAACGCTGAATCACGGAGGTCAGACCAATCACAAAGCTGCATTGCAGCATTGTGATTGGCTCAGGGGAGCAAGGGTGCTTACCAATCACAATGCAGCATTGTGATTGGCTTAGGAGAGCCTAGCCTGCTTCTTCAACAGATGCCAGGATGAGGCCCTCCCGATTTAGGCGGGATACAACCGATTTCAAGGCTAGTCTCCGGGCTCCCAATTCCTGTGTGCAAAAACCTGCTTCTTTTGGAATTATTTCTTCTTCCATAATATGATATGCATTGTTATCATCTACTGTCTATAATTAATTAACATTATCCGTCACAGAGAACATCATGTTCACTTGAGAATATGTTTAGATGATTGTACCTTTATTATACTGTTCAATTGCATGTTTATGAAATTAAATTCAGTTCGAATTATCATAAAAGACGATTGTGAACAACTACATGGATAGCCATCTAATTATATTTTAGCTTTCTTATTAAATATATATTTTTGCCATTTTGAATAATAAACATATTAGTTTTCGTCTGTTTGTATTAGATTTATCATTTACTAGTTAGGATTTAGTCACTATTGTGCAGCCATATGCCCGCAACTCAGATGTAATAGTTCTTTCTGAAGATATTTTTGGAAGTTACATTAAATCCCGATTCAACAGGTTTCTGCCCACAGGAACTGGTCTTGTGTGTCTCGGAGTATGCACCCCAACCAGCTCCGCACACCAGTGCACACCATTTTTGTCACACTCTTTCGGCCTTGCTGTAGCACTTTCTCTGTGCTCCTAACAGGTAAGATTTTTTTTTTCTTCTTCTTTTATATTCGACCTTGCAGCAGCAAACTTGCAAGTCCCATACATGGCAATAGACCCGATTAAGGCCTCGACCTCAATAGAAGTTCGATTACAGAAATACATTCTAGGGATTCGTTTTTTTAAATCTCCCGTCTCTTTTTCTACAATGTTGGCATGTATGCTCTGAGGACGAAAGCAAGTTAAAATGGAAAACAGGTCAAGAAAAATCTGTACACCTCGTTTTAAAGGGTTTTACCCGAAGCCCGCGCAGAAAAGTCGCTTCTCTAGTAGTGCCGAAGTCGCCACAGTCAGCAGGCAGAGACTCCCGCCAAGTATGAAACGCTGACAAAACACCCACAATCGCCCTTCAACAAAAACTCAAAACAAGTACAGCCTATAAAAGACGCTGACTACAAACACAAACCCACATGCTCACGAACATTGGTTAACGATAAATGAATGGATTGTTGTATTAGACTAAGTTTGCGATAGACAACACTATCTAGCCATGGTTTGTGACATAAATACAGGTGGAAGAGAAGAAGGACAAGGGATGAGAAAAGTGAAGCTCAAAGACTCCGTAAAACGGCAACGATCCAAATACAGAGGGAATTGTAATTTGTCGATTGTTTTTCGAAAATCCAGTTGGCTCCTGCGATGTATGTATTCGCCATTTTACGGTGTTCGCCACACGTACATTGAATGGAAAACCAATCCATCATGGCGCAAGTTTGTTGGTAAATTAAAGGTTGCCATTCTGAAATGGCTGCCGTCATCAACCATGAATACAACGTCCACTGTTCCAACATGGACGCGTTCATGTGTCAAGAGTGAAAAGTCGGCATCATATGAAGGTCGCCATGGCTAGTCCGGTTGCGACTGAAGATGAGCCTCGCAGGTCGGCCCTTAGTAAATGTTGGAGCTGTCGATTGTTGGGAGCCGCAGGGCTGTATGGGGCAGCGGGGTACGTCTTCCAGGCGGCGCGCCGGACCATGGCGAAGGGGGCGGCCGTAGGACCAGGCACAGTCACGCAGATCGTGTTTAGTCTCTGTGAGTAGGAGCGGACTGTTAAGATGGGAAGGCGGGAGGATGGGGGGAACCGATCTCAACTTGATGGCTGTTATGAGGGCGAGACTCGATGTTCAAGAAGCCCCATTAAAGCGAACAGACAGAGAAACACTTTTTGGTGGCTGACCCAGGTGGTTTGCAAAGGGAGTGCTCCTATGGTAGTCTACGGAGTCATATTAATAAAAAAAAAACTAGAAGGCTTCTCCATCCACGTACCCAGGATGTTGAACCGCACCCCCATTCCATAGCATTTTGATTACTACATTTTCCAAGAACAGCCCGTGTAAAGAGATTGTGCAGACCCTTGTTTTAAAGGCTGATAAGCCTCCCCTGAAGTCTCAGTGCCTTATTGGTATTTACATTGTATTAAGCTCCAAGTAACATAGTATAGTCGGTTTCTTCCAGTGCTTGAGGTAGATTTACCATATGCAAATGAAAATAGTTGCAAAACACAAATTCGGGACCTGATTTTTGGAGATAAACTAGCGTCTGTTCAATTTTATCCTGACCTAGGTGTCTTTCTGTAATTTCATTATCCTATTGAGGTGTCGTTAATCAAAATCAACTTTAAAAGTTGAATCCATACACAACTTTTTCCATTTTCTCTCTGGCGGCTATGTAGTCGATAGAGCAGGTATATGTATATCTTTCCCTTATTAGACTAATTTTCAGCACTAATCCTACCACAGATATAATGTTACTACCATTGAAACTACTTTTTGTAAACCCATTTGTAATAAGTCAAGTTGCCAGCCTCTAACCCAATTGCATTTTTTGGGGGGGAAGATTATAGAACATATTTTCCCTTTTTAATGGACACTTACTATTAGACTGTATCAAGGTTAGAAAGAGGACCTATACTATTTTATATATCCCACACATTACCCCTATTGGCACAGATGGGTGAAACCCTTTGATACATTGGGCCCCTAGTATATGAATTGGCTGCTGTACGTACATTTTAAATTCTGTTGTGATAGTGCAATGAAACACGCTGAAGGTGATGGGAGGAGTGCTTGCAATTTGTCTAACCACTGGCAATTGCTCAGGGTCACATCCCAAACCATTGTTCTTTTGCTTACCATGCCACCTCAGTTTGGACCCAGCCACATGCAAATTAGTCTTGACCCTGCTCCTCATGAGAACAGTCCAGCCTGAACTGCCAGGCAAGGTCCTTCCTGGACTGGAACAACAAGCAACCCAGGAACAGCTTCGATCTAGTTATGGGCTCCTCAGTCGGCTAATGCTTCGTTCCAGTGAGTGGATGAAGAGGAAACAGACCTTGCACTGTCGGTGAGAAGGTTGAGTCAGCTTTGCTACTAACAACTTACACAGTCTCATGTGAATGAGAGTGGAGAGATTTGCTACTAACAACAAAGACACTCCCATACAGATGAGTGGAGAGAGTCTTCACCCCCAAAGCAGTATTGGCCATACCCCCAGAAAATAGGACAGCCATCCCTCCTATGATAGGAGGAAGACAACAGCCCTACCTCTTAGACAGTTGATGGAAAGAAGTTTGCTCAGTAAAGTTGAAGTGTCAGCCTCTCCAGCAATGCAGCATGCTAAGGTTTTTGTTGAACCTTTTCAGTGAGCTATAAACAAGCATGTTTCTTTAACATACATGATTATCTTTAATGTATTATGTAGCAACATATTTCGCCAGGCTGGAACAGTTTATGAAGAATGAAGTATCACAAAGACTTTGCATTCATTTGTATGTCTTAAAACATTATACAGGACTGTTTGCTGCTGGTGCATAAACGCCTGCCTTGTCTACACTGCGGGGAAATATGTGAGTCATGATTGGCTATGCAAGCCACTTTGGATACTGTTTGCAGATTCCCAACCAGACTGCTGACATCTGTGCCAATTTTCGCTACATCTTCACGTCCCCAGAAGATGTTTCATCTTACTTTTGTTACTTCAGTACCAGATCACAAGACTATTGGGGCTGGGGGTATCCCAAAATATACTGTCATAAATAGTGAAGGATGGCTTCTGCCCACTTCATAAGCTATGGAGAGAACACATGTATGTAGCAACTGACTGGAATACACAAGCCTTTTCATATGTACCCTTAGACGGTGTACATCCTAGCCCTCTTGTTAAAATCAAGCTCAGCCCATCACAAGTGAGGATTTCCTGTTTTCGCTACTGTGTGGCTGTATAATATGTGGTGTGTATGGAAACTGGTGTGTGATTGATGTCCTCTGGAAGGAGTCACCAAATGTAGCTTAATATGCAGAGTTCTTGCATTAGGGCTAGTTCATTCGGCTTCCATGGTATTTCCGACAACTGGAACTGTACCTCCGTCCTTGTAGGGGGTTGAACAGTGCCTTTATTCTGGGCTGAAAAAATAGCTCCAAGATCTGTCCACAAACAGACCCTGGACTAAATCAGTTTGGCTGCTTATACAGAGCTAGTCCAGTTCATCTCTGCTCGTGGTCTGGCCTGTGACTTCACTGTTCACATCCCATTGATCAGTTATTCACCTCTCCTTTAATGTAGTAATCCTTCGAAATTGATCCCAAAGAGACTTCCTGTCATGTTGTATAAGTAGCTTAAATTCTATGACTGATTCTCTCATGACCTAGTGATGGACTGGAAGTGTGCCCTTTAAGCAGGCTCTAAATCCTGCAACGCCTTTCCCTTTGTAGCTAACATGTAGTTACGGGTTTTGAGGCCCAGGAGAATACTGCTGTGGGCCAGGTCAGCCTGAAACATTAAGAGCATCCTCCCTTGACTTACAGGTCTTGAGTTATTGGAGACTCAGTGTAACAATAAAACTAATTTTGGTTCACCTGTTTGTTGCGGCTGCCTCCTATCAAGTGGATGCACTTGCCGAATCTGAAAATCTTGACTGCAAGCTATCAGGGCTAAGGTAAAGGTCACTAAAGCTTTGGAACTCTTGCCAGCTGTGAAGTAGCATATCAATGCTGGGTCCTCTTGATACTCCGAACACAGGCTGTGGACAGTTTCGTTACTAACTGTTTCTCTCCGCTGTCCAGTGGTCCCACATTATAGATACCAGAGGACCTATTGACTGGAGGTGGTGCTCAGTGCCCCGGTGCAAATCTCTCTTCTCCTTCTTTTTCGCATTTCAGGTTCCCTCATACACTTTTTAGGTCGAGCCTAAGCAAATGCGAAGCATTTACTGTCTGGCTCGAGAACTATTGTCACCCGTTTTTGGGAATGTGGACACCTGCTGGGCACGAGCGCAGATTTCACCTCGTGGGCGCGCACGGCGCTGTGCCCATCTCGTGCCTCACATTCTCGTGCGCAAACACACACACAGCCACACTCACGCATGCGCACATACACAGCCACACGCATACACAGGCACACACACACTGCATACACACACGCACCCCCCCTTAAACAGACACACGCGCACACAGACACACTCGAACACAGACACACGCGCGTACATCGTCCAGGCGCCTCCCTTCCCACTACTCCTAGCCCAACAGAACCCGTCCCCGGCTGACTTGCTCTGCAGCGGCCTCAATGCCGGAGCGAGTCTTAGAGGAGATAAAGTGAGCGGGCTCTGCGGCCGATGTTGCGGTGTTGCTGCGAAGGGAGCGCTGGGTGTTCACCATACTGCCGGCACGGGTTGCGCTAAATGCCGGGGCCTCTCACTGCCCGGGCTCTCTCAGCGCCATTCCTCTTTCTCTCGGGCTGCTGTCAAGCGGCGCTGCCACTGGGGGTCGCTACAGCCAGTACAGCGGGCCGGCCGTTACACTCTCTCTATTGGCAGAAGCAAAGGTTTCCGCAAACACAAAGGTTCAGCCACTAGACCAGAGACATAGAAGAGCGGACAACGCTGGCGATTGCATATGGAAGCAGCGGCCATCTTAACAACTCCGCTTTGATGCTGCTCGCGCGGTTGAAAATTTACAACTACTGAATTTGAAAAAAATAAACAGAGCCGGGATAGTTCGCTTTAAAATACTTTTTTTGTAACTCCCTACACATTGCGCTCTTCAAACGCATATCGTATTTTTTTAGTGTTTTAAAATACGCTTCTGATAGTCACATTGCTTATCAAACTAGAAAGAAACGTCCGCATTTTTGTTTGAGCGTTTTGCTCCAGGAAACGTCCTAAAATCGATGGTGTGAGGTACACTTAAAGATGGCTTCTTGACCTACGATCCGTCCCGAGCGATCCCTGCCATGTGTGTCCTCTTTTTGTGTTTTTGCTTGTCCGTGTTGTTGGGCGGGCTCATGTAAGCCGGTCGAGAGAAGAACAGCTGTGAGGCAAACTGGTTGCTGCCTGCTTAGGGTGGAGTTATCTTTGCATTCTAAGCTTTTTGCTGCAGGGCTGCTCGCCTGCTGTCATTCTTTACAGTGCACATGGCTGTCCTGCTGCATTTATCAATAGCCATCAATCTTCCAAAGTTTTCAGTGGGGCGACCTGCCCTTTCACTTACTTAGCTTCAACTTTGCATTGGAGCGGATGACTACTTCAAATGGCCACGGGCTAAAATCGGATTGTGGTATTTATTTGTTTTTATATAGCGCGGACTTTACCCGATGGTGTCAGAGCGCTTCACAATAGGAACAGAACTGATTCATGAGAACATTACAAGTGAACAAATTACAAAAGCAAACGTTACAGCAAACAAAATACAAGAGGTAGCAAACGGTGCATTACAGGAGGAAAAAGTGACGTGTGCAGGTTCCAAAAGCGTACAAAGTACAAGTAGAGGTAGAATACTGCAATAAGTGGAGGACACTCAAACACAAGAACAAACGTTACGTAGGCAATGGTGGCACTTGTGCAAGTATAGAAAGCAAACAAGTTGTAAGAGGTAGCAAACAGTGTGTTACAAGAGAAAAGTAACATGTGCAAACACAGGTAAAAGGGTAATACTGCAATAAATGGCAGACTCTCAAACCACAAGAACACACTGGGAAGGCACTTCCATAGTCATGGAGAATAGAAATTTTCTATACTAAAAGGTCTTGCTTCAGATAATAGAGAGGGCATGAATTAACTTTGGAAGTGTCTTTGAAGGAGGAGAACTTTGAGGTCAGTTTTGAAGGCCTGGGAGAAGGTGGTGAGCCGGAGCTGAGGCGGAAGTGAGTTCCAGATTCTCACTGCGTTGCCTGAAAAGGATTGGGCCATCGATCTTTCCTTCTTGAAAGTTGGAGGTTCAAGCAGTAGATTTTCCGCATTTTGTGATGGTCTAGAGCCTCCAGAGAGTTTCAGTTTATTCGCCAGGTAGCGAGGAGAGGAGGAGTGCAAGGCTTTGTGGGTAATGACCGGTATTTTAATGCAGTGCAGTTACTAAAATAAGAAAACTCACCTAAAGTCGGGTTTGTTTTCATCTTAACAGTACATACTTCAATTAGCAAATGTAAGAAGAAAACACTAACGTAATCTATAGCTACCCTAATGATCAATGCCAATTTACAAAGACAGAAAGTCTATTTAAAAAATAAAATAACGTTGACGATTTCATATATAGTTCTACTTGAGAATCACTGGGGAAAACAAAAAATAATTTGTAAAGCGCTAACAGCTGCCTAAATGGATGTCCCGGAGCTAAACCAACAGAGCAAGGTCCATAGTTCATTCAATATGGGCTATTGAGATACAACAACCATGCTTTTAGCCTTCTCCGAAACTGAAATTCACCATCTACCTCTCACAGGGATAAGGGAATGTTATTCCATAATTAGGGTGCCAGATAGGAAAAAGCTTTGCCTCCCATTCTACTCGGTCTGAAGGCGGGGAGCTGAAACAGCCCGGCTCTACCCGATCACCGATTTCTAATCGGTCTACAAGTCTGAAATCTGTCAAGTACGTAGGGCCAATCACATGACATATAGGTACAAAGTTCAAAGATATACATTGAATCCATTTATCCACAGGCAGACAATGTAGCTATTTAAGATGATTAGATATTGGTGAACAACTTTAAAATCAGACATGCTGCTTTCTGCACTACCTGCAGTTTATAAGAGCTTTAGGGGAAAATATAGAGACTATTGGCGTAATCAATATTAGGAGTGATTAAGTTGTGTATAATTGTTTTTCGCATTTCCAGAGGTAGGAGATCTAAAAAAAAAATGTTGGAGCCCGAAATAGAGCTAAACAGGTTCTTTGGGTGTTACAAAGTTTGCTTGCAGAAAGGCAACCTCTTATCAGACTTTACCCCCAAGTGTTTTTTTAGGTCTCGGCCTGCGAAAGACTGCGCACAAGCGCAGCCGAGCTGGCGAGATCTAATGAGGTAGAGTATTTTTCACTAGTGAGGTTAAACCCCGCCCCTATTTTCCATTGGCTGGCGTCACCGTTCATGCTAAACGATGGCCAGCCATTGGAGAAGAGGTCCCAGTGACGTTCTTCTTTCTCTTTTAGCCCCGTCCTTTTCAGAGTGGGTTCCTTGACTTACTGGTGGCCTAAAAGGTTTCTTATCTTCTTTATGGGGCGACAGATGGCCCCATAAAGAAGATAAGAAAACTTTTACGCCACCAGTAAGTCAACCCGAGCCCGTCTGAAAAGGACGGGGCTAAAAGAGAAAGAAGAACGTCACTGGGACCTCTTCTCCAATGGCTGGCCATCATTTAGCATGAACGGTGACGCCAGCCAATGGAAAAGAGGGGCGGGGCTTAACCTCACTATACTATACCAAAATGAAAGAAATAGAAAAACATCTATTTCTTTCATTTTAATATAATCGCGGCACCCGCGCTTTACTTTTAAAATGTTATAAGCAAAGTGAGGGTGACTATCTCAGGAGTGGGAGAGTACGGGCGGAACACCACCCCCTTCCCCTTTACCACCGTTGCACCCGCATGGCTGAGCCTGCACAGGAAGCAGTAGGGCTGCTCTGCTAAAAAATGGCCGCCCAAAAGAAGAGTATCATGGCCGATCTCCCTGCACGCTTTGTGCCCAGCTGTTTCCGCACCCCCGCAGAAGTTACAATTGGGCTTGCCCCCTGACCATGGTACATACAGGCCTGCAGTGAAAAAACATGGTTTTAACCGTGCTTTGACAGTTACTTCACTGTTGAAGTATGTACCTGTGTCGTGAAATACGAGAGGGTGTAATACAGCAATAAGGGAGGGACTGAGAGTGACGGGGGTGGGGCCCTCTGCTCCACCTGTCTCATGAAGGCACACCGATGGAGCCCTCTCCAACTGGATGTGACGCTTCACTGCCGCTCACACACAGGACAGCCATTATGAAAATGGGGTAACCCAAAAGGTACAGGACCTGGGTATAGTACGTTATACAAAAACAAGGGTCCAAGACCTCTATACTTTTTTGCTGAATTTATCAGTGTGTCATCATTGATTTAACTTAGTAAAAAGCAGTATAAATCAGCTCAAAAAACACAAATGCACATATTTACAAAGACCAAGGTGTGGGCATAGACTGGACAACAGTCGTAGGTTCAAGCAATCCTTTATTGAATTGCTACATAGTTGTATCTAGTCAATAGTAATTCATTAACATAACTTAAATGAGTACCAAAGTGGTTGCCCCACAAGAGCGTGCAACACAGCAAAGAGTGCAAAAAAGAGGGTTTGTGAGTAAGAGAGAAAAGAAATAATCAATAGAAAAGTGACAAAATGAACACTATAAACAATTTATTGCGTACAGCAGAGGGTCATTAATCACCCAACCTGTAAAACCTGACCACTAAATCAATCAAAACAAAAATCTCATACATTGTAAATGAATCAAGCACTACATTTTGCACAACAACGTAGAGAATATGGCTGGGGTCCAGGTTATATATATTTCAAGTGTCAACGTTTCGACTCGTCTTATTGCCATACGGAATCTTATGCCTGGGCCGTGCGAGTCTTCATCAGGACAGCAGCCACACAAGAGGGACAATGCCTGAAACAAGTGCAACCCCCCATCTGTAAAGAATGTGGCCTCACGTGTGCTAGCGCCGCCCCCACAGCAGCAGACAAGGGGCTGGAAAGAACCCCTCCTATCACCGCAGTGCCTGGACGCAAGCAGATGATGACAGGCGCTAGAACACGAACCCATCTGGACGGCATACCTGCAAGGCTTCCATCCTCCCGCCTTCAAAGAAACTCGAGGAAACGTGGCCAGCCTGTCGGCAACATCAGCCCTGCCGCAGACCTTCCAATGCGCCTAGAAGTACGGAGGACGCACGTGGCGCTTTAGAAATCCAGCTCTAAACACTATCATTAGGCTGCAGGGCGCCAGCTTTGGATACAAGGAGACCCCGGCAGAAACACGGGGTGCACCCCGGCTCTGTTTCCAATGAAGGGAAGGCATCCGGCGCTGCACAGCTGCCAGTCTAACATGCACGTGTGTGTGCCCTAATGAAGCATGGCGGGCTGCAGATTGCCTTTAATCCGTTCCTTGGCAGCCAGAGGCCGGGCCCGCCTCCCAAGGTGCAGGAGCCTGGCTCACAGGCAGCCCTCACCTTGATGCAGAGGCCGAAGGACGCGTGTCTGGAGCTGGGACTGGCTCTGGCAGCCCTGATGAGCGAGGGCAGATCCGGCCATATACATAATTAGCAGGAGACGGCCTCCCCCAAGCTCTCATTTCTTTCCCTAACTGGACCTCATCGCTCTCAGGGGATGCGACGCAGAACCACCATGTCAGCTCCTAAGCATCTCACTGCTTAGGACTCTGCTATTGTTTCATTTGTCGTGGCACGGGTGGGGGTAAATCAGTGGCCGGGCTTAATGCCCAAGATCCCCCCATGGAACACCGGGCACAACTCCTCGCAGAAAGGGTCCCCTAAAAACATCTAAACTGAACCCGCCAACAACAAAAACCCCATTACATTTCTTAATTGGTTAATGCTCCTTTATCCAGCCAAGTATTTGCAACCTTCGGGTCATTGGGTTAAATTTTGTGAGGTTTGACTTGGCCTTTCGTCGTTACTAGGTAGATGAAATGTGTATATGTATGTTCCAGCATGCCATCATGTATTTCAGTGACATGGAGTTACCTACAAGCCACATCTATCGGCTTCATAGATTTTCTGATATAGGTCATGACCAATCTATGGTCAAAGGTTCTTCATTCCCTTTTAAGCCAAGCACTCATTTACCAAAAGAAGTGTCCCCCCCCCGCACACCTCTTTGTGACATAATCTGCTAAAATGCTTTCAAATGTTGTCAGTGTGTGACAGGAAGGGCGGGCCTGGAAGTAGTGGGGCTTTTTTTAGGTCTCTGGCGGCCTCGTGAGGCAGGGTGTTTACCTCAGCACCCTGTGATGGACCCCCGGGCGCACGGTAGCAATTGAGCTGTCAGCGCCTCCACGGTGCCTCGGATGCTTCTTTACAAGTAATTTTTAAACTACATTGGCTCTTGGAATTATGCTCTGGGGCTCTGTGTATGTGTGTGTGTGGCTCTGTGTGTGGCTCTGTTTGTATGTGTGCGGCTCTGTGTGTGTGCGGCTCTGTGTGTGTGTGTGGCTCTGTGTGTGTGGCTCAGTGTGTGTGGCTATGTGTGTGTGTGTGGCTCTGTGAGTGTGTGTGACTGTGAGTGTGTGTGTGGCTCTGTGTGTGTGTGTGGCTCTGTGTGTGTGTGTGTGGCTCTGTGTGTGTGTGTGGCTCTGTGTGTGTGTGTGTGAATCTCTGTGTGTGTGTGGGTGCAAATGCAATAGGTCTCGCATTTGCAAGTTATTAAGCTATTGGCATTGTAAATGACAATGCCATTTATTTATCTGTTTTCAAAGCCAACACATAAATAACAATTTTGTCATTTACAATGCCAATAGCTCTAACTTTTGCAAAGGCGAGACCGTTGCATTGTAAATGCTTGTTTGTGATGTTTTTACTGTGTTAGCATGTGCCGAACATTGGCGCAGCACTGTCTAGTTACGTACTTGAACTCCTGAACGTAAAAAAAACTAGGACAATGGGTAGACTTCTCATACCCGTTTAGATATATTTTAGCCCCTTATGTGATGTCTGTATGATGGGCAAGTACATAGCAAATTGCACTTATAGTGAAACAAAGATGGACTATATTACCTAACGGCTAAAATAACATTTGAGGTTTATGTGAGCCACTGAAGGCGCTAGGACCTTCAGATATTCTTTTGGACTATCTAAAGTTAAACTGTCTTCCCATTTTAATTCCATAAAAATGACATTTTCTAAAGCTGTATCTCTAAATGCTCATTCATATTCTGGATTGTCATTAACGTATCTCAGTTTCACAACCACTTCCACCTCCAAGCATAATTCTCTGCTGCTCCCTCAAGCTACCATTGTAGCGTCAGGAGTGTTAAAGGGGTATTTTAGAAATGTAGTTGGACCAGAACAAAAGGAGACATGAAAAGAAACAAAAAATACGATGGAGAACGTTTTGAATAAAATAAATGACAACATTGGATTACTGACCTAAAACTTGAATATTATTTGTTTTTAAATGTAAAACTTGTATACGTCAATATGTTGAAAAGATGTGCCCTCATGGGAAAGGTGCAAGTTATGTTGCAGGCAAACAAATAGGGTCCAATCAGTTTCACGGATAAAGCAATACATATTTGGACGTCATTAGTGTTGTTAATATGTTGGTTACCACCAGTCTGTCAGTTAAAACCTCCACTTGTCAAAGAGCAATATTTTTTTCCCTATTTCTACTATGACCCGAGTTTAGACCCCTAGTCTCCCCCCCCCCCCCCCCTCTTGATCTTCCCTTGGTAACAGCCTGCTGCACTGGGACCCTGTTTCGGCCCTAAGTACAAGAAAGAAAGACAGATCGGTTACAAGCACTTTTTCTAATTTTCATGCGCTCTCCATGTCACTAATCTGTCATCCTTCTCTCCCTTCAGGTCTCTTTTCTGTTGGGACGAATCTCCTACTTGATCCTGTTGGAAACATGAAGCCAAAAGGCTGACCAAGGACCTTGTCTCAGCTCTCAGAAAGTGGAAAGATTATCTCAACACAATCCTTCCTCTGACTATTGTGAAAATGTCCAACACAAAATGAATGTTCTTCAACAAGGTTTCTGTATCCTGGAAAAGCCCGGCCCGGTCAATTTAGAAGGACAGCTTATGCCTGAAAATTGTTTCTTTATTCTCTCCACTGTGCGTACCATAACTATGTTTATTTGGATTGGAATCCATAAAACCAAGTTCGGACAAGCCTTGTTGGGTGTCTTGTGTTTTCATCACTAAAGGTGCAGAGAATCTTGTAGGAGTGGAGCAGCAACCTACTTTTACATTGCACATAGATGAAAAAATCCACCTGGATAATTCACTCACCTCATATAGAATAAACTCCCAATCCCACGTATAAATCATTAATGTCATGGATTAGTTCGACAGTACATACCTTTGCATGTCCCCTACCAGAAAGTACATTATTTCACAAGTGACATACCAAAGCAGGCTCAAGCAGGCCACATCTCAATCCCTGTAATGCTACAATACTTGACCATCACATCACCTTAATCCTAAAAAAATGATGACACCTTTGTTTTTAAAGACGTTTTGCTTGGTGGTGGTAATGGCACACGCAGTAAATACAGATAACCGCAGTGTGTTTGGTATTACCGCCCTAATCTGAATTGTTCATAGGTTATATTGCTGAGTTTGCGTTCAGATCTTGATTTCCGTGTAATAACAAATGTATAAAGGCCAGCGCAAGCTAATGTGAGTATAGACTATTGCGTTATAACCCCACAAACATGAGGCACCAGATGCATTTTTTCCTGGCAAAGGGGGAAAAGAGCAAAGTACAATTTTGCATGTGGCGCTGAAACATCCTAGCACTATTCTAGTTATGTTTTCTTATTTGCTTACTACCTGGATGACACCCTTCTCCACTGACTTTATTTCTCTTTTTCTGAGAATCAATAAATGATTATGTAAGGTGACCAGCCCATGTTAATTAACAGTAGATCCAAGAGTTGATTAAAAAGTCTTGAGTACCAAAAGCAGCAGAGAAGGAAAACATTTAGATTAGTTTATAAATCCTTTTTGCGTTACCGGAACGACTCTTCTTTCATACTGGCTGGTTGCTAGGCTTCTCAGTAAAGATGCAGAAACTATAATAAAGCTAGTGCAATTCAACTAAATTTGAAGATGAGCAATGGCGTTTGCCCTCATAAATAGAAATGTTACTAAAGGCATTCCTCGTCACCTGCATGTGTATGTGAAAGTGATCTCTTTTGGTGATGTTGCCTGCATTGCATAGCTACCAATATCCAGTCTTGAATGTCTATTCAACATTTAAACATTGCCATGCATAATCTGCACCAATAGAGCCCATAAAGCTTCTATCTTTTTAGAGGGGTATCGGAGTAAATTAACCAATATGTATCGTAATGGTTGTATGTCAGAACCATGCTGGCCTTTACCACGCATGTCTTAACAACGTGGTCCGAACAACAAAAGCTTCTTTACAACGCATTCCTTTACCACGCACGTTATTACAATGACTTGCCTTATGGAAAGCGCTGGACTTAGAATAGTTTAATTTACTATTCCAGCTCCAGTCTGCGCAAGAGTAGGGAAAGTGTTGGACTTAAAGTCCAACATCTGTCCAGCAACGCTTTCCTTAAGGCAAGTCGTTGGAACCATTTGCATGGTAAAGGAATGCGTTGTAAAGACTCAATCGTGGTTTGGACTGCGTTTGTAAAGCGTGGTGTGAGCATCGATGTAAAGGCTGTTTCTTTATTGTAAAAGACAATCCAGTAGAAGAATCAACAAGCATTTACAATGTAATGGTCTCGTCTTTGTTAAAGTTAGAGCTATTGCCATCGCAAATGGCATTTTTTTCATTTTTCTAAAAACATAAATACATGGTATTGTCATTTACAATGGCAATAGGTGCGCTTTAGAGAGTAGTAGAGAGTGTTAGCAGACACAGAGCCCCACACACACACAGAGCCACACACACAGCCACACACACACACACAGAGCCACATACACACACACACAGAGCCACATACACACACAGAGCCACACACACACACACACACACAGCCACACACACACACACACAGCCACACACACACAGAGCCACACACACACAGAGCCACACACACACACTGAGCCACACACACCGAGCCACACATCTTCCATCCATTCACCCATCCAGACATATACCCACCTACTGAATCATCCATCCAACATGCAATCCACCCATCCAACACCTAACTCAATTCAACCATCCACTGGCTCAATCCAACCATAAAACTCCTTCCAGCCACCCATTGACTCGTGCATTCCATTAACTCCATCATTTTAACTACCAATCAACTCCAACCACCCACTTACTCATGCATCCACTGACTCCATCCACCTGCTGACTCATGCATCCACCCAACCACCACACAACTCCATTCACCCACTGACACATACGTCCAACCATCAATTCATGAATCCACCAACTCTATTCAACCAACCACCACTCAACTTTATTCACCCACTGACTCCATCCACCCAACCACTGCTCATCTACATTCACCCACTGACTCCATCCACCACTCATCTCCATTCGCCCACTGACAAATACATCCACCACTGTACTCCATCCACCCACCAACTGATGCATCCTCTGACTCCATCCACCCAACCACCACTCAACTCCATTAACCCAATGCCACATACATCCACCACTGTACTCTATCCACCCACTGATTCATGCATACACTGACTCCTAACAGTTTGAGCCCCTCAGTCACTTCGGGACACTCGCCGAGTCTCTGCCCCTCACTTTCCAACCCCGCCGCCTTCCTCGTACACACTCTCACATCACTGTCCTTAGCTGCCCACAGGTAGCCTCCGCCCCTCCCTCCCTGAAGCGCCGTCAGAGCCCGGCTTACCGTGGGCCGCTTCCACTTGATCATGAAGACCGTGAAGTACGGGCTCATGTGCTGGCCAGCTGGCGGGCAGGGGATGGCGTAGCTCTTGCAGCTCTGGGTGACCCAGGCGTGCTCCCATTGCTTCCGGAAGGCCTGCTCGTAGAAGTAGCCGGCTATGACGATGGTGGCAGCCATGGTGTAGAGAATGCTGAAGATGCCAATGCGCACCATCAACTTCTCAAGCTTCTCGGTCTTTGTGCCATCGTGCTTCATGATGGTGCGAATGCGGAAAAGTGATACAAAGCCAGCCATGCAGGAAGGAGGTGCCAATGAAGAGGTAGACAAAAAGTGGGGCGAGCACAAAGCCACGCAGAGCGTCCACGCTGTTGATGCCCACAAAGTAGACGCCGCTCAGCACATCACCGTCCACTTGTCCCACGGCCAAGATGGTGATGGTCTTGTCGGCGGACATGGCCCAAGCAGCCAGTGGAAGTACTGCGAGTTGGCTCCAATGGCTTTGTGGCCCCACTTCATGCCAACCGCCAGGAACCAGGTGAGAGACAGGATAACTCACCAGATGGACGAGGCCATGCCGAAGAAGTATAGCAGCATGAAGAGGAAGGTGCAGCCCTTCTTCTTGGTGCCCTGGGCCACCGTGCGGTAGCCATCCTCGGAGAACTTGTCGTTGCAGACGGCTCGCTCCTCCAGTAGAAAACCGGCGATGTACGCCACTGCCCCTACTACACCGCTGGGGGAGGGGCCAGGGAACTGACGTGCGCGCTCGGAGGCCAGGGACCGTCTGCCAAGTTACCATTGGCTGGAGCCGTGCATGTAGGCAGCCAGCACGCTCTCGCACAGCAGGGACAGCACAAAGGCGGATAGTGTGTGGGCCCAGCACTGCGGAGAGGGGGCGAGGCGGGGCCCCTGCGCAATTGGCAGAACATGAGCACATTCGCTGCACAGGTCCAGGTACGGAGGCGAGTCATGTAAATCGCATCACACAGCTCTTTTCTGGAGCGCGTAAGGCTGCTTTCAGTGTGTTTGATTCACTCTGTCACCTACTGAGGCAGCAGCAAGCTGGTTGAATTAATATGTGCATTTCGATCAAGGCACAAAGTGCTCACACTGTAAGCCCCGTCCTTTTCAGGCTGGGGGGCGTGTTTTTTGAAAAATTTCAACAATATAAAACACGCCAACCAGTCTGAAAAGGACGGGGCTTAAAGCATTGCCAACACAAAGTTTGTGTCCTCGAGAGGCAGCAAGCCCCGTCCTTTTCAGACTGGGGGGCGTGTTTTTTGTTGAGTGACTGAAGACGCCACGGAGAGAAAGGACAGCAAAAAACACGCCCCTCAATCCGAAACGGATGGGGCTTAAAATGACAGACCAAGCTCTTCTCCAATGGCTAGCCGCCGTTTAGGAAGCCAGCCAATGGAGAAGAGCTAGCTCGTTTACCTCCCTACTCTAGAAAATATAAAATCTGGCAGCGAGACCTAAAAATCATTACATAGCATTCTGACACATTCTTTAATCAAATATATCTTCGTATACAAAGCTAAAATCAAATTCTCCTTGAATAGAAATGAAATTTAATATATTTTCAGTTATTTCCAACACGTGTTTTGCGATATTCATCCGAAAAACGCTTCTTCAGGGCTGTAAGAAATGCACATAAAAGAAAAAAATAAGAAACAACAAATAAACACTTACTCTGTACAGTAATATATTTGTCTAAGAATGTTATGTAAAATTTCCTAGCATCCGTAACCGAAAGTTTCAGTTCCATTATGAACTTGGAGGCTATCTTTTCTTCACTTTATTCAAATAGCAGCCGTGTAAAACATCGAAAACTACATCTGCCATGAACATTAGGGATAAAGTTCCTACGAGTTCAACGGAGGTCAACCAGCCAGGACGCCCCAGGGTCATCACAGTCAATCGACCGTGTCCTTTCCTCATCTTTCTTCGCTGCTCCTCGCAGCCATTAGTTAAGTGCAGGCTTCATGCCTATTATGTTCTGTATGATTTAGCGATTGAAAATGCACTGCGTGGTAAAGGGTTAAATTCCCTTCACAGTGCCCCTAACGCTTCACCGCGCCTTTGCTTCTACGCGGTGCTGATTTCGGTGTCGGAGCTGTGCAGTCCTCAGACTGCTGGATGGCTCCCGCACACAGTTCAGGAACACGGTCGCCGCCAGCATTTCATTCCTGTCATGGACACGAGTGCATCGACCGGCCTCTGTGTCTCCCCTGCCCTGGCCAGGAGTATCTACACCCTGCTGGGGTCAGCCTTCTCTCACTTACGGTGGCATTGATCCCTGAGGACTCGGCACTCCTCAAGTACTCGAGGTAAATGACGTCTTCTTCTGATAACGCGCTCAGGCCTGCCATGGGCTTAGTAGGCCATATTATGATCTTTCTCTGCTGCGCTAAGTTCAATTGACTCCAATTGCTGGAACACCCAACCGGGTCCATACTTTGCCAAGGGAATTAGCTATACAGTGACATAACCATCTCACCATAGAAAGGGCCAGCACGTGTACTGACTGCCGAGATCATTCTACTCGATACCCTTATCAAGGGAAGTCATTTTAGTCTGCCCTGAGATATAAACGGCTGTTGATGTCCCCATCAGATTGGTGCCACCCCTCATTGCACTGGTGATAACCACACACTTATCAGCCACCAAAATGCAGATCCATGACTCCTACACTGAGGAGGCAGTTACTTCCATTTAGATGACGATTTTTGCGACATCATGGACACATCCATCCACGAGCTGTCTCAGAAGCAATAGTCCCTTTAGAGAATAAATTGATGACGCTGGCAGCACAGTGCCCAAGACCCCTCGACCCGAGGGCAGAACTGAGGTGGCCCCCAACCTACAGGTAGGCCCGAGACGCCTCAATACGCCAGTAAGAAGCGCGCTGGTGTAGATCTGGATGCCTTTGCCTGACTTAAACGTGCCCACCTGGACCATAGCTCCTCCGAGCCGGCAGGTCCATCAACCCCCCCCCCGTGCCCCATCCCTGAACCAGATCTTTCATACCCGGCCCCTCTTACCAGACAATGATGCCTTCCCAGGCTCAGACAACAATTTTGAGTCGGATAGGCCTTGGCCACCATACTCAGCCCCCTTACTGCCCGACAATGACAAAGCCCCAGACCTGTCCTGACATAGATTTCGCCGCTGCTCTTCGCTTTGGCAATCTAACCTTTAGCCAGGTGGGTGAGAGTGGATGCCCTGGTACGGGGACTGGACGCCAACTGCCTCTGACCGCATGCATTATAGGCAGACTATATCCTCATATTTATGGCTGAGATTCAGGACCCCAGGTTCTCCAGTTCCTGTACATTTTTGGAGCATTTACAGGGGCGCACTCTAAACAAATACATTATACCCGATCAACTGCCCATCCTCGGACCTGGAGTGCACCAACGACTTACAAATCCTTGCAGAGGTCTTCAAATATCTGAGGGTATACATGACAACAATTACATAGAGGGTATAGAAACAGAACATCAGCCTCAAAATAACACATTTGGCACGAAATACTGAGTTCTGCTCCAACCCCCCGGTGTCTGTTATGGGTTGCATTTCTATATTCAAGATGATAGCCCTACCGTGCCTCTTCTACCAACTACAGAATTGCCCCTTCCCCATACCTCAAACTTTCTTTAAAACATTAGAGTCAACACTAAGGAGCTTTTTTTGTGGAACCATCAGATCTCCTGCATTGCCTTTTCCAAATGTTATAAATTGACCTGTGATAGGGGGTAAGCCACCCCATATATGATCTCCTATTATAGTGTGTCACATTTGATCATTATCAATGAATTGTGGTACGGAGTCGCAGATGACCCAGCCTTTGCTTATGAACATTGGTTGGGCGATGGGAACTACTACTGTTCTGCGTTAACTCTATGGTAACCCAAAGAAGAACCTACTTCCACCAAGGTGGTACTTCAGGTCTGGCGAGACACCCACAGAGCCCTGGGTTGGTAGGGGCGCCTGACCAGGGAGACCCCCCCACCCACTTTTTGGTACATGAGTACTCTAAGTCAAGTAGCAGCCCTGAAGGGCTTCCATGGGTGGGAGGCAATTGGCATATATAGGTCAGGGAATGTTATGAGTGGCATCACACTCATGTCCATCACTCATCTCCAAGATGATTACAACATGCACACAGGTAAATTCTTTCACTATTTACAATTACGCTGTGCACTGCGCCCGTACATAACTCCCCTCACTGAGCTCCTGGACTACAACCTGTGGGAAGCTGGCATGGTATATGATGTAAACTAATGTAATTATTACAGCAAACAAATGATGGACAGAATGCTGACAATGCAAACATTCTCCCCCAGTCAAAAGATCTGGGTTAAATCCATTGTAGTTTTGCCCACTACGCCACCCCAGTTGGGACCCACCCATATGCAAATCATTCTGACCCAGTGCCCCATGGGAACAGTCCAGACCGAACTGCCAGGCCAGGTCCTCTCTGGCCCGGAAACAAGCATCCTGGGACCGGTTTCAGGGTATGTGACCCTTCTTCAGCCAGGCTAGCTTGATCCAGGGGCACAGTGAGCAAGGGCCCCACGTCTGGGCATACCCATCCCACTTAGGGCGAAAAGTTTTACAGCAAACAAATGAAGAATGGAATTCTGACAATGCAAACATTCTCCCCCAGTCAAAAGATCTGGATTAAATCCATCGTTCTTTTGCCCATTACGCCACCCCAGTTTGGATCCAGCCATATGCAAATATTAGTCCCAGGATGCTTGTTTCCAGTCCAGGGAAGACATAACTTGGCAGTTCGGGCTGGACTGTTCCCATGAGGCACAGGGTCAGACTGATTTGCATATGGCAATGTCTGAATTGGGGTGGTTGAGTGAGCTAAAGAACGATGATGGATTAAACCCAGATCAGTTGACTCGGGGTGAGCGGTTGATTTGCTCAAATGCTCCGTCCATCATCCCCTTTGGTATAGCTTTGTTCACCCTAAGTTGACAGGGTATGCCCAGACGAGGGTCCCTTGCTCACTGTGCCACTGGATTCAAGCTAGCCTGGCTGATGACGGCTGATTAGCTTGAAACCAGTCCCAGGATGCTTGTTTCCGGTCCAGGGAAGACGTGGCTTGGCAGTTCGGGCTGGACTGTTCCCATGAGGCACTGGGTCAGAATGATTTGCATATGGCCACGTCTGAACTGGGGTGGTGGAGTGAGCTAAAGAATGATGATGGATTAAACCTAGATCAGTTGACTGAGGGTGAGTGTTTGATCTGCTCCAACGCTCCGTCCATCATCCCCTTTGGTATCGCTTTGTTCGCTCGAAGTTTGCAGGGTATGCCTAGACGTGGGTCCCTTGCTCACTTTGCCACTGGATTCAAGCTAGCCTGGCTGATGATGGTTGATTAGCCAGAAACCGGCGCCCAGGATGCTTGTTTCCGGTCCAGGAAAGACATGGCTTGGTAGTTCGGGCTGGACTATTCCCATGAGGCACAGGGTCAGACTGATTTGCATATGGCCATGTCTGAACTGGGGTGGTGGAGTGAGCTAAAGAATGATGATGGATTAAACCCAGATCAGTTGACTGGGGGTGAGTGTTTGATTTTCTCAAACGCTCTGTCCATCATCCCCTTTGGTATCGCTTTGTTCGCCCTAAGTTGGCAGGGTATGCCCAGACGTGGGTCCTTGCTCACTTTGCCACTGGATTCAAGCTAGCCTGGCTGATGACGGCTGATTAGCCCGAAACCAGTCCCAGGATGTTTGTTTCCGGTCCAGGGAAGACATGGCTTGGCAGTTCGGGCTGGACTATTCCCATGAGGCACAGGGTCAGACTGATTTGCACATGTCCATGTCTTAACTGGGGTGGTGATGTGAGCTAAAGAATGATGATGGATTAAACCCAGATCAGTTGACTGGGGGTGAGTGCTTGATTTGCTCCAACGCTCCGTCCATCATCCCCTTTGGTATTGCTTTGTTCGCCCTAAGTTGGCAGGGTATGTCCAGACGTGGGTCCCTTGCTCACGTTGCCACTGAATTCAAGATAGTCTGGCTGATGAGGGTTATGAACCAGAAACCGGTCCCAGGATGCTTGTTTCCGGTCCAGGGAAGACATGGCTTGGCAGTTCGTGCTGGACTGTTCCCATGAGGCACAGGGTCAGACTGATTTGCATATGGCAATGTCTGAACTGGGGTGGTGGAGTGAGCTAAAGAATGATGATGGATTAAACCCAGATCAGTTGACTGGGGGTGAGTGTTTAATTTGTTCACACGCTCCGTCCATCATCCCCTTTGGTATCGCTTTGTTTGCCCTAAGTTGGCAGGGTATGCCCAGAGGTGGGTCCCTTGCACACTTTGCTACTGGATTCAAGATAGTCTGGCTGATGAGGGTTATGAACCCGAAACCGGTCCCAGGATGCTTGTTTCGGGTCCAGGGAAGACATGGCTTGGCAGTTCGGGCTGGACTGTTCCCATGAGGCGCAGGGTCAGACTGACTTGCATATGGCCATGTCTGAACTGGGGTGGTGGAGTGAGCTAAAGAATGCTGATGGATTAAACCCAGATCAGTTGACTAGGGGTAAATGTTTGATTTGCTCAAACGCTCCGACCATCATCCCCTTTGGTATCGCTTTGTTTGCCCTAAGTTGGCAGGGTATGCCCAGACGTGGGTTTCTTGCACACTTTGCCACTTGATTCAAGATAGCCTGGCTGATGAGGGTTATGAACCTGAAACCGGTCCCAGGGTGCTTTTTTTGGGTCCAGGGAAGACATGGCTTGGCAGTTCAGGCTGGACTGTTCCCATGAGGCACAGGGTCAGACTGATCTGCATATGGCCATGTCTGAACTGGGGTGGTGGAGTAAGCTAAAGAATGCTGATGGATTAAACCCAGATCAATTGACTAGGGGTAAGTGTTTGATTTGCTCAAACGCTCCGTCCATCATCCCTTTTGGTATTGCTTTGTTCGCCCTAAGTTGGCAGGGTATGCCCAGACGTGGGTCCCTTGCTCACTTTGCCACTGGATTTAAGATAGCCTGGCTGATGAGGGTTATGAACCCGAAACCGGTCCTAGGATGCTTGTTTCCGGTCAAGGGAAGACATGGCTTGGCAGTTCGGGCTGGACTGTTCCCATGAGGCACTGGGTCAGAATGATTTGCATATGGCCATGCCTGAACTGGGGTGGTGGAGTGAGCTAAAGAATAATGATGGATTAAACCCAGGTCAGTTGACTGGTGGTGAGTGTTTAATTTGTTCAAACGCTCTGTCCATCATCCCCTTTGGTATCGCTTTGTTCGCCCTAAGTTGGCAGGGTATGCCCAGACGTGGGCCCCTTGCTCACTTTGCCACTGGATTCAAGCTAGCTTGGTTGATGACGGCGGATTAGCCTGAAACCAGTCCCAGGATCCTTGTTTCCGGTCAAGGGAAGACATGGCTTGGCAGTTCGGGCTGGACTGTTCCCATGAGGCACTGGGTCAGAATGATTTGCATATGGCCATGCCTGAACTGGGGTGGTGGAGTGAGCTAAAGAATGATGATGGATTAAACCCAGGTCAGTTGACTGGTGGTGAGTGTTTAATTTGTTCAAACGCTCTGTCCATCATCCCCTTTGGTATCGCTTTGTTCGCCCTAAGTTGGCAGGGTATGCCCAGACGTGGGTCCCTTGCACACTTTTCTACTGGATTCAAGATAGTCTGGCTGATGACGGTTATGAACCCGAAACCGGTCCCAGGATGCTTGTTTCCGGTCCAGGGAAGACATGGCTTGGCAGTTCGGGCTGGACTGTTCCCATGAGGCACAGGGTCAGACTGATTTGCATATGGCCATGTCTGAACTGGGGTGGTGGAGTGAGCTAAAGAATGATGATGGATTAAACCCAGATCAGTTGACTGGGGGTGAGTGTTTGATTTGCTAAAACGCTCCGTCCATCATCCCCTTTGGTATCGCTTTGTTCGCCCTAAGATGGCAGGGTATGCCCAGACGTGGGTTTCTTGCACACTTTGCCACTGGATTCAAGATAGCCTGGCTGATGAGGGTTATGAACCCGAAACCGGTCCCAGGATGCTTTTTTCGGGTCCAGGGAAGACATGGCTTGGCAGTTCGGACTGGACTGTTCCCATGAGGCACAGGGTCAGACTGATTTGCATATAGCCATGTCTGAACTGGGGTGGTGGAGTAAGCTAAAGAATGCTGATGGATTAAACCCAGATCAGTTAACTAGGGGTAAGTGTTTGATTTGCTCAAACGCTCCGTCCATCATCCCTTTTGGTATTGCTTTGTTCGTCCTAAGTTGGCAGGGTATGCCCAGACGTGGGTCCCTTGCTCACTTTGCCACTGGATTTAAGATAGCCTGGCTGATGAGGGTTATGAACCGAAACCGGTCCTAGGATGCTTGTTTCCGGTCCAGGGAAGACATGGCTTGGCAGTTCGGGTTGGACTATTCCCATGAGGCACAGGGTCAGACTGATTTGCATATGGCCATGTCTGAACTGGGGTGGTGGAGTGAGCTAAAGAATGATGATGGATTAAACCCAGATCAGTTGACTGAGGGTGAGTGTTTGATCTGCTCCAACGCTCCGTCCATCATCCCCTTTGGTATTGCTTTGTTCGCTCGAAGTTTGCAGGGTATGCCTAGACGTGGGTCCCTTGCTCACTTTGCCACTGGATTCAAGCTAGCCTGGCTGATGACGGTTGATTAGCCAGAAACCGGCACCCAGGATGCTTGTTTCCGGTCCAGGAAAGACATGGCTTGGCAGTTCGGGCTGGACTATTCCCATGAGGCACAGGGTCAGACTGATTTGCATATGGCCATGTCTGAACTGGGGTGGTGGAGTGAGCTAAAGAATGATGATGGATTAAACCCAGATCAGTTGACTGGGGGTGAGTGTTTGATTTTCTCAAACGCTCTGTCCATCATCCCCTTTGGTATCGCTTTGTTCGCCCTAAGTTGGCAGGGTATGCCCAGACGTGGGTCCTTGCTCACTTTGCCACTGGATTCTAGCTAGCCTGGCTGATGACGGCTGATTAGCCCGAAACCAGTCCCAGGATGTTTGTTTCCGGTCCAGGGAAGACATGGCTTGGCAGTTCGGGCTGGACTATTCCCATGGGGCACAGGGTCAGACTGATTTGCACATGGCCATGTCTGAACTGGGGTGGTGGTGTGAGCTAAAGAATGATGATGGATTAAACCCAGATCAGTTGACTGGGGGTGAGTGTTTGATTTGCTCCAACGCTCCGTCCATCATCCCCTTTGGTATTGCTTTGTTCGCCCTAAGTTGGCAGGGTATGTCCAGACGTGGGTCCCTTGCTCACGTTGCCACTGAATTCAAGATAGTCTGGCTGATGAGGGTTATGAACCAGAAACCGGTCCCAGGATGCTTGTTTCCGGTCCAGGGAAGACATGGCTTGGCAGTTCGTGCTGGACTGTTCCCATGAGGCACAGGGTCAGACTGATTTGCATATGGCCATGTCTGAACTGGGGTGGTGGAGTGAGCTAAAGAATGATGATGGATTAAACCCAGATCCGTTGACTGGAGGCGAGTGTTTGATTTGCTCAAACGCTCCGTCCATCATCCCCTTCGGTATCGCTTTGTTCGCCCTAAGTTGGCAGGGTATGCCCAGACGTGGGTTTCTTGCTCACTTTGCCACTGGATTCAAGATAGCTTGGCTGATGAGGGTTATGAACCCGAAACCGGTCCCAGGATGCTTGTTTCGGGTCCAGGGAAGACATGGCTTGGCAGTTCGGGCTGGACTGTTCCCATGAGGCGCAGGGTCAGACTGACTTGCATATGGCCATGTCTGAACTGGGGTGGTGGAGTGAACTAAAGAATGCTGATGGATTAAACCCAGATCAGTTGACTAGGGGTAAATGTTTGATTTGCTCAAACGCTCCGACCATCATCCCTTTTGGTATTGCTTTGTTCGCCCTAAGTTGGCAGGGTATGCCCAGACGTGGGTCCCTTGCTCACTTTGCCACTGGATTCAAGCTAGCTTGGCTGATGACGGCGGATTAGCCTGAAACCAGTCCCAGGATCCTTGTTTCCGGTCCAGGGAAGACATGGCTTGGCAGTTCGGGCTGGACTGTTCCCATGAGGCACTGGGTCAGAATGATTTGCATATGGCCATGTCTGAACTGGGGTGGTGGAGTGAGCTAAAGAATGATGATGGATTAAACCCAGATCAGTTGACTGGGGGTGAGTGTTTAATTTGTTCAAACGCTCCGTCCATTATCCTCTTTGGTATCGCTTTGTTCGCCCTAAGTTGGCAGGGTATGCCCAGACGTGGGTCCCTTGCACACTTTGCTACTGGATTCAAGATAGTCTGGCTGATGAGGGTTATGAACACGAAACCGGTCCCAGGATGCTTGTTTCCGGTCCAGGGAAGACATGGCTTGGCAGTTCGGGCTGGACTGTTCCCATGAGGCACAGGGTCAGACTGATTTGCATATGGCCATGTCTGAACTGGGGTGGTGGAGTGAGCTAAAGATTGATGATGGATTAAACCCAGATCAGTTGACTGGGGGTGAGTGTTTGATTTGCTCAAACGCTCCGTCCATCATCCCCTTCGGTATCGCTTTGTTCGCCCTAAGTTGGCAGGGTATGCCCAGACGTGGGTTTCTTGCTCACTTTGCCACTGGATTCAAGATAGCTTGGCTGATGAGGGTTATGAACCCGAAACCGGTCCCAGGATGCTTGTTTCGGGTCCAGGGAAGACATGGCTTGGCAGTTCGGGCTGGACTGTTCCCATGAGGCGCAGGGTCAGACTGACTTGCATATGGCCATGTCTGAACTGGGGTGGTGGAGTGAGCTAAAGAATGCTGATGGATTAAACCCAGATCAGTTGACTAGGCGTAAATGTTTGATTTGCTCAAACGCTCCGACCATCATCCCTTTTGGTATTGCTTTGTTCGCCCTAAGTTGGCAGGGTATGCCCAGACGTGGGTCCCTTGCTCACTTTGCCACTGGATTCAAGCTAGCTTGGCTGATGACGGCGGATTAGCCTGAAACCAGTCCCAGGATCCTTGTTTCCGGTCCAGGGAAGACATGGCTTGGCAGTTCGGGCTGGACTGTTCCCATGAGGCACTGGGTCAGAATGATTTGCATATGGCCATGTCTGAACTGGGGTGGTGGAGTGAGCTAAAGAATGATGATGGATTAAACCCAGATCAGTTGACTGGGGGTGAGTGTTTAATTTGTTCAAACGCTCCGTCCATTATCCTCTTTGGTATCGCTTTGTTCGCCCTAAGTTGGCAGGGTATGCCCAGACGTGGGTCCCTTGCACACTTTGCTACTGGATTCAAGATAGTCTGGCTGATGAGGGTTATGAACACGAAACCGGTCCCAGGATTCTTGTTTCCGGTCCAGGGAAGACATGGCTTGGCAGTTCGGGCTGGACTGTTCCCATGAGGCACAGGGTCAGACTGATTTGCATATGGCCATGTCTGAACTGGGGTGGTGGAGTGAGCTAAAGATTGATGATGGATTAAACCCAGATTAGTTGACTGGGGGTGAGTGATTGATTTGCTCAAACGCTCCGTCCATCATCCCCTTTGGTATCGCTTTGTTCGCCCTAAGTTGGCAGGGTATGCCCAGTCGTGGGTTTCTTGCACACTTTGCCACTGGATTTAAGATAGCCTGGCTGATGAGGGGTATGAACCCGAAACCGGTCCCAGGGTGCTTTTTTCGGGTCCAGGGAAGACATGGCTTGGCAGTTCGGGCTGCACTGTTCCCATGAGGCACAGGGTCAGACTGATCTGCATATGGCCATGTCTGAACTGGGGTGGTGGAGTAAGCTAAAGAATGCTGATGGATTAAACCCAGATCAATTGACTAGGGGTAAGTGTTTGATTTGCTCAAACGCTCCGTCCATCATCCCTTTTGGTATTGCTTTGTTCGCCCTAAGTTGGCAGGGTATGCCCAGACGTGGGTCCCTTGCTCACTTTGCCAATGGATTTAAGATAGCATGGCTGATGAGGGTTATGAACCCGAAACCGGTCCTAGGATGCTTGTTTCCGGTCAAGGGAAGACATGGCTTGGCAGTTCGGGCTGGACTGTTCCCATGAGGCACTCGGTCAGAATGATTTGCATATGGCCATGTCTGAACTGGGGTGGTGGAGTGGGCTAAAGAATGCTGATGGATTAAACTTAGATCAGTTGACTAGGGGTAAATGTTTGATTTGCTCAAACGCTCCGTCCATCATCCCTTTTGGTATTGCTTTGTTTGCCCTAAGTTGGCAGGGTATGCCCAGACGTGGGCCCCTTGCTCACTTTGCCACTGGATTCAAGCTAGCTTGGTTGATGATGGCGGATTAGCCTGAAACCAGTCCCAGGATCCTTGTTTCCGGTCAAGGGAAGACATGGCTTGGCAGTTCGGGCTGGACTGTTCCCATGAGGCACTGGGTCAGAATGATTTGCATATGGCCATGCCTGAACTGGGGTGGTGGAGTGAGCTAAAGAATGATGGATTAAACCCAGGTCAGTTGACTGGTGGTGAGTGTTTAATTTGTTCAAACGCTCTGTCCATCATCCCCTTTGGTATCGCTTTGTTCGCCCTAAGTTGGCAGGGTATGCCCAGACGTGGTTCCCTTGCACACTTTGCTACTGGATTCAAGATAGTCTGGCTGATGACGGTTATGAACCCGAAACCGGTCCCAGGATGCTTGTTTCCCGTCCAGGGAAGACATGGCTTGGCAGTTCGGGCTGGACTGTTCCCATGAGGCACAGGGTCAGACTGATTTGCATATGGCCATGTCTGAACTGGGGTGGTGGAGTGAGCTAAAGAATGATGATGGATTAAACCCAGATCAGTTGACTCAGAGTGAGTGTTTGATTTGCTAAAACGCTCCGTCCATCATCCCCTTTGGTATCGCTTTGTTCGCCCTAAGTTGGCAGGGTATGCCCAGACGTGGGTTTCCTGCACACTTTGCCACTGGATTCAAGATAGCCTGGCTGATGAGGGTTATGAACCCGAAACCGGTCCCAGGATGCTTTTTTCGGGTCCAGGGAAGACATGGCTTGGCAGTTCGGGCTGGACTGTTCCCATGAGGCACAGGGTCAGACTGATTTGCATATAGCCATGTCTGAACTGGTGGAGTAAGCTAAAGAATGCTGATGGATTAAACCCAGATCAGTTAACATGGGGTAATGTTTGATTTGCTCAAACGCTCCGTCCATCATCCCTTTTGGTATTGCTTTGTTCGTCCTAAGTTGGCAGGGTATGCCCAGACGTGGGTCCCTTGCTCACTTTGCCACTGGATTTAAGATAGCCTGGCTGATGAGGGTTATGAACCGAAACCGGTCCTAGGATGCTTGTTTCCGGTCAAGGGAAGACATGGCTTGGCAGTTCGGGCTGGACTGTTCCCATGAGGCACTGGGTCAGAATGATTTGCATATGGCCATGCCTGAACTGGGGTGGTGGAGTGAGCTAAAGAATGATGATGGATTAAACCCAGGTCAGTTGACTGGTGGTGAGTGTTTAATTTGTTCAAACGCTCTGTCCATCATCCCCTTTGGTATCGCTTTGTTCGCCCTAAGTTGGCAGGGTATGCCCAGACGTGGGCCCCTTGCTCACTTTGCCACTGGATTCAAGCTAGCTTGGTTGATGACGGCGGATTAGCCTGAAACCAGTCCCAGGATCCTTGTTTCCGGTCCAGGGAAGACATGGCTTGGCAGTTCGGGCTGGACTGTTCCCATGAGGCACTGGGTCAGAATGATTTGCATATGGCCATGCCTGAACTGGGGTGGTGGAGTGAGCTAAAGAATGATGATGGATTAAACCCAGGTCAGTTGACTGGTGGTGAGTGTTTAATTTGTTCAAACGCTCTGTCCATCATCCCCTTTGGTATCGCTTTGTTCGCCCTAAGTTGGCAGGGTATGCCCAGACGTGGGTCCCTTGCACACTTTGCTACTGGATTCAAGATAGTCTGGCTGATGACAGTTATGAACCCGAAACCGGTCCCAGGATGCTTGTTTCCGGTCCAGGGAAGACATGGCTTGGCAGTTCGGGCTGGACTGTTCCCATGAGGCACAGGGTCAGACTGATTTGCATATGGCCATGTCTGAACTGGGGTGGTGGAGTGAGCTAAAGAATGATGATGGATTAAACCCAGATCAGTTGACTGGGGGTGAGTGTTTGATTTGCTAAAACGCTCCGTCCATCATCCCCTTTGGTATCGCTTTGTTCGCCCTAAGTTGGCAGGGTATGCCCAGACGTGGGTTTCTTGCACACTTTGCCACTGGATTCAAGATAGCCTGGCTGATGAGGGTTATGAACCCGAAACCGGTCCCAGGATGCTTTTTTCGGATCCAGGGAAGACATGGCTTGGCAGTTCGGGCTGGACTGTTCCCATGAGGCACAGGGTCAGACTGATTTGCATATGGCCATGTCTGAACTGGGGTGGTGGAGTGAGCTAAAGAATGATGATGGATTAAACCCAGATCAGTTGACTGGGGGTGAGTGTTTGATTTGCTAAAACGCTCCGTCCATCATCCCCTTTGGTATCGCTTTGTTCGCCCTAAGATGGCAGGGTATGCCCAGACGTGGGTTTCTTGCACACTTTGCCACTGGATTCAAGATAGCCTGGCTGATGAGGGTTATGAACCCGAAACCGGTCCCAGGATGCTTTTTTCGGGTCCAGGGAAGACATGGCTTGGCAGTTCGGACTGGACTGTTCCCATGAGGCACAGGGTCAGACTGATTTGCATATAGCCATGTCTGAACTGGGGTGGTGGAGTAAGCTAAAGAATGCTGATGGATTAAACCCAGATCAGTTAACTAGGGGTAAGTGTTTGATTTGCTCAAACGCTCCGTCCATCATCCCTTTTGGTATTGCTTTGTTCGTCCTAAGTTGGCAGGGTATGCCCAGACGTGGGTCCCTTGCTCACTTTGCCACTGGATTTAAGATAGCCTGGCTGATGAGGGTTATGAACCGAAACCGGTCCTAGGATGCTTGTTTCCGGTCCAGGGAAGACATGGCTTGGCAGTTCGGGTTGGACTATTCCCATGAGGCACAGGGTCAGACTGATTTGCATATGGCCATGTCTGAACTGGGGTGGTGGAGTGAGCTAAAGAATGATGATGGATTAAACCCAGATCAGTTGACTGAGGGTGAGTGTTTGATCTGCTCCAACGCTCCGTCCATCATCCCCTTTGGTATTGCTTTGTTCGCTCGAAGTTTGCAGGGTATGCCTAGACGTGGGTCCCTTGCTCACTTTGCCACTGGATTCAAGCTAGCCTGGCTGATGACGGTTGATTAGCCAGAAACCAGCACCCAGGATGCTTGTTTCCGGTCCAGGAAAGACATGGCTTGGCAGTTCGGGCTGGACTATTCCCATGAGGCACAGGGTCAGACTGATTTGCATATGGCCATGTCTGAACTGGGGTGGTGGAGTGAGCTAAAGAATGATGATGGATTAAACCCAGATCAGTTGACTGGGGGTGAGTGTTTGATTTTCTCAAACGCTCTGTCCATCATCCCCTTTGGTATCGCTTTGTTCGCCCTAAGTTGGCAGGGTATGCCCAGACGTGGGTCCTTGCTCACTTTGCCACTGGATTCTAGCTAGCCTAGCTGATGACGGCTGATTAGCCCGAAACCAGTCCCAGGATGTTTGTTTCCGGTCCAGGGAAGACATGGCTTGGCAGTTCGGGCTGGACTATTCCCATGGGGCACAGGGTCAGACTGATTTGCACATGGCCATGTCTGAACTGGGGTGGTGGTGTGAGCTAAAGAATGATGATGGATTAAACCCAGATCAGTTGACTGGGGGTGAGTGTTTGATTTGCTCCAACGCTCCGTCCATCATCCCCTTTGGTATTGCTTTGTTCGCCCTAAGTTGGCAGGGTATGTCCAGACGTGGGTCCCTTGCTCACGTTGCCACTGAATTCAAGATAGTCTGGCTGATGAGGGTTATGAACCAGAAACCGGTCCCAGGATGCTTGTTTCCGGTCCAGGGAAGACATGGCTTGGCAGTTCGTGCTGGACTGTTCCCATGAGGCACAGGGTCAGACTGATTTGCATATGGCCATGTCTGAACTGGGGTGGTGGAGTGAGCTAAAGAATGATGATGGATTAAACCCAGATCCGTTGACTGGAGGCGAGTGTTTGATTTGCTCAAACGCTCTGTCCATCATCCCCTTTGGTATTGCTTTGTTCGTCCTAAGTTGGCAGGGTATGCCCAGACGTGGGTCCCTTGCTCACTTTGCCACTGGATTTAAGATAGCCTGGCTGATGAGGGTTATGAACCGAAACCGGTCCTAGGATGCTTGTTTCCGGTCAAGGGAAGACATGGCTTGGCAGTTCGGGCTGGACTGTTCCCATGAGGCACTGGGTCAGAATGATTTGCATATGGCCATGCCTGAACTGGGGTGGTGGAGTGAGCTAAAGAATGATGATGGATTAAACCCAGATCCGTTGACTGGAGGCGAGTGTTTGATTTGCTCAAACGCTCCGTCCATCATCCCCTTCGGTATCGCTTTGTTCGCCCTAAGTTGGCAGGGTATGCCCAGACGTGGGTTTCTTGCTCACTTTGCCACTGAATTCAAGATAGCTTGGCTGATGAGGGTTATGAACCCGAAACCGGTCCCAGGATGCTTGTTTCGGGTCCAGGGAAGACATGGCTTGGCAGTTCGGGCTGGACTGTTCCCATGAGGCGCAGGGTCAGACTGACTTGGATATGGCCATGTCTGAACTGGGGTGGTGGAGTGAGCTAAAGAATGCTGATGGATTAAACCCAGATCAGTTGACTAGGGGTAAATGTTTGATTTGCTCAAACGCTCCGACCATCATCCCTTTTGGTATTGCTTTGTTCGCCCTAAGTTGGCAGGGTATGCCCAGACGTGGGTCCCTTGCTCACTTTGCCACTGGATTCAAGCTAGCTTGGCTGATGACGGCGGATTAGCCTGAAACCAGTCCCAGGATCCTTGTTTCCGGTCCAGGGAAGACATGGCTTGGCAGTTCGGGCTGGACTGTTCCCATGAGGCACTGGGTCAGAATGATTTGCATATGGCCATGTCTGAACTGGGGTGGTGGAGTGAGCTAAAGAATGATGATGGATTAAACCCAGATCAGTTGACTGGGGGTGAGTGTTTAATTTGTTCAAACGCTCCGTCCATTATCCTCTTTGGTATCGCTTTGTTCGCCCTAAGTTGGCAGGGTATGCCCAGACGTGGGTCCCTTGCACACTTTGCTACTGGATTCAAGATAGTCTGGCTGATGAGGGTTATGAACACGAAACCGGTCCCAGGATGCTTGTTTCCGGTCCAGGGAAGACATGGCTTGGCAGTTCGGGCTGGACTGTTCCCATGAGGCACAGGGTCAGACTGATTTGCATATGGCCATGTCTGAACTGGGGTGGTGGAGTGAGCTAAAGATTGATGATGGATTAAACCCAGATCAGTTGACTGGGGGTGAGTGTTTGATTTGCTCAAACGCTCCGTCCATCATCCCCTTCGGTATCGCTTTGTTCGCCCTAAGTTGGCAGGGTATGCCCAGACGTGGGTTTCTTGCTCACTTTGCCACTGGATTCAAGATAGCTTGGCTGATGAGGGTTATGAACCCGAAACCGGTCCCAGGATGCTTGTTTCGGGTCCAGGGAAGACATGGCTTGGCAGTTCGGGCTGGACTGTTCCCATGAGGCGCAGGGTCAGACTGACTTGCATATGGCCATGTCTGAACTGGGGTGGTGGAGTGAGCTAAAGAATGCTGATGGATTAAACCCAGATCAGTTGACTAGGGGTAAATGTTTGATTTGCTCAAACGCTCCGACCATCATCCCTTTTGGTATTGCTTTGTTCGCCCTAAGTTGGCAGGGTATGCCCAGACGTGGGTCCCTTGCTCACTTTGCCACTGGATTCAAGCTAGCTTGGCTGATGACGGCGGATTAGCCTGAAACCAGTCCCAGGATCCTTGTTTCCGGTCCAGGGAAGACATGGCTTGGCAGTTCGGGCTGGACTGTTCCCATGAGGCACTGGGTCAGAATGATTTGCATATGGCCATGTCTGAACTGGGGTGGTGGAGTGAGCTAAAGAATGATGATGGATTAAACCCAGATCAGTTGACTGGGGGTGAGTGTTTAATTTGTTCAAACGCTCCGTCCATTATCCTCTTTGGTATCGCTTTGTTCGCCCTAAGTTGGCAGGGTATGCCCAGACGTGGGTCCCTTGCACACTTTGCTACTGGATTCAAGATAGTCTGGCTGATGAGGGTTATGAACACGAAACCGGTCCCAGGATGCTTGTTTCCGGTCCAGGGAAGACATGGCTTGGCAGTTCGGGCTGGACTGTTCCCATGAGGCACAGGGTCAGACTGATTTGCATATGGCCATGTCTGAACTGGGGTGGTGGAGTGAGCTAAAGATTGATGATGGATTAAACCCAGATCAGTTGACTGGGGGTGAGTGTTTGATTTGCTCAAACGCTCCGTCCATCATCCCCTTCGGTATCGCTTTGTTCGCCCTAAGTTGGCAGGGTATGCCCAGACGTGGGTTTCTTGCTCACTTTGCCACTGGATTCAAGATAGCTTGGCTGATGAGGGTTATGAACCCGAAACCGGTCCCAGGATGCTTGTTTCGGGTCCAGGGAAGACATGGCTTGGCAGTTCGGGCTGGACTGTTCCCATGAGGCGCAGGGTCAGACTGACTTGCATATGGCCATGTCTGAACTGGGGTGGTGGAGTGAGCTAAAGAATGCTGATGGATTAAACCCAGATCAGTTGACTAGGGGTAAATGTTTGATTTGCTCAAACGCTCCGACCATCATCCCTTTTGGTATTGCTTTGTTCGCCCTAAGTTGGCAGGGTATGCCCAGACGTGGGTCCCTTGCTCACTTTGCCACTGGATTCAAGCTAGCTTGGCTGATGACGGCGGATTAGCCTGAAACCAGTCCCAGGATCCTTGTTTCCGGTCCAGGGAAGACATGGCTTGGCAGTTCGGGCTGGACTGTTCCCATGAGGCACTGGGTCAGAATGATTTGCATATTGCCATGTCTGAACTGGGGTGGTGGAGTGAGCTAAAGAATGATGATGGATTAAACCCAGATCAGTTGACTGGGGGTGAGTGTTTAATTTGTTCAAACGCTCCGTCCATTACCCTCTTTGGTATCGCTTTGTTCGCCCTAAGTTGGCAGGGTATGCCCAGATGTGGGTCCCTTGCACACTTTGCTACTGGATTCAAGATAGTCTGGCTGATGAGGGTTATGAACACGAAACCGGTCCCAGGATGCTTGTTTCCGGTCCAGGGAAGACATGGCTTGGCAGTTCGGGCTGGACTGTTCCCATGAGGCACAGGGTCAGACTGATTTGCATATGGCCATGTCTGAACTGGGGTGGTGGAGTGAGCTAAAGATTGATGATGGATTAAACCCAGATCAGTTGACTGGGGGTGAGTGATTGATTTGCTCAAACGCTCCGTCCATCATCCCCTTTGGTATCGCTTTGTTCGCCCTAAGTTGGCAGGGTATGCCCAGTCGTGGGTTTCTTGCACACTTTGCCACTGGATTTAAGATAGCCTGGCTGATGAGGGGTATGAACCCGAAACCGGTCCCAGGGTGCTTTTTTCGGGTCCAGGGAAGACATGGCTTGGCAGTTCGGGCTGGACTGTTCCCATGAGGCACAGGGTCAGACTGATTTGCATATGGCCATGTCTGAACTGGGGTGGTGGAGTGAGCTAAAGAATGATGATGGATTAAACCCAGATCAGTTGACTGGGGGTGAGTGTTTGATTTGCTAAAACGCTCCGTCCATCATCCCCTTTGGTATCGCTTTGTTCGCCCTAAGTTGGCAGGGTATGCCCAGACGTGGGTTTCTTGCACACTTTGCCACTGGATTCAAGATAGCCTGGCTGATGAGGGTTATGAACCCGAAACCGGTCCCAGGATGCTTTTTTCGGGTCCAGGGAAGACATGGCTTGGCAGTTCGGGCTGGACTGTTCCCATGAGGCACAGGGTCAGACTGATTTGCATATAGCCATGTCTGAACTGGTGGAGTAAGCTAAAGAATGCTGATGGATTAAACCCAGATCAGTTAACATGGGGTAATGTTTGATTTGCTCAAACGCTCCGTCCATCATCCCTTTTGGTATTGCTTTGTTCGTCCTAAGTTGGCAGGGTATGCCCAGACGTGGGTCCCTTGCTCACTTTGCCACTGGATTTAAGATAGCCTGGCTGATGAGGGTTATGAACCGAAACCGGTCCTAGGATGCTTGTTTCCGGTCAAGGGAAGACATGGCTTGGCAGTTCGGGCTGGACTGTTCCCATGAGGCACTGGGTCAGAATGATTTGCATATGGCCATGCCTGAACTGGGGTGGTGGAGTGAGCTAAAGAATGATGATGGATTAAACCCAGGTCAGTTGACTGGTGGTGAGTGTTTAATTTGTTCAAACGCTCTGTTCATCATCCCCTTTGGTATCGCTTTGTTCGCCCTAAGTTGGCAGGGTATGCCCAGACTTGGGCCCCTTGCTCACTTTGCCACTGGATTCAAGCTAGCTTGGTTGATGACGGCGGATTAGCCTGAAACCAGTCCCAGGATCCTTGTTTCCGGTCCAGGGAAGACATGGCTTGGCAGTTCGGGCTGGACTGTTCCCATGAGGCACTGGGTCAGAATGATTTGCATATGGCCATGCCTGAACTGGGGTGGTGGAGTGAGCTAAAGAATGATGATGGATTAAACCCAGGTCAGTTGACTGGTGGTGAGTGTTTAATTTGTTCAAACGCTCTGTCCATCATCCCCTTTGGTATCGCTTTGTTCGCCCTAAGTTGGCAGGGTATGCCCAGACGTGGGTCCCTTGCACACTTTGCTACTGGATTCAAGATAGTCTGGCTGATGACAGTTATGAACCCGAAACCGGTCCCAGGATGCTTGTTTCCGGTCCAGGGAAGACATGGCTTGGCAGTTCGGGCTGGACTGTTCCCATGAGGCACAGGGTCAGACTGATTTGCATATGGCCATGTCTGAACTGGGGTGGTGGAGTAAGCTAAAGAATGCTGATGGATTAAACCCAGATCAGTTAACTAGGGGTAAGTGTTTGATTTGCTCAAACGCTCCGTCCATCATCCCTTTTGGTATTGCTTTGTTCGTCCTAAGTTGGCAGGGTATGCCCAGACGTGGGTCCCTTGCTCACTTTGCCACTGGATTTAAGATAGCCTGGCTGATGAGGGTTATGAACCCGAAACCGGTCCTAGGATGCTTGTTTCCGGTCCAGGGAAGACATGGCTTGGCAGTTCGGGCTGGACTGTTCACATGAGGCACAGGGTCAGACTGATTTGCATATGGCAATGTCTGAACTGGGGTGGTGGAGTGAGCTAAAGAATGATGATGGATTAAACCCAGATCAGTTGACTGGGGTTGAGTGTTTGATTTGCTAAAACGCTCCGTCCATCATCCCCTTTGGTATCGCTTTGTTTGCCCTAAGTTGGCAGGGTATGCCCAGACGTGGGTTTCTTGCACACTTTGCCACTGGATTCAAGATAGCCTGGCTGATAAGGGTTATGAACCCGAAACCGGTCCTAGGATGCTTGTTTCCGGTCCAGGGAAGACATGGCTTGGCAGTTCGGGTTGGACTGTTCCCTTGAGGCACAGGGTCAGACTGATTTGCATATGGTCATGTCTGAACTGGGGTGGTGGAGTGAGCTAAAGAATGATGAAGGAATAAACCCAGATCATTTGACTGGGGGTGAGTGTTTGATTTGCTCAAACGCTCCGTCCATCATCCCCTTTGGTATCGTGTTTGTTGCAGAGCAGATTCTATCTCCACCTCCTGCTTAGATAGATCGGGTCCATGTGTCCCAGAATCTGTGGCCGGTCCGGGCCACAGCAGACTTGTGTTTTTTACCGCCCTGCTCCGGCTGTTGCAAAAACAATGTGTAACAGACACAGTTGATAACTCACTGTAGCCACCATTCTAATGAAGCCGTGCAGCAAATTAAATTGCCTAGGGGCAGGCAGAAAAACAGCAAGCACCCAAAGCACTTTTGTTGTTAATCATTATGCACTACCTCATGGCACATTCAATTCGGTGGAGCTGTAAATGCATGACTAAACATTTTAGTGCGGTGATGCGGACCCATTGTGCGTGGCAATTGACAGGGCTGGACCCCAGAATTCAGCTAGTGTAAGAAATTGGGTTATTGATTGAGGGGGTAGCCACAGGTAGCAATCCTTGTCAGTATTAACCAAAAAAGTCACTAAATTAACCTGTGCTTAACCATCTGGTAGCTTGGCACAAAAGCAGGCAAGATTAACTTAGAGGCAAAGTCTAGATTATTTGTACTGCACATATACAGTAATAAAGCGAAAACACAACACAAGAAAAATCCCAAAGCAATTTAGAAAATATAGAGTCCACGTTAATAAATAAAAGTCCACCAAAATGTATACAATTCAATCACTAGATCTGGAGTTATGAAATTAAAAAAACATTTTATTGAAAATTAGCACCTAAAAGATCAAAGCATCAACTGTGTCATTCTGGTCACACAAGAACGGGTCGAAGTGAAAAGTTAAGGCAGCTAGAGTGTGGGTCCGATCCAAAGGGTAGATTGGGCTGGTCTTGGCTTACCTTCGGACATAGAAGGTAGAATTCAGCGGGGCAATGCAGCAGGCAATGTCCGAGTAGGAGGCTTTGTCGTCGGGGAGCTACTGGACGAAGTCGTAGTGAAGATTTTTACCACTGGACTTTGTTTACTTTTTGGGATCTAAAATATTCAGTGGGAAGAAGCTGCACGTTGTAGCTGTAGAGCGCTCCACAAGGCATGATACCTTAGCTGAGAGTTCCAACTGAACAGGATTTGCTGCTGCACGGAAGAATGTAGTGAGAGCTAGCACAAAGTCAGGCCAACCGGTGATGCACCTTGGCCGGTACAGCCAGCAAGTAGGCCCCATTCTTCTCTTGGTTCTCGGGGCACTTTGGGTAAAAATATTATTACGCCCCAGGTTTTTGGAGAAGTAACACAACACCGTAACCAAGTGTTCAGGAACTTCGGGGCACTAGTTGGGGGTTAGAACTCACTCCAGCAGAAGCCAGCATCAGAGTTTAAAGCCTCAGGATCTTGTTATATCCGGCTAGCTCACACAGGGAGACAGACAACTGGCTCTTGGAATCACTTCTACTGTTCCTTGGTACAAGATGAAGGTCAATTTCTCCTTCAAGCAGCAACGCAGTCCCTCAAGCATTAGGCAGTCCTCTGTTAGCATCAGGACAGTCCTGTGGTGGCAGGGCACTTCTTCAAAAGGTTTCCACTTGTCCAGGGGTGTACTGATGAGTTGTTCTGAGGGTCCAATATTTCTACCTGGTGTCAGTCTTTGTGTGGGGGACCACCCTGGTCTACCGCCACATCTGGTTCTGGAAAGGTCTTCTCTTCTCCTGACTAGGCTCCAAGAAGTCTGGGGTGACAAAAGACTAGTGTCAAGTTCCTTTGTGTGTGTTGGAGGCAAGTCTTTTAAAGTGTAAGTGGAGCAAGGAATAGCTCTGCTCCAACCATCCTGTTCGCACCTAACCCACTTTGTGTCACTGTCTGGGAGTAATACACAAACCCAAGCAACAGAGCCATTCACAGGTGACCCAGAACATTGGCAGAAGCCACAAATGTCTAGGACAGGAAAAAGCCTTTATAAAAGTGGAATTTTCAGAATTGTGATTTAAAATCCAACTTTGAGATTAAAGAGGATTCTACATGCTTCCAACTCAAAGTTAGCACTTATTTAATGTACTAAGGTAATCTAGTGTTACCCAATGGGAGAGACAGGCCTTGCAGTAGTGGAAAACAACTTTAGGAGTGTTTAACTACCAGGACATGTAAAACTTAAACCAACATGCCCCACTGTTTAAATACCATGAACCCTGCCCTATGAGTTTTTATGGTCTATCTTTTATTTATTATTTATTTACTTTTTTATCAATCTTTTTATTAAAATTATTAGTAAACACATTTTAGGGCCTACCTTTGGGGTGTCTTATAAGTATTAAAAAGGAAAGTTTAAGCCTGGCAGCAGATTTATTTTGCCAGGTCAACTTCGCAGTTTAAAGCAGCCTACAGGCTGCCGTGGCAGACCTGACAAAAGTTTTAAAGTTCTACTTTAGTGGATGGCACAACGAGTGCTACTGGCCCACTGGTATGTTCCTTGTAAGATGCGCACAGACAAAAAAAAAATTTCAGCGCTCAGGAGCTCGGTGTGACCGCCCATGTCTTTCCTCACATGAAGAGAAAGACTTTAACAGGCGCTCATTTAGAAATAACTAATGCGTTTAACAGCCACCTGCTGCAGAGGTCATTGTCTTATGCAGTTTTTAGGCAACAATAAAAATGTCAAGATAACTCTGGTGATTAATGTTCCTGCTGGAGACAGATTAAAGTTTTGTCTAGAGGCAGTTTGAGTCATTATAAAGTAGCACAGACGGCTAATATGCCTGCTGCAAAGATCGTGTACCCAGCAGATCACAGAACTGTATGTTATGTGAATAGCTCAGTCAGTCACTGTTTTTCTCCTAGAGTTGCTTATGTTGCTTGCAGTCATAAGTTACAATCCTAAAATAGCACAATGACCAATGAACTGTCACCAAAGAGCTGCATACAGACTGTATGGTAGAGGTTAGAACACTATTTTTCCCCCTAGTCTTTTCGTTATCATTATTGCTAAAAAATCTTTGTTTAGGTAGAAATACATTCTCAATAGTAAAGCCATCTCAACTACTGTGGTATGTATCAAATCTTGAGTTTGTGCTTCCTCCAACCTACCACTCTTAAAATATACTGCCTACTAGTGGAGATGATATGTGGTTCCTACACCTTGTAATCCTCATTGTTTTAGGTAACAATTCCTCTAGCCTGATTTACACATATGATTCCTTATCTCTGTATAATGCGTGTGTGATGTAACATGCTCTGACATCCTGCACTGGTATGAGTAGTACTATAAAACAAAAATTGTATGTGAGAGAGGGGCTATGGAGAGATGATGGGCACTGTTGGAGGTTGTTGGTGAGGGAATCCGTGGAGATGGAGTTCATGCAGGGGCACCAAAATAAATTGTCGCACCGGGCACCATCAGCGTTCAAAATGGCTACAGGGGACATAATGACTCCTCCACCTATAGTTAAAAAGTTGAGTGTTTGAGGAAGTGGGGTGTGGGAGGAGGTGAGCTATCCTGGTCCTGGAAGGGCATGTTATGGTGGGAGCAGGCCATACACTGCTAGCTCCACTTATTGTGTAATATGCTTTTTCTTGAGAGTTGGTCTCCTTGCAAGCAGCCTTGAACACAAAGTGACAAGCATCTCCTCTGGACCATAGGGGAACAGTTGGAGGCAGAATGAGGTGAGTGCAGTCAGTGAGGGATTCTCCGGCTTGTCGCTGTGTGCACTTGTCCCCCACTGCTGATAATCTCCAAATATATTTTGTGTAGGTATCAGGCTTCATTTTGGTCCTTGGGACAGCCAGTGCAGCTAGCTGTTGGAAGCAGTGCAATTATGATTGGCTTGATAATTGCCTGTGGTTTCATAAGTCTTTGATGTTATATGATTTAATTTGCTGTTCCGGTACTGCCAGTGCAGTCTTTGCTAGCAAAGGTGTGAGGACTATTGACATAAAAACTGTTCCAGGGTATGAGTGAACTAGATGCACACCACTCTGCAGATGCCGCTTGCCAAGTACTCCCTGTAAATAGATATAAAACACATTCCCTGTTGTGAAAAGGACCATTTGGAAATGCAGCATTGAATGCTCTGACGATTGCCAGGGTGCACCTGGAGTGATGTGTGGTACTCCACAAATTCATTGACATAGAGAGCAGGTGGAAAGCCTCCAATTTCAAATTAATTCACATTTACAGAACAATATATAAACTTTATTACTCTGCTATTTATTTCTTCAAACAGATCTTGTGAGTAGGCATTGTGACCCCCATATGTCCACAGACCCCAGGTTAAGAATCACTGCCCAACAGAGTAGCACATTACCAGAATCAGACCGAGATGAGGCAGTCCTGGTGCTTTTTGGCCTGGCGGATGAAGCATGAGGGCAGCGTTCACCCTCTGACCATGTGACCAGTTCTGAATGATGGATCTTGTCGTTTGTCCCACAGGTCACGCCCATCAGGACAGCTTATTATCCTCAAATGTTTGGCAGTAAGTTATCTGCTGGTGGTTTTATTTCATTTACATATATGTGTCCAGTGTTACAGAAGAGGAATTAATGGCTTGCTGATTCTAAATGGCTGTAGCTAGAAAGAAGTATTATTATTAAAAACCGCCTAGAAAGGTATCTTGAGATTACTCAATGCCAAAGAGTGCAGGGGGTAGGAAAAGGAAGAGGGGAGATTGAGTTGGACTCCAGCAAACGAAGGGAAAATCACAGTTGTCCTTCTCTGTCCACTCTAAGGACTCAGCATAGATTTTTGGAAGGTTTTATTGTTAAGGAAATGCTTTTTTTCATCTCCTCTGGCACACCATATCTCTGTCTATTGTGTGTAAACCAGTACTATGTCTCCGTCCTTACTCTGCTACATTTTGCTGGCCCATCCCCTGGGAAACCAAGTTCTTCAGACGTTTAAGCCTCCGCCCCCATCCCATCAGGTGCTATCTTGCCTCCAATCTTCACCCTCTCCCATTCCACCACAGATGCTCTCTTGTCCACTCGCTTCTAGTCCCACTTATCCCCTTACAGCAACCATGTCTCTTTCATGGTTTTCCTTCATAACCTTCAGGTATGTTCTAGCCCTTGTAGGTACCCTCAACTTCCCTCCCTTTGTTATCTTCCACCCACAGATGCCTTCCACCCTCCTTGGTTTCTTTTATTCAGCCTTCCCCCAAGAACCTGTCAGGATATCTTCTTCACTATCCATCTTGAGGCTCAGGATCTCTCTCATGTATTCTTGTCTTGTGGACCACCCCACCCTGATACCTATGTCCCTTCCATCCCCCATTAGTACCTTGCTTCCCATACCTTTTGTTCCTCTTCAGGTTAGCTCTTTTATTTGACCTTTGCCTTTGTGTTCACACATGCTTGCCTTAAAGTGTGTCCCTCGAAAGGTAGTTTATAGTTTTCCGAGCCTCTATCAACATTTTTCCCACTGATGTTGGTAGCTTACTTGCCGAGCTCGATATTGTATGTAACCTTGGGTGAAGTGCACTGAGAACAGTCACTCCAGCACACAGAGGGAAGAATTAGAGGAAACATTGCACACTGAAAGCATTTAATTTACAGTACCTGGATAAACATTGTACCACGTACTAGGGGGCTTACAAGTCTATTACATGTGCAATCAGGTGTAAGACAATTTTGCCTTATTTTAGGGCGAGAAATCAATCACTTTAGCACTGGTTAGCAGTCCTAAAGCCACCAAAACAAGTTCAGCAAAGCAGGAGTGGTGTAGGCAAAAAGCTCTGGGGTGACCCTGCAGAGAGGGCTAGGTCCAACAGTTAGGTATGTAAACTAGAGACGTTTCAAGACATGAATAAAGTATACCCCAGCCTTTAAAGGATCCCCCCCCGATAGAGCCCCACTGTTAAGCACAGTCTTTCCCGGATCAGTCTAAAGCAGATGGTTTTAAATACTGTTTTCCTTTCATTTTTTGGTGTATGTAGGTGATGTGAGAGAGTCTGTTACAGACATTTTGTAGACAAATGTTGTGTTTATGTTACATGCAACATCCATAAAAAAGTTTCTTTCCAGATCAAAACTGGACACCTCACTTATGAGAAATGGGAGGGTGTCACAATGATTATTTGCAGTAATATTAGTGAACTGCCGCTGTGTTTCAGTATTGAAAGCACACGTCACTATACCTGAACACTACATGTAAACACATTTAGAATTTGGATTAGTGTGCCTGTGCACTGTAAGTGACCTGGTTAAAGAGGGCATAAAAGCGCTGAAATTGGATCATAAATTCAAAGTTGTTCAGAACAGCCCCCCCCCCCCCAAATATGTTTATCCCAGGAACCTCAACATCTCAAAGATGTCCCTGATGTAATCTAGTGTCTGCTTCTGAAGGTAGAGGTCAGGGATGCCCAAATGTCATTTAAAAAGTGAATACAAACGTTTTAATTGTATTCCTTTAACTGCTGGCGAATAATGAAGTTCTTCAAGAACCGGGGTTATATGCAATGGTGTTTTTTGGTATGCAGAGACCTATTCTGGGTACTTGGTTTTGTCGGCACCAGTGTTCTTGAATATCATTTTTGGGTGCTCCAACATTGATTTAGTTGTGGTAGCCTCATCTGGACAGTATCATAGCCTTGTTAAGTTCAATGCAGTTTTATCTGAACAAGAGGTAGAATCCTTCTTGGAATCAGGAGTTAAAGATTGGTATTCTTTACGAGTTTTGAGATTTGGTGTGCAAATGAAAGGTCTGTGCTGAACCATTGGACTTGAACTAGAGCATTGATCCTTTCACCAGATCATCTGAATAGTATATATGTAGGAGTTTTTTTCATTAACATTATTTCCGTCTTTTGATCATAGGAGCAGAAGTAACTCTCCTTTTTGCAGAAGTAGATGTGTTTAAAACACATGATTTTATTTTGTTGAGTGTAGTTATTAACAACTAGTATGTGAAGTTGAATGTGAACTATGTACCTAGATGTATATATGGTATGGAAGATGACCCAAGCCGCCAAGAGATTCATGTACACCTATATGTTAGAGAGTGATATAACAATTGCATTTCCTATGGAACGCCAAGGTACTTGGGTTTTGTTGATGGCAAGTAAGATCCCATCCCGATCAATTGATTTTCGTTAGCAATATTGAATTCTCCCACTGAAGGGCCGCTCCTGACAATTTCTCCATGGATCCAACAGGTTTTTTTGGCCTTTGATATTGTATTTTAAAATATTATAAATATTTAACTTAATTCAACTTTTTCTTTTTTTTAAATTCTTTTTTACAAACAAGATTTATTGTTTTCCAAACACCGGTACAGTACACTCCAGTTGTCATTGTCACAAGTAGTACCACATTACAAAGACCATATTATTCCCACTGTTTCCCCCATATCTTCCCATGATTTTGCAGACAGCACCTTGCGATATAGACCGTTTTTTCTTGTTAGGCACACAAGTTTACTCCCGCCTGCCACTCCACAATTTAAGGGGCCTGCGAGGATTTCCATTTCCGAGCGATATCAACCTTGGCCACCAGCATGGCGACCCCAATGCATGTTCGCTCCGCAGGTCGGCCACGAAGTCCTCCAGCTAGCCCAGTAAGGCCACTTTAGGGATGAGGTCCAGAGGCCTCTCAAAAACCTGCAATAGTACTTGTGTTTTCTTTTGCCAGTATCAGACCATAACAGTGACCCTGTGGTAAACGTCCACTGCCAGTGGAAGCCGATGGCCTGGGAGGTTCTACCCGGTTGGTGAAGGCGCAGCGGGTCATATACGTTATATTGAGATAGTTAACCTGGGTCAGTCTGAGACATGTGGAGATAGCTAGCTCTTGAGGACCCCTCCTTCCTTTCCTTCACTCGGCATTGTCTAGTACCCCAACCCATGGCTCCCACTTTTGCTTCAGTGTGGATAACTGATTTGGGGCATTGATGACCAGAGAATGGAAGACCCGGGAGATAACTCCCAAGGCAAGCCTCTCCGTCAGTAGTTTGGCCTCCAGTCCCACAGTGTGGTGCATCCACCTCCCTGCCACAAGGAGGTCAGCAGCGTCAGCCTACTGTCCCAACCTGTGAACTGGAGCGCCACTCTCCAGTACAAGAAGACCACTCAGTGACTTCTAGAAGGGAGTGGGGGATCAATGCTCGATACAGTATTCCCATTATTTTGTGCAGGCCCAACAGGGCAAGTTCTCTGCAGTAAGCGGAGTCATCTCACCCTCTATTAAGCCAGTCATTAATAATGATCAGATGCGAGGCCTGTAGTAACACTGAAGATCTCCCATTCCTCAGCCTCCATTGTATGGAAACAGCAGGCAGTTGGCAAAGCCAATTCGGGAACGACCACCTGGCCAGCGAAAAGGGTGTATGATAGAGTTAAAGTTTTGGAACCACTGGTTATGGATCAGGAGAGGGAAGTTTTGGAACACATATAAACAGCGTGGTAGTATCATCGTCTTAAAAAAGGGCCACGTGTCCCAAAACATGGAGTGGGAGGCGTGTCAGTTTCTGGAGATCTTTCATAGTGTTCACTAGGGACTCTGGGAGCAAGAACATATGGATCCCCAAATATTGGAAGGATAAACTATGCATTGGGATGCCAGAGTGCCTTGCGTCTCTCCTTCCCAGGACTAGCAGGGATTTGGCTTTATTCACCCAGAGTTTTGGGGTCTCCTCAGACAGATTGAGTAGATCCAGGCATTGAAAGCCTTCAGACTGTGGGTCGGTGAGAAAGAGAAGAACATTGTGTGCATATAGTGCGATTCTCTCTTCGGGCCCCACGTCCCCAGACCACTTGTGAATTTGTGCATTACAATGTATGGGTCGTGCCAGAGATTCAGTTCCCAGACTGGAGAGGGGACAGTTTTGGCGGGTGCCTCAGTGTATGAGGAACCGAGTGGAGAGGGAACCTTTGATTTGGGCTTGAGCTAATGGTTGGGAGTAAAGGAGCTTAATGAGTTTACGGAAATGAGACCCCAGCCTGGCACGTTCAAGGACACTATTTAAGAAGGACCAGTCACCCGTATTGAAGGCCTTCTCAAAATCCATTAAGAGTAGAGCTGTGGAGTGCTGGAGCTTATGTTCTTGAGAGAGTGCCATCTGGACCCTGTGGATGCAGTGTTGGGTGCTGCAGTCCAGCATAAAACTGCATTGGTTCGAGTGTATCAGGTAACATAGGGCTTGCTTTAGTCGGTTATCTAGGACCACTCTGCCTTTGATAATCCCCAATTACAAGGCCCCTGATAATTGGTTTGCTAGCTTCCTAAAGGATGCCCGCAGAGTCGCCTGTGCCCTGGATAGTCTCGAAATAAGCTTGTAGCTCTTACTCCATGTATTCAGAGTATTGTTGGTCAGTGGGATACCACTCATTGAGGCACCACACGGGCCTTCTAGTGTGTTCTGTGAGTACTAGGCATATAGCCAGGGGGGCATGCTCGGATATACCTTGAGGAAGGTTGTTAACTTCAGACAACTGATGACTATCTGCAGCTGGGAGAAAGAGGTCTATACCTAGCTCCATCTTACGGGCAGCTTAGGTGTGTGTGTAAGTCAGATCGCAGGGGTGCTAGATCTTCCATGTGTTGCAGAGCCCCCATGAATCAACCCAGGTTGCGTGTTGGCGGGCTCAGGAACTATGTCCTGGCCCCGAAAAGCCAGTTGAATCCACCTCTAAGTTGTTTACTATGTTGAAATAGCCTCCCATGATAGTGGTACTCATTGTGTGGGCTGACAGGACAGCGGTCAGGAAGCTCAGACTGGAAGAAGGTGTTTGATTGGGGTTGTAGACTGGCATGTATAAACAAGCATTTACAATGCAATAGGTCTCGCATTAGGAAAGTTTGAGCTATTAGCATTGTAAATGGCGATGCTTTTATTTATTCTTCTACTTTTGATATAATTAAAGTAATAGGTGTGTTATAATAATGGATTTTTTTTTTTTGTAACTTGAATTTTTTCAAAGGTAGTGTGGCAATTATTAGTATTTATGAAAAACATAACATTACAATTCCTGTGGAAGAAGTGTTAATTAATTATGTATAGCAATTGTAGAATATTAAATCATATTTGAATGTTTACTAAATTTTGCAATTTTATAATAGACTAAGAAATGGATAATATTTACTGTTTGTTGTAAATATAAGCCAAAAGCAATGGTAATGCACAAATTTTTTTTATTTGTAAGTATATGTACAATATATGAATTTTTTCTTGCTGAGCATGTCTTACATTTATATAATATAAGCATTTCAATTATGGCTGTAACAATATTATACATTTAAATGAAGTAGGCAAAAATATTTATCTTTTCAACCGGCATTATTGTGCAATGTACAAAGTTACTAGCCATGTTAAAACAGTGTTGGTATTTATTAATCTGTAGTCTTAATAATTTTTAAATAATTTGTGCATTGTAAATAGATATAATTGTCAGTAACAAATGACTGGTAAGAGATGTATAGCATATAAGGCAATAAACTTTAGTTGGAAACAAAACATGGAATACTTTAGGATATATATATTTTCAGTTAGTCATGTTTATAATTTGAACAAATTGTAATAGATACAAATATAAAAAATGCAAAGTCAAACATTGTAATGTATAGCAAGACATAAAACATCGTACAAATATGGTATGAAATAATAACACGCAAAACAGTATCTGTAAAGGTAATACGTTGTTTTTTTTGTAAACATAGTTGTAGTGCAGTAAAACAATATTTTTTATGTTACAGTTGCAGCATATAAGGCAATAAACTTTAGTTGGAAACAAAACATGGACATAAAACATTGTATAAATATGCTATGAAATGTAAACACGGAGAACAGTATCTGTAAAGGTAATATGTTGTTTTTTTGTAAACATAGTTGTAGTGCAGTAAAACAATTTTGTTTTATGTTACAGTTGCTTAATTATTTCGGTAATGCATCCATTGCAAAATGAAACATTCAATGATATTGGTAAATACTGCATTAATGAATTTTCGAAGTCTTCAGTATCAGTTTCAATACTTAAAAAGTCCATTAAAATGGTATTGTTTATATCCATGGATTGGATGTGATCACTTCCTGTGATTTGCACAGCCATTGTGCTATTTTCCTGACGTGTTGTTTCTACTCCAAATATTGTGACATTAATGTCTTCATGTGGTGGTTGTTTTTCCTGTAGAGAGATTGTTATATTACTAAGTTTCCCTTATTATTTTGATTTAGGATAATAGCTGTTAAAAGAATTATTACTTACTTGTATTGTAGTATTTCTAGTTGTGTTCAATATTTTTTCTCCATTGAACATGTGTACAGACAAGTGTGTTAACTGTACATATTGTCCTATGTCCGTAGTAAAGTCACTTGCTTCTCTCCAGAGAGAAATTTTGACAGAGTCTGTGGCGTCATTAATGGTAATACTTTTTATTTTTGTGTCTTGTCCATTAACAAAGATAGTTTTTGTATCTTCTACCTGCAGTATATAAAATAATAATTTGTTGCTGTGTTTATATATTTATGTTAATGCAATATTATTTTTTCAGTGCATTTAAGTAATAACTATAGCTATGATGTTGTTATGAAGTACAGAAAAAAAATTAGTAGCATTTCTTTACATATTATTTGAAGTATACAATAATGAAATAAATAAGTATAAGTTGCCTTACAATACATAACCTTTGCTGGTAAAAAAGGTGGTTGTTTCTATACATCAGTGTAACTTACATGTTTTTATTGTTGCATTTTATGTTTTAGTAAATAGTGCGATATAGAAATATTTTACTTACTTGTTAGCGTTGCTTAATAGTTGTATGGCAGTAAAATAACGTTGCAATATACAAGTACTTGTTGGAACAAGTGAATGCTGTATGGTGGTCAGTATCATTGTATATACCTTTTAGATTAAAGTGAAATATAGACAATTTTACTTACGTTGTACGTAGGTATTGGCGTATTGTGCGAATTTACTATCTGTGGATTTTACATTGGATGCTTGAAGCAAGGTGGCGAGTCGTTTCATAACGAGGTTGAACAGTGTAGGAGAGTGGGTGGATTCTTGTGGGACACCTAGATCTGCAGGCACAGGTGTATATAGACATTATTTATCTTGAACCTCTGAGACCCATTGTGAAGGAAAGACGAAAACCACTTGAGAACAGTTTCCGATAGCCTAATTCTAGTCCTTAGCAGCTCCAGCAAGTTCTCATGTTTGACCGTGTCAAATGCTGACGAGAGGTCAAGAAGGATGAGAAGGCAAGACTCATTGCGATCCAGAATTTGGAGGGCGTCATTAATTATGTGTGTCATAGCTGTTTCCGTGCTATGTTTCACTCTGAAGCTTGATTGATGAGTGTTGAGGAGGTCAAATTGATCAATGTATTTTGTCAGTTGGAGTTGGACACATTTCTTCAGCAATTTGGCCAGGGTGGGGATATTGGTGATGGGCTGATAGTTGTTTAGGTCAGACGGATCAGCTGTATGTTTCTTGAGTATAGGCGTGACGTGCCTCACCTTAAGGTAGTCTGGAATGTGGCTTTGTTGCAAAGAGCTGTTGATGATCTTAGTCCAGAGAGGGAGGAGCAAGGGGATAAAGTCTTTTACAGCATTAGCAGGTAGAGGGTTTGTGAGGTGATTAGAGGGCTTCAAGGTGCAAAGCAGTTTGTATATTGCTTCTTCTGAATAGGTATCGAAGTACTGCTAGGATGCCTTGTTTTTATGTTGAGTGTCTGCCATTCTGGTGTTGTTTGGGTATCGGCTTACATCCATGATGAGGTCATTTCTTATGTTGTCAGTCTTTAGTTTAAATAAAGTAGAGAATGCTTCACAGTGTGGGGTGTTGTTTGTTGTGCTGTTTGATTGTGTGGGTTGTGCCTTTGTTTGGGTCTTGATTAGCTCGAACAGCTTTCTTGGCCTGTTCTTCGCTTGGTCCAACTGGCGGCTGAAGAAGTCTGACTTTGTTCGCTTTATTTCCCTAAAGTAGGCATTTCTCTTGTTCTTAAGCTTTTTGAGATGCAGTGCTGAAGGGTTCGATCTCCAGGTGTGCTCTGCTATTTGCATATTATGCTTTTCATCAGTGAGTCTGTCATCATACCAGGAGTTGGAGATTTTGGTGGAGACTCTCTTTAGTTGCAGAGGGGCGACTTCATTGACTATTGTATTCATAGAGTCAAGGTAGTGGTCAGTCAGTGATTGAACATCTGAGGCCCCTGAAGGGGGAAAGAAGAGGTTGCCGATGTGGGGATGTAGAGTACAGGAGTTGAGATTCTTCATATCCCTTTTCCATGCTTTGGTTTAATTGGTTGAGTAGGGTTATGTTTAAGTTTTTCGTTGATAAAGAAGGTGATAATGTAGTGATCTGACCAATTGCAGGGTACAATCGCCTCTAGGTGAATAGTGTTCTCTTTGGCAATGATATCGAGTATCGCGCCTTTGCCGTGTGTTGGTTTATTGCATAATTGGGTAAGGTCAAGCGCATTGAGGAAAGTTTTGAGACTATTCACCATTTTGTTTTTTATTGTTCCAATGGAGATTGAAGTCACTCATGTAGGCTTAAGTGGTCTGCTGACTGGCCTTGGAAGTAATTAGGTCCATGAATTGTTAGGTGAATATGAGATTGTCACCAGGCGGGTGATAGATGAGATGTAAAGCACAGACTTCTTTGCCCTCACTGGTGATGTCGAGGCAGAGGAGTTCACAAGAGGAAAGGGAGGGGGAGGTGACTTGAGTAACACGGATGTTGCTCCTAAAAATGCATGCAATTCCCCTGCCTGTCTTGCTAGGAGACCTGTCCAGCCTAATGATGTGAAAATTTGGGGGACTAGTATGTCCATAATCGGGGTAGAGGCTTCAGTGAGCAATGTTTCCGTTAGAATGGCTAGGTCTAGATCCCTATTTGAGACGAGATTCGCGATGTTGGAGGAATGTCGCTGGGCCGATCTGCAGTTTATTAGGATGCATTTGAGTTTGGGAGACAGAAAGGTGGTCGAGCTTTCTAGTGTGAGGGGAACAATATACTATTCTTATACAAATAATTACTTATTTTATTCTATTCTGTTGGCAGTTTGTGGCCCTAATGTAAAATAGTTACAATTGGCTAGCCAGGCTTAAATTTTGCTCCTTCAATCTGTTGGTTGCGGATTTGAGAATTTGCTGGCAATTTGTGACGTTGCGCATTGCCAATGTACTGAAAATTTACAAAATATGCAAGTGGAATGTATTTTGTGGTCACCCCTAGTTGTATTGGTAATTGATGTTGCTGAGTGTAATTGGTTTACATTTACTTGTTGCAAATGACTTGTACAATTTTCTTTTGGTGTACATGTACTTTATTGAAACAAGTGAATGCTTTACTTTAGTTATTATTATTATATAAAGCTTTGTTATCAGTAATATTTAGAAATGTTTTTACTTACGCTTTATTTCTGTTAATAGCTGGTTCCTGTCATTCTGTAGCATTAACTTGTTGCAAATAATATTGTACAAATTTTATTTCGTTGTACAAGTACTTGTTTGAAATAAGTAAATGCTTTAGTTAGTGATTGTATATAAAGCTTTTTGTTAATAGTTTTATATACAAAAAATTGTACTTACGTTGTATTGGTAATCAACTGCTGCTTTGTATAATATAAATTTTTTTTACTTACGCTGTAATGGTAATTAATTGCTGCTTTCTTTATGTTGTAAGCTGGTTACTTTATATTTAAACACAATTATTTTTTTAATTTTTAGTTACTTTTTAACATAGTCCCTTGCATATTTTTAATTGTATATTCTAATTTATGTATTTACATGTTATTATAAGCATTTATAAGTACAATCAATGGATACAATTTGTTACAGTTCTGTAGTTGTAAAACTTAGCACTTTATAACAGTAGTTAAATGACATTTCAATTAAAAGTTATGAAATGTAGCTTACCTTTGTTATTGTTCCTGAGATACTCATAACTGTCTTTACAGCAGCTTCACGGACAGTTTTTATGGGAGATACAGGTGGTGCCAGTGGCTGTAGAATTTGTTCAGCCTCCTCTATTATACCTGCGTAAATTGTAAGGGGTGGCATTCTTGCAATTTTTGTTTGCTTTGTTATCAACAATATACCATTCTTATACAAATAATTGCGTATTATCATTCCATTTTGTTCTTTTGTTTGCATATAGTATGATTCATCATAACATGTCGCTTTTATAGTGCCGGTGTTATCTGCCAAAGCCAAGTGGTACAAAACTCTATTTTCTTGCTTTGAATTGCGATAATATGTCTTTGTTGAACATCTGATGATGTTGACACGAAGTGCTTTTTGATATGGCTTTGTGTTGTCTTCTTTGCTGTTTTTCAATTCTTCAATAGAAATCATCTGTAAAACATAATGCATTTATTAAGGATATTGTCATGAATAAGAAGCAAATTACTTATTTGCATTGCAAAACTTTAATGCATTTTTTTCAAATAGCTATCCATATTGGTTTGTGGTCACTGTAATATGACTCTAAGGTGCCGTAATTTGTCACATGTGCATTTGTAAAAATGTGGTCTAGCAAAGAGTTGTAATCTGTTGTAGGTGTGTTTATTTTTTGTTCGCAATTAAAATGTGTTTGCATGTAATTTATTAGCAATTTGCTATTGTGTGTTTCTTGTTGTAGATCAGTATTAAAATCACCCATTATGATATATTTATGATGTGGATATGCATTTAATGTTGTACTTAAAATTGTTAATAATGTTTGTAGTGCAATTTTAGGTGGCTTGTATATAATTACTATCAGGTATTGTATGTTGTTTATTTCTTGTACGAATCTCAAAATGTCAATTTGTTGTTCAGTTGTGTATATTGGATGTACTACATGGTGTTTCTTGTAATATATAGCTATTCCATGTTTTGCATGTTTATTATAAAATTTGTCAAATATTATACAATCATAATGATCAATATTGTATGTGTCAGAAGGTGCTTTGTATGTAATGTTGATTTCAGTTAGACACAATATGTCAGCACTTAATATATTAGTATCAGCTTGCATTGCTTTAAAATGTTTTTGCAGTGATCTTATGTTATGCATTATAAGTGTGAAATTTTTGTCATATTGATGTATTTGTGGTATAGATATTTGTAATGACATATATGTTCTCAAGCGAAACATTTCTTCATGGACTTTAAAGTGTGTTAATATTTTACTTTCATTAAAGTTTTTAATGTATATATTTTTTAGAGATTTAGCTCTGCTGATTGCTACATAATGTAAATGGTGTGTTTTGCTGTTATTGAAATGTATATATAATGGTTCTATCGTTTCACCTTGCGTTCTGTGTATAGTGCGTGCAGATGATTGTCGTAATGGAAATTGTTTTCGAATTATAGTTATGAACTTTTTACCATATTGGAAATGACGAGAAATTGGTAGTATAGGTGTCCAAGTTGAAGAAATAATTGCATTGTATAGGTGTTTATTTTGTTGTCTTGTTTGTTTACCGATTTTGTTATTGTCAAATTGTATCCAGACAATAATTGGAATATTATTTGCAGTATCTACATATTCCACTATACCTGTTGCACCATTAGTTAAACCGTCATTTACATTAATATTAGAAGTTAGATCGTAACGTAATTTTATGGCAATATTCAATATTTTGGGCAAGCCCATTGTCTGTGTTGTGTTTGCAGGTAATTTTTGTAATATTATTTCTTTCACTTCTGCTGTTAAGTCTCCTGCTACCGTATCTATAGCTACTGTTGTATACATTGCATATTTTTTTATGTGTTGCATCAAAACATTGTTATTTATTTCATTTACTTCATTGTTAGTACCCATAATGTATGGTATAGTTTGTATTAATGTTGCGTCTGGTTCTATTTCGCGAGATTTTAAAGTTTTCACATCAATACTTGTTTGTTCACCTATTCTTAGTCTATTAAGCATTTGTGCGAATGGTAAATCATTAATTTGTCTCATTATTTTGGTGAGTTCAAATAATTTAAAATGTGTTTGCCATAAGTTTGTACTTAATGGTCCATACATATGCTTTGAGTTTTCAAATATATATGTATCAAACACTGGTTTCAATTGATAAAAGTCTCCAATTGCTATTATGGATATTCCTCCAAATGGTTCAGTAGATGATTTTATTTCTTGCAATCTATTGTGTATAAAAGTGAACATATTTGTTCCAACCATTGATATTTCATCTATTATTAATACTTTTAAATGCATTAATTTACTTTGTAATGCAGCTCTATTTTCATGTGTTAATTGCTTATATGTAAATGATTGAGAAACTGGAATTTTAAATGTACTATGTAATGTTTGTCCTTGTATATTATGTGCTGCTTTTCCTGTTGGTGCTGTTAGTAATATGTGAACGTTGTCTGGATTTTCTCCTGCTTTAGTATTATAGTATCGTAATAATGTTTGGTGCAGTGCAGTTATTAGAAAACTTTTGCCTACTCCTGCACCACCAGTACAAAAAGTGAAGAAAGATGTTGTTTTTGTTTTTAGCCAATTTAAATGATGATATAAAAAATTTAGTTGTTCAGTTGTTAAATTTTGCATAATATTATCATATTCTTCTTGTGGGAGTATATTTTGTATTAATAATTCTTCTTCTGTAGTAATTCTAATTCCTAAATCTAGTGATAAGTCATATGTTGCATCTTCTTGATAGTCTTGTGTAGTTTGTTCTTGGTTATCTATTGATATTAGTGTTGTAGGTGAAGCGGGTGGTACTACCATATCATTATCATTATATGTTTCTCCTTCATTAATTATTATACTTTGTTTATTATACAAGTTAAAGTTTGTGTCTACCTCTTTTTTTACTTCTAAGTATCTTTCATAATATGTACTTTTTTGTGAAATTATATTACTTTCTATTCTCCATGGATAGTAAAGCATTAGTAATTCTCTGTAATGATTTTCAGTATCATTTATTTTATTAAATCTACAATAACGTATAATTTTGTTTTTGGTACGATCCTTGTAAATTTTCTTGTTTAAGTTATTAGATAATGTATTTATTTCAAGTTCTTCATCATCTGAGCTATAAAAATTAGTTTCTAAAAGTAAGTCATCATAAGTACTTTGCAGTTTTTGGTTTTGTGTTTTTTGTTTTGTATTGTATTTTGATGCATAATCAGCTAAAGTACATTGTTCTAATGTAATTGGGCGTTTACTATACTTGTTAACTACATTGTCAAATTGAACCTCTGTTGATGTTTCAGGCATTATATTAAGTGTATTGATGTCTTTCATTAAGTATGTACGTTTTTCTGGCATACTTGTATTGATAAATACAAATGAACGTGAACTTTTCCTTAATGGTATTTGCAATATAAGATAAGCAGCTTCTTGTGCACTAATTTCAGTACAATTTAAAAATTTATTGCCAATGAATTTTGATTGTTCTTTAATGTTTACATTATGGGTTACTTCTTTTGCTGCTTGTGCTATTATTTTACTTAGTCCACGTTGAGATTTACTAATATATGATACAATATATACAGCACAAGCATATGCATCTAAAACATATTGTATATCTATGTTAGCTTGCCATGCTTGTAAAATTATTTTATTGTAATTATTAATATAACATTCAGATGGCATTCTTTTCAAAACAATAGTTGTTTTTTTTATTTGTGATCGTATGCATGTTATATATTGTTCCTCAGTCATTTGCAGTGTTTCTAAAAAGTTTTCAAATGTGTAATCTGCAAATTGCTCTGTATTCATTGTTGAATGAATAACATCTAGGTGTTCTTTTAATGTAGTAGGTGTTTCTTCTAATTGTAATGGCTTTAATATCATTGTATTAGCCATAGGATATCTTGGAAATTGATATTTGCATGTTCTCTGATGCTTAATACGGCAATTTTTAGTATGTCCATGTTTTTGTAATGGCAGTAAAGAGCTTAAAGATGTGTCTTCTGTTTTTGTACATGTTATGTGTTTGTCAATAAATTTAATTACTTTGTCATCTTTGTCTATGCTATATTGTGGTGCATTATTTATCCATAACAATGCATGGATGTGTGGTGATCCTCTTTGTTGAAATTCAACTCTATAAAAATAGTCTGTTACTTTACCTATTGGATTGGTCTTGTGTAATAAAATGCAATTAAATAATTTTCTTACTTGATAATCAAAGTGGCGTGCACATGTTATTGGGTCTTGTTGTATTAAAGTGCATTTTGTTTCCCATGACATATTGTTAAATTCTTCTCTGGTACATTCAGTTGCATTCTTTATTCGTAACAATATATTAATTAAATGGTACCATTTTGTTTCTGCTGCTGATAAAGTTAGGAAAAAAGTTGGAATACCTAATTGTCTTATCATTGCAAATAAATCTTTTTTGCAATGTTCCCAGTAAGGTGGAGAACCTCTTATTGTTTTTAATATTTTGTAACCTTCATTATATTGTAATATGCTTTGTAGGTTGTCTTTTATATCTTTTACTGTAATAATTTTGCCATTAGTAAAATACTTCCTAAGTGATATAAAAATTTTATCTTGTATTTGTTTAATTTGTAATTTTTTTAATTTAAAGAACAAATTTGTTATACAGTTGGCAACTCTTTTATCAATACATCTTAATTCCCATTTACATATAGTACTATAATGTACAGCTATGTGTCTATCTTTATCATCTGTTCTACGTTTTCCACAAAAAATTGTTGGAAATGCTAAATATTCTGAATCTTTATCTTCATATAGTCCACGTGGTGTGTTATGTTCAGCTGGAGCTAAACTTAGTATATTAATATTATCTGTTGCAATTATTTCATTCGTTAATAATGTATCTAAATTACCCACAGGTATGTTATCTGAACTACTTGATGTAACATTTGCATCAGATGTATCTTTAGTAGTATTTTCTTCATATGGCGTATATTCCCAATCTGTATTTATGGTTATGCCATATTCTTTAAATAAATCACTATTATAAGCTAAATATAAAGCAGCTTTTTTTACTATATTAGGCCTTACATTTTCATAATGTGTGTATGATTTATAACGTAACTTTCTTTTTAATTTAATAGGTATTGTCATATTATCACTTATTTGTCTTGGTAATATTGTAATAGTTGTCATAACATCAGCTGGTACATTAACTACAGCACCTGTCAATGCTTTTTGAAATCCACGTGGTAATGTTTTAATTTGCAAAAAAGGAATTCTTGGAGATATTAATCTTTCTTCTAAATTATGTAAATGAAGTTCAGACGGTATTTTCGGAAAATTCATTCCATTGTAGACTGAACATGGTGGTATTTTGTTTTTTATTACGTATTGATAGCATGTATTACATATATAATTTGTTTTATAATCACTTATGTTACACAGCAAAAAAGTTTTGTGATCACTAATATTTTTTATATCTTTAATTGTTTGTTTGTGCCACATTTGGTTACAAATGGTACATACATATTCAGGCCCATACTTTATTTCATTATGAAAGTTATCTATTATAGATAATGTTTGTAACAAGTCTTGATTAATGTTTTGTATTTCACTTGTATTAATATTGTCAATTATATTCTCATTGTCAATATTATTGCTTTCAGTAGATGCGTTATTTTCTGGAGTATTAAATATCATAGTTGGTATTATGTCACTATCAATACTGTTACTACCTATATTGAGATCATGTTGTATGTTTGTGACAACATGTGTTATATTTGCATGGTCAATAGCTGTTAGTGAACATGTTGATGGTTCACTGTAATGGATAAGCATTTTTTGAATGCATTTTATTTTATTTTTTAAATTACATCTCTTTTGTGTTTTCTTAAATGAAGATCTAAGAATGGTAGATACAGTGAAAGGTATTATTTTGAGTATTATTACATCTGTATTATATGACACTATTTTATGTGTTAGCAAAGATATATATTGCATAAAATTTGTATATTCTTTTATGTTTTTATCTATTGATATGATATTAGTACTAAGAATTTGCCTAATTTGTTCTCCGTCTGAATGATAAATGCAATAGTTTGCATTGTCTTTAATAATAACAATATAAAAAGAATTTATAAGTATTATAATAGAATCATATATATCTAATGTATTTTCTATAGTTAATTTTATATTTGTTTCTAAAGCATTATTTTGTAACATTTCATGCATCTTTATCTTTTTCATTTGTATTGAAAATATTACCTTATTGTATTCTATATAGTTAGGTACATCTTCTATATTTATGTTCTTTTTTTTATAAAAACTTAATATATCTATATATAATTTTTTGCTAAGTTGCATTATATTATGCATATCTTCTGTAGTCCAATTCTGCGTGTTTTTTGTTTTATTATAAATTATAGCAAATACAATATTGCAAATACATATATTTTCTGTTTCATTAATGTCTAATTGTGTATTAATTACATTATTGTTCAAATTAACTTCTAATATTGCATTAATATTTTTATCTTTAACATTAAAATTATTACTTTCAGTATTGTCTAATTCGTATTTTGCAGATTGATTCATTGTATAATCATGCGTTTCTTTGTTAATAACTTCAGTTGCTTGTTGACTGTTAATATCTATTTGGATATTTGTTGTTATTAACTTCTGAGTATTTTTTTGGGGTGTTTTATTTTTTACTATTGGCACTTTCTCATTGCATATTGTATTAATATTTTTTTTTACAGTACAGTGTAAGTTTTTTTTGAGTATACTTGCATATGTTTCTTTGTCTATATTTGTTGGCTGCTGATTTGTAACATTTTGTTCTGACAGTGTGTTAAATTTTTTTTTTTTTAGAACTTCATAACTAATTTTATTTGTGCTATGTCTTTTCTTATCTGTGTTTTTTTCTGTAATAGTTGTAGTTATTGTATTTAATATTGATGTTTCTTCTTGTGCGTATGTAGTAATGTTAGTTTGCTGTACTTGTGAGTTATATGTCGTTGCTTGTCTACCTATGCTACTTTGATTATTAGTTTGTGTTAATATATTTGTGTTATGTACAAAAAATCTACTTTTATGTTTACTATTTTGTTCTTTCCGATAAGCTTGTTGAAATGTATCTGTTTGTATTTTAGTAATATCTATTGGTGTTAATTCAAATTGTACATCTACTGCATTAAATGGTTTAATGTGATGTGCTAAGTTACAAATATAATGTAGCACATCTTGAAAAGTCTTCTTTTGCATTACTATACATGTGCCATTTGGATGTGGCATGCCAGATTTATCCCGACTATGGGAATCAAATATAAAGTACTTATCTTCAATTTTAAATATAGATATCACATAAACATCCATACAAAGTAAAACTCCAGAATGTGCTATTGCTAGATTTAATGCTTCTTGTATGTCTGGGTATGACAAATCAAACCGTTCAAATATATTACCATAGTATGGTTGTCTAAGTCGAATTGAATATATATCATTCCCATGTGTGATATACTTTGGCAGATCATCAGGATGCATAAAATCTTGTTTGTTAATAGAATGCATTTTTATATACAATGCATCTCCAAGGTTCATTATGTAATGCAAGTCTTCTGCATCCCATATGTATGCTAATTTACTGTTGTTGTGAATAATAGCAAATAAACTATTTGGTAAGCATTGTTTGCCTCTAGAATTTTCTGAAAATTTGTCATGTGCTTGATTATATTGTGCTTGTATAATGTTATGCATATCTATATATTTATATGTTGTTATGTATTAAGAAATTGCTAAGTAGTTGTTATAAGTAAGTATATTTTTTATATTTTATGTATGTTATAAATAGTATAGTTATGGTAAGTATATTAATGGTATGTTGTTAGTTATGAAGAGATAGTAAGTTATCCTTTAAAATGTTTTTATTTGTATAGTTATGTTAAAATTATAAAAATGTGATGCAGTACTTCTAGTAAATAGTAATATCTAACTAAAAGTGTTTGGAATAAAGTATAAGTAAAAGGCAATAGCAAGCAATGCAACAATATATATACAATTATTTGCTAGTTACAGCTGTGTAAATTAATGAAAATTAATTACCTTGCTGTTAGCTTCTTCTTTTGTATAACCTGTAATAAAAAGCAAAGAATGCATTATTGTATCAATTTAATTATGTATTTGTAACATAGTTTTAAATTAAACAGTTATATTTATAATGCATTTTGACAATGTAATTTAAGGAATGACATTTTGTTTTATATTTCCTGTTAGTAAAAAGAATATATTTTTACAGCCGCGGGCCGTGGAGGGAGTTACGGTGGGGCAGGGAGGCGGGGAGGGGGAGAGGAAGGGTGGAGAGAGCTAAAAACAGACACCTGGATAATTACAGGCGTGTAAACAATTTAATTAATAAAACGAATTTCATAGCGCGCACTGCATTGCATTTTGCAATGCAGGGTGTGCAACGAAATTCGTTTTATTATTGAAATTGTTTACTTACCTGTAATTATCCATATGCCGGTTTTTAGCCCTCTCCACCCTGCCCCTCCCCCTCCCCGTCTCCCTGCTCCACCGTAACTCCTTCCACGGCCTGCGGCTGTATTTATACAGTGAAAGAGTCTAATATATATTCATATAAATAGATGTATCGCATTATTATAGAAATAATATGTAAACGCTAAGAGCAATTGTAGTAATATTGAATAAAAATCATATATATATGAAGTAATTGCAGCATAGTCAATGCCTAGTTACATTTATTAAATTATTCTCTTTAAACTGTTGTAGTAATACTTAGAATTGTAAACATAGTAATATACATTGAGTAATACAGTCATAATGGCACAGTGCATGCAAATTGCAGATAAATTTACTGTTAATAGCAATTACGTTTTTAATAATCTAATAAAAATTTACATTTGTAAAGCTCACAATTACAAGTTGGACTCTTATTGCTGGGGCTTGTCAGGGACATTAAGCAAGCTATTACCCAAAGTAAAATGGAGTTGAGCATGTATGGCTGTCTTGGGGATGAAATTGTTATTGTTATATCTTTAAGTTAGTTATCTTGTGGTGTTACATTTCTCTTAAACTAATGTTACAGGTATATAGTAAAGATTATGTGTACTGATTTACATATATATATATTGCATTGTGTTAACAAAAGACTTTTTCTGCTTTATATACATACATATTGTTGTTATTACATACATGTATAGTGCTGTGTTTTAAATAAACATATAGCATGCTTTATTAATACTACTATTATAAAGAGAGAACTGTGTCCTTTAAGATAAGTAAAGTCCAAAAGTGCACCATAAATGAAAACACCTAAGACATGTTTAGAAACCTCTGGGCAAGCAGAAGTACATAGGTTATATAAAAACTTATAAAGATACGTTCTCTATGAAATTTAGGAATAAAAAATAAATAGTCCTTTGCAAGTAGCATTAGTTATGACATGCGTGATGATATGAATGCGTGGGGAACAGCAGCATTGAAGAGCAAGAAAAAAAGCGGTAGATAGGAGCACAGGGAGGAGCTGCGAACAGGTGGGAGGAATGGCGAGGGGCAGCGAAGCAGTGAGAAGCTGTAAGAGGTGGAGTTGCAGTAGAGCAGTAAATTGTGCAGTGCAGTGTTACTAATAAATGAGTTGTGCATTAAGGCATGGGTGGTGGAACGGGAGAGTGCCATGAATGCTTATAAGCATTTTAGTTAAAGTAGGGATGTCAGGGGAAACAGTGGACAATAGCCTTATATGCATACTAAGGGACCAATAAAGAGAGGGGCTAGTGTTATGAGTGCTTGAAATTTTTTCCTTGAAAGTTGGACATCATGGGAAACAGTGAACATGAGTGTGGGCAGAAGCGGTAAAAACTAAGAAAATATAGCAAGGAAACACTGTAAGTACGCTGTGCTGCTCTTAGCTGCTTTGCTGCACATTTCCTCCTGCGACCAACCTGTCCCTAGCTCCCTTTGTGATACTAGTATACACATATATATATATATATATTTATATATATATATATATATATAAATATATATATATATATATCTCCAATACTCGTGGTATTTGAAGATCCATGCCATCATGGATCTTTAAATACTACGAGTGCGCAATGAACAATGCTATCAAGACTGCCTGCTACAATGCCGCTGATAAAGGGAGTGCAAACACCTGAACCGCGTCTAGCATTTGAAACTGTGATGTGTGTTTGTGATTGTGTGCTTAACAGCAAGATGTACAGCTACAAATAAAGAGCTTTTAATCTACGTTCCTGGGATGGTTTTCAAATTTGGTTCCTGCTGTGTTGGATGTTTACCGGCTTTCCATGTCAGGAAGACTGCCTGCCGCTGCTTGCGGACTTGTCCTTTCACCACCAGGTGATTGAACTTACAGAAGGAATGAGAACGGACTTGCTTTGCAGGGAGCACCCCGTTTTAGCTCGTAGCAACGTCTAGAAAGCAAGGCAAGCACCAGTGAGAACTGCACATCAGCCCACTTGGGAATTATTTGCGTTATTTGGCAAGAATGAAACAGCGCGCCCTCTGGGGAACACCATGCGCATTCCAAATTTCAGAAGGCTCCTTGGGAGCCATGCCTTTTATGGCACGTATTTTCAAATAGCACGAGTGCGCAATGAACTGTGCTATCAAGACTGCCTGCTACAATGCCGCTGATGAAGGGAGTGCAAACACCCGAAACGTGTGGCATTTGAAACTGTAATGCGTCTTTGCAATTGTGTGCTTACCAGCAACATGTACAGCTACAAATAAAAAGCTTTTAATCTACGTTCCTGGGATGGTCTTCAAATTGGGCTCCTGCTCTGTTGGATGTTTACCGGCTTTACATGTCGGGAAGACTGCCTGCCGCTGTTTGCAGACTTGTCCTGTCACCACCAGGTGATTGAACTTACAGGAGGAATGAGAACGGAGTTGCTTTGCAGGGCGCACTCCGTTTTAGCTCGTAGCAACCTCTAGAAAGCAAGGCAAGCGCCAGTGAGAACTGCGCATCAGCCCACTTGGGAATTATTTGCGTTATTTGGCAAGAATGAAACAGCGCGCCCAGTGGGGAAAATCGTGCGCACTGTAAATCTCCGAAGGCTCCTTGGGAGCCACGCCCATCATGGCATGGATCTTCAAATACCACGAGTGTGCAATGAACTGTGCTATCAAGACTGCCTGCTACAATGCTGCTGATGAAGGGAGTGCAAACACCTGAAACACGTGTGGCATTTGAAACTGTAATGTGTCTTTGTGACTGTGTGCTTACCAGCAAGATGTACAGCTACAAATAAAGAGCTTTTAATTTACGTTCCTGGGATGGTCTTCAAATTAGGCTCCTGCTCTGTTGGATGTTTACTGGCTTTCCATGTCGGAAACACTGCCCGCCGTTGCTTGCAAAATTGTCCTGTCACCACCAGGTGATTAAACTTACAGGAGGAATGAGAACGGAGTTGCTTTGCAGGGAGCATCTCGTTTTTGCTCGTAGCAACGTCTAGAAAGCAAGGCAAGCGCCGGTCAGAACTGCGCATCAGCCCACTTGGGAATTATTTGCGTTATTTGGCAAGAATGAAACAGCGTGCCCACTGGGGAAAACCGTGCGCACTCCAGATCCCAGAAGGCTCTTTGGGAGCCATGCCCATCATGGCACGGATGTTCAAATACCACGAGTGTGCAATGAACTGTGCTATCAAGACTGCCTGCTACAATGCGGGCCATGGAGGGAGTTACGGTGGGGCAGGGAGGCGGGGAGGGGGAGGGGAAGGGTGGAGAGAGCTAAAAACAGGCACCTCGATAATTACAGGTATGTAAACAATTTAATTAATAAAACGAATTTCATAGCGCGCACTGCATTGCATTTTGCAATGTAGGGCGTGCAACGAAATTCGTTTTATTATTGAAATTGTTTACTTACCTGTAATTATCCATATGCCAGTTTTTAGCCCTCTCCACCCTGCCCCTCCCCCTCCCCGCCTCCCTGCTCCACTGTAACTCCCTCCACGGCCTGCGGCTGTATTTATACAGTGAAAGAGTCTAATATATATTCATATAAATAGATGTATCGCATTATTATAGAAATAATATGTAAGCGCTAAGAGCAATTGTAGTAATATTGAATAAAAATCATATATATATATGAAGTAATTGCAGCATAGTCAATGCCTAGTTACATTTATTAAATTATTCTCTTTAAACTGTTGCAGAATACTTAGAATTGTAAACAGAGTAATATACATTGAGTAATACAGTCATAATGGCACAGTGCATGCAAATTGCAGATAAATTTACTGTTAATAACAATTACGTTTTTAATAATGTAATAAAAATTTACATTTGTAAAGCTCACAATTACAAGTTGGACTCTTATTGCTGGGGCTTGTCAGGGACATTAAGCAAGCTATTACCCAAAGTAAAATAAAGTTGAGCATGTATGGCTGTCTTGGGGATGAAATTGTTATTGTTATATCTTTAAGTTAGTTATCTTGTGGTGTTACATTTCTCTTAAACTAATGTTACAGGTATATAGTAAGGATTATGTGTACTGATTTACATATATATATATTGCATTGTGTTAACAAAAGACTTTTTCTGCTTTATATACATACATATTGTTGTTATTACATACATGTATAGTGCTGTGTTTTAAATAAACATATAGCATGCTTTATTAATACTACTATTATAAAGAGAGAACTGTGTCCTTTAAGATAAGTAAAGTCCAAAAGTGCACCATAAATGAAAACACCTAAGACATGTTTAGAAACCTCTGGGCAAGCAGAAGTACATAGGTTATATAAAAACTTATAAAGATACGTTCTCTATGAAATTTAGGAATACAAAATAAATAGTCCTTTGCAAGTAGCATTAGTTATGACATGCGTGATGATATGAACGCGTGGGGAACAGCAGCATTGAAGAGCAAGAAAAAAAGCGGTAGACAGGAGCACAGGGAGGAGCTGCGGACAGGCGGGAGGAATGGCGAGGGGCAGCAAAGCAGTAAGAAGCTGTAATAGGTGGAGTTGCAGTAGAGCAGTAAATTGTGCAGTGCAGGGTGGACTAATAAATGAGTTGTGCATTAAAGCATGGGAGTGGAACGGGAGAGTGCCATGAGTGTTTATAAGCATTTTAGTTAAAGTAGAGATGTCAGGGGAAACAGTGGACAAGAGCCTTATATGCATACTAAGGAACCAATAAAGAGAGGGGCTAGTGTTATGAGTGCTTGAAATTTTTTTTTGAAAGTTGGACATCATGGGAAACAGTGAACATGAGTGTGGGCAGAAGCGGTAAAAACTAAGAAAACATAGCAAGGAAACACTGTAAGTACGCTGTGCTGCTCTTAGCTGCTTTGCTGCACATTTCCTCCTACGACCAACCTGTCCCTAGCTCCCTTTGGGATGCTAGTATACACATATATATATATATATATATATATATATATATATATATATAAATATATATATATATATATATATATCTCCAATACTAGTGGTATTTGAAGATCCATACCATCATGGATCTTCAAATACTACGAGTGCGCAATGAACAATGCTATCAAGACTGCCTGCTACAATGCCGCTGATGAAGGGAGTGCAAACACCTGAACCGCGTCTAGCATTTGAAACTGTGATGTGTGTTTGGGATTGTGTGCTTACCAGCAAGATGTACAGCTACAAATAAAGAGCTTTTAATCTACGTTCCTGGGATGGTTTTCAAATTTGGTTCCTGCTCTGTTGGATGTTTACCGGCTTTCCATGTCAGGAAGACTGCCTGCCGCTGCTTGCGGACTTGTCCTGTCACCACCAGGTGATTGAACTTACAGGAGGAATGAGAACGGACTTGCTTTGCAGGGAGCACCCTGTTTTAGCTCGTAGCAACGTCTAGAAAGCAAGGCAAGCACCAGTGAGAACTGCACATCAGCCCACTTGGGAATTATTTGTGTTATTTGGCAAGAATGAAACAGCGCGCCCTCTGGGGAACACCATGCGTATCCAAATCTCAGAAGGCTCCTTGGGAGCCATGCCCTTTATGGCACGTATTTTCAAATACCACGAGTGCGCTATGAACTGTGCTATCAAAACTGCCTGCTACAATGCCGCTGATGAAGGGAGTGCAAAAACACGAAACGCGTCTGGCATACGACACTGTGATGTGTCTTTGTGATTCTGTGCTTACTAGCAAGATGGACAGCTACAAATAAAGAGCTTTTAATATACGTTCCTAGGATGGTCTTCAAATTGGGCTCCTGCTCTGTTGGATATATATATATATATATATATATATATATATATATATATATATATATGTCATTGTTTGATATCCACAATGCACTGCCTACTAAATACACAGTGCAGCGTTATATTCATAGTATGTTATTTCAGATATAATGTATTTTTACACACGTACACATTTACTGTGCTTTTCTATACATATATAGTATTGCTATATATATACACTATGTTAGTTTACAAACATATTGTGTTACACAGCAATACTGTACTGATTTATACATTTATAATCTTTTTTTACACTTACACATATATGCATACTGACGTAGCTCACATATGCATGTTGCATTCATTCACATATATGTTGCATTTCTATATACACACAGTGGTACATTGCATACACATGCTTTGCATTACTTTATACACACATAGTGTTGTTTAACATATATACATATATACACTATATTGCCCCACATACATACATGCTGCACAGCTTAACATAAACAATATTCTATTTCATAAATATACTATATTTGAAAAGGGGGAATTATGGATATAATTTTGGAATCAAGCACATTACTTATATATAGTCAATAGATGAGGGCTTTACCCATTACTGTTTTTTAGGTTTCTGCACATTCTTAACTTAGAAGTTTAAACTGGGATGAGTTAATGAGTTTAATACCTGTGATGTATTTAGCTTTAATGTTTTCACTGTTAAGAGTAGCTTGCTATCAGACACTCTGTTTATACTAACACTTTTCTGATTTTTGTTGTTTTATATAAGTATGACAAGGTATACTTAGACATGAGTGCTTTATTAATTACTCCATCAGGATTGTAGCAACATATATACATGTTGCACTTATTAACTTAAACAATATGGTGCCTTATATATATGCTATATCTAAAAAGGGGTGGTGATGTATAGAGTTTTGGAATGAAGCAAAATATTTATACATAATAGATGATAGCTTCACCCATCAGTATTTTCTAGCGTACTGCACTTTATTAGCTCAGAGGTTTGAACTGTGATGGTCCAGTGAGTTATATAACTGTGATGCATTAAGCCTTAATCTTTCAACTAGATATGATAATTTGCTTAATTGAGAAACTCTATTTCAGTACTCCTTCTCTGAATGTTTTTTTGCCCTATATACGTGTGGCAGCGTATACATAGACATGAGTACCTTATTAAGTACTCCATCTAAATTGTAGCAACATACATACATGTTGCATTGCTTTACATAAACTATATGCTGTGTTATAAATTTACTAAAACTAAAAGAAGAGTGGTAATGAACAGAGTTTCAGAATAAAGAAGCATAATATGCTCAGTAATAGTGGCTAATAGGGCAGACGAAAGTCAAAACAGAAAGAGACAGATAGTAATCCTTTACAAATACACAGATAATAGCATTATTATTTTTATTTGTGTCTTGTGGTGTTTCCATATGTTAAGTAAAGTGAAGAGAAAATCGTTTTGTAGTGCTATACCATGCAGCATGTAAAAAAATAAAAATACTACAAAAAGCATATTTAGTAGCACTTTTTAAAGTATGCTTCATAATAGGGGCTAATAAGGCATAGCGACGCTGTCTGATAAGCAATAGATCATGCATTGCAAAATAATGTTGAGAGGGGCTGACAACAGGCATGGTCTATTATGAAGTTCGTATTCTTAATTGGCCAAATGTGAGCATGTTTGTGGTAGTCAAAAAATATGTAAGGAGCAGATGCTGCGTGCAAGCCACAACATCCAAAGCGCATCGATAGTAATATAATTGCATTGTTATAGTGCTGTATTATCGAGCATCTAAAAATAATACTTTTAAAACAGTATTTAGCAGCACACTATATAATATGCTTAGTAATAATGACTAATATAGCAGAGCAAAGTTAGAACAAAAAGACACACATAATAATCCCTTACATATACATAGATCATAGCATTATTGTTTTTATTTGCACACTGTGGTGTTTTTATATATTAAGTAAAGTGAAGACAGGTACCGTTTTGTAGTGCTGTACCATGCAGCGTTTAAAAAAATAATACTCGAAAAAGCGCATTTAGTAGCATGTTATAAAGTATGCTCAGTAATAGTGGCTAATAAGGAAGAGCAACGCTATAATATGAGCGATAAGCCATGCATTGCAAAATGATGTTAAGAGGGGCTTTAAGCAGGCGTGCGCTACTACGGAGTTTGTATTTTTTATTGGGCAAATGTGAGCACGTTTGTAACAGTCACGGAATAATACATAGAAGCAGGTGCTGCGCGCAAGCCACAACGTACAGAGCGCATTCATATTAACACAATATTATTGTTACACAAACGCAGTATTTTACTATTAAATGTAAATGAACTTGCTAAATATTATATTACTTTTTAAATTTAATAACAAATAATGTAAAAAGTACTATTATTAATTGTAACATCAGAAGAAATAGTGCGCTGTAAGTGAAAGTGATAGCTTTTAGTTATGTAAGCGAATGCATTGCGCATGCGCCTTGTGCGTTGGACATCGGCATAGATAGAGCACGTAGCAGAGAATCATGTTTAGGTAAGCTTTTTGATATGCTTGCATGTTGCTCACTACTAAAGAAACAGAAATAAAAGCCATGTTTATAAAAGTTTAATGGCTGGTGAGTTAAGCGCGTATTCTGTATATATTGTGTGTTATATTAACATGTAAAGCTCGTATTGTACGCTATATATAAAGTGTGTGTGATACTATATGTGTTGTATGCGTAATATACTGTGTAGTTTCGCATTTGAAATGCTGTATGTGTGAAATGTACTGTAACCTTGAAAAGAAGGTGCTAATAGTAGAATAGTGTGAGTATTTAAACGTATTTTGTTCTCTGCTGTTATTGCAGATTGTACGACCTTTACTTAAAATGGCGCCTTTAAAACAAAGGCGTCCTTTTTTTGATGTTGCGTACTTGTAATACACGAACGTAAATTTACATTGACCGGTATAATAAGGTCGTCTTTCTTGTAAACTTTTACTTGAAACGCCGCTTTTAAATAATTAGTGTGTATTAACACACTTGACGTTTGCTAAGATATAATTAGGCGTGTTAAGTAAAACACGTTGTTGTAATACTAAATGTAAATATATTATGTGTGATGTTAAATGCTGCGCACAAGCAAGGATATTGGTAAAGTGTAAATAAGCATTAAGCAAGAATATTGACAAAGTGTAAATAAACGGAAAATAGACATTGCACATAGAGCTGATACAGTAAATATAAAGCATTTAGAATAAAAGGCAGCCTTTGCATAAAATGTTAGCGTATTTAAATTTGCTATGCAATAAAACTGTTTTGTTTGAAATCGCAAAAAATATTATGCGTGCTGATGTCATATACAATAGTCGTGCATGTAGCTTTGTATGTTATAATGTATTATTGTGATGCAATAATGTAAACGTATTTGCGCACTCATTTATATGTGCGTATGTTAGCGTGTATAAAGTACGAAATAGAAGGAGATAGGCGGGGGGTAGAGGCGGGCGTCTAGAATATAGTAATTGAAAGAAGGGAGCGCGTAGAATAAATGCCGTAAATAGTGCGCAAATCTATAGCAGTAGGAGGGGGGAGGGAACGTTAAGCGATAGTTCGTGAAAGCGGAGGCAGCAGAAAGAAAGCAGTAAATATTGCTTTATAAGTAAATATGTGGCAATTAAGTGGAGTAACCGAGTGGAGGATAGAGCTACATGGTGGTAGGTAAAAGGCGAGAGTGAGTGGCATAAACTCTGTAAACGCGTGAATTTAAAGTGATAAAAGGGCGATAGCAGAAAGGAGAGGACTCACGTGACAATAGCTGGAAACGGAGAAGGAAGCGTAGTGAAAGTTGTAGATAATGCTGTGCTTGTAAATATGGATAAGCGTTAGGCTTAAATATGCGCAGTTGGTGTATGAAGTTTAAAGTAAGCATAAAAAAAGCATTGTGCACAGTGGTAATTTAATAATTAAGGAAGCGCACTTTAATAGAAGAATTAGAAGTATTTGCACCGATATTTTGATGTGCGCAGCTTGACGTGTAGAAAGTAGGAGCTAAGAGTAGAGATGTGCTTGTTTGTTGTGAGGTATTATATACGTGTAATTAAAACTAGTAAGGAAAGCACTAAGCAGTAAGAGGGTGGGGGGGTGGGTGTGGGTTGTGCGATGGCAGCTGAAAGCAAAAGCGAAGCGGTAGATAAAAATAAATATTGCTATTAAAAGGAAATTTGTAGCGATTACGTGCGGTAGCTGGGGGAGAGAGGGGGGGAAGGAGGAAGAGAGCTAGGCGATAGCATGTTAAAGAAAAGAGCGAGCGACAGTAAATGTGGAAATGCGTGTATTTGAAGCGGGGAGGGGGCGGCAGCGGAAAAGCGAGGGTGTCGCGCATATAGCTAATTTATTAATGAAGTAAGCACGCTCCAATTGAACAATTAGAAAGTATTTGCAGTTATTTAGATGTGTGCAGCTTAGCAAGTAGAAAATACTCCATGAAAGTACAGAGGGGCTTGTGTTTGTGAGGTACTATAAACGTGTAATTTAAATTAGTAAAAGTAGGGCAATGAGCAGTAGGGGTGAAGGTGGAGGTAGTGTTAAGCGATAGTACGTAAAAGTGGGGGCAGTGGAAAGAAAGCAGTAAATATTGCTTCATAACTAAATATGTAGCAATTAAATGGAGTAATTGAGTGGAGGATAGAGCTAGATAGTTATAGGTAAAAGGCGAGAGCGAGTGGCATAAAGTATGTAAACGCGTGAATTTAAAATGGTGAGAGGGCGGAAGCCGAAAAGAGAAGACTTAAATAATAATAGCTAAAAACGTAGAAGAAAGAGTAGTAAACCTGTAGATAATGCTGCGCTTGTAAATATGGATAGGATAGCGTTAGGCTTAAATATGCGCAGTTGGCGTATGAAGTTTAAAATAAGCATAAAAAAACCATCGCGCACAGAGCGAATTTATTAATGAAGGAAGCGCGCTTTAATAGAACAATTAGGAAGTATTTGCACCGATATTTTGATGTGCGCAGCTTGGCGCATAAAAAATATGAGCTAGGAGTAGAGATGGGCATGTTTGTTGTGAGGCATTATATACGTGTAATTAAAATAAGTAAGAAAAGCAGTAGGCAGTAAGAGGGGGGGGGTCTGTTGGCCGATGGCAGCTGAAAGTAGGAGCGAAGCGGAAGGAAAAAAATAAATATTGCTATGGAAAGGAAATTTGTAACGATTAGGTGCGGTAGTTGGGGGAGGAGGGAGGGTACAGACGGGAAACCATCGCGCACAGAGCTAATTTATTAATGAAGGAAGCGCGCTTTAATAGAACAATTAGGAAGTATTTGCACTGATATTTTGATGTGCGCAGCTTGGCGCATAAAAAATACGAGCTAGCAGTAGAGATGGGCATGTTTGTTGTGAGGCATTATATACGTGTAATTAAAACTAGTAAGAAAAGCAGTAGGCAGTAAGAGAGAGGGGGGGGGGTCTGTTGGGCGATGGCAGCTGAAAGCAGGAGCGAAGCGGAAGGAAAAAAATGAATATTGCTATGAAAAGGAAATTTGTAGCGATTAGGTGCCGTAGCTGGGGGAGGAGGGAGGGTACAGACGGGAGAGAGCTAGGCGATAGCATGTTAAAGGAGAGAGCGAGTTAGTTGGAAGCAAAGAAGGAAAAGCATGAAAAGTTGTATATAATCATGTGCTTGTAAATATGGGCAGGACAGCGTTAGTCATAGATATGCGCAGTTGGCATATAGAAATGCGAGGTAAAGTAAAGAGATGCGTGTTTGTTATGTTGAAATATGGAGCATAGAAAAGAAAAGAAGTGTAAGAAACACACCGCACAACTGGGAGGGGAGGGGGACTAAGCGATGGGCACTGTAGTCATAGAGCGAAGCGCAAGAAAAGAAGGATATAATCGTATGCAAGTAATTTTAACAGCGGGTAGGAGAAAGGGCTCTTTTATTGAAGATATAGTATCTATTTGTGTAAATAGAAGCAAAAGCATCGGGGAGTTTAAAAAAAGCATAAAAAAGCATCGCGCACAGAGCTAATTTATTTATTAAGGAAGCGCAGCAACTGAAAAATATTGTTTTTCCGAAGCAGTGCAATAAGTAACAGTTGGTATATATATAATTTACAAAGCCAAAACATTACTATCTATGGTACAAAGTTTATCACGATTGTTTGCTAGTACTTACGTTGTTGCTGTGAAACTTATTTCTTGAGCAGTATTTGTCCGCTGTTTGCTTCGGAAAAGGTAACTCAGGAGCAGACGCTATAGAGAAATGCAGGAAATAATTATTTTTTTGAAACCCATTGCAAACTGCAAATAATATACGTTTGAAAAATATATAAGTAAACTTACCTATTGAAATATAAGCAGCGTAAATCGAACATCCAACGATACTGCAGAAGGAGCCCAAAACAACCGCACTCAACGAGGCAAAAGCTTGTTGTGAAAGAGGTCAAGTAACATGTGTTTTGCATGAGAACAAGGTTTCTGTTTAAGTACCTTGTTTACCATGAGATAGGAAAGTTTGGTGTAATAAAATGCCACGTGCGCAGAGGAACGAAATGCATTGTGTTAGTGTGAAAATGGCCACAAGGGTTAAAAGAACTTGTCTGGTAAGCATCAATGTCAAGGAAAGGTTAAAGGTGGCCTATAAAATTTAAGGAGTTTCGTTTCTTTAAAGTCTACCCAGTTACTGGGTAAAAACGGTGGCCTATAAAATGTAAGGAGTTTCGTTTCTTTAAAATCTACCCTGTTACTGGGGAAATTTAGGCACATTTCTTGAAAATCGAAACAAAGAGTGTTTTTTTGATGTTTGCGACATGTCCCTTTAGAATAATTTTATTTTAGTGTTTAAAAGCATACCAATTTCACTTTGTAATTCTAAATGACATGCACCAAAAGTATTGCGTGAAAACGACTTGTATTTAAACTTTAATGAGAAAAGGTTGAAGGCAAGCTCCTAAATAAAGTATTTTCCTTTCTTACAATGTACGCAATTACTGCGAAATGTACACACGTTTAAGAGAAATAAAACGTAACGTTTGTAATTGTAAAAACATGCACTTAATATATTTAACGTGTCATATTTAGAAGAAGATATATTTTACTGGCTGCCTATAGTTGTAGTTGCGGGATGTTAGTTTCTACAAAGCAATAATTTGCATGATGCCACATTTTGCTTTGAAATCGAAAACAGCAGACAAGACGGCGGCAAGTTAACTTATCGTTTAGCACCAGTTAGACATCACGCTGTTCTAAGCCTACTGCAAAGTTTCCCACTATAGTGGAAATTGCTCCTAAAGCACACCTTTTTAAGATGGCAGCACTATTTAAAGCAGTCACTGTGATGCTCTTAATACGAAATAAAATATATTAAATGTGACTTTACTGTAAAAGCCTAGCAGCCTACTTCATAATGATAACCACACGCAGTGCACGCAAATGGGGATAACATTATTTAAATGAGTGGCTCCAATTAAGTATAAGAAAAGATTATCGGACTAGCAAGTGCGAAATAAAAAACGTTAAATGTGCCTTTACCGTAAAAGCCTACCAGCGTACTTCAAAATGATAACACACACTGCACGCAAAAAGGGATAACATTATTTAAATGAGTTGCGCCAACTGAGTCTAACAAAAGATTACCTTAAATGTGCCTTTACTGTAAAAGCCTACCACCCTACTTCATAAGAATAGCACACACGCACTGCACGCAAACGGGAATAACATCATTTAAATGAGTGGCGCCAAAGGAGTATAACAAAAGATTATCCGACTTGCAAGTCCTTAGGACGCAAAGGCATTGCACAGAAAGAGGCATGACATTATTTAAAATAGTCACTGTCATGCTCTTAATACGGAATAAAAAAACGCTAAATGTGCCTTTACTGTAAAGGATACCCGCCTACTTCCTAATGAAAACACACACGCAGTGCACGCAAACATGGACAACATTATTTAAATGTAAGCATTGCATTGACAGCTAACGCTGCCGTCACAGCAAGCCTGTAAAGTTTACCACTATAGTGGAAATTGCTCCTAAAGCACACCTTTTTAAGATGGCAGCACTATTTCTTTTAAAGAAACAAATCTCTGCATTTGCATGGCGCCTACTACATCAAATACACAAACGGCAAAGAAAAGAAAGTAACACCTCTTAGAGAGCTACATCCAAAGTGCTCGATATTTGCATGGCGCCATAACAAAAGATTACCCGACTAGCAAGTGCTAAAGACGCATACGCATTGCTAGTAGAGGCATGACATTATTTAAAGCAGTCACTGTGATGCGCTTAATACGAAATAAAATATATTAAATGTGACTTTACTGTAAAAGCCTAGCAGCCTACTTCATAATGATAACCACACGCAGTGCACGCAAATGGGGATAACATTATTTAAATGAGTGGCTCCAATTAAGTATAAGAAAAGATTATCGGACTAGCAAGTGCGAAATAAAAAACGTTAAATGTGCCTTTACTGTAAAAGCCTACCAGCGTACTTCACAATGATAACACACACTGCACGCAAAAAGGGATAACATTATTTAAATGAGTTGCGCCAACTGAGTCTAACAAAAGATTACCTTAAATGTGCCTTTACTGTAAAAGCCTACCACCCTACTTCATAAGAATAGCACACACGCACTGCACGCAAACGGGAATAACATCATTTAAATGAGTGACGCCAAAGGAGTATAACAAAAGATTATCCGACTTGCAAGTCCTTAGGACGCAAAGGCATTGCACAGAAAGAGGCATGACATTATTTAAAATAGTCACTGTCATGCTCTTAATACGGAATAAAAAAACGCTAAATGTGCCTTTACTGTAAAGGATACCCGCCTACTTCCTAATGAAAACACACACGCAGTGCACGCAAACATGGACAACATTATTTAAATGTAAGCATTGCATTGACAGCTAACGCTGCCGTCACAGCAAGCCTGCAAAGTTTACCACTATAGTGGAAATTGCTCCTAAAGCACACCTTTTTAAGATGGCAGCACTATTTTTTTTAAAGAAACAAATCTCTGCATTTGCATGGCGCCTACTACATCAAATACACAAACGGCAAAGAAAAGAAAGTAACACCTCTTAGAGAGCTACATCCAAAGTGCTCGATATTTGCATGGCGCCATAACAAAAGATTACCCGACTAGCAAGTGCTAAAGACGCATACGCATTGCTAGTAGAGGCATGACATTATTTAAAGCAGTCACTGTGATGCGCTTAATACGAAATAAAATATATTAAATGTGACTTTACTATAAAAGCCTAGCAGCCTACTTCATAATGATAACCACACGCAGTGCACGCGAATGGGGATAACATTATTTAAATGAGTGGCTCCAATTAAGTATAAGAAAAGATTATCGGACTAGCAAGTGCGAAATAAAAAACGTTAAATGTGCCTTTACTGTAAAAGCCTACCAGCGTACTTCACAATGATAACACACACTGCACGCAAAAAGGGATAACATTATTTAAATGAGTTGCGCCAACTGAGTCTAACAAAAGATTACCTTAAATGTGCCTTTACTGTAAAAGCCTACCACCCTACTTCATAAGAATAGCACACACGCACTGCACGCAAACGGGAATAACATCATTTAAATGAGTGGCGCCAAAGGAGTATAACAAACGATTATCCGACTTGCAAGTCCTTAGGACGCAAAGGCATTGCACAGAAAGAGGCATGACATTATTTAAAATAGTCACTGTCATGCTCTTAATACGGAATAAAAAAACGCTAAATGTGCCTTTACTGTAAAGGATACCCGCCTACTCCCTAATGAAAACACACACGCAGTGCACGCAAACATGGACAACATTATTTAAATGTAAGCATTGCATTGACAGCTAACGCTGCCGTCACAGCAAGCCTGCTCATTCCAAGGTAGCCTCGGAGAAACACAAGCCTGCTCATTCCAAGGTAGCCTCGGAGAAACGAAGAGCAAAAAATATGACGCCAAAATAATAAATAAATAAACCAGCAGCTTGACCCATTTATTCACTGTGATGCTTCCGATAATTAAAAATGTGCCTTTACAAATAAGTGTTTGAAAAAGAATACCAGCGTGCATGTTCATTACAAGACTAATTACTCATGATATTCAAAGCAAGCCTCTTCATTTCAAGCTACCCTCAGCCAGCCTCGGAAAAAACGAAAGTAATACAAAAGCGAAACTGACACTGCCACTGCAGACAATGCTGCGCGCTCCCGAGGTGAAATCCGGCTCTGAAAACGCTCGTAACACTTTGGTGTCCACTCTCCTAAAAACGGATCACATTAGTTGTCGAGCTGACAGCATTCATGCTTCGCATGAATGCTAACGTCAGCTCGACCTAAAAAGTAGGAGGCTTAAATATATAAAAATAGGGTGGTTTATTTGAAGGTTAAGTAAATGGAGCACAGCACATCCGTTAGGCAGTAGATCCAAGGAATAAACAGTTGGAGCAGAATCTGGAACCAAGGATGTAAGATGCAGGCACGCATCATACATTCCAGGTCCCAGTAACAATGAGGTAATGTACAGAGAAGGAAAACAAGCATAGGAAAAACAAGAATGTAACACATCTTATCCCTATAAAATAAAAATGAACACAGGTACCTACTAGGTATTCTTTTGGGTCTAACATCAGATTTAACCCTAGAAGCAACGGACAAATCTTTATGAGGAAAACTTTGGGGAGGCATATTAACTTGCACAAGAGGAGACCTATAAACATGCGCTCGTGATGGTGAAGGAAGAGAGTCAGGAGAACCAAGAGAACTGGACGAATTAGAAGAATTGGGACATCTGGCCACTCTACGAACATTCCAAATTCTACCTGTGTGGCAATACTGTTTTTGAAGACTTTGACCACTTTAATGGGAGGAAAGAATTTAGAAAATCCTTTAACCAGAAATCCAGGTTTTCTCACTCTCACCCACTCACCTACAACAAAATCATGAAGTTTGACATTCATTTTTGAATCAAACACAACTTTCATACACTGTTGTTTATCTTCAACATGTTTAGAAACACTCTCAATATCAATTTTAGAATCATTCCTGTTAAGTTTTTTAACCCACCAGGGGCAAATGACAGAAGTGGGTTCCCTTCCTTTCAGAAGTTTGAAAGGACTCACACCTGTGACCGAGTGAGGAGTGATGCGATAGACCCAGAGTCTATTCCTGACCACATCCAACCAAGAATCGTCAGAAGAATCAATACCATTAATGCAATCCTTGAGGACACGATTAAAATGTTCCACCTGACCATTCTCCCTAGGCTCATACAAAGAAACGGTATGATGTTTAATACTACTGCTGTCAAGAAACTGTTCCACCTCAGAGGAAATCAGCTGTGTACCATTATCAGTGACAAAGGTCTCAGGGAAACCTTCCCTAGCAAAGGTCTCTTTCAAGAAAAGTAAAACAGCCTGAGAAGAAACATTACTTACAAATTTAACTTCAGGCCATTTCGAATGGTAATCCACCAAAACTAAGGCAAAACGGGCATTCAAAGGCAAATGTTTAAAAGGGCCGGAGATGTCAAAAGCCACCTTTTGCCAAGGTAATTTAGGCCAAGCTACAGGTTTAAGAGGAGCAGAAGACAAATGAAGCATTTTATCGCTGCTAATACACTGAGAACTTTCCCTTACCAATCTATCAACCATTTTGTCAATACCAGGCCACCAGAAGTTTTGTCTAACCAATCGCTTCATAGATGACATACCAATATGACCTTGGTGGGCTAGCAACAAAATCTTCTCTTGTAGGGAGGCAGGAGGAATCAACTTACCAGACTTGAATAGAAAGCCACTAAACTCTTCAATTTCAGATGCAACCTGAGAAAAAGAAGCCAAGTCAGAAGAAATTGACTTATTATTAGGCCAACCACCTTTTACAAAATCCAAAATTTGTTGACATACAGAATCTTTTTTCATTTCCATAAACCATTCTTCCTCAGTTAACGATAAAAACTCCTGAGATATACAATCTTCAATGGAAGCAACCACATCTACATCTAAGTCAATGGTAGAAACCTTATCAACACTACAAGGTAACCTTGAAAGAAAATCAGCCGTGACATTGCTTTTACCAGGAACGTACATGATCTCAAAATCGTATTCCTGAAGACGTGAAGACAAACGAGCAATCCTTGCAGTCGAGTTCCAACCACCACCAGGAGACAAGATTCCAACTAACGGTTTGTGGTCTGTTCTTAAGATAAATCTGTTTCCCCACACATAATTTCTAAAATATTCCACAGCCCAAATGCAGGCTAGTAACTCCTTTTCGATAACAGAGTATCTTCTTTCGGTTGGAGATAAAGTTCTAGACGCAAAAGCTACACACCACTCATCCTTACCAGCACACTGACTCAAAACAGCACCAATGCCATATAGACTAGCATCAACAGTGATGATGCATTTCTTACTTATGCAGAATGATTTGAGTGTAGGGGCAATAACAATCTCATTCTTAATTTGCTTGAAAGCGACATCCTGCTTGTCCGTCCAAACAAATTTGGCAGAACTCCTAGTCAATTCTCTTAAGGGTTCCATCTTGTTAGCGAAATTCTGAATGAATTTACTGTAATATTCGCATAATCCAGCAAAAGATAGCAACTTTTCTTTACTATCTGGAGCTGGAGCTTTCGTAATGGCATCTACAAGATTTTTCTTTGGTACAACCCCTTCCCCAGAAAGGGTGTGTCCCAAATATTCAACAGATTTGCCAAAAAAATTACATTTGCTGGCTTTAATAGTCAAACCAAACTGTTCTAACTTAGAACAGACTTCCTTAAGATGAGAACGATGTTCACAGTTGTTTTTAGAGAATACAAGAATATCGTCTTGAAAGCATTTGACGAATGTTAGGTCTTTAAAAATGTGGTACATAGCCCTTTGAAACACTGAAGCAGCTGAAGCCAAGCCAAATGGCATTCTCTTGAACTGAAATAATCCATGAGGAGTGATAAATGCAGTAAATTGTTTAGAATCTTCAGTGAGTTCGATCTGGTGATATGCAGATCTAAGGTCTAATGTAGAAAATACACTAGCACCATCTAACATGCACAACATTTCATTGATGTTAGGAAGTGGGTGACAGTCTGTAACCAAATTCTTATTGAGTGCCCTTAAATCTACACACAGCCTAATACTTTTGTCCGGTTTAATGGCCAAAACAATAGGCGAAACCCACTCAGATGACTCTACTTCTTCAATTATACCATCTCTCACCATGACATCAAGCATGTCTCTAAGTTCGTCCCTAATGCTAATAGGCACTCCCCTTAATTTTTGTTTGACAGGTATAGAATTGGGCTTGACTTTGATTTTGTGACTAAATCCATTCAATTTGCCCAACTTGTCAGAAAATACCTTAGGAAAAGCACAAGAGATTTCTGTGAACTCAGGTGAATCAGTAGACTCCCCATTAGATATGGCAAGTACTAACACAGGATCTTTAAGTCTAGGGTTCAGTGTAACACCTAGCTTTGCTTGGTCCCTCCACCCCAAAACATTCACACCTTTCCACGCAACGTATAGTTTCACGTTTGCAGAATTATTTTTGATTGTAAGTAAAACTTCTTTAAAACCAATAAAATTGATCTTAGATCCATCAAAATTGTAGGCACAGATATCAGGTTTAGATAAGGCATCTATATCAATAAGATCTCCAAAAGACTTTACACAATACTCATGCGTGATAATGGTCCAAGGGGAACAAGAGTCCACCATAAGTTCTAATATTTTACCCAAAATGGTAACACAACTCTTAGGAGAAGATAGTGTGTCTGCTTGTGAGATGTCAATTGACTCCTGCACAGAAACAACAATTCCGAACTCCTTAACGTCAGGATCATTACCAGCTTCATCCTTGACATATGATACATTACCAGTACGTTTAGAAGACAAAGAGGAATATTTTTTAGTGTCTTGGAACGGTCTTGTGGGAGTCTTACACATTTTAGAAAAATGTCCAGAGCGTCCACACTTATTACATTGTCTACTAATAGCAGGACACTGCGGAAAAGATGCAATATGGTCGGGATTACCACATCTAAAACAAAAGAACTGTTTAGCTTTTCCATCATTCCTATTGGAATACAAAGTATTTCTTTGCTCCTGAGGTTTAACTACACTAACTTCACTGGTAGATGTAGAAGTACAGGGAGCAGACACTTTATCTAACGATTTTATCCATTTATCAGATTGCTCCAGAGCTTTAGCAGTACTGATCGCAATTTCTAAGCTAGGGTCACCTAAAATCCACAATTGCTCTTGAACTTTTTTACTCTTTACATGTACAATAATTTGATCTCTAATCATTTCGTCTGTCATAAGGCCGAAATTACAATGTAAAGATAATGCACGTAGAGCTGTAAGGAAATCATCAAAACATTCTTTTTCATCTTGAACCCTAGTATAGAACTTAAATCTATTTAGTGCAATACTAGTAACAGGTTTAAATCTTCCTTCAATTCTGGAAACAGCTTCATCATAAACATTGCTGTCACCACCAGATCTTACAGGAGGTAAGGTTCTAAACACTAATTGCCCTTCTGAGCCAAGGCAGTGTAAAAATATGTTCTTTTTCCTCTCTGCTGACATACGTTCTCCATCCATAGCCTTGAGGTAGGTAAAAAATTCCTCCTTCCATCTTGTGCATGGAATAGGTGGATCACCCTTAGACTGTAAGAACTTCGATGGTGGATCAAATTGCATGTTTTGAATGTAAATTAAATGTCAAATAACTACTAAGACCCAAAGTTAATAAATCCAAAACAAAATAATTGTTAAGATATCCAGTAGATGGCAGTCTGGTAACAACGTACACTGGTTTCCAGTCAAAAACTTTCCATTAAAGTTTCATAAAATGAATAGTAGAAGTAACATGTAGTAAAATAATAAAAAGGTAGTCTATTGAGACTGAGGCATAGTTGAAGAAAAATATCAAGTTTGTAGTATTGTTTTTTTTTTTTTTTTAAAAAGAAGGTCATCAAACGTGCAATGAATAGTAAACAACACGCATTATATGGAAGAGCGTGTGAGACAGTACCTGTTTTCCTCTTATTTAAAACAAAATGGTTGGAAAACACTTGTCCGGTGATCGTATTGCAAGCGCTTCGTAATTAAGCTACTCGGTGAATTCAGTTGCTATGGCAACAAAAATGGCCGCCCAGCGTGATGCGCATATACGCGGAGTGTAATGCGCGGTGAAGCGCAATGACGTAGGTATGCGCGATGAGTCACATAGGCTGGAGCTCAGTGGCGAATCAGGATCAAGATAAAGGAAAAGAAGCTGATTGGTTCAAGTGTCGAGAGCCACTGGCGTCACTGGAGAGAGTCCGATCACGAAGAAAACATGTAAAGTACGAAGAAATCCATAAAAAATCGAATACTTTACGTAGAATCACCGGAACAAGTCGGAAAATATCAGGAAACACTCCGCTTAACTTCTGGAGTAAGAAGAATAATTTTCTACGTTGAAAACGTGGATTCTTTAAATTTCTGCTCCTGTGCTCCCAGGAAATGTGGCAGAAAAATTGTTGAGAGTCCTTCGTCGCCAGTATAAAAATGTAGGAGGCTTAAATATATAAAAATAAGAAGGTTTATTTGAAGGTTAAGTAAATGGAGCACAGCACATCCGTTAGGCAGTAGATCCAAGGAATAAACAGTTGGAGCAGAATCTGGAACCAAGGATGTAAGATGCAGGCACGCATCATACATTCCAGGTCCCAGTAACAATGAGGTAATGTACAGAGAAGGAAAACAAGCATAGGAAAAACAAGAATGTAACAGCATGAAGTTGTGCTGTTTGCCCTCAAGTGAGCCTTCCACACAGATGTATCTAACATCAGGGTCCATGTGGGAGATAGTTACTGCCAGAGGACAGCTCCCATGTAGCAGGACATCCACTCTCCAGGATCCCCAGATGAACCCCAATGATATCTGAATCTTTTAAGAAAGTGTCAGTGGGCTAACTTCAAGTGGATCTCTTGCGACCTGAGGACACAATGAGAACTGTGTGCTGGAAACACTTGGCATATCTTAGGACAGCCGAACATTTAATGCGGTCCAGCAGGACATTCCCATTCCAGGGCATGAGCTTAAAGTTTGTGTTGGACTCGTGTCATTGGCATTGGGCAAGTAATGGTACGGGAACATGCAGGACCTTTGCTGTAGCGGAAATGGTGGTGCCTGTTAAGGATTGTTGAGCAGGTGAAACAGTGGATCTGGTTGTGGCTTCTGTGACCTGGGTGCAGTGTAGTAACCTGTTTCAACAAACATTCTACCCTCCCCCAACTCCCTCCACCTCATACTTCTAACCCCAAAGTATAGGTCACTCTAAACTTAGCACTAGGATAAATCATACAGACACGAAAGAAAAGTTAGGCATGCAATGGGGACTACCTCCATTGCAGAATAACATGACAAGTGTTTACCATAGTGTCTCAGTGTGTGTCTCAGTTGAGGCACCTCCTCTGACAGGGAGTGACCCATCTTCACAGTAAAACGGCATTGTACAGTAGGATTTCAACCTGGGAGACAAAGGAGTCTGGTGTGCATGAGCTTCGATCATCTTCTGTATTGCCAGGGTGGGTCCCCTATTCCGATTCTGATCCCAAGGAGCTTGGGCAGCTGCGGTGCTTATGAGATCTTGTATGACTACTCCTAGGCAGTTTAAAATCAGGGTGGGAAGGGTTACACAAAGACCACTCTCAGTGACTCCATTCTTACCCTCACCATAAAGATCTTTCCTCTCCGCTGCCCACTCCCAAGCATGCTTAGGTGCTTCAAAGAAGTAGGTTTTAGAATTCTGAATCACTTTCAATTTCACAGGGAAAATAAGCATGTACTGCCGGTTGAGACCTCAGAGTTTAGGTTTGACTTCATTGATGGAACATCTGTGTTGTTGGACCACCCTGGTATAATCAGGAAAAATCATGCCAGAGTTTTCAAAGCGGAGATCAGAGTGTTTCCGAGCCTCTCGGAGGATGGCATCTCTATCTCAAAAGTTGACTATGTGGGTAACCAGTGGGTGCTGTGGCGTACCGGGAGGGGGGGCATTGAGCCAGGGTTCTATAGGCCCATTCCACCATGAACCATGGTGAGAGGGTGCCATCTGGGATCCATGAACTTAGCCACCCATCCAGGAAACCTTTGGTGTCTGGAGTCTCTGGAAACCCAACAAACCTGAGGTTATTCCTGCAGGATCTGTTTCGGCATCTTCAGCACATTCTTGGAGGACAGCCGTGGAGGAGAGCAGCCTGGATGCCTGCTTCTTAAGTAAAGCACCGCCACATCGTCTACCACTGAGGATACCCGGTGCTCAGCCTCGGTGACCCAGGCAACAACATTCCTGAGATCTTGTCAAGGAGCAATACGTCAACTTTTATTTCACCCACCTTGGTCTCCACCGCCATTCTCAAGTCATGGATTGCCTGCAGAATGGTGACAAGGTCAGATGGCTTAAGTGTCCATTGTGATGCCAATAAGGAGGTAGGAGGGCAGAGGCCCTTGGAGGCTGCAATAGTGTATTGGTCCATTTTGTGTTTTGTGCCTGCACAGGTGGTGGGGGCCTATATTTACCCATGCTGTCTCTTGTGGGTCTGGACCAGAGACCGGTCGAGTAGATCTAGGTGCACTCTGGCCCACTTGCCTGGAGGCAGCACTAACAGCCATGTCCAACCCAGTGGAATGGATCCCATGGTGCACTGCTGATGATAGTCTTGGGTTCTAATTAGTTCTCATGGCGAGATGTGCAGGGTTTACTCCCAGAAGGGATGTATCTGTTCTCAAGGTCACTTGGCGAGGTTGTTAGGTGCACCCTGACCCGGGTCGATGCCATAATTGTGTCGAGCCCCACAGTTGTCAGTCAAGGGTCTCGACTCAGGACCCATATGTTAGGCGGAGGGGACAGCAAACCGGTCCCTAGACCAGGGAGTCAGACCTAAGTCCTCAGCACTGTTGTGGGCATGGAGGTTGCCTCAGCTTCTCCAACCAGCATGACTCTTGGGATCTGCGGGTCATTTTCCCTCCACCGCAGGTGCTCAGTTTTCCCTGCTAGGGGCAATAGTTTACCTCCAGCGGGCCTCCGCCGATCTGGGTTTTCCCCATGTCCAGGCTCCATCACCCCGCCTAGGGAGAATGTGGGGGGAAGGGAGATGTCTGAACACTAGCCGGGGACGCCGCAGAGAGATCTGTCCTCCTATCCAGTAGTGCAGCAGTCAGCACGCATTGGCCGCAAGCCGCCTACCTCATTTGTGCTGCCACATTTCAGCCAGGCAGGAGACCAGCCTGAGGGTCTGACTCTGCCCCATCTCTCTTTGGGCAGGGTCCAGGTCCTTTATGGTGCTGCCAGGGGAGTGGCGCAGTCGCAACCCGTGGATCCCTCTGGGTGTCCGAAAGGAAGCCACTAGTTGCAGCGGGCAGTACCCGCCATCGTTGGTGCTACAGTGCTGCAGGCGGGAAACATCCTTAACAACGAAGATTGTACAACGACTTACCTGAACAACGAAGCCGGAACCACGACTTACATAAACCACGAATTTCATTAAGCACGACTTCCCTAAACCACGAGTCTCTCCACTACACTCTGCACCTGTAAAATATCCCTCCAAAGAATTAAGGGATAAAAGCGGGGGGGGGGTCTCCCCCCACAAAAAATGATAAATAAAAAAAAAGAGATAATGGTATGCGTTGTAAAAGAATAATAAGATAATACATTTAGATCCGTTTTTTTAAAAAGAAAGGTTCACGCAAGAAGTATTATAATTACAATAGTGCCATCTAATGGGCAAAAACGAGATATAACATTTTGTGGTTAAGGAAGTCGTGCTAAACAAAGGTAGTGGTTAAGATAAATCGTGGTTAGGCAATCGTGGTTAAGGAAGTCGTGGTTCCGGTAGTAGTTGTTTAAACATACAACCGCTGCAGGGTTCAGCCCACCATCGCGTTCACAGGGGCTCCAAGGGCCGGGAGCCACGGGCCCATCAGAGGGAGATGATAGAAAGGCTTGGCTGCCAGCATTGTAATGGACTGTATGGGTCAGTTGTCTGACCTCCTGTATGGCTACAGGGACACAACAAGCTGTAATAGATGTTTTTCCTGGAGTGACATGTGACGAGTTGCAGCTGGAAGGACTGGACTGGACTCTGTTGGTGGCTTCTGCTGGAGTAAGTTCTGATCCCAAAGTGCTGTCCTCAGGTCCCGGGACATTTGGCTGTGTCCAGCTGGACTTCTCCAGTAATTTCTGAAAATGTAGGCCTTGGAAAACATTTTGGACCAACCACTCAAGTCAATCTGCCCCAGGAGGGACCTCTCTGGGCAAGAAAATCAAGTTTGTCACACACAGAGCTTTTGCTGTATAAAAAAGCCGGTTCATCGGACCCTCAGGTAAGCCTATTTGATGTTAGTGCGACCTTCTCTGATGCATCCTACTGCCTCCCATTGGAGGATTCTGAGGTCCACAAAAGAGACTGGGTCTGAACAAAGAAATCTTCACCTGTTGAAGGCACAAAAAGTATCCAGCTGATGAGAGGGCTTCTATGGACGCAAAATTTGAACTTTTCCTGCTCTGAGCTTTTCCCACCAAAAACAACGGCTTCAACAAGACCTCATCCAATGGCTATCCATCATAGAGAGAACGTCCTCGGAAAGTCTATAACCATGCCCCACTGAAGGATTTTACCTTCCATTTCAGAGACTTAGTCCTAAGGTAAAATGTTAGACCTGAACAAACCTGCTTTACATATCCAACCCATGCTCTATTGCGGTCAGCCTGAAATCACACCTAGTTCCCGGTCTCCTGTAAATAGTGACTGCTGAATGCCGCTTTACTTCTTGGCAATTTTTTCTTACATCTTTTAAAACTGATGTCTATGGTTCCCCTTTTTGGATTGGTCATTTAGGTGTCATTTTGTTTATGGAATTTTCCTCTATTTTTTAATTTTATTAAATTGGATTGAGATTTGTATTGTGCTTTTTACATTTTTACTGTTTTTGGTACTTCTAAATGCTTTACACATTTTCACAAAGTTAAGCCTGTCTACTCTATGCCAGGGGCTGAGCTCAGTTTCAAATTGTTGAAACAACTGTCTGGTCCTAACAGGTTAGTGACGTTATTACTTCTGGTGGGCTACCATCCACCCCAATTAATAATTTACTTTTTTACATGCTGCATCTTCCAAACAATGGCAACTGATACAGAAAAACACCAAAATGCTACCTAACTCAGAGTTAATTACACCTCTACAACCAAAAAAGAATTTCCTTGCTAACAGTGGCGAAACCGAACTGGAGGTAAGACAAAGAAATAAGGAGGCAGATGGTTCGCATGTTCACAACAGGCCCATGACCTGGCGCAAAGTGAACATTTCTGAGAGGCAATGAAATGACTTGTGTAAGGGAAAATCATACTAATTGCATTTCTAGAGTCTTCTTATACGAAGTTCTAGCAAATTGGGGTCCAATTTCAAAGGCTTTCAGTCCAAGCCTGTGTTCTTAGCTGTGCCATCCTGTGCTTTTTCATCTTTTTGCACTGATCCTGTGTTTTCACAATTTATATCCACTGACCTTGAGGCTTTGGAAGGCATTTTTTCAGGCCCCTGTCTTTCTAGTGGGTACTGACATTCACTACTGATGTTCCAACACCCCAGTTATGTCTGCTCTCCTATTGGAATCCCATATTACTCCATTTGTATACTTGGCGCTCAAAGATCAGCAGGGTCAAGCAAAGCAGTTAAGGCTTAGTCTAGGAGACGGTAGAAGGTGTGCATCTGAGATACAGTTTTGTAGTGTAGTTCCTATATTCCCAATAGGCTCTGTGCATTGGAATAATATATCTTGTAGTTTAGACGTAGGACTGAGATCGAATGGTCTCTACCGAATATATTACACTTAATTATGAGTGCCAGCTAGCTCAGAGGTCACTAGAAACTTTCTCGAATTCACAAGAAGGGATTAGTTTCTGACAACCGCATAAACATGATAACTTTGTTTCCCAAGAATAAGAAATCAATCTCTAGAGTCGCGGAAACAATAGATAGCTATTTTACTCAGTCAATCGTGCATGCTTCGTTTCACCAGAGGTGCTGAGAAAATAGAGAGACGGGTGTTTTCAATAAAAAGTATTTATTGACAGTCTTCTTTCTCAAGCATAAGAAATGTACTCAACTGGTGCTTCTAAAATACGCCTACCCCGCTGTACCTAACCTAAGTCTAGTACAAGGGAAGAAGTAAGTGAGGAGTAGCTTAGGTTTAGTATTTCTCTGCCAAGAATCTATCCAAGAATTCTCTAAGGGTCTAATCAGCTCCGTACCTTGGTTTAGAATGAAGGAGGTCTTGTATCTCTCTCTCAGGACTCGATTTCCCAGCAACCCGCAAGGGTAGCCTGGAAACACTGGCGCTGCATTTCTCGGCAGGAGAAAAGACAGCGTCTCTCAGTGCATCAGCTGGAGGGTCGGCTTCCTTCTGCACTTGCTGCTGCAGGGCTTTGGGCAAGTAGTTAGTCGATCTGCTCCAAACCACCGTGTGTTTGTCTGGGCAAATCTAGGCATATTTATACTTCGAAGGTGTCAAGTTTGACGTGTGATTGGACTTAATAACGTCATCAAAGACTCAGTTCTTCGAAAACTCCATGATTTCCAAGATAAATTAGTATTCAGGCAAGGGGAAGTCCCTAGCTGCTGAAGGCGGGTTTCTCTAAGAAATCGTTGTTGATTCTTGGAACTTAGTGGAAGTAGCCATGCCGTATTTGGGCTGCATAGGCTCAATCTAAATATGATAATGATTTCTATGCCTATATAAGGATCGGATAATCTATACCTATATAAGGGCATGAATCGGGAAAAATTACACTAGGGTCCTAGATTCATTTACAACACCCACTCCACGATTTTAAGTTCAATAAAACTAAACGTATAAGCACTGAACATATCTAAAGCTAGTGTTTACAATCCCACCCAAAATACAACATACAAATTGCATTTGAAAAGGCTTGTTTAAATGTAACGAGTATAGACTAGTACGAACAAACAGCTCTCTATAGACATGAATCATATCGTGGGAGCATACATTCTATCATTTATAAGATACAAAATTACATTCATGAAGCGTCTCTGAAGTTTACAGAAATAATTTTTTTTTTTTTCAAGATCATCCCATAGCATAATATCTAAACCGTTTTTGTTCTGATGATTAGGCCAAATATTGTCATTTAGGAGGTATTTCAAAAAGAAATCTTGTTCTCTAAGAATAGTTCTACTTTAAGCAGATTACTCTGTGCCAAAAGTTCTATTTTGGAAAAAGTTCAAATTGGTAGACGGTTTGTTTTGAAAAAAACGAAGGCCGAATTTCAGAGTTCAGGGAGCGCTGTGTGCATGAATCAAAAGTTATTCTCGGTGTCAGGAGAAAACATCAGATCGTCTAGGCTGGCAAAGAAACCGTCTACCATAGTAGGCGAAAGTGGAACCACTTCAGTTAGCAGATCAAATGTGCATAAATGTGGATCATCGCCGTCAGCGTTTGATGCATTAGCAATGTCCGCAATAGGTGGTACCTGTGGGCCTGTAGTGTCTCGTATCTCACCCTCAGTTAGACTTGCCGGTGAGACCTCAATGAATGCCGTCATCAGAATGGGCAGCCGTTGGGGGCAACACGATGCATGAGTCGTTACCGGACCTAGCAAATCGTCAACATCAGATGGCAGGACTGATGGAAGTGTAAGACAACTGTCCAACACGCATTCCTCTCCGCAAAGCAGGCATCGTAGAACAGGTAAGATGCAAGGTCCCTCGTTAGGGTCACCAAATGAGCAAGAGAAACTAGGCGAGTTGAAAAATCAATTAGAGAGCATTTTACAGGAAAGAGTGATAAAAAGATGGGAGGCCAGCAAGATTTCCCATTTTGAGTTCGGGGAAGCAGCGGGCAAGGTACTGGCATGGAAGGTTAAGGCGGATCAAGCCCAAAACTATATTAGAGAAATTATGGTTGAGGGGGAGAGTGTAGCCAGGACATCTAATCAGGAGATAGGCACAGCCTTTAGGGAGTTCTTTGAGGAGATTTACAGGGAAGATACACCCAACGACCAACCGGCTAGGGATTTATGGTTGGATCAAGTTATACTACCAACCCTAACAATGGCACAGAGTAACTGCCTGGAAATGGAAATCTCAGAGGCTGAAGTGAGTAAAGTTATCAAGCAACTTAAGCATGGGAAGGCAGCAGGCCCTGATGGGCTGCCAGCTGAGTTATATCGAGCCCTGGGTGCCGCTATTGTCCCCACACTTACCGCCCTTTTTAATGGTATTCTTAGGAAGGGGGAAGCCCCCCCCAAATCTTGGGGAAAGGCAACCATAGTCTTGATCCCCAATCCAGGGAAGGACCCCACTGAGTGCGGGTCTTACAGACCGATTTCACTGTTAAACAGCGACTATAAGATCTTCGCTTCCATCATGTCAACAAGATTGGGTTCAGTTATAGGTGAAATCGTACATCAAGATCAGAGGGGTTTCATTAAGGGGCGACAGTTATCTGATTTAACATACGACCTGGTAGGGGCAATAGATATAGCTTCAGCTTTTTCTCTTCCTTTGGCTACACTCACCTTAGATGCGACCAAAGCTTTTGATAGGGTCAATTGGCCCTATTTAGAAGCGGTCTTGAAGTAATTTAATTTTGGTTTGAATTTTTGTCGTGCCATTACTCTTATGTATGACTCACCAGAGGCAAGGCTGTTGAACGGGGCCTTGACAGTTTCGTTTAAAATCATGAGGGGGACGAGGTAGGGCTGCCCACTCTCTCCCCTTCTCTTTAATCTGTATATTGAGCCGTTTGCCCAGCTTTTGCGGGGAGACGTGAATATTCCATCTTTCAGGTTTGGGGAATGGGAGAGGCGGGTAGCGCTATACGCAGATTATATCCTTATCCTAACATCGGATCCTGAGGCAGCATTCCCTGTGGTCATTAAGAGGGCGGAGGAATTCGGCCGCATATCAGGATATGAGATAAATGCTAGTAAAACCGACATCATGGCATGGAACATCCCTAATCTACATCTGGAGGTGACCAACTCCATGCGCTATCTAGGAATACGAGTGACCCAGGGAATTGGGGATATCGCCCAAGTTAATTTAGAGAGAGTGTATAAGGAAAGCAAGAAGCTCTTAAAATCCTGGGCTAATCTTCCGCTTAATATATTTGGTAGGGTGAGTTTGATAAAAATGACTATTCTCCCCAAATTCATATTCATTTTCAACACTATCCCTCTGGCCTTTGACCTTAAAACCTTAGATAAGTGCCATAGAGAGATAAACTCTTTCATTTGGAAATATAAGTCATCCAGATTGGCATGGAAGAAATTGAGGAGGAGGAGGGAGAAGGGGGGGCTGGCTTTGCACGATCTGTTGTACTATGCATGGGCTTTTCAGCTGTCACATTCTAGAATGCTCTTAAAAACTCCATCGAGTACATCTTCTGGGGCAATGTTTAAAGCCATGCTGGTCGGAGGAGCATTGCCAAACGAGGCTTACCTGTTCAAATTCGGGGACCAAATTTTTTTTTAAAAGTCAAATTAAAGATTCTCCAATCCCTGGCGGAAGCCTGGGTACAGATCAGGAAAAGACTAGGTCTACCTTATTTCTCGAACTTTGCCCCAGTGTGGGATTCCCCGGGCCTCCCAGTTTGTTTAAAAGATAGGCTCTCGATCCCGGTGAAGGAAGGAGGTATAACAAAGTGGGGAGAGCTGTTGGCTAGAAGATCGTTGAGGACATGGGAGGAATTACGGGCATTGCTTGGTCCCGATTTCTCAAGATTCAAATATATACAACTATATAGCTTGGCCAGGGCATTGTCTCGGAAGGGGATCTCATTGGGGAAGGTAAGCAATATGGAACAGCAATTGGTGGAACGACAAGGGGGCGGTAAGGAGGTGTCCCAGTGGCACTGGAGCCTAGTGGAGGAGTTGGACGGAGAGTTTACTCTTCCCGACGAGCTGTGGGTTGAAGAGGCAGGTGTTCAGTGCGAAGAGATTTGGTTAAGATCTTTTACCCTCCTCTACAAGGTTGTGAAACCCGCATGGCTGAGGCGCAATCATTTGTTTACGGTACAACGCGCCTATCTATCACCTCTGAGATTGTCTAAATTCATTCCAGACAAGAAATGCAACAAGTGCAATTATATTGCGGCCTCGGATGTTCACATGTTCAAGGACTGCCCCTATATCGCCCGGTTCTGGGAGGAAGTGAAAAGTACCTTGGATTCCATTTTAAATACTTCTCTGTCTATCACCCTACCATTAATTATCTTCGGCCTGGATGCTTGTATTACCGGCCAAGCTAGATCCTTTCTGTTCTATGCAGTACTTTTGGCCAGGAGACAAATTTGCAAGGTATGGGTGGAAAATACAGCTCCATCACATTCAAGCTGGCTGACATCCATGTATGAAACTTCTAAGGTGGACTTGGCTAGATCTTGCAGTAAACGTAATTTGGCTTTTTGGGACCTGTTGATCCAGTGGAAATAACTTCCGGTTTCCCCCCCCCCCGGTCCTATGATTATGCCTATTGTACTCCAAGGACCAGGGTCCCTCGATACACTATCGGTCCTACAGGTTAACAAACACCAAGATGGAGTAAGTGCAGGCCCGACCCCATCAGCTCCCAATATCTCTCAGGTTTCCACCTCCCACCAATCTCTATAAATCGTGTCACTGAGTTGATCCACACAAACCTCGAGCATATCGGTGTGGGACACGCCAGGTGGTTGAGGGTTACTAGAGAGGAGGGCAAGGCAAGTGAGGACAAAAAAAAATCATCCCATAGCATAATATCTAAACCGTTTTTGTTCTGATGATTAGGCCAAATATTGTCATTTAGGAGGTATTTCAAGAAGAAATCTTGTTCTCTAAGAATAGTTCTACTTTAAGCAGATTACTCTGTGCCAAAAGTTCTATTTTGGAAAAAGTTCAAATTGGTAGACGGTTTGTTTTGAAAAAAACGAAGGCCGAATTTCAGAGTTCAGGGAGCGCTGTGTGCATGAATCAAAAGTTATTCTCGGTGTCAGGAGAAAACATCAGGTCGTCTAGGCTGGCAAAGAAACCGTCTACCATAGTAGGCGAAAGTGGAACCACTTCAGTTAGCAGATCAAATGTGCATAAATGTGGATCATCGCCGTCAGGGTTTGATGCATTAGCAATGTCCGCAATAGGTGGTACCTGTGTGCCTGTAGTGTCTCGTATCTCACCCTCAGTTAGACTTGCCGGTGAGACCTCAATGAATGCCGTCATCAGAATGGGAAGCCGTTGGGGGCAACACGATGCATGAGTCGTTACCAGACCTAGCAAAGCGTCAACATCAGATGGCAGGACTGATGGAAGTGTAAGACAACTGTCCAACACGCATTCCTCTCCGCAAAGCAGGCATCGTAGAACAGGTAAGATGCAATCTTGCCAGATTGGTCTGAACGATAGAAACCAAGTTGTGTTCAGATCTCCTAAACGAGCCAAGCCAAGAATCTGTGTAATTCTCTCACGATACCTCATGGCAAGGAGGGCTTGTTCCATGGTAGTCTGGGTATCGCTGGTGACCGTACTTGCCATATCGGAGCAGAAGGAATAAAAATAGCATTCCTGCTAAGAGTCCCAAGATGAGAGGCAGGCCGCGGAACACAGAGTGCACGAAATTTGGAAAAATGCAGAGGACTACTTCAAATGGTGTTAACAGTCCCGAAAAAATCGTCTTAAATACATGTGTGATGCTACTGGTATCAGACATATTTAATATTTGACTTAACATTTCTGCGAAATGTACTGGGCAGTTTGTTGATAATAATGCATGTATCGCTGCAGAAGTCCTTGCAACTTGCAGATCATACGTTTCTTTAGACGAGGTCAGTGGCACAGTTTTTTGCAAGAGAATGACTTTCATTCTGCTTAAAGTATCAATTCGTATAGAAGAGATATTCAGTGAAGGCCATAATGCCGTCCCCCTGTCTGTCTTGCTCTTTGGATACAATACTTGCATTCAAGTGACCCTGGATGAAACACTGACTAGATACGCATTCCCTGGCAACATGCCACAACAGCTGTGGTTATTGAGCATAACGTAGCTGCCATTGGATAGCTGCCTGAAAATTGGTTCTATCACTGTGGACGGTGTACCGTACAGGTGGCATGAAAGGTTATTTGTAGAACCTTCACAGGCTCCGTGTAAATTAATACCTTGGCACAAAAGTGTACCAATTAGTGAGTTCTTACAGTTTTTACCACTAAGGAATACCTCCTTTCCCCCATTCCAACATTTGTGTGTGTATGGTAAAGTCCAGGTTGACTTAATGTATTCTTTACCCAACCTTTCATACAGGCCCGCTGGTATATGCTGTAGACAATACTGAAATTGGAAAATCGTCACTGGTATCGTGATGGTGCCATGTATTATCCATTCAATGACAGGCTTCTCAGAAACTGTCAATGGTAATCTTTCCAGTTTCTCAATGCTCAGCACCGTACAGTCTGCTCCTTTTTGTGCCAAAGAGATTTGTTTATCTGTAAGGTTAAGCACAGTAAACAATGACGTGGTATTGATTAAACGCCATGGCACGTAGCCTGAACGGAGATTTTGTAACGTCCAGCCTAGCAGCATTATAGAACGTAATTGAGACTGGCCATGTTGTAACATTAGCAAATCTTGCTCTATTATGTCAATTGAAGACGATACAATGCTGTCCCAAGAATATATACTGGAGGACAGAGTCGTTAACCCACAGTCCACTACAGAGAGAGCTTTCTCTAAATTAATGCGATCAATTTCTCGTATTCTTTCTGCAGTTTCAATTTGCGTTATTTTCCAAGCTTCGTTGTACGCAGCGTATATACTGGCGTATATGAAACATTTTTGACGTGGTTTGCGAGGCCCCATTAAGAAATCTCGCAAATCATTGCCTTCTTTATGTAAAGATAAGTGTTGTTTGATTTCTGGAAGTGTAGATTTCTGTAGCCACTCAAGGCATAGCTTTCCTACACTGTAAGTAGTTACTATCCCTGGATGTTGTCTCTGGGAATATCTTGGATCTGGCCTATTCACTGTGAACCCTTGTGTTTTGTTCGGGAATCTATCTTGACAGTTATTCGTGTCTGTGGGCCAGATTAACCATTTTTTCCAATCAGGATTATTTCTGTTTTGAATTAAAATCTGTTTTACGTCTACCTCCTCATCCGCAGAGATATTGCTGTCAGGTGAGGGCTTTGGTATGGACGGTTTGTTTAAATCTTTCATCTTAGCCAGGCCAAGACAAGAAGTTTGTTGAACAGTGTCATTTAAAAACATTATTTGTTCTGGTATAATGCAGGCTCTGAACAAGGCTTCTAAACCTTGCACCTGCCAATCTTTTGTGCCCCAGACAGTTTTCGTCTCATTGTTGTCTTTCCAAAAGTCAAAACCTAAGGTAGACAGCTGAGCATAAAAGTTTGCAGAATAAATGTGTTTAGTATTGGTCAGCATTGTTTTCATTCCTGTCTTATTCTCATTTTTAAAACAAAACATTTCTGGATTTGTAACATTAAACTCTGAGAAGTACGGAAACTTTTCATAAAATGTTTTTGAGCTGCCCTTTGGCGGTGTTGGACAATGTTCCCATTGATTGTAAGTAAAAACATTTCTAGGGTTTGCAGCTTTATGCAAATAATGGTGACCATAATGATTAAAACAATACATTTGTTCATAATCTGATAACCCTTCTAGGTATTCATATTCTGTAAATTTAGCTGACATTTCTAAATCTGTCATCATGTTGTTAACAGTTTCAAAGTCCCAATCATCAGAAAATGTGCTGGATGAAACAAAGTCCCTCAAAGAAACCTTAAACTGGTGTGGAATCTTCAACAGCTCCACTGGGCCCTAGATGTCATAATCAGTTCTGTCCCATGCTATACCACCAGGTATAGGAACGGCTGTGATGTTCACTGATAAGAGGTCTCTTCTTTCACGATGAGATGATTTGTGAGGTTTCAGGAGCAAGTTGATTTTCTTACTTGCTTTGTCCATTGTACTGTATTTTCCATCTATCATTTTCCCAAACTTAAAACTAGTATGAGCCAGAGCAGGAGGAACAGTACACCTAGCACAATCCAAAATTCAATCCATGGTGAAGCCAGATATGTTTTTCCAAGTTGATGAAAGAGTTCTGTTATTATTCCTTTGAAACGTTTATTTGCTGGCGTTTCTTCAGGTTCACTGGGATCCTCAGAGAAGGTATCAAAGTTGATGAAGTAGCCAGAGGCAGTTCTGTCAATTGTTGGAATTGCATCAGGATTGTTAGGAATCTTTAGAGCTGCTTCTTCCTTTCTCATATTTGTATAGTCAAAGGCTACATCATTGTAGACAGGAGTTTCTTGACAAACTGTTATTTGGGTCTCAAGAGGCACAAGTTCCATGGCTTTGTTGCATAGTCCTTCTTTTCTTACTGCAGGTTTATCAAAGGTGATAAGTCTTTCAGTTTGAACCTCTTGGATTGTAGCAAGATTTGGTCTTCTGCTACTTCTTGGGAGTCCACTGGGCCTACTACTTATTATCGGCCACATGATGTGGTTTGACCAGGTCAATGGACACAACTCTGTTCTCCCTTTTACCAGCAACGGGCGGTAGTACTACTGATCTTGTTCCTTGGATTGCCAAGACAGGTACTGCTTTTCTGTAAGAAGGCCTAAATTCCTTCTTTATCGCGATCTTTTCCCTGACTAGATCCCCAATCTTTGGAATCCAGACAGGTCTTGCTGGGACAGGTGGTTTTTCTTCAGTGGTCGTTGGCTTCTGTGTCGTGTTACTCAGACTTCTTCTTGTTTCATTTTAATCCTGTAAAACAGCCACGTGATCTTTGACATCAAAGGGTTTTTGTTCCACCACTGAAGTTTGACAATCGAGGTCTTCGATTATCATTCTAGTACCTAACAGTAATTCATATGGCGTGATTCCACCCAGAGAATTTCTTGGCAGATTGTTAAGACTACGTTGGACGCTTATTAGATGTTTGACCCACCCGTCACTCAAACCTAATACCTTAGCTGTTATGGATTGCTTTATGTCACGTTTTTCTTTCCACTACTGCATTACCCTCAGGATGGAAGGGACTAGAATACCGCAATGCAACACCCAAGCTAGCCATGGCCTCTTTGTAAGCTCGAGAGCTAAACGCAGGACCCTGGTCAGAGTGTAGCGTGCCGATTGCGTATTTGCCGATAAAGACTCGCAAATCCTTTATAACAGTTCTGGCGTCAGCCGAGCGCTGGGGCCACATCCAAATAAATCTTGTGCAGGAATCCACTGCGACCATGATATATTTATAGTTACCATCCCTTTGTAAGGGACCACAGTGGTCCAAGTAAACACACACTAGTGGTTTATCTGAAATCAGAAGGGGCGTCTGTGCAGGTCGTTTCACTGTTGAAACTTTTATTTTTTGGCAGATTTCACATTCTAGAACATAGTTTCTAGTTTGTTTCCTCATACGCGGCCACCAATATCTTTGTTTTAATAATGATACTGTGGCGGAAATTCCTGCGTGTGCAGATGCCAGTCCTTCGTGTGCTGCTAAGATCAGTCCTAACGTATGTTCCATGTTTGGAATTGCCCTATCCCCCACTCCAGGGATTCGAGCAAAAGGAACATTATTCGCATCAGTTATATATGAGTACTTTACTGGAAAGCCTTTCGGGAGTGTCTTACCAGTGTCTTTAACTGAAGCAGTGACAGCTTGCATTATTTCTCTGTCTATTTTTGTTTTTGACCGAGTGATCGCAGCTACGGAAGGCATTTGCACAGCTGCCTTTTGCGGCTTCATCAGCCAATGAATTTCCTACAACGTGAACGCCATCACGCTGATGACTCAGTGTATGTATCACGTGAGTCTTTTGTAGTTCTTTCTGTAATAGAACTACTTGTTCCCAAAGCATTTTATGCTTAATTGTGCCACCTTTTGCGTCTTTGAAACCGTTTTGAACCCAGTTCTGCAGATATTCATTGTAAGACTGGACGCAGTAATACGAATCTCACACTATCAGTGTGGGGAATTCACGATCGGTATTTTCAAGCGCCATCTTGAAAGCCTGTAGTTCAGCTCGCTGAGCTGTACAGTCTCCGAGTGATTGAGTTTTAGTGACCATAGGTCTAAATTTACCTTTGCGCCAGCGACCTTTAACAATCGCGCTCGCAGCACTGTAGGCTTGTTTACTCCAAATTGCGGGCTGTGCTGATCCGTCTGTATAGATTATACATCCGTAATGTTCTAGAGGCAGAACCTCGGTCGGCAGAGGACATTCGTATTCGTATTGTAGGAATTCTTGTGTCTTCAAATAGGGGTCAAAGACGTATTTAACGTGTGTTGCAGCAAGAGAGTTAACACATTGTATCCATCTCGGATGTAAAGCTTTAGCATTGGGAATGCTTGCTTTCGTCACTGCCTCTAAGGCAGGTACAGGTGTAACGATCATTATGCGTTTATCCTGTGCGAGAGCTCTCTCTTTTGCTACTGCAGTTTGAACCACTGTCAGAATTTTTTCTGTAGAAGTGAATTTTATTTCAGCTTGAGTGTACAAGTGTGATTTGTAAGCTATTGGTACCTTTTCACCTTCATTAAAGGTTAGGTACGTGAATCCGCATCTCCATGGGATGATTCGGATCACAAGGTTGCGCACATTGTCGCATGTCTCTAACTGTGTTTTTGCTAACATGTCTGTTTGCACTGATTGCAAAATTTCTATGTGTGTTTGAGTCCAATTAGTTGGTTTGAAATCAGGTTTGATTAGTTCGTAGAGAGGTTTAACACTTTCTGCGTAATTTAGAACATAAGTTCTTCCAAAATTCAGGAAACCTAGAATTGATTGTAAGTTTTTCAGCGTTTGTGGAGGTTGGAGCAGCGCACATTTCTCTAGGAAGTTTCCTGCCAGGCTTTTGCCTTCACTTGATAATTTGTAGCCTAAGACTAGGACGTTGAGGTGGGCAATTCGTGATTTCTTAAAATTGAATTTGTACCCTTCAGATGCAAACCCGGGTATTATGGTGTTCACTCTTTTCAAGTGCACGTCCAAATCATCGTCTGTAAGATAGATGTCATCGACATAAGATAATGCCTCATCATCGTACATTTGTAGTAACTCTGTTACTCTGGCTGAAAATAACCCTGGACTATTCTTGAATCCTTGGAGGAGATGGCAAAATTGTCGCTGTGTCCCCATTATTGAGAAAGCGGTCAAATGCCTGCTTTCAGGTGCAATATTTTGACAGAAAAACCCATTCGAAATATCTAACGTTGTTTTATATTTTTTCCGCACAATGTTATTCATCAGTGCTGCACTATGTGCATGTTGTACTGCAAATGTTTTGCAACAGGAGTTTAGATGTCTGTAATCCAAAACTAGACGATATGAATTGTCTGGTTTGGAGACAGGAAACAAAGGATTGTTCATTGACGAGGTGCATGTTTCAATCACCCCTTGGTATTCAAGTTGATTTAAAATCTCCCTGACTTGTTTTTTAGCTTCTTGCTTAACTGGATGCTGCCTTTGTGCAGTAGGTTGATTTTTAACTGGATTTTATGGTGAGGAGAGTCCTCATCCCATCCCACATGATTTTTATACAATGCTGGAGCCTGAGCTACTACCCATTTTCTGGCATATGTATATTTTTTATGAATTGTAATGTGATTTGAGAAGGCTGGCATAATTATCTCTTCGCCATGTGGGCACTCCCTGACAAATTCAGGTGGCCAGTCTTGTTCAGCTAGAAGAAAGTCATAACCCTTAGAAAGCTTCTCCCAAAAGAGTGCCTTTATTTTTCTAGGTATGTCCCCTCCATCCGGAGTGTTACTTCATATAACTTGTGTGGTACACTAACCCTGGTGTCGGCAGTTTCAACTTGAATGCATTCATTCAAGTCCACTGTCTCCAGATGATCCATCAGGATCTTGCAAGCTATGGTCACTTCTGCTGCACTGTCTAGCATTGTCTGGGCCCACTCCCCGTTCTTGAGTTGTGTCCTCAAGATCCTCGGCATGTCTGATCTTTACGCTTGCTACCTTCTTTTTGGTAAATTGAGTTTTCTTATTTTTTGGAACGTGCTGTTCTTCTTTGGACTTCACGCGTTCCTCTTTTTGTTCTGATCATTCTCTTCTTTCTGATTTCTGCGAGGAAGTCTGAAAGGTACGAGAGGAACGTGTATCAGTATCTCTATATCTATCAGGTTTTCTTAAAGTATCCCTATTTCCAAGGTTATACCTTTTTTCAGAGGGCTCCCGTTGGGGAGACCTACCTCCCTGTTGGGGAGATCTTCCTCTGGACTGATAACGTTTCTCTTTAGGAAGTGTCTGTTTAGTGTTTTCCCACTTCTTTTTAGGAGTAGTGAGATTATTTTTAATAAAATCTTTTTCAGGATTTTCAGTTAGTTGGGGTTTTAACGGTTTCCCACCCAAACTATCTCTACCTAGATCTTCATATGATTTTTCAATAATTCTTGCAAGCTCATATGGTTGGTCTGTTATATCTGTTTCTTTTAACTTCTGGCGGATTGCCACAGATGCTGCTTCACCTTTGATGTTGGCTAATAGTATAGCCGAGACCTGTTTGAAATCTTTCAGTAATTTCATACCTAGATTGAAGGCCAGTTCTGGACCATATTCATTTTGAATATGTCTCCGAACGTCTTGTATTACCGCCATAGACGGGACACCATGTGTTTTTGTGTAGATTGAAGCAAAGACTGTACCCCAAGTGTCACAGTCCTCCACATGTGGTGCTATCCCCATTGGTAAACAGATTGTCAGAATTCTGTGTTTCTCATGAGGTGTACTATCAGTAAATACTGCCTCAATTTGAGTAATTTTTTGTGCTAACCAAAATGGAATTTGTTCCCTTTTGGCAGGCAATTTACCAATGACTGATTGTATAGTCTGTGGTGTGATTTTGATTGTGTTCCCCTGGTCAGGGGTGTGTTGTGGAATCCTTACAGTAGGTTGGACTGTTAAGGTCCACATGACATATTGAACCAATTGTCTATGTATTTTAATTAACTATTTTAGCTGAGCTAACAGTTCTCGACCTGTCATTTTTTCAACGTCAGGATGTGGTGTATAGCTGGCTAGTACCGGTCATGTAGCTCCTGGTCTACCTAGTGGACCGAGCCTGGTAATGTGATTTGGATGTTGTAGGGCGCCTTTAAACCAGAGCTGATGCTCTTGGTAAGTTAATGGAATTTCAATGTCCTCGTAAGGAACGTATTCCTCTGGAGGTTCCTCTACTTTGTAGTAGTGGAACTCGTGTGTCCCTCCATCTGCTGGAGGAAAGTGAATCCATGAATAGAACACTTCTGTCTGCCGATATTCATGTGCCTCTATAACAAATATTACTTTACCACCTCTCGATGATACTCCATTATTTATGAGTTTGTAAGTTATAGTTTGTCTTACATTTACCGGGATGATTATAGCATCCGGGTCATTCAGTAGGAGATTTCTGTCTTCTAAAACTGCTTGAGCTGCAGCTGCAGCTAATTCTTCGTGAGTAATCATTATTTTACTGACTGAAGAGTTTGCAGAACAAGTTTCAAGGAAACAAAGATTAGGTGCACAATATTTTGGAACACTGTATCCTTCAACGTTGAACAAACCAAAAACTAATACATAGGATTTTTTGTCCTACTCAGTTTTGGCGGATATTATCCTTTCACCCACTCCAGAAGTCTATTGGAGTATTTTACGGTAAAAAGGGGTCTGTGTGAAAAGCACGACTGAGTTACTCTAATATCTAGCGTTAAATTATCGCCTTACCAAACGTTGGGCGCCATGTAGTGTAGTTCCTATATTCCCAATAGGCTCTGCGCATTGGAATAATATATCCTGTAGTTTAGACGTAGGACTGAGGTCGACTAGGTCTCTACCGAATATATTAAACTTAATTGTGAGTGCCAGCTAGCTCAGAGGTCACTAGAAACTTTCTCGAATTCACAAGAAGGGATTAGTTTCTGACAACCGCATAAACATGATAACTTTGTTTCCCAAGAATAAGAAATCAATCTCTAGGGTCGCGGAAACAATAGATAGCTATTTTACTCAGTCAATCGTGCATGCTTCGTTTCACCAGAGGTGCTGAGAAAATAGAGAGACGGGTGTTTTCAATAAAAAGTATTTATTGACAGTCTTCTTTCTCAAGCATAAGAAATGTACTGCTACAATCGTAACACTGGTTATAAAGTACAGGGCATATAATACGAAAAGTATTATATAGTACTGTAAAAGCATGATATGGTTTCTAAGCCATAAGTTGCCTAAAACATATAAAATACATACAGTGATGAAATAATGACTAAAAGTACTCAACTGGTGCTTCTAAAATACGCCTACCCCGGTGTACCTAACCTAAGTCTAGTACAAGGGAAGAAGTAAGTGAGGAGTAGCTTAGGTTTAGTATTTCTCTGCCAAGAATCTATCCAAGTATTCTCTAAGGGTCTAATCAGCCCCGTACCTTGGTTTAGAATGAAGGAGGTCTTGTATCTCTCTCTCAGGACTCGATTTCCCAGCAACCCGCAAGGGTAGCCTGGAAACACTGGAGCTGGATTTCTCGGCAGGAGAAAAGACAGCGTCTCTCAGTGCGTCAGCTGGAGGGTCGGCTTCCTTCGGCACTTGCTGCTGCAGGGCGTCGGGCAAGTAGTTAGTCGTTCTGCTCCAAACCACCGTGTGTTTGTCTGGGCAAATCTAGACATATTTATACTTTGAAGGTGCCGAGTTTGACGTGTGATTGGACTTAATAACGTCATCAAAGACTCAGTTCTTCGAAAACTCCATGATTTCCAAGATAAATTATTTTTCAGGCAAGGGGAAGTCCCTAGCTGCTGAAGGCGGGTTTCTCTAAGAAATCGTTGTTGATTCTTGGAACTTAGTGGAAGTAGCCATGCCGTATTTGGGCTGCATAGGCTCAGTCTAAATATGGTAATGATTTCTATGCCTATATAAGGATCGGATAATCTATACCTATATAAGGGCATGAATCAGGAAAAATTACACTAGGGTCCTAGATTCATTTACAACAGTTTCACAAAGCAACAAAACACAATCAAGGACCCAGCCTGAGCTGTATCTTTTTAAAAGAATGGTTGTAATGTAAGGGTGGTTTGTAGAGTGCTGCTTGTCACCTGTAAGGTTATCCAGGCACTTGTATTAGGAGATAAAAGTCGAAAAAGGGCATTTAATATAAAGAACACCCTCAGAAACAGTCCTGTCATCATTCTGGCCAGGGATATGACCCCCAATCAGGTATGTAGCACTTATGGTCTACGCCGCTATAATACTTAACATAGGCGGTTGTGTGGATAATGTCACCCTATTATATTGGATCACAAGTCCTCTGAACCTTCTGGAATGACTGTGTGTTTGGAATTTGCTATGGACTTCGTTTACAGTTCCCATTCAATAAAGCTAACACTGCAGCACCGTATGCTAGAGACATTTACAGTGGGCCTTTGTACATCTGCCACTTGTCAACGTTTCCCGTTATCCTGTGTGCAACGAGAAGAAACTAAAAGAGTTTGATCTTGAGTTACTGAGAATCTGCTAATAAAGTCTCTAGGTCCAAACATGTTTTAAACATCCACATCCCGCATGTTTTAAACATCCACATCCCACCACCAAAAAGTGAACTCATTTTCTTCCAATCAGTCAGAAAATTGTGTTTTTTTGACACCGCAAAAATGGGCTTCAAAGTCGGGATTTCAATGTCCACTTAACAGGCCACGAGGCAAACGCCAGAAGTCAGTGTTCAAGCAATCAGACTACTCCTGCTGTGAATGAAGCCGATACAAATGGTAGATCCACAATGAGTTAAAAACTTTAGAGGCTTTGGTTTTGTGAATGGGTGGTTGCGTCAACATTTTGATTGGCAAGGACACCCATGGTATTTGGAGCATCGTCTGGAGCCACCATGGGAACTGAAATTCAGGCGCAGGATTGAGTTGAACTTTTAAACTGCTGTATCCCCATATGAATAAAAGCACCCAGAGATATTTCGAAAGGTGCTTGAAACGAGACGACACGATGCGCTCACAGGGACCATACATTTATGCTTATGGTAAAATGGGAAAATTCTCAAGTGACGGGCCAGGCATACCAAAGATATGCAACTTGTTTCCAAAGCTGAGTTTATTTGGATATTTCTTCTCAGGCACAGCATGAGGGGATTCTGGTGGATTTACTATATGAAAATAACAACAGAGAGACAGTTTGTCCTGATCTGAGTGTAAAGGAGTTATAGGGAAGGCAAGCCCTACATGAAATCAAAATGCTGTTAAAATTATAGTCGTCCTCCTGGCATCCTCCTAGTCTAAGTTTACCAATATAAATAGAAAGCAGCTTGTGTGTTCAAATAGAGGCAAAATAGTTGTCAGCCATTTTGTTATTTGGTTTGGGTATACATTCGTTTAGACTTTTCTCATCTGGTGTTTGGAGGCTCAGAGGCCAAAAATACGGTGTTCAGCTGTTATGCCCCGGACAACAGAGACTGTGCCACCTCAGTCTTAAAAATAGGTTAAAAAGAGGTAAATGGGGGGCGTGGCCTAGCTGGCAACGATGGCGGTCGTGTAGAGCCGGAGCTCCGACCAGCCACCGGCTATCCTGTTGATTTATCCTGGCCCTGAGCATTTCCTGTGGGCGCAGCTGCCTCGTGAAGAGTTGTGGACCCTGTAGACACGCTCCGGTCCCGTGGCTGTGGTGTTGTGGACCCCCGGCAGCGAGCGCGGCCCGAGAAGCGGTGGGGCCTTCGGGACCGCTGGACGCTGATGCCGGGGCCTAAATTTCTCCCGGGACCGGCTGGACCCACTGGGGCCGGCGGCTGGTGTGAGGCCGCGAGGCAGGTGCTGGTGGGCAGTTCCTCGCTCCTTGCCTGTGGAGCCGAGCGCACCCGGGACCCTTGCAGGAGTGGCGGCGGGGGCGTGCTGGGAGCCGCGGACGGAGAGAGGAGGTGCCCAGGCGGGGCGGACGAGGCCCCTTTCTGCAGCGGCCTGGAGCCGCGGCCGCCATTTTGTGGCACGGATTTGGTCCAGTCGTGGCCGGGCGAGGAGACCGAGCCTAGGACGTCTCCCCCGGCGCCCCCCCCCCGGATTGGGACTTGGCCGACTATTCGTGCTGGTGGTGGCTACTGGCAGACCTGGAGGCGACCTTCTGCTTGTGGTGAGCTCGGGGGGTGATACTGGCGCGTGGCCCTTTCCCCCCCTCCCTCCCACTGTTCGTGGCCTGGTGTTGCTCCCTGGTGGTGAGGCTCAGGGGTCGAGTCGGACCCCGGCGGGAGATTGTGATGCCCCACGCGCGGGCCCCGGGTGGAGGCCCGCCTGTTCTGCCATTGGGGTCGTTACCCTTGGATCTCCAGTCCGGGGGTCCTGGTGACGTGGCTGGGGGCTCATTCTATGGCCCTGGTGCGGCAGCGACCTAGTGCCTCGTCCTGTGACTCCTCTCCTGCCTCTCCATCCCGAGGAGCTTTGCCCGGCTGGCCTATAGGCGGTGGAGGTGGGTCGGCCGGCCTGCCTGGGGCCCTGCTGGTCCGTTAGCCTCGGACAGTGACAGTCTCTGGGGCAACCCCAGCCGGGTCGGGCGCGGCTGCCATGACACGCGACTGCGTGGGAGGTGGCCATTCTAAGCAGGGGACACTAGACAAGTTCACGGAAGCGAGCCCGGCGACTAGTGCCACGGGCTCACAGTCTCAAGCTCCAGACAACGCAGCCTTGCTGGGCGCGATTACGCAGTCCAGAGACATGTTAGATGCTAAAATCGGGGCAGTGGGTGCTGATGTCACGCTGCTCCGCCAGGACTTGCGGAACGCAGTGGAGAGGATCACCGGTGCGGAGTCCCGCATCTCCGAGGTGGAGGATGACGTGTCTGCATTGAAGAAGAAGGTGGCAGCGATGGAGAAAGTTCAGAAGGGCCTAGCCATGCGGGTGGAGGATGCTGAAGGACGGGCACGGCGGAACAACCTACGCTTTGTGGGGTTTCCGGAGGGATGCGAGGGGGACAATGTGGAACGCTTCCTGGCCCAGTGGTTGGGGGGCTGACTCCCCGCGGACGCCCTTTCCCGCTGTTTCGTGGTGGAGCGGGCTCACCGGGCCCTTATGCAGAGGCCCCCTGTTGGTTCGCATCCGAGGCCGCTAGTAGCCAAATTCTTGAACTATTCGGACCGGGATGTCATTCTGAGGCAGGCGAGAGTGAAGGCGCCTCTCATGTTCGGCAACGCCACTATCCTCATCTTTCCGGATTATATGAAGATGGTTCAGCAGCAGAGACAATCATTCCTTGCTGCCAAAGCCCGTCTCCGGGGCCTCAAGCTTCAGTACACTTTGCTCTACCCGGCGCGGCTGTGAGTTATATACAGGTCCCGCACGCTATTCTTCGACTCCCCGGAGGAGGTGTTCCAATGGACAGATGAGACGGTGAAAATCAGAGTTAATGGTCCCCCGGGCGGCGAATCCGATTCCTCCTCGAGTGCAGTGGCCCGGGAGGGTCGGCGGAGTCAGCGGCGGCACCGTAGGAAATCGAGATCTGGACGTACCTCCCGAGTGGGATCGGTGTCTCCGCAACCAGGCCCGGAGCAGGAGCAGCCGCACGTGGTGAAATGAAGGCTGACACTTTTCCTCTGAACTGTGTGTTTCTATTCATGATGCTCAGGTGCATGGTATTGGGCTGGGTACCTGCCCCATAGGAGTGGGTGGGAAGGGGTGAAGATTCCTTGTCATGGGGCGTTCTCAGGGGATCCATTGGAGGGGGTGGTTCTTGGTCCCCCGTTGGGGACTAGGCCGCGATCCGTCCGCGACAGGTGCTTCCATGTTTGGGAGGTGCGGGGTGGGGGGAAGTGGGGATGTTGGGGGCTCGGTTTGGGGTTGGGGGTTTTGAGTGCGCTTCTATTGCTGCTGTTTTTGCATTTTGATCACTGCAGGTCAGGCCATCGAGCTGTATGCGGCCTATACAGTACTACTTTCACATGTCTGCTGTCGAACAGGGAGGATGGGTAGCTCCAGGCACACTACGTATTCTGAGCTGGAATATGCGGGGGGTGTTGGACAAGGTGAAGCGGGGGGCGGTCCTTCGATTTGCTAAGAGAGCTGGGGCAGACGCTCTGTTATTACAAGAGACTCACCTACTCGGTACTAAAGTGCTATGCCTACAACGCTTTGGGTTTACACACGCCTACCATGCTGGGTTTACGAGGGGCTCTAGGGGGGTTGCAATCCTTATACATCGTAGTGTATCCTTTATACATGAGAAGAGTTGGTCTGATCCTCAGGGCAGGTACATCTTTGTTCAGGGTAGGGTGGGGGGGATAGGGTGACCCTTGGGAGTGTATACGCCCCACCACCGTTGCAATGGCCCCTGGTGGAGAAGGTGATGTCTCTCTGGAGTGCAATGCCGGACACCCTCGCAATAGTTGGGGGGACTGGAATGATGTGATGGATGCAAGTGTAGATAGGTGGCGGACGGGTGCGACTGATGTGGGTGTTGGGGTGGAGAGGCCCACTACCAAACTGCGTGCCCTCAACACGGGACTCAACTGGACGGACGCTTGGCGCTACAAGCACGGTGCACGTCGAGAATACACCTACTTCTACTCGGTGCGCGGCTCGTTCTCCTGGTTGGACTATATACTTGTATCCAGGGGACTGGCCCAGAGGATAGTATCAGCTGACATCTTGCCAAGGGCTCTGTCTGATCACTCGCTGGTCGCCCTCACCTTTAGCATAGGCCCAGCCAGGCAGCCGTTCCGGTGGCGCATGTCGGGATGGCACCTGCTACAAACTGATTACAGGGAACACATGGCTAGAGAGATTGACTCCTTCTTAACCACTAACGAATACTCTGTTGATTCCCCGACGGTCCTGTAGGAGGCCCTCAAGCCTACACTGCGGGGGGTGGATATCTCCTGGTGTGCGGCGGCTCATGTGGAGCGGAGGCGGGATCTGGTGCGGCGTGAGGCGGAGTTGGAGGTTTTGGAGTGCGGGAGCAGGGAGGAGAGTGGTAAATTGATTGGGCGGCAAATGGTCTTGGCTCAGCAGCAGTATGCTGCGTCTCACTCGAGGAGGCTCGACAGGCCTGGCTGGCTACATGTAGTCGGGTGTACCAATGGGGAGACAAGTCCAGTAAGATGCTGCACCGCTTGTGTCAGGGCGCTCTCCATGCCCAGCCCTTGCTCCAGTTGTTGGACTCGGCGGGTTTGCCTGTCTTGGAGCCCCCTGCCATCGCAGAGAGCTTTGCAACATATTACGAGGGGCTGTATGCACCTCAGGAATGCTTGACGGTTGAGTTCGTGCAGCGGTTCATAGACGATCTCCCCCCGCGGTCAGTCCCTGGCGAGGTGCGGGAACTATTAGATAAGCCTCTCACGGATGAGGAGTTGGGTACGGCCCTGGGTGAGCTAAACCCTGGTAAGGCGCCAGGCCCTAATGGGTTCCCGTGCGAGTTCTTCAAGAAATTCCATGTACAGTTGGGTCCCCATATGCGCCCGGTGATCGAGAAGGCACGGGAGGGAGGAGTGCTCCCCCCAGACTGGAGACACGCCGAGGTTGTAGTCTTTCTGAAGCCGGGTAGACCCCCGGAATGCCATGCGTCCTACCGACCGATATCGTTACTCAACACGGAGGCCAAGGTCCTGGCTAAAGCCCTCGCCAATAGGCTGAAGCCCTACATCGCAGACCTGGGTCATCCAGACCAGGCGGGCTTCATGCCCTGGAGGGCGACCCGGCATAATATCCGGCGCGCCCAGGTGGCGATCTCTGCCTGGAAGCGACTGGGAGAGCCGGCTGCGTTATTTTTGGGCAGATATGGATCGGGCCTTTGACTCCTTGAGCTGGACATACTTGTTTGCCCTGCTGCGGCGCCCTAATTTGGGCCCACGTTTCCTAGCTTACGTACAGCTGCTCTACACTGACCTCACAGCCTCTGTGCTAGTGGGGGGGTGCGATTTCCTGGTCCTTTTCGGTCCGTCGGGGTACGCGGCAGGGGTGTCCTTTCTCCCCTTACCTGTTTGCACTTGCTATGGAGCCCTTGGCTGCGTGGGTGCGCATTGATGCCCATCTCAAGGGCTTTCGGTGGGCCCCGGGCCTCACCGATAAAATAGCGCTATACGCAGACGATGTGCTGTTCTTTCTCACGGACCTGGAGCGATCTGGGCCGCGGCTGCTGCGCATCTTACAGATTTTCGGTGAATCCACTGCCCTTTATGTGAACCCAGGTAAATCCACCTTGTGGGTTCTGAGTGGACGGCGGCCGGTCGGAGATTGGGCGGTGGACCTGCATTGGCGACTGGGGGGTTGAAATACCTTGGGGTATACTTGTCGGAAGACGCAGGCATCTCCCGAGATTGCAACCTCACCCCGGTTTGGGTTCGCACACGCGAGGACATGAAGGGATGGTCTCGTATGCCACTGACCATATACGGGAGGTCAGCTATATTTAAAATGGTGGCGCTCCCACGGCTCGTGTACCACCTGCAGAATCATCCATACACGATTCCGCCTCGCTGGTTCCAGCAGGTCAATTCTGCACTGGGCGGGTTCCTCTGGGAGGGGGTGCTATCCGGGTGGCATTGCGGACGTGCTTCCTCTCGACATACACTGGTGGCCTCGCCACGTCTGACTTACTCTCTTACTATCAAGCAGCGCACCTCTTGGTCCTGAATGATTGGTGGTATGGGGACCGAGGCGATCCAGCCTACGCGGTGGAGCGCCAGTTGATGGGCTCGCAGTCCGTCCATATGCTGCTGTTTTCTGTGCCGCTTCGGCGGAGTCTTCCATCTGCCACACAAGTAGTCTTCTCTGTCTGGCGGCAGGCGCTGCGCAGAATGGGCTGGTGGAATGTACTTACTCAGGAGACCCCCCTCCAGCGCAATGGCCGCCTGCCCCACTTAGAGGCCCTACGGGGCTTTGGGGGGTGGGATGCAATAGGCATCTCCTCATTGGGAGACGTGATGTCCTTTCAAAACCTACAGGACGAATTTGAGATGCCACGCTCCCAGTTTTTTCGCTACCTTCAGTTCCGGCACGCACTGACACCGTACCTGACTGACATCGACCAGCTTCCTGAAATTCAGCCCGCTCGAGGTCAAGCTGTTTATGGGGGAATTGCCGGACAAAAAACGTTCCCGTATCTACCAGACTCTGGTTCGACACTGTTCCCCTGATTTACAGAGACTCCGGGCTGCGTGGGTCAAGGATGTGGGGGAGCTGGAGGAGCAAGACTGGGTAGAGGCCCTGGCGAGTCCTAGGGGGGAGGCGATCTCCACATGCCTGAGACTAATACAATTTAAATACCTGCACCGCACATATTTCACCAGGGAGAGCTAGTGGAGGGCAGGCATGATAGGTTTCCCTGACTGTTTACGATGTGAGTCGGAGATCGGCACACTGCTACACACCACCTGGGGGTGCACGGCACTGCATATGTTTTGGACCGGGGTTTTCAGGTGCTTATCAGAGGTGCTAGCCTGGGAGCTTCCTAGGGACCCGAAATTGGCCTTGCTACATGTTATGGAGGGGATTGGGGGTAATCGGTACAAACGACATCTATTGTTGCTGGGATTGAAATTGGCAAAACTGGACATTGCTAAAGCCTGGAAGGTGCCCGGGGCCCCGCCCCTGGCCGCCTGGAAGAACGGTATGGATTTTTGCATGGGGCTGGAGCAGCCCATATTTCTGGCCAGAGGGTGCCCCCGTAAGCACTTCAGGATCTGGAAGAGGTGGGCTGATTACCGGGGCCTGGACTTGGATCCTCCACCTGGGAGCGATGCTTGGGCTTGGGTGGTGCTCGGATGGGATTGGCTTGTGATCACTGTATATATTGGCTTTCTTTGTTCTCTAGTAGACGGCAGCAGTGCACCTGGGGGGGGGGATGTTCGTACTTTATGAAAACGTCCGACAATGTCACTATTGTTTGATTACTGTATGCACCAGACTCCGGGGTTCGGAGCTATGCATTCTTTGTATGTGCAGCCGAATATAATTTGTTTTAAAAAAAAAGAGGTAAATGAATGTTTTGGAACTTAGAAAGCTATTGCTTTTTAAAATTTAGAATGAGCTTCACTTTATGATTATTCTTGCGTGGTAACGTATGCAATCAAAAATCGTTTTCGTTCAGACTCAGAGTTCACTTCTCATTTTAGCGAGGAGCAAAAAAATGTTTCCGTTTTGGGCAACTCAAGTTCAACAGGTTAATAGTTGTAACTCCGAGGCTACCTGCATCCATCTTATCTTAAACATCCCACTTTTAGATTTGTCAGCGTTTAAAAACCACACCAGAAACTGTCATCTTCGTCTGCTATGCTTCTTTTTCATTGCCACGCAAACACATGATGGACGGAATGCTGAATAAATCATACATTCACCCCGTCAAGAAATCTGGGTTAAATCCATCGTTCTTTTGCTCACTATGCCACCCCAGTTTAGACCCAGCCTGTCTTGATCCTGTGCCTCATGGGAACAGTCCGGACCAAACTGCCAAGCCAGGTCCTGCCTGGACCAGAAACATGAGAATAAACAAACAATATCTCAACTGGTATTATTCTGAAAAGGCGTTTAAACATGTATGCATCAAGCATTACGTGAACAGAGACAAGGAGACTCAATTAGTGGTTTTAGAAATGTGCTCATGGCATCGTATAAATCAAGAACAAAATAATGTATACAGTTGTAGCAGCACTGTAAGGAAACAAATATAAAACAGCCCGAATTGGACTTGGTGCTCTAAATGTGTACGTGACACAAGAAGTGGCGACGCAAGTGACAATTGTGATCAGCAGAAACTGCGCATGGTGCAGAGGTGCTTGAATATATACAATGTGGCTCGAAGCAATGATTTATAATACGAAATTCTTGATAGATTTGACGTGTTATTTAACAGAGCCACAATGGAAAATGCGCCATCAGTTGCGCTGAACGGTCGACGACGTTTCGATCCTATCAGTCAGGATCATCTTCAGGACCGGGTTCTCATAAAGAACGGTGCTGTACAGGGAGGAAAGGAAGAGGGTAAAGGTCTCTGTTCAAGTAATGCTTGATGCATACATGTTTAATCGCCTTATCAGACTACTACCTGTTGAGATATTGTTTGTTTATTCTCATGTACCTACCCTAATCTCAATGTGGTTTATGGGTCATACTCCTGTAGTTTAATACAAAAATGGACCTGAAACAAGCATCCTGCAACCGGTTTTTGGGTATTACCCATCACCGAACAGGTTAGCTTGAATCCAGTGGCACAGTGAGCAAGGGACGCACGTCTGGGCATACCCAACCCACTTAGAGTGAAAAGTGCTACGCAAACAAATGATGGACAGAAGACTGAATAAATCATACATTCACCCCCAGTCAAGGGATGTATGACATTACAACGCATGCTTTTACCACGCATGCCTTTACAACGCGTTTTTTACAATGAAAACCTTTACAACGCATAGCGCTTTGGGGTGCTGGATAGTGAATAGTTTAATTTACTATTCCAACTCCAGTCCCCGTGGACACTAGGGAAGGTGTTGGATAGTAAATTAAATGTATTCCCTATCCTAGAGCGCCCCCCAGCGCAATGCGTTGTAATTGTTTGCGTTGTAAAAGTTGCGTCGTAAAGGCACTGCGTGGTAAAAGTTGCGTTGTAAAGGATGTTTCCCCCAGTCAAGAGATCTGGGTTAAATCCATCATTCTTTTGCTCACCATGCCACCCCAGTTTAGAACCAGCCATATGGAAATCAGTCATGACCCTGTGCCTCATGGGAACAGTCCAGACCGTACTGCCAAGCCAGGTCCTCCCTGGACCGGAAACAAGCATCCTGGGACTGGTTTCTGGGTATTACCCTTCATCAGCCAGGCTAGGTTGAATCCAGTGGCACAATGAGCAAGGAACCCACGTCTGGGCATACCCAACCCACTTAGGGTGAAAGGTGCACGCACACAAATGATGGACGGAATGCTGAATAAATCATACATTCACCCCCAGTTAAGAGATCGTGGTTAAATCCATTGTTCTTTTGCTCACCATGCCACCCCAGTTTAGACCCAGCCATATGCAAATCAGTCTTGACCCTGTGCCTCATGGGTACAGTCCAGACCAAACTGCCAAGCCAGGTCCTCCCTGGACCGGAAACAAGCATCCTGGGGCCCGTTTCTGGGTATTACCCTTCATCAGCCCGGCTAGCTTGAATCCAGTGGCACAGTGAGCAAGGGACCCATGTCTGGGTTTGAAACCGGTCTCAGGATGCTTGTTTCCGGTCCAGGGAGGATCTGGCTTGGCAGTTCAGGCTGGACTGTTCCCACGAGGAACAGGGTCAAGACTGATTTGCATATGGCTGGGTCCAAACTGGGATGGTGTGGTGAGCAAAAGAATGATTGATTAAACCCAGATACTTGTGATTGGTGGTGAATGTTTGCATTGTCCAGCATTCCGTCCATCAATTGTTTCTTTTGCATATGTCACCCTAAGTGTGAAGGCTATGCCCAGACATGGGTCACGTGCTTACTAGACCAATGGATTCGAGCTAGCTTGGCTGTTGAAGGGTGATGCCCTGAAACCGATCCCAGGATGCTTGTTTCCGGTCCAGGGAGGATCTGGCTGGCTTGGCAGTTCGGGCTGGACTGTTCACACAAGGAACAGGGTCAAGACTGGTTTGCATATGGCTGGGTCCAAACTGGGAGGGTGTGGTGAGTAAAAGAATGATGGATTAAACCCAGATCCCTGTGACTGGGGGTGAATGTTTGCATTGTCCAGCATTCCAGTCCATCAATTGTTTCTTTTGCTTGTTTTTCTGGCATGGATCTCAGGAGTTCCTCTGCCTTATCCGGGTCTCCTTGGGAGTAATGTATATCTGGTTCCAGGTTCATCTCAGCATTGCCCATATTATCTTGTTATAAGGCCTATTTTTACTCCATTTGCTCATCCCTTATTTTTTATTATTGTTTTTGGGGCCACGGCTGGTGAGGAAAATGAATGCTGCACGCATAATCATTTTATCAGGTAGAATGACAAATTGTTCCCTCAGAATCCTTTGAGAAAACAAAAACATCTGTTAACTTCGGAACAACGTGCATTCGTATGTGGAACTTTTAATGGTGGGATGAAGTATGGATGAATTAAATCAACACCATATTGATTGGCAAGGGACAATGTAACCCAATAATGTAATTAGAAGTAATGTAAAAAAAAATGTTATTAGTTAAAATAGATAATTGATGGGGAGCTCTGTAACGCCAATCTTTACCTGTTACACCTTGAAAAAGAATGTAGGCTGTGTCTGAAAAACCTTGGGTTGACTGAGTGCTTGTAAATATGTTACAATTGTTCTGAAGGAGTTTAATAGTGGAAGGAAACTCAGTCCCCATCATAAAACGTCATCTGTGCTCTGGGATGGTAAGTTTTGTGCTGCTGCCTGTTCCACTCAGCAATGGTGAGTGAAGTGTGTTAACTTGGATAAAGATTTTTGAGGTCCCACTGACCTCTTGTCTGGCTGGTACTGGGTTAGGAAAATACCACTTTAAAAAATGGGGGAGCAAAACATAGATTGTGTGAAAGAATTTTAAACCCCAGAAGGCAACTGGAAAACATACACATTCTTCCTTGCAGCACAGGTTGGGTCGGGGTTCGGGGAGGCTCACCCTCAATGGTAGCAGAAGGCTACGGCTCTTTCCCTGGAGCCCAGGTGAGAGCTACTGGGGTCTTGTGTGTGACCTGATGGAGGCAAACAAGAAGATCATCTGCAACTGATAGAGCAAGATTTCGCATATTACGCGACTTGCTTGAAATCAAGAACCTCGAATAACATGTAATAACGTAATTCAACCTGTACGTCTTACTAATTTCCTTTATTCTGAATATTTGGGTGTCCTAGAGACGCTTACCTATGTGTTTACTAACTCAATAACTCTTGTTCCTAAAATGGCCGCGGCTTGGCGGGTTTTCTTCTGCGCATGCGTTAGTCACACTCACGTGACGTGACGTACTTGCAGATCTGGTGGGAAACTGTGCGCCTGCGCACTTGCGTCTAAAAAGGCTGTCTGTGTATTCACATGGTGAAGCTTGCGCGAATGCTTTCGTGTTATTGTCTGTTTGCACTAATCATTCACGCATTAGTATATTATACAGTAAGGGGTATAGAGTAGCTATTCATGGTATACATTGAATTCATTTATTTCTATGTTTTAATTTGTTTTCGCTTACTTTCCATGTACCGCGATATTGGGGGTCTGAGGGATACGCGAGGCATCTTGAAAGTCTCTACTGCGCATGTCACCCTAGTAGAGAGAAGGCAACCTTGAACAGTGAAACACGGCCAGCTGGCAGCCACAGTCAAGATGCTCCTGAGAACGCGACCTGCGACCCAGCAAGATAGAGTCGATATGTACCGCAATTGTTACATATGTAATTCTTTCATTGTATTCTGTAAATTCTCTCATGGGAACCCCAAACTTGCTAGGCGGTCCCAGAAAATGCAAATGAAGACTTGTAGAGGGCAAAAGTGATTGGTGTGTTGACCTATCCTACTTGGGGACCAATCGAAATTGGGGATTCTGACACTTGCAACATGTGGGGGGTGGTACACTGACCCGAAAACAGTATAACTAGCCTAGGTTTAGCTAGAGAAATTGTCCGACTTGTCCGAATAGCTGACCTGTCACTGACCCAACGCACTCAATAGGTGACTGAATACAGAGCGCTGCGGAGCACTCTGTCCGAAATATACCATAGACTCTGGAGGTTTTACTAAACCTTAAGTGCTGGCGGAGCACTTTGCTGGGGAGTTCGCTAACCCAATCGGGGTTCTGACTAATAGCTGCAGAGAGGGTGGAGCGCAGGCGTTGCTTCCAAACTGCGGGTGCTGGTCGTGCCTTGGTGGTCCTGTCCTGATCCTAATCTGGTTTTCCTGTCCTGTCCTGGGGTGTCCATTCTGCACCTGCTGTCCCATTGATGACTGTCCTTCCTTGGGGTATTTCCTGTCCTTGACTGATCCGTGGCCAGGGTTGGTCTTCACACCATTCTAGGTAAATATATAGTGCTGAAACCTTATACCGCACCTTCTATTTTTCTGTCTTGGCTTTAATAAAGACATACTTTTGCGCATAAATTGATTTTCCATGCTTTCGCAAAGCTACTGAATGAAGGCTCACATGTTATTGTTGTTTTCTAGCATGTTCCTATGTTACCCTTCCTTTATGCACCTTTCTTTATCTGTTTATGATATATAGATGTGGTTTATAATTTTCTCTTTTTCAAACTGATTGCGGTAAAGTTGCAAGAATTTAGCGTGTTCCAATTTTTTCCCCCACCTATAGATGCTTAGGATTTTTCCCCAAAACTTTATTCAACCTTTGTAGTATTTCCCAGTAGTAAATTTCTAGTACGTGCATAAATTTGCCCTTTTTAGTTATCCATTCTCGAGTTTCATTCCTGAAAAACTGATTAGCATATTCCCTGTTCTTATCTCCCATTAGTCTCATAAATGGTGGCCCTGATTTACTTTTTATATGGTTATGTGATCTTCATTATCTTGATCATTGATTGTCTTTTGGTCGTGAACTGTTTGCTTTCAGAATCTGAAATCTAGATAAAGCTTTTAAAACTTCCCAGTAGTTTGTGGTTATTTTATGATTACACGGAAATATAAAAGTTGGTATTGTATTTGCCTGCCTTTCTTTTACAGCTAGCTCCCTGATCCGTTGTGGTCATAGGTACCCGTAACGGTGGATTGGTAAGTCGGGTACAATAGAAATAAATAGGAAGGAATCAGGGTTACTGGTAGTAGAGAGTAAGGTCACCTGATTAATGTATATGATAAAATGAAACTTATGGGCCCGATACGTATATGGTAAAATGGTTGGTCGGGTGACCTGCGATCTCTATCAGTAATTTTCTGGAAGCAGAGGAAATGGTTAGGGACTAGTTAAAGTTAGGTAGGACTAGTTAAGCTAGGTAGATGGGATGCTGCTAAATTTTTATTGCTGCTAAAAAGGTGAACATTTTTGTGAATTGATCACTCATGTGAAATGTTTTGCTTTGAAAAATTATGAAATGTTTTAAACTGTTTTTTCTACTGATCTACTGATATATGTATTAACCCACTCGTTAGTAACTGTTTGAATGTTTGTCTGGAATCCCCGGGGAATTGAATAGCGAGTGGTGAAGAGAATCCACTGCGCTTTGAGGTCACTGGTTCAAGGAAAATTGGTGCAGGTTAGGTAGAACTGGAAGCACTAATTAGGGTTTTCCGAATGTATGTTCGAATAATTGATAGCAACGAGTTCACTGGCAAAACCTCTATTGTGATATAACCTAGTAAGGGTCGCACCGGAAGGAGTAGCAGGTTAGTCGGAGCTTGAGTGATAGCAAAGGGGTTCCCTGGTGAAACTTTCGGCTCTGTATATATCCCGAAAAGAAGTGGATGAGTCAAAGAAGTAGCAGGTTCCCTAATGCTTGAGTGAAGGGTAGGCAGAAGAGATCTATCCGTAGTGTGTGAAAAGTAAATGGAAGTAGTTTACTTGCAGTGAAACAAATCTTTACTGTCTAGACACTTGAGTACAGTGGCGAATGTGTTTATGTTGTTAAATAACTAAAGCACTTGCACTTTAAAAGAGAAATCAAGTTTCCGTTACCTTGTGAAGGAGGGAGTCAGTTGCGAAGCTGCTCTGACGTCACTCTGTGCCGCGCTGGGATTGGTCGAAACAGCGGGTGTGTAACGGAGCTGGAATTGTAAAGGAGGGGTGAGTGCCGAAGCGTGAGAACCGTCTCGCGAAAAGGCCGCGCACCCATTGGTCGAGATTATTTGAAACCGTGCACTTCATTGGTTGCACGAAAATAAAAGACGCACTTGGATTGGAAGTGATTTGTAAACAGAGTCGTATGTGGCACTCGTATAGACCGCATACTAGACCTGATCCAAGACATTTAGGGTTTGAAAACGATCAGTGGAAAAGTCATAAAACCGACATTATGTACGGAAATAAGAGAAAATTGTCCCTTGTAAACAAAGTGAAAAATTATTTCAAAAAGGACAAACCGATTAAAACTAGAGAAGGTGTTGTCATTCCGCCACCGAATACTCCCGCATCTTTCATGATGTTTGATAAAGGGTACCACTTGTGTGTATGGTTGGAAAACTGGGCGGAATACACGAAGGATGACGGAATTTTGGCTTTTCCGTTAGAAGGTACATTTAATGGCAGGATTCTATTTAATTTGAGAACCCGAATGAATGATTTACATCCCAGACCTAGATTAACGCAGTACGAAGCACTAGAGGAAAGGGAGATTGAGGCTTGTGAGAGAGACAAGCCCCGCATGGATAAAGGTTTAACAAAATGGTATCCGAAACTGAAACAAGAGACCCGAGACAAAAAGATGAAACAGTGGAGACAGAATATGATTGTAGAAGGACTGTTTCCAATGATGCCAATGGGTGGTCCTCCGGCGGGGGAGAAAAAGACAGAAAAGTGCAAACATTGGGTACCCCTTGGGGAGTCGGATGATGAGTTATTAGATGACATGTTTATAAGAAGTCCGCTCCCTTATAATGAAGGACCCGGATCCTCTAGTGTAGGGAATACTTCCCAACTACCTCCGTGTCAGGAAGAGAATAGATCTGTAAACCCAAGAGACAGTTGCCAAATGCCTGCTTATAATGAGGGCCTAGGACCCATAGGTGCTAGAGATACCTGTCCAAGACTACCATTTAGTGGGGAGTCAAGATACTCAGGTGAGAGAGACTTCAGTCCCAGACCATCCTATGAAGGTGAGGCAAGACCCTCAAATACAGGGAATCCGTTCTCAAGACCTCCTTATACGGAAGAACCAAGATCCTTAAGCACAGGAAGCTTGTTCCCGAAACCTAATTATGGTGAAGGACCTAGTATGACGCACCCAACTGCCCCAACATTGACTCCGCAAATAGTACCTGAAATAAGCCTGGATAGACTACTGCAGGAAAGAGAGCGAGAAGCTCTAGCTCAACAAAGAACTGAGATAATTCAGAAAATTTCCCAGTTGAATACAAGTCCCGAAGCCCTGACAATCCCGGTAACAATTGGACCAGTTGTTCCTTTGTATGGGGATAGACAGGGGAGTCCAAAGACTCCGATCATTACCCCAACCATAGTGCAGCCAAGAAAAGAGCCCTTAATCGTGGATGATCAGACAAGTGAATGCGAGTCTGAGGTCTCGCAAATGGATCTGCCCATTAGGGATGCAGGAAAAAGGTTACAGAAAAGACATAATCCTTTCAATTCGAGAGAGATTCAAATGGAATCAACTTCGGGCACTAAGAGTGTCACGTTAGTGACTCCCGAAGAAATTGAAAGATGGAGTCGAGAATTAGAAAAACAAACTCCTCAGTCGAAACCTTTAGATATCTACAAACTGAGAATAGAAATGGAAGAACTGATGGCAGGAAACGTGGGGTTAGACAGATTAAACACCTATTCTGAAGAAGAGCTGCTGTTTATTGGCAAGAGTCTTACCCGGAATACCAGAGTGCTCCATGAAAAACTAACAGACACTGCAGCTAGTATGGGAATAGACATTTCAAAATCAAAACCATTGCAAAAACCCTACAGAGCAGATTTCTCAGACAAAGATTTGGAAAACATGAATGTGTCAGGGAAGAAGGCGCAGGTCAAAGAATTATTGACTGTGCTGCAAAAATGGGGAGATATAGAAAAATGGAAAGCCAGGTGGGCAAAGAAAAAGGATGAGGCTAGATCCAAACAGACGACTTCTGAGTTCATTCTAAAAGAAGCTGACAAGCCAGAGCAGTTATACCCTATGCGTGAAGTGCCAGGTGGAAAATACGTGCATGTTCCATGGTCCAGACAGGATATTGTGTCCTTTACCAATGACTTTCCAAAATTACGAGAAAAGCCTGTGGACTGGTACAGGCGGTTGGAAAGGTTTGTAAAGGTGCAAAAATGCCTATGGAAAGACCTGGATGGGTTTTTCGATATAGTGGTTCCTGTGGATTTATGGACCGAGTGTAAAGTTGCCATTGGTTGGCCTAGTGAGGAATACCCGAGGGACCCTATTACAGGAGCTCCTTCCAATGAGGTAATGAAAAAATACGAACAGGTAATGTTACATCTGAAGGGAAAGGTGCCTGCAAAGGAAACTGATTGGACCAAGATAGATAGAACCACGCAGGAAAGGGACGAGACTGTGCACTCCTTTTATGAGAGACTGTTACAAATGTTTAAAACGTACAGTGGTATAGATAACATTGAGATGAAGGATATGACCCACTTCATTTACAGGTTTGTAAACGGTTTAAGGCCCGAAATTTGTCAGTGGATCAAAGACAATAAAATCTGTTGGCAGTCTAAGAAAATGGATGAGGTCTTACGGTACGCAAAGTACTGTGAAGACGAGATGGCTGATAAGCGAAAGGCTCTAAAGGAGAAAGTTATGTGGGCACAGGTGAAGCTAGCGGAACAGCAGGAAAAGCAATTAGGCAAAATGAATAAGAATTCCCAAAATCAAGGCTCTGGGGGTGGAGGTAAGCCCAAAGTAAAAATGAGCAGAGAAGAAGCTAAAAAGAAATTTCCCTGTCACCAGTGCGGAGAAATCGGGCACTGGAGAGACGAATGTCCATACTTACAGCATGATAACCCCCAAACACCTGATTTAAATCCACAGACGCAGAATGAAAGACCAAGAAAGACCCAGCATCAGGTAAAGGCAAGTCAGTTGCCCGTGCTCCTAAACCAAATTATAAGGGAAAAACACCGCAGGGTGATGACATAGAGATCTGGGGAGGAAATGAGGATAGAAGTGCAGCAACTTTGCAGTTTCTGTTGAATGATACTTTTCTCTGTGACGATCAATACTGACGGGGCCTGAGAGGGGAGGACGAGGAGTGTGTACTTGGCGCCTCCTTGCCGGTAGACCAGTCAGGGCCATACATTGAAGGAAGGGTTGATGGAAATGATGTCACCTTTCTATTGGACACTGGTGCTACCCGTTCCACTGTGAGAACAGCGGACGTTCCAAACCTACCCCTCTCGGGAGAAGCAATCCAAGTAGTGGGTGTATCTAATCAATTGATTAGTACCCCAGTTACTGAGCCCATGGAGATTACAACAGGGAACTTCAAAGAAATGCATAGATTTGTAGTTTGTGATACCAGTCCAGTAAATCTACTGGGACGTGATTTGTTGTGCAAAATGAACTGCACCATCTTTTGCACACCAAAGGGCGTCGAAATTCAGACCCCAGACGAAGATGGCATATACAAATTAATGTTGATCAGACCTGACTCAGAAATTGAACAACTGACTATAAAAGACTTACCCGCAGAACTCCAAAAGACAGTGAAACCAGAGGTATGGGAGTTTACCGGAAAGGATGTAGGCTTAATGGCAAATGTAGACCCAATCAAAATAGCTATGAAAGAAAATGCAGTTTACCCCAATACCAAGCCTTACAAAATGAGTGCAGAAGTGAGAGCAGGAGTTGCCATTGAAATAAAAAGATTGCTAGAAGCAAACATCATACAAGAAGTGATGAGCAGCCCATGTAACTCACCCATAATTGGAATCAAGAAACCTAGTGGCAAGTATAGAGTAGTGCAGGACCTGAGAAAGGTAAACAAAATAGTGGTCCCCTGCTGTCCTATTGTTCCAAACCCAGCAGTGATTCTGTATCAGATTCCCTGGGATGCTGAATGGTTCACCGTGATTGACCTATGTCACGCATTCTTTTCGATCCCATTGCATCCAGACAGCAAATTTCTTTTCTCATTTGCTTTCGACAGTCACGTGTTCGTTTGGAATCGCGTCCCTCAAGGGTATACTGAAAGTCCCTCTATCTTTAATCAGATCCTGAAAAAGTACCTTGAATCTCTAGTCTTACCGGGAAAATCAGTTTTGGTGCAATATATAGACGACCTCTTGGTGGCGTCTAAAAGTCAGAGAGACTGTGTTGTTGACACCATTGCCTTACTGAATCACCTAGGTGAAGGGGGACATAAAGTGTCACCTGACAAACTTCAGTTCTGTACCAAGTCAGTGAAATATCTGGGGCACCAGATAGAAAAAGGCATCAGAAAGGTCACTTCAGAGAGAGTCAGAATAATTCGGAACATGCAGTTACCCCGTACTCAGAAAGAAGTCAGAATGTTCCTTGGAGTTGTAGGTTATTGCAGGCAATGGATTGTGGGATTTGCAGTCCTAGCAAAGCCTTTGATAAAAATGACTAAGAAAGGAGCAAAGGATCCCGTGGAATGGGATGATGAAAGTTTGACAGCCTTTACTAAATTACGAGAATGTCTGTGTACAGCCCCTGCATTAGGGATGCCTGATTATTCCAAAGAATTTGCACTATTCTGTGACACACGAGATAATTGTGCACTGTCAGTCTTAACTCAGGAGCATGGTTTGACTAGACGTCCAGTGGCATATTTTTCTGCCACTTTGGATCCAGTGGCTGCTGGATTACCTGGATGTCTGAAAGCAGTAGCTGCAACTTGCACAAGTCTAGAACGGAGTGAATCTATTGTCATGGGACATCCTGTAACTGTATATGTTCCACATGCAGTTGTAATTTTACTAACCAGAACTAAGACCCAGTATCTCACCCCTAGTCGGCTGACTAAATACGAGAGGATTCTCGTGGGTGCTGCAAATGTAGTCATTACTCGGTGCAATATCCTGAATCCAGCTACCCTGCTCCCTGACTCAATGATTGCAGAAGCCAAAGGAGAGGACGAGCATGACTGCATTGACCTGACAGAATTCAGTACTAAACCACGCCCAGACATTAAGGAGGTGCCTTTGCCTGTGGAAGATGATGAGCTGTTCGTGGATGGCTCATGTATGAGACACGAACTTGTAGGCCTAAGTGCTGCTTATGCTGTAGTCTCAGTAAAACGCATTGAAGAAGCATCTTGTCTATTTGGAGTGAAGTCTGCACAAGTAGCCAAATTGATTGCATTGGCAAGGGCCTGTAAAGTTGGGAAGAACAAAAGAATAACAGTATATACTGACAGTAAATACTGTTATGGGGTTGTGCATGACTTCGGCCAATTGTGGCTACGGAGGGAGTTTCTGACTTCTTCAGGTACTCCCATTAGAAATGGAAAAATTGTACAAGATGTACTGGAGGCAATCCAATTACCAAAAGAATTGGCAGTGGTCAAATGTGCTGCTCACAAATCTGGCACCGATCATGTGACCTTAGGAAATCGATTTGCTGATGAAGTGGCCCAACATTGTGCCAAACATCGCATGTCTGTAAATATCAAATTGGGGGGACCTGGAAACAGCTGCCAACTTATGGTGTTTGAGGATGTGCCTACCTGGGAAGAGTTGAGAGATTGGCAGCATGCTGTGCCATCAAAGGAAAAGGAAAAATGGAGGAAACTTGGTTGTCGACAGAGAAGTGAGGATGGTGTCATTGTGGGCCCAAATGGTATGCCTGTGTTGCCTAGACATCTGCTTGCTTCAATGGCCAGGTTGATACATGGAGATTCACACATTGGTAGGGACGCCATGGTTCTGGTTTTCCAACAAACATGGTACAATCCGAAGTTCAGGAAAGTAGCAGAGTCACTCTGCCAAAGGTGCTTAACATGTCAGCAGTTTAACGCTGGGAAGAAAACAGTAGTCGAATTGGGAAAAATTGGAAAATCAGGAGGTCCCTTTGTAAGAGTACAGATTGACTTCATCACACTGCCTCGTTGTGAGGGAATGAGATATGTCCTTGTCATTGTCTGCCTGTTTTCAAAATGGGTGGAAGCCTACCCTGCCAAAAAGAATGACGCCATAACTGTAGCCAAATTATTACTGCGAGAATTGATACCTAGGTTCGGGGTGCCAGTCACAATTGAATCAGATAGAGGCGGACATTTTCAGAATGAGGTGATTGATCAGCTCTGTAAAGCATTTAAGATCACACAAAGGCTTCTGGAGTGGTGGAACAAATAAATGGCACTATAAAATTGAGATTAGGAAAGATGTGTGAATCTACAGGCATGAACTGGATAAATGCTTTACCTCTTGTTCTGATGGGACTCAGAAGTATTCCAGGCCTGAGCCCCCATGAAATTCTGATGGGAAGAGTGATGAGACAAGCATGGGTACCAGGACATAAACTGATAAACATTACTGATGATTTGGTACTTGAGTACTGCAAGCAACTGGGTGACCAAGTGCGTTCTATCTCTCGCCAGATTGGGGAAGACGCCGTCGCCAACCCAACCACTCCAGTCCATAAATTGGTTCCAGGCGACTGGGTGGTAATAAAGAAGCATACTTGTACCAATTGCCTTGCACCGAAGTGGGGACGACAACGCCAAGTGAAACTGGTGACCACGACAGCGGTGAAGTGTGCCGGCGTTCCAAAGTGGATCCATGCCAGCCATACACAGAAGGTGATCCGAGACGAGAAAACTGACGCTGAAGGTTGTCCAGCTGAGGGGTCTCCAGATGATGGTCCTGAAGTAGCTGACGACGAACAACCGAGCACCAGTCGAGATGAGTGGATACCCATAATCGACCTGACTGACGACCCCATCAGAACAAGAAGTCGAACACATGCAGACAGAGAGTGGGATAGAGAGGAAGAGACAGACACAGGCAAAGACAATCAGATTATCAAAATCCATGTAAAATCTGAAGGTGAAGAAGGTCAGACAGGGACAGAGCAAGTGATTGACACACCTCCACAAACTCCTGAAGTTGAAACGGGACAGTCCAAACTAGTGTAAAAGTTCAAGCAGAAGAAAATCAAGGGGTTGAAGTGCTTGAACAGGATCAGATAGAATTAGAAGAACGTGTTCAGGATACAGAAATTAGAACATCCAAAAGCCAAAACCAGTACACACCTGAACAAGGCCAGCTTAGCGACCAGGCAGAAGACACTGAAGTAAGGCCTGGGACTAGTCAGACAGGAAGGGAAGAAACAGAAACAGAAGTGCCACAAATAAACGAGAATAAAAGAACATTAGAAGAAAACCAAACCACAGTGCCAGCTAAAAGACCCAAGAAAAAGAAACATATCGAACCAAGATATATTAAGAGACTGAGACTAAGACTAAAAACAGTAGAAGAAAAGCTTGAGGAAAGGAGAAAAAGTTCTCGTATAGCAGAGCAAACTGAAGAAAGCTCCAAAAGAAGAAGTAATCGAATAAAAAGACTGAACGAAAAATACCAAGATCCTGAATGGACTTATCTGATATTGGAGGAGTTTGAGGATCTTGATATAACTGACGAAAGTGACGAAGAACAGATTGCTGATCAGTCTGCTGAAGAAGACGAACCAACCTGAAGTTTCTCAGTGTAAGATACCTGTGCAAAGTTACAAAGAGGGGTTGAAAACTTCTTCTGAGCAAAAATGTCTGATTCAAATGTGGATGGAAGGCCTAGACGCAGTTGTTGTAAAACATGCTGCAAGGTATGTATATGTAGCGTAGCCATAGTATTAATATTATGGATAGGACTAACAGTTTTTATTCCTTATATGGTGAGCAAAAATACTAATATCGACCCTACACAGACTGTGACCGAAGATACTGAAGAGCTGACAACACGAAGAGTAGAAAGACATGAGAAAGCACTTAGCATCAGACAAACTAAACCCGACTTAGAAGCACCAGATGAAGAAGGACTACATTATCACGGAATTAAGAACCAGACTCATTTAAATGTATTCGCAAACTTGCTAGTGCGTTATGTAGAAACAATGGAAATAGAAGACTGCTATGTCTGCATGAAGCTACCTACTTCTGTAGCTGAAGGCGTGACTTATCATCACCTGCCCCTGACTTATGGAATTTCCTGTAGTATTTTAGCTAGCTTATTCTACAAAAGAGGACCGTTACAGTACTACTACTCAAACTCAGACGTGATATTTTCTGAACTTCCTATACGTGGAAATCTGAATCCTGTACATACTAAAAGTGACGTTACACGTTATATGGGAGAATATTTTCTGACTATAGGTACCATAGACTTAAATGAGGCACACAGAGATAACTTGACCTGTTCATTACATGAACAAGAGAAAATGTTTCTAAACATGGCAGAGAAAAGAAGGGAGAGTTTCCAAAGAAAGGCAAATGATAAAAGACAAAAAACTCCTAAATGGGCTGAAAACATGGAAAGCACCTCAAATGGCGGGAGTGGCCCTGCTTTGTTGCTGGATTTCGAAAGGAAGGGAAAACTCTGTCTTCACCGTGAAAAGACTAGTTATTATAATAACATTTTCATTGGTTCCAGTCAATGTGAACACAATTACAAGGTAATTGGAGGTTGGGGTTTCAAAAATTGGTCAGAACCTGTGTTTCCCGCAATTTATTATATATGTGGAAACAAGGCTTATTTCAAATTGCCGGATCACTGGTATGGAAGCTGCTACTTTGGCATTGTCTTCCCGAAAATATACCATGTGAATGAAATTGCTGGAAGCAATGAAAACACTAATGGCTTAGTGCGTAGTAAAAGAGAAAGCGTAGGTGAAATAATGGGTAGTATTTTTAGTGCACTGATACCTGGAGTGGGAGTGGTTCTGAACACACACAGAATTTGCAAATTATCCACAATAGTGGATGTGTTGTCTACTGACACAGCTCATGGATTTCTGCTGGTCAATACCGAAATGGTTGCGATCAGATCAATGGTTTTACAGAACAGACTTGCTCTTGACACCTTATTAGCAAAAGAGGGCGGAGTCTGCCGGATGTTGAAAGCGCAACATTGTTGCACTTACATACCGGACAAAAGTGTGCAAATCCAAAAATATGTAAGGAACATTACAAATTTGGAAAAGGAACTCAAACCACTGGAGGTTGATAGTGCCTGGAGACTTACTGATGGTCTCTCCGCTGTAGGTCATTGGTTTTCTAATTTAGGTAAAAGTTTTTTGTTTAAGGTACTGATGCCAATTGGAGTGATAGGTTTCATCATATTCCTTATATTTGTCTGTTGCAAATGTCGCAAGCACACCAAAAAGTACGCTGTAAATAAGAGAGGTGTGAAACGAAGTGTGGATGAACTTGAATTGGAAGAACTAAATAATCAGATTTACAAAAGGGTGAAAAAATCTCACCCTAACAAAGATGTGAAAGAGAAATTGAATCGAATGCTGGAAGAGATTGAGATGAACAAAGTGTGAGAAAAGTTGGCATCTGATTCCATTAGTTTGTGATGATAGTAAATATCATCAAAGAGGGGATTGATAGAGCAAGATTTCGCATATTACGCGACTTGCTTGAAATCAAGAACCTCGAATAACATGTAATAACGTAATTCAACCTGTACGTCTTACTAATTTCCTTTATTCTGAATATTTGGGTGTCCTAGAGACGCTTGCCTATGTGTTTACTAATTCAATAACTCTTGTTCCTAAAATGGCCGCGGCTTGGCGGGTTTTCTTCTGCGCATGCGTTAGTCACACTCACGTGACGTGACGTACTTGCAGATCTGGTGGGAAACTGTGCGCCTGCGCACTTGCGTCTAAAAAGGCTGTCTGTGTATTCACATGGTGAAGCTTGCGCGAATGCTTTCGTGTTATTGTCTGTTTGCACTAATCATTCACGCATTAGTATATTATACAGTAAGGGGTATAGAGTAGCTATTCATGGTATACATTGAATTCATTTATTTCTATGTTTTAATTTGTTTTCGCTTACTTTCCATGTACCGCGATATTGGGGGTCTGAGGGATACGCGAGGCATCTTGAAAGTATCTACTGCGCATGTCACCCTAGTAGAGAGGAGGCAACCTTGAACAGTGGAACACGGCCAGCTGGCAGCCACAGTCAAGATGCTCCTGAGAACGCGACCTGCGACCCAGCAGGATAGAGTCGATATGTACCGCAATTGTTACATATGTAATTCTTTCATTGTATTCTGGAAATTCTCTCATGGGAACCTCAAACTTGCTAGGCGGTCCCAGAAAATGCAAATGAAGACTTGTAGAGGGCAAAAGTGATTGGTGTGTTGACCTATCCTACTTGGGGACCAATCGAAATTGGGGATTCTGACACTTGCAACATTTGGGGGGTGGTACACTGACCCGAAAACAGTATAACTAGCCTAGGTTTAGCTAGAGAAATTGTCCGACTTGTCCGAATAGCTGACCTGTCACTGACCCAACGCACTCAATAGGTGACTGAATACAGAGCGCTGCGAAGCACTCTGTCCGAAATATACCATAGACTCTGGAGGTTTTAGTAAACCTTAAGTGCTGGCGGAGCACTTTGCTGGGGAGTTCGCTAACCCAATCGGGGTTCTGACTAATAGCTGCAGAGAGGGTGGAGCGCAGGCGTTGCTTCCAAACTGCGGGTGCTGGTCGTGCCTTGGTGGTCCTGTCCTGATCCTAATCTGGTTTTCCTGTCCTGTCCTGGGGTGTCCATTCTGCACCTGCTGTCCCATTGATGACTGTCCTTCCTTGGGGTATTTCCTGTCCTTGACTGATCCGTGGCCAGGGTTGGTCTTCACACCATTCTAGGTAAATATATAGTGCTGAAACCTTATACTGCACCTTCTATTTTTCTGTCTTGGCTTTAATAAAGACATACTTTTGCACATAAATTGATTTTCCATGCTTTCGCAAAGCTACTGAATGAAGGCTCACATGTTATTGTTGTTTTCTAGCATGTTCCTATGTTACCCTTCCTTTATGCACCGTTCTTCATCTGTTTATGATATATAGATGTGGTTTATAATTTTCTCTTTTTCAAGCTGATTGAAGTAAAGTTGCTAGAATTTAGCGTGTTCCAATTTTTTCCCCCATCTATAGATGCATAGGATTTTTCCCCAAAACTTTATTCAACCTTTGTAGTATTTCCCAGTAGTAAATTTCTAGTACGTGCATAAATGTGCCCTTTTTAGTTATCCATTCTCGAGTTCCATTCCTGAAAAAATGATTAGCATATTCCCTGTTCTTATCTCCCATTAGTCTCATAAATGGTGGCCCTGATTTACTTTTTATATGGTTATGTGATCTTCATTATCTTGATCATTGATTGTCTTTTGGTCGTGAACTGTTTGCTTTCAGAATCTGAAATCTAGATAAAGCTTTTAAAACTTCCCAGTAGTTTGTGGTTATTTTATGAATACACTGAAATATAAAAGTTGGTATTGTATTTGCCTGCCTTTCTTTTACAACTAGCTCCCTGATCCGTTGTGGTCATAGGTACCCGTAACGGTGGATTGGTAAGTCGGGTACAATAGAAATAAATAGGAAGGAATCAGGGTTACTGGTAGTAGAGAGTAAGGTCACCTGATTAATGTATATGATAAAATGAAACTTATGGGCCCGATACGTATATGGTAAAATTGTTGGTCGGGTGACCTGCGATCTCTATCACAACTACCATCTGCAACTATAATTTGCAACCAGTTCTAGAAGGCTACAACTACAGTCAGGCGTGCAGCAGTTGTGTGATCTGCTTTGGGGTCAGTTCAAACTGGTCCAAGTAGAATGTGTATCAGCTCCAGACATGGGGCTGTAGTGATCTTGCAGGAAATTAATAAGTGTAGTAGTCACACTTGAGTATATAATAAGGAAAGTAAGTTTAATTAATCAACTTGGTGTAACAATACAGGGGTCGTAAGTATCGACTCCCTACATCTTCTTTTCCAACACACCTTAGCGCCTGTGTTGTGATTTCATAATTCACGTGGCACCTTTTTGCACATGGTCCTGACGAAAGCCCTACCCAATTTTTTTTGGGGGCTGAAACATGTAGACCTACTCTGACAACTGCGAGTCAAACTACTCCACTAGTTGTCCCCTTTTGTATTTTAACATATCCTTAGCCACCCCAAATATAAATATCCAGCAAGGATTCCCAGAGGTATTTTGAACCTGCACATTATCACATCACCCTCTTACACCACACCAGCTCCACTGTAATCAGGCGTCGTAGCACAACCGGGCGGCACTCGGCCACCCGGTTGTGACCCCAATGATGAAGCATGACACCAACCAGGTTGGTGTGTGAGGGGTCTTTTATAAAAACCTAATGGTTTTTTGGCTCTCCAAAACTCACCATGGAAACCCCTCAGGAGACGTATGTGGGACACCCTTGACCTATACTTCAACTCACATAAACCGCCAAAAACCTCAAGAACCAATGTGTTGTTAAGGTCCCTTCTTATGCCTCATCCATGTGCTATCTGTCCTATCCAATCATCTCCCATAAAAAATGGTACATTAAACCAAGGAAGTTATATTATATTATTTTTTGTATTTTGTTAATTTTAAATGTATTCTTTTGTATTTTGTATTTTACAGTATATGGTTATGTTGTAGGTGGTTTGTATGATCTATCATCTATATTCGCAACGTGCGATATTGCACATTTTGCTATTAAATGTATGGAATAAATTCATCACTCTACTACCACCCCTCAATGTAATTGTTTTTTTTTTTTTCATGTTTGTTCTTTTTGTTCTTGTTTTGGTTTTTAAGAAAACAACCAATAAAAAATATTTGAACAAAAAAAAACCATCTACATAGAGTCCAATGAACACCACCATACACTCAGATACGCTCCTAGGCCCCACACTTACAACCATGCAGACAGAGGTGCGCTCACACTCTATGCATGTCTGAAACATTCTGAAGATAAGGGGAATCGGTTAGAGGAGGTTGAAAAAAACCTTTACATGGATAAGGACAGCAGGCATCACCTTGAGAATGCTGCTGTCTTTTCACTATAATTGGTCTGCCAAAGCTGCCAGTCTTTCATAAACCAGACCGAGAGGGTGATGGCCACTGTAACAAGAGATGCCCTTTGAATGAGCACCAGACCTCAGTGCTAGGCTGTGAGTCTCACGATGTTCAGTGATACTAGGAGCACTCGCTGGACTGGCATGGTTGTGAAGCTCGCTGGGGCGTAGCAGGTCTGTCCAGAGTCATGCTTCAACTTTCTGCCTAAACACCTAACTTCTTTTTTTATCGCCCCTGGGCCTCCTTCTGCTGCGCAGAGTCTCAGGGAAGTAGCCAATTCTCTTTTTTTGGATATCTCCCCTTTTGTCTTTCTCTCTTTGTGATCAGTTCGCTTGATTTCACTGGCCTCAGTTCAGTTTCATTTTATACCCTACTCATCCATTTTTTCCTCTTAAATGTTTCCCCTTTTCTGTATTGGGGTTAAGGTTTGCCCCTCAGTTTTGCCTTTTCACTACCTGTTTTCAACTGTATTCAAATGTATAGTGATTCGGGTGTCTTCCTACCTTCTTCGTCTTCCAGCACACTCTCCAGGAGGCCATGACGTGGTTGTTAATGTGACTTTAGGCCGTTCTTGAAGTAAAGATCCGCCCCTCCTACTCAAGTAGGAATTGCGGGTCTGTGCCTTTACTCTACCTCTCTTAAATGCAACCTGTTTGGCCTACGAATGCTATTCTCTTTTATCAGGAGATATCAGCTGTGGTGTTTCCATAGGTATGCCCACTTGTGGTCCTAGGGCCAACTTCCTCTTCTCTACCTTAGGCCCGTTTAATGAAGGAGCCAATTGTGTACCCAGTACATACCTTTGTTGCTCTTGCCACCTTTCTAAAGCAGTGAGGATTCTAGCGCAAAAAAATATTTTTTACGGTTAACATTTTTTACCTGATTTCAATTAATCAATTAGTTCAAATCAAAACTGTGTTTTTCATAAATTTGTTAATAAAAAACATGTCACCTCAACTTAATCATATACACATTATTTAAGAAAGCTGTAAAAAGATTCTAAAAAAAATCATACCATAGTCATGAAAAAATACTTTGTATGTCATTAAAAACGTTGAAAAGTGCAAAGATCCACGCCTGAAGAACACCAATCCCCTAATAAAAAGACTCCAATGTGTGGTACCCTTGCCCTTCAATAAACGCGTATAAGTTAAACAGTATAAAACGAAACCTTCTCTAAATCATTGCTTTTACACAAAGTCACTGCCTTCATGCAAGCTTTTACATTAATATCTATGTTCTCCCATTTCACTTAACACCTTTTTAATGTTTCTATATTGGTTGGGAGAGTTATTTTGTCACTCTTATCTCAATCAAATTGTTGGTTTTTAATGTAGCCATATTAATATATTCTGGTAGCCCCATGACAGTTTTCACAGACCTCCCAAAGCCTCTGTTGCAAGGTCTCTTGTCAGTGATCTGGAGATTGCATTTCACTGACTTTCTGGATTTTTCGCTTTTGGACGAGTCTTTCAGCAGTTATTCTGAGGGTGATTGCTTTCACACTCCTTGTGCCCTCTTCGTCTGTTCGGTGGCTTCTAGGGCAGCAGCCTTTTAGCACGATCTGAGACTACCCTGGCCTTAATTTCTGGGTTTACTGCTCTTGCCAGGATGCTGTAAAATCTATCATGTGTCTTGTGCACATTTTCATGTAGTGTGTAATCCTTTCATTCAGTTCACCAGTGCAATTTCCTGTAGGTATGGCACAGAGTTTTGGAACTGCCAGCCTCCTTTGCATGCCTTTTCCGTCATCCATCTTTGGCAGGGTGTAGCGTCTTATTGGCATCTGTGTCGACTATCATTTTGATTTTTGAACTGCGCATCCTTTTGCAAAGTGCGACTATGTTTAAACATAACACATGGGGAGAGGATGGAGCCTAACTGCTAGGGCGGTTGATCTCAAATCTGGGGAACCGAGTTTGAGTCTCAGCAATGACGCTTAACTTCCTGTGATTCTTAGCAAATCAGTTAATCTCCTTGTGCCTAACAAAAATTAGTGTGTCCTTGTGTAAGCAACTGGTGCTCATATAAAGCGCTCTGATACTCGATACCTTTGGGTCAAGTTTGCGCTATTTAAACCTCAGAAGAAAAAAATCACTATTATAGCAAGAAGCGTAAAAGTCACCTCGTGGCCATATTGCTTCTTCTGTTCCTGAAGACTAGCCAGGGGGTTCTGGAGGTCCCCTTAAAGCATATTACAGATGAATCCAACATGCGTCTCAAAGTCCGCTCCTCTTGGAAGTAAATATGTACACATTCTAATACACGTAGGAAGAGAAGCCTACAAAGCCGAGCCCTCCACAATACCAGACCTGCATACCTCAACCACCGCATTTTCTTCTACACTCCCACTAGACATCTCCGCTCCACCCAGCTGGCCCTGGCCACCATCCCACAGATCACCAAGACCACGGCTGAAGATCCTTCTGACCTCACTGCCAAGACCTGGAACTCCCTGTTTCTGCACCTCAGGCAATCACCATTGCTGCCACAATTCAGGAAGTACCTCAAGACCTGGCTCTTTGACTGAACACCCCCTCCCCTCCCCCCCCCCCCCCCAGCAGCACCTTGAGACCCTCACGGGTGAGTAGTCGAGCTTTATAAGATCACTGATTGGTTAACTTATTACTCATTCCTGGAGAGGGGGGATGGGGGGGTGCACGTTTTGTTTACTTTTGTACCATTTTTACAAAGTTGTATTCTCTGGTGGATTATCCCCAACCTGAAGCATGGTTCCTGTCAATTGTGTTCATTGTGCCAGGAGCCAGGTTAGACCATGCAATGGGAGTGTTGGCTCAGTAAAACCTGAATAATTTTGGAGGCTGTTGCAGGTCACCACTTGTGGCACCACAACAGTGGAAGGGAGAAGAAAAAAGATTAGGATGGAGGGAGTGGAATCAGTGGCAAGTAGAAGGGTGAGATCAAATGAAAACAATGGCTGTCTACAGCTGGTCAAGAGTTGAAACCAGAGAGATTAAACAACCTGATAGGTGATCCTTCAAATACTGTTTTTACGCTAAAACTAGAAATAAAAATGTTGTGCCCAAATGTCATGCAGCAATTTAACTACGACCTAAAATCAAATGTGCACATTGCATTCTCCTGAATGCTGTGGAGGTTTGAATCTGCTTCAGAATTCTAGCTGTCTCCTACAGACTGTCATTCATTTACCTTTGCCAGAGAAATGCTTTTTTTTATAATAACCCCCTAACGTGTTTGTGTTTCCTGCATTATCATCCAATCATTTGATAGAAGCAGACAGTTGTCTTCTTCTCTTCTTGGGACTGCTGGTGCTTGCCAGTGGCGGCCAGCACGGGCTCATGGGGGAGAGGGGTAGAAAGGAAATATAAGGTGCGGGCAGGCTGCAATGAAAAAAATAAATTTAAAAAAAGAACACTTATTTTGCCGCCGGGTCTTGCCTCTCTGCTCCTGCGTCCAACTCTGGGAGCAGGAAGCATGCAGCCAGGTTCCCTCCCCTAAGCCAATCACAACGCTGCAATGCAGCATTGGGATTGGTCTGAGCGCTATGACACAGCACTCAGCCAGGGGATGGAGGGGTGGGCATGTTCTCCATGCAGGCTGTAATGTAGCCTGTATGTAGAACAGGGAAATGCGCATGACTATTTTGGGTGGCCCGAGGGGGCCGACCAAACAGTTACTGTGCACTCAAGAGTGGGCAAATCACTCCTCCCCTGCTCTCCCCAAGCAAAGCTGCCGCAGCAGGAGGTCAGTATAAAATGATAATACGTTATTCCCATTTTATTTTTTCCTTTCTTAACTGCTGAAGAGTAGTGGGGGTGACCCTCCTCCGCCTTAGCACAGGAGCCGCCACTGGTGCTTGCTTGCCAACATACTCTGGCAAGAGGTAGGGTGTTTCAGGCTTCAACACCACTATTTATCATACTGATGACACCGCCGGAAATGACATCACACGACCTTTGGTCGCACAATTACATCAAAGAAAAAACACATGACTTGAAATGGAATCCAGAACAAAGGAATTGATTGAAGGCCTTCTGGAATAGATGATCTCATGCAGTACAAATGCGGTGAAAAAAATTAGTGAGTTTTGATCGCTATTTGCTGTCATCACCTGCTAAACAGAGTGCCAATAACTCGAGCAGCATATGCAAAACAGGCTTTTTCAAAACAATGCGCAATCTTCAGAGGGTTGTTGGTAATAACCGTCCAGCGCACATCGCTAGAATTTACCTGTTGACAGGAAAAAAACACAAGTTCCCTAAAAGCTGTAGAACTGAACTGGTAAATATGGCATAAAAGAAGTATCCTACTGCCAGAGTTTTTAATGTTGGGAAATGCGATATCCCGTTGAAGAGTTTAAAAATGTGAGGCCTTTTATTTAACTGCAGAAGAGAGTTCTGTTTCATCCTGAAGTGTGCCTGGTGGAATATAAAACTGTGTAGTCACGTTGCTCCCCACCCCACCTCTAGAACTTGGCTAGCCTTTTAACCGACCGTGCCTTGGCAAGGCCCACCCTACATGCCGTAGGCATTAGGCCTGCTCTTTGTCCCTCAAACTAGCAGTAAACGATTTTTACGCACTACGTTGCCAAATGAATGTTGCCAAGAAAGAACAAGGTCCAAGCCAAATAAATAGCCTGGCTTGTAAACAGGAGAGGAAATGGCTGTGGCTATTTGAGGTCACTGTTGGGGGTGGTGGCTTGTTGGTGGTGCTCCTACAGTCAGTGATTTAAGTGGGGTGAAAAGGGGGGGCCACTAAAAGAGGTGTAGTCTAAGAAACGTAACTAAGAATCTTTTTCAAAAGGCATGGCCCATGTAATTAAGGGTGTGGCTCAAATGTGTAAACTACATTTCTGTGCTTCCCTTGGCGTGCCACCTTACCAGTATTTTGGTGCCTTTCTGTGAGGTTTCAGTTATTTCATCCAGATATATAACACAAAACTGACATATGCCTAAAACACCCAAGTCAAGGACCAAATTTCCTCTTTGGCAGAATCAATCAATTCAGTTGCATCCGCACAATATAGCCATACCGCATCATCAGAAGAGAAATTCACAAATCTTAAATACTAAAGAATGTTTTTTTATAAAAAATGTTGAAGGCAATTTATTACAATAATTTAAAACACTTTCTTTAAAATAAACCTTCAGTAAACCATTACATTTCTTCAACACAATCAATTGGTATATATATATGTTAAAAAGGCATAAAAACCTATATTATGTCAAGGGAGGGTCACATAAAAAAACACACATGGAAATGTCATAATTTGTACACAAAAGAGCGGGAGAAAACGATAGACAGAAAGCTCAAATCATTGTACAGAAACACCAGTCAATGATAGATTATCTGTCATTGTCGGAATGCTTTACATAGTATTTTTCCAGTATTTTGTATTGTTTGTCTTTAAAGATTTTTGGGGTTTTTGAAACGGAGGTTTGGTCCCTGTGGAATGTCCAGAAGAAATAGGGATTCTGGCGAATATTTGTGGAAACGGAAGGGATGAGTTGACTGTTAATTGAGGACTGAAATTGCCTTTATTTTGGCTGAAAGGTTGGATGCTGGAGTTCCCCTGATTTTATTGAAAGAGAGTGTTTACAGGTGCTGACTCCTCTATTTTATCGCAATTGGCACAGGGATGGTTCTCGTAGACTATACATATCTTCGCGATACATTCTGACCAGAAAAAATGGGTGTGAGAAAGTGGCCCTATATATACTGGACTAGAATGAAGTACAGTGTGTATAGAGTCCACCAACCCCAGAGGTATAACAGAGGTTAAAGTCAGAACTGACCTTACTCTACAAAGTGGTAGCTTGGTCGAGCAGTAAGGCAGTACCAGAGGTCATTGTAAAGTATTTGTTGCACACACTCAAGGACTGAACTCCAGGCCAATTGTTTTTATATCCACAGATATAGCTGTTTGATTTTTAGAACCAACAGTTATAAAAATATACTTTTCTGGTATGAGCACTCTCATGTAATTACTTTGCAAGGGAGCAATAAAGTTCGTGCACACAATGATTACAGTAAAGGTAGTAAGCAACACAATCCTAAAACACACTCTAGCATTGAGCTCAATGGGTTTTCTACATATAAGTACAGTTGATTACTTTGAGGATGACTTTAGTAGTTCCAGGACTAGATCTGAGATTCAGTCCTGGGGTCTAAGCTGAAACCAGGTTAGCAAAAACGTTTTAGTTACTGTAGTGAATTTTCATAAATATAAAGCTGTTTTAAAAGTTCACACTTAAAAACTTTTCAATGTAAATCTGGCAATGTTATTCAATGAGAGAAAATTCAGGTTGCAGGTAAAGTACGATCGCGTTACTTTTGTAATCCAGCACTGGTCTCCTAGGACCAGCACTGGGGACTTAACTCAAAACAGATAGGTAATTGAGTTTCAGTATTTCGTACAATTTATAAAGAATATTTTCAGTTTTCAAAGGTAGACACTTAGAAGAAATTTCATAGAAAAGCATACAATGGGTTCCTATGGAGAAAATACAGATTACTAGTAAACCCGCTAGGGATTACTTTTGCGGTTCAATACTGGGCTGAAAGGGTCCAGTACTGGCTTCTCCCCTGGTCACAGGTGAGTACTTTGGAATTTGGACTTTGGCTGATTTTATGTGAATATTTCCAGCTTTCAAAACTTCACACTTAGAAAATGTTTGAGTCAAAAGGAGTCAATGTTATCCAATGGCAGGTAAGTGAATTACCGGTTTCCAGGTGAGTGATTGGTAGGTGAAGTTAAGGTTCTTGGCATAGACTCAGGGGTCCCCCAGGGTCAGGTAAGTACAGTTAGTTCAATCCCAGCGGCACAGGGGTGACCTGGTGCAGAGGTAGGTAGGCCCAATGATATCCAAGGAGGGAAAGGGGGCCTTCGGTTGGTGGCTGCTGGCTAGCAGGCCACGCTGCTCTGGGAGCTGGGCTCCGGGTCACTTGCTCAGGGAAAGGGGGGAAGTAGGATAGGACAAGGGGGTCACAGCCAGCGGCTCTCGGGCGGCTGGGTGCAGGTTCCTTTGTGCCGTCGGGCGCTCAATGTTATCCAATGAGGATCTTGAAAAGGGAACAAAGGCTGCAGGTTTGGGGACGGAGACTCTCCAGGGGTAACCAGCACTTCGAGAGGTAAGTTGGGATCTTGGAGCAGAGGTAGGTACCCCACAGGGAGGCACAGGGGGCTGTAGGGCGCCAGGAGCAGGGGTGTCTTTGGGTGTCAGAAAAGCTTACCCTCGGCTGGTCGCGGTTGGGGTGGTCCCTGGTTCTGAGTCTGCAGGCGTCGGCTGGTTTGTCGAGGAGGGTCTTTGGGCACTGGACCTCAGGTCCCAGTCGCCGGGGAGACGTCTTCGTGGTCTTGGTTCGGGTTGGCCCGGCCCAGGCTTGGCTGGTGCAGAGTGGGCTGGTCCGGAGCTTCCTGGTGAGCACCAGGTGGGTTGTTGCAGCAGAGCCTCTGCTGATGGGAGTCCCAATCTTCAAGAGGGTCAAGGCAGGCAGGTCCTCTGGGTGTCCCAAGGTTGCTGTCTGCGGGGGTCACCGGGTTTAGGCACGAGCAGGTTCCAGGATCAACAGGCTGGTAGGGCTGGGGCCAAGTCAGTTGTCGTTGTCCTGTTGTTAGCAGCTGTACGGCGGTTCTTCTTCTTCTTGATCTTCCTTCTTCTTTTTGGTATCGGGATCTAAGGAAGGATGGTTCAGGGAGCCCCTAAATACTAAATTTAGGGACGTTACAGGTAGGGCAAGGGCAGGGACCAATGGGTCCCTGTCCTGGGATGAGTACACCCCCAGCCTGCTCCTCTCCTGTGGGAGGGGGGCAGGAGCCTAGCTGGGATTGGGCAGGGCTCCCCATCTACAAGATGGCTGGAGCCCGGGGTCGTGCTTCACCTCGCCTCCTCCACCTGAGGGGTGGAGTTGGCAAAGGTTGGCACCCCCCTTCCTGACGTAGTTTTTCCCGCCAGTCTTCCCGCCAGAGTGGGGGCAGAACTGGTGGGAGCCAGTTGCTGAGTACAGCAAATGGTCTGGGGAAGGTCTCAGAGGCGGCATGCCTTTGAAGCTTCCCCTGTCCATCCTGGGGGAGGACACATAGCACCTCGCCCAGGATGTGCATTGTTGCAGGCCCAGGAGAGTGGGGGGCTCTCCACCCAGGGGTCCAGCAACATGTCTGCTGTGTGGCAGCCTCTGCAGCTGCCACACAGCCCAGACGTGGATTGTAGGTTCGGGTTTTGGAGGGCATCTCTAAGATGCCCTCTGGTGCATCATACATTAAATCCCACACTGGCATCAGTGCGGGTTTAATGTGCTGAGAAGTTTGGTACCAAACGTGTCAGTCTTTAGTGTAGCCATTATGGTACTGTGGAGTTCGGGATGACAACCTCCCAGCACCATATACTCTTAATGGCATCACTGCACTTACAGTGCCCAGGAATGGCCCTGGATACTGTAGGGGCACCGGGCTCATGCACCTGTGCCCTCACCTCTGGCATAGGGCACCCAGCTAGAGGGGTGACTGAAGTATGCCAGGGCAGTGGGTCCTGTGGGCATGGCACACAGAGATGTGTGCCATGTCGACTCTTGTTTTAGTTCTGTACTTAGGCACTCAGCCTGCAAAGGCGTAGGGGTAAAAATTACTACTCCCACTCCAGAGATTGCAACAGTAGGGAAAGCGTTGGATAGTGTAGGGGTAAAATTTCTATTCCCACTCCAGAGAGTGCAACAGTAGGGAAAGCGTTGGATAGCGGGAGGGTAAAAATTACTATTCCCACTCCAGAGAGTGCAACAGTAGAGAAAGCGTTGGATAGCATAGGGATAAAAATGACTATTCCCACTCCAGAGAGTGCAACAGTAGGGAAAGCGTTGGATAGCGTAGGGGTGAAAATTACTATTCCCACTCCAGAGAGTGCAACAGTAGGGAAAGCGTTGGATAGCGGGAGGGTAAAAATTACTAATCCCACTCCAGTGAGTGCAACAGTAGGGAAAGCGTTGGATAGGGGGAGGGTAAAAATTACTATTCCCACTCCAAAGAGTGCAACAGTAGAGAAAGCTTTGGATAGCGTAGAGGTAAAAATTACTATTCCCACTCCAGAGATTGCAACAGTAGGGAAAGTGTTGGATAGCGTAGGGGTAAAAATTACTATTCCCACTCCACAGAGTGCAACAGTAGGAAAAGCGTTGGATAGTGGGAGGGTAAAAATTACTATTCCCACTCCAGTGAGTGCAACAGTAGGGAAAGCGTTGGATAGGGGGAGGGTGAGAATTACTATTCCCACTCCAGTGAGTGCAACAGTAGGGAAAGCGTTGGATAACGTAGGGGTAAAAATTACTATTCCCACTCCAGTGAGTGCAACAGTAGGGAAAGCGTTGGATAGTGGGAGGGTAAAAATTACTATTCCCACTCCAGAGAGTGCAACAGTAGGGAAAGCGTTGGATAGCATAGGGGTAAAAATTACTATTCCCACTCCAGTGAGTGCAACAATAGGGAAAGCGTTAGATAGCGTAGGGGTAAAACTTACTATTCCCACTCCAGTGAGTTTAACAGTAGGGAAAGTAATGATTTAATATATTAAGAAAAATAAATTAAATATCAATACAATAAAACATTAATTAAAATTAACTACAAATTTAATATTATGTAATAATTAATTAATTAGAAATACAAATAAATATTAGTTATTAAAAATCAATTAACTATTCATAGTTATTTAACAACTAATTAATTTTCAATAACAAAAACTAATTATTAATACAAATTAATACCAATTAATAATTAACAGTAAATTAGTTATCAATGTACAAAAAGTATTTTTAATATGCAATTAATTACAATTACATTACTTCCCACCCTATTCCCCTATAAACCCACAACCTGCTATGGAAAATAAATTAATACAATTATCATAATTATTAAAGAATTAATAAAAATGAATGACCAATTAATAAAAATTAATTACCAATTAAAATTTATTAATAATAAATTAAAAATCAATACCAATAAATAAATACAAATATTTACTTAATTACAATGAAATTACTTCCCACCCTATTCCCCTATAAACCCACAACCTGCTACGGAAAATAAATTAATAAAATTAACATAATTATCAATTAATCAATTAATAAAAAGTAATTACCAATTAATACAAATTAATTACCAATTAAAACATATTTAACAATAAATTTCAAAATAAATACCAATAAATAAATACAAATATTCAATTAATTACAATTAAATTACTTCCCACCCTATTCCCCTATAAACCCACAACCCGCTACAGAGTTAAAAAGCAAAATTAAATTAAAAATAATTAATAATTGTTAAAAATTAATATTTAATTTAATATAATTAAATTACTTCCCACTCTATTCCCCTATAAACCCACAACCCGCTACAGAATTAAATTATGCAAAAATTTAATAACATAAAATTAATTACTTAAAAAAAATTAAACATACATTACAAAAATAATATACACTTTTCACACATATCCTAACATACAAAACACTTAAAACAATTTGATATTATTAAAAATTCGATATATTTTAATGCTTATATTATATACTTCGATATTTTGACTTCGATATTTTGACAATCGATATTACTTACCTTCAATTCGATATTTTTAACCACTATATTGTGTCCATTTGATATTTTGTCCATTCTATATTTTTACTTCGATATTTATGTCCATTCTATATTTTTGCTTCGATATTATGTCTTGTTACCGACCAGGCTCAATCCACATCTTGTAGTTGACCCTCGCAGTTGACGCTTCGATCTTTCAGGTGCTTGTTTGTGCTAAAAACCTTTAAAATTCATAACTCCGGTTCTACTGTTTTGGTGTCAGATAATTTATTACATTTTACTGTATTTTTCTAAATCAGTGTGGGATTTTTTCTTATGTTGTGTTTTAACTCAATCACTGTGTGCTGAATAAATACTTTATTCATTGCCTAAACTAAGCCTGGCTGCTTTTAAGCCATTCTACCAGAGGGTTAAGTGCAGGTTAATGTAGTGACTTTTGCGGTTCACCCTGACAGGTTTTGTGGCTGTTGCTTGAATAGGGGTTACCCAACCCATCACCCAACAATCCAACTTCTCACATTGGTGTTCAGCAGTGTGGATCAGGACTTGCTTGTGCAGCCCATGAAGTGATTTGTGTAACACAAAGATTCCAGATGAATAATTTGACACCAGAGTAGACCTCTTTTTAAATTCTCATTAGTTTTCTTTCGCCTGTTTTTCTCCCATTTCTAAATTTACATTTACATTTACATTTACATTTACATTTCTAAATTTGAGTGCCCTCCTTTCCTTTTTGCCATGGAGATTGAGCTGATCAACTTGGACACCCTTAGCAGAGAAGGGCTTGAGGGCAGGCAGGAGGGCTGCCAAACTGGATCTCCAGGTATCCCTCAAAGCTTTTGAGGAACTTCAGACATGGCAGACCCCCCCCCACCTCCCCCCCCTCACCAGAAGGATGATAATGGGGGGGCACTCACCGAAGATGATGAGGAAAAGAAGAGCCTAACTCAACCCCAGTGGATGCTCAGGATGTAGCATGGGGCAGTTTGTCTGCCTGGGGCCTGTCTGCAAAGGAGCTGCAGGACAGAAAGGTGGAGAGGGAGCTCAAACAGCAACTGGGCAAACTAAAGATGGAATCTGAGGAGAGAAGGGCAAAGGAGGGTCTGGCCATTGAGGAGAGGAGAATGGCCTATGAGCTCAGTTGCAGTGGGCTAGACGTAAGAGCCAAACAAGCATAGTCCAGCAATATTGATGGCAGTGTACCAGCAGTGTCCACAGGAGAGGTGAGGGTCCGCATACCACAAGAACTAGTGCCCAATTGTGTTAGGAGATGATATAGACCAGTGGTGTTCTGTCAATAAGGTGACTCTGAGGGTACACAAGGTTCCAGAAAAGTATTGTGGGCAGCTTATGGAAACAAATGCCCACATTGTAAGTATGGACGAATTTTGCGGATCTGCGGTCCGCGAATTCGCAAAAAAATCCGCGAGTTAACAGTTGTCTCCAGTGACCATGTGTGTGTTACTATGCCATCGTGCCGAAGGGCGCAGGGGTCCCTTGAGTGAGCTGTCCATCATAGTGGGTAAATGGCGGGAAGACGGTGCACACCGCTAGTGTGTGGGCGGGGTCAAACGGGTGGGCTTCTATGCAAGTTCACATGCCTCTTGTGTGTATAAAAGGTCAAAGACCGATCAGAGCAGCAGACGAGGAGAAAGAAGCCCCTGGTCACGGGAACTGCACAGGGATTGCGCTCGTGAAAGTGAAGGATGCAAAGGTCTCCATCCAGCACAACTGCTAATTTTCGACGGTATATATGTGGAGAAAGCACACCTGCCCAGCCTCGACAAAGCTCACGATTGTTTTTGGGCTGATAAATGCGTTACTGAATTTGAGCTTCAACTCGGGCACCTGCTTCATTTATATCTGTAAGTGCTTCCTGTTGAGGTTTAATTTTTGTGACAGGAGCATCGTGCCAGAATGAACCATGCCCTTCATATTTATCCAAGAAGACGCCATCGTTTTGTGCGATACCTCTATTCAACTGGAGTACTTTCTACTGGCTAATCAGTAAGAGCTACCTCGTTGGGTAAATGTATAGTGCTATTCTTACACTACAGCTGCGTAAAGTGCCAAAAGAGTTGTCTCCAGTGACAATGTGTGTGTTACTATGCCATCGCGCCGAAGGGCACAGGGGTCCCTTGAGTGAACTGTCCATCATAGTGGGTAAATGGCGGGAAGACGGTGCACACCGCTAGTGTGTGGGCGGGGTCAAACGGGGGGGCTTCTATGCGAGTTCACATGCCTCTCGTGTGTATAAGAGGTCAGAGACCGATCAGAGCAGCAGACGGGGAGAAAGAAGCTCCTGGTCACAGGAACTGCACAGGGATTGCACCAGAGAAAGTGAAAGATGCAAAGGCCTCTATCCAGCATCACAGCTAATTTTCGACGGTAGATATTGGGAGAAAGCACACCTGCCCAGCCTCGACAAAGCTCACAATTGTTTTTGGGCTGAGGAATGCGTTACTGAATTTGAGCTTCAACTCGGGCACCTGCTTCATTTATATCTGTAAGTACTTCCTGTTGAGGTTTAATTTTCGTGACAGGAGCAATGTGCCAGAATGAACCCTGTCCTTCATATTTATCCAAGAAGACGCCATCGTTTTGTGCGATACCTCTACTCAACTGGAGTACTTTCTACTGGCTAATCAGTAAGAGCTACCTCGTTGGGTAAATGTATAGTTCTTTTCCTACACTACACCTGCGTAAAGTGCCAGAAGAGTTGTCTACAGTGACCATGTGTGTGTTACTATGCCATCGCGCCGAAGGGCGCAGGGGTCCCTTGAGTGAGCTGTCCATCATAGTGGGTAAATGGCGGGAAGACGGTGCACACCGCTAGTGTGTGGGCGGGGCCAAACGAGCGGGGCTTCTATGCGAGTTCACATGCCTCTTGTGTGTATAAAAGGTCAGAGACCGGTCAGAGCAGCCGACTAGGAGAAAGAAGCTCCTGGTCACGGGAACTGCACTGGGATTGCACTCGTGAAAGTGAAGGATGCAAAGGCCTCCATCCAGCATTACAGCTAATTTTCGACGGTAGATATGTTGAGAAAACACACCTGCCCAGCCTCGACAAAGCTCACAATTGTTTTTGGGCTGATGAATGCGTTACTGAATTTGAGCTTCAACTCGGGCACTTGCTTCATTTATATCTGTAAGTGCTTCCTGTTGAGGTTTAATTTTTGGGACAGGAGCATCGTGCCAGAATGAACCCTGCCCTTCATATTTATCCAAGAAGACGCCACCGGTTTGTGCGATACCTCTACTCAACTGCCAAACTTGCTGGGCTTCTAAAAAAAATCCGCCCGCAAGCGGATTTGCAAATTGTTTGGCAATTTTGCGAGATTCGCGGATCGCGAAATTGCCAAAAATCCACACATTCTGCAAGCGGAACGGATTTTGCGCCCATACTTACCACATTGCAGAGGGACCAACTTCTGACAATTGAGACGAGGCAAGACAAAGTTTGCCCCCATGAAAGCCGTACTTGTTGCTAAATTTGGGCTGACACCTGAGAAATACAGTCGAAGGTTCAGGGACATCCACAAGCTACTAACACAGTCTTGGGTGAACTTCTTAGTCTACTTCAGCAAGGCACTGGATGCTGGGTGAGAGGCAGCAAAGTTAATGATTATACTGGGATGTATAACTTGATTTTAAGGAAGCAGTTGCTCAATACTTGCTTTACAGAGCTGCACCAGCACCTAGTACAAAGGAAGCTTGCTGGGGAATCAGACCACTGGGCCAGGACCAGAGTGTCCAAGAAGGCATCTGGGGGTTTTGCAAAAGGGTGGTTAGGGTTCCCACCAGGAAAAAGAGGGGGGAGGCTTTGTTGACAACACTACTGGTAAATGTGTCCCCAAATGTTGTGAAGATTACCAGTATGTCCCAAGAGGGCACAGCTCCCCAGTGGGGGGCAGACCCTGGTGTTGGTCAGTGTAGTGCTTGAGGAGGAGATGGCCCCAGTTAGTGTGGGGGAGACAGCTAAAGTTACTCTAGCGTCCCTGAGTGACAAGGAGATGGTGCCCAAAGTCCACATGGCTTCTAATACTTCTAAGTACAGGCAGTGGGTCACCAACAATGGGCAGAGGGTGGAGGCTTTGAGGAAAACAGGAGTCTGTATGATTACTGTCAGGTATCATCTAGTGTCCCCAGAGCAGGTGATACCCAATACATTCCACAAGGTTGTAGTAGCAGACAACTGAGAGAGCCACTACCATGTGGCTGTCATCATCTTGAGGGGGTAGAGGGGTCTCAGGGCTTCTGAAAATTGCTGTGCGCCTTGCCATGCTTGTGGAAATTCTGTTAGGGAATGATCTGGAGCACACTACTTGGAAGGAAGTGGAAACCAACTCAGACCTGGAAATGTTGGCGTTGCCTGAGTGGGTCTATGTGACCACCAGATCCATGGCTGCACAGGAGTGGAGTCAAGGAGGTGTGGAGCCTGGAAAAAAGGTCCAGGAAGCTGCCAAGAAAGGGAAGCGCAGGGGGCGTGGGAAACCAGCCCCTAAAACTCCTGCTGTACAAGAGGATGGGACACCAGAAGAGGCAGCTCTGGAGCCTTCCAGGAAGGACATTGCCTGTTCTGGTAACCTGCCTGAACTTGCTGGATAGCAAATAGAAGGAGGACCCACCAGGGAGAAGTTCTGTAGGGCACAGAAGGAGTGCCCAACCCTGGAGAGCATGAGGCGTTAGGCTGAAGTCCAGGCAGCCGGTGGTACCTCTGGAGATCACCTCATATACTGGGAGAATGATCTCATGTACAGTGTGCCTAAGGCATCTGTGCATGGGCCACAAATGTGTTGGTAGTAGACCAATGTTACAGGGAATTCCAACTTGGGTTGGTTCATTAAATTACCTTGACAGATCATCTGGGGCAGGCCAAGACTTTTGCCAGGCTTGTCTCCAACTTTTGCTGGCCTGAGTAAGTATATTGTCAGATACATTCTGCAAGGACTTGTCTTACCTGCCAGGCCAGAGGGAAAACATGGGAAAGGCTCACCTGAAGCCCTTACTTGTTGTTGGCGCCCCCTTTGAAAGGCTGGGCATTCTCATTGTATGGCCCCACGGACCAAAAGACCACCTTAGACAACAGGTTTATCCTGGTCTTGGTGGACCATGCCATTAGGCACCCAGAGGCAAACCCTCTGAGGACTGTGACTGCACCTGGAGTGGTTAGGGCCCTGATGCGATTTTCATCGGAGTCAGGTTCCCCAAGGAAGTGGTGTCTGAAAGGGGCACCAACTTTATGTCTGCATACATGAAGTCAATGTGGAAGGAGTGTGGGTTAACCTACAAGTTCTCCACATTCTACCATCCACCAACTAATGGGTTTTTTGAAAGGTTCAAAAAGACCCTAAAAGGCATGGTTATGGGTCTGCCTGAGCCAATGAGGCGGAAGTGGGACATCCTCTTACCATGCCTGTTTTTTGCCTAGAGGAACATGCCACAGAAGGGAGTTGGATTTATCCCATTTGAACTTCTGTATTGTCATCCTTTTATGAAACCTCTTAGTCTGGTAAAGGTGGGGTGGGAGCAAATTCCCAAGAAGCCCCCCAAGATGTAGTTTGCTACATGCTAGCTCTCCGGAACCAGATGGCAAAGTTGTGGAAGAAAGCTTCTGAGAACGTGAAGGCCAGCAAGGGAGTCATGGAGCAATGGTATGACCAGACAGCTATCATGATGGAGTTTGAACCTGGACAGAAATTGTTGGTGATGGAGCCAGTAGAGCCCATGGCCCCCCAGGGCGATTGGACTTGGCCCTATGAGGGAGCTGAGAGGAAGGGGAGGCCACCTACCTGGTGGACCTCAAGACCCCCAGACAGCCCTTAAGGTACTCCATATCAACTGCTACAAACCCCATTATAAGAGGTCTGAGGTCACCATGCTGCTGTTGACAGATGGTGGGAAGGAGAAGGAGAGTGAACCTCTCCATGACCTGTCATCTAAAGAGAAAGATTGATCAGTGGAGGGTGTCAACCACTTTCCTTCCTTGACCCCAGAACAGCAAAGAGACTGTCAACAGTTGTTGGCCTAACTGTTTTCCTTCACTCCTGGGCTTACACATCTGTGTACCCATTATATTGATACGTGGGACCGCCAGCCTGTCAAAACAAGCATTGACGTTGCCAATAGGTCTCACATTTGGGACCTTATAAGTGTTTAGCCATGCAACAGTTGGTGTTGTTGCACCAAGGATATTCTGCTGCATAACTAAATACTTATAGGGTCCAAAAAGTGAGACCTATTGGCTATGCCATTGCTTGTTTGCATTGGAACGAAGTGACCACAAATGTGAGAATTACAACCTCCTCGTTGACCCTGAGTCTGGCCTGAATCCGATGCTGCTGGTGTCCGTCTGGTGAAGCCACCACACGGGTCATCGCTCCCATCGTAGCTGGTAAATCACCAATAGAATAGTTAGGGGGTTGAGGGGTTATGCGGACTAGCACATAGTAGCACCATATCCACTTTACAACAGCGGGCATTGCCCTACTCCCATACCGGTTGCTGGTAGTGTGTCAAACTACCTGGTGTCCACAGAAGGCGATGATGGTCCCAACGCCACTCCACCCGAGACGCCACCCAAAACTCTTTCTATTAAGGGGTGCGCCTCAAGCAGAGGGGAAAGGGGAAGTGGAAAGAAAAGAGAGACAGCCTTCTGTTGATAGCGTGGAGTTTATCTTCACTGGGTCAATGTTGTGTCTTCACTTGTTTTGGGACCTGCATAGGAGATATGATAAACAGGCACTCTACTGTTTTTTTTTAAAATAATGAACAAATTACAGTTACACCCGGTACTATCATTAACCCTACCAAAATGACCCTAGGCTGTTGCTTCTCTCTTGTGTGATGTCTTTTTATATTTGTACTGACACGTATTGGAAAATAACACACTAAATTTAGTACCAGTCATTGTTCCTAGTGAACCTTCTAAATGTACTTGCTTTTTACTTAAATTCACCTTAAGCCGTTGTTTGCTTATCTTTAAAAAGTCACTGTTTAAATGTTTCAGAGTCTTCTTTATTTTTTCCAGAATCAGCAGTTATTTCTAGTAAGCTAACTAATGACTTACACCCTAATTGTCTCTGACAAAAGTTAAGGCATTAGTCGCACGTCTTAGAAGAATTTGTCATACCTTGACAGCACTAAATGATCTTTTAAAGTTACCACCATACTGTAATTGCTCCTCTGACTCTCTCCTCCAAATGTTGGAACTGAATTGTGGCGTTTTCTTCGAGTTCGTAATTAAATTCTGTAGTATTCGGTTTCTCTCTCACTCAAATATCCCACATTGCGCATGCGTTACAGGAAGCCACGGGTAAATACAAGTTTACTAAACTGACAGAACCCATGCGCAGTAGGAAGACACTTCTTCCTCACATAGGGCTACACTTGAAGTGTGCAGTTCCTTCTTGGAACGCGCACATCAATCTTGATGCCGGTCGCGCGATCTGAAACACTAGACCGCGAACCTGCGTTTAACCAATCTCCACTTGTGCCGCCATTTTCTTCACTAGAGTTTTGTACGTATTTCAGACAACGTCTTAAAAAGAGTCTTGTTACAGATATTCTTTTATGCCAAAGTGAATTTTTAGTTTGGTTCTGTGTATGCTTGTTTATTACTGCAGCTATACTCACACACAGTGTGCTTAGTTGTCTCGCTAGTCTTGACAGTACCTCCCTCCAAAATGGACCCCCCCCCATCTTGGGTTTGGTTGGATAAGCCTTATGAAATTATTTAATTAATCTGGGGTCATGTACGTTGGTGAAAGGCTCCCATGATCTCTCCTCTGGACCAAAACCCTTCCAATCTACTAAATAATATAATCTTTTCTTGGAGATTTTAGAATCTAAAATTCTACTGACTTCAAACTCCTCTCCAGATTCCAACTTAAGGGGTTTTGGTATTTGCTTTAGTCTTGCATTGGAAGGATTTTTTTTTTAAAGCGAAATGTGAAAAGCTGGATGAATCTTTAATGATTTTGGAAGCTGTAATTTTACAACCACTGGGTTTATTGTTTTTAACACCTTGAAAGGACCAATGTGCAGAGACAGGAATTTCCTGTTCCCTTTTAACCTTAGATGTTTAGTGGAATGCCAAACCTGATCACCAACCTCAAAACTGGTGCCAACCCGTCTCTTCTTATCAGCTTGTTTCTTATAGGAAGCCTTAGCCTTATGTAAGTTTTCTTGAGCCTTTTTATATGTTTTCTTCAACTCGGTGACCAAGTCTGAGACTGCTGGCACTGTTTCATCTTGTTTTCCTATCATACCACTAGGGTGTCTTACTGAATTTAAGTAGAAAGGGGAGTTCCCAGTAGAATCATGTACTGCATTATTGTAGGCAAACTCTGCAGTCCACAGGAGATCCGACCAGTTCCCCTCCTGCTCTAACAAATAAAGTCTCAAGTATTGTTCCAATTCCTGGTTGACTCTCTCAGTTTGTCCGTCAGTTTCAGGGTGGTAACTGGTCGAATACCGTGAATCTATGCCCAAACTATGCATGGCTTTTTTCCAGAATTTTGATAGAAATTGGGTTCCCCTGTCCAAAATAATTATTTGTGGGACCCCGTGAGCTCTGACTATGTGTTGATTAAACATTTGAACTAGCTGTGGAGCGGTAGGCACTGTTTTTAAGGGAATGAAATAACCCATTTTAGAAAACGAGTCAACAAACACCAATAGGATTGTGTGCCAGGGATAGGGCGCATTGGGTAAAGGTTGTAACAAGCCCTGAGGAGCCTGTCTACTAGATTTTCCCTTTATGCACAACTCGCACGTCGAAACATACTGTCCCACCTGAGCCGCCATGCCTGGCCACCAAAAATATCTCTTTATAAGCTCCAAGGTTTTCTTAAAGCCTTTATGACCAGCCATTCGATCATCATGACAACCCTTCATGGCCTTGTCCTGCAATTCCTTTGTAGGGAGATACAACTTCCCTTCGTAGTATGGCAACCCTTCAGCAACTGTTTTCTTAGCATCGTCGCCAACCCAATTTTCCCATTTTCTGCTTGAACCACTCTTTTGCATGTCTTTGGTGAACAGCTCCCACAATTTTGTCCAATGGTATGATGGGTTCTTCAGGTGGAACTCTGAGTTCTTCAGGCGCATTCATTCTGGACAGAGCATCAGCTTTTCCATTTTTTACTTCTGGCTTGTATGTGATCACAAAATCAAACTCGGAAAAGTATAAAGACCATCTCAACTGAAGAGGGGTTAGCGTTTCAGCTGATTTTAAAAACTGTAAGTTCCGATGATCTGTGAACACAGTCACACAATGTTTGGCGCCCAATAAATAATGTCGCCAGTCCTGGAAAGCATCTTTTACAGCTAATAATTCCTTATCAGCTATGGAATTGTTAATTTCCGGTTCTGACAATTTTCTGGATCTTAAAGCCACTGGGTGAGGTTGCCCTGTCAATTTGTCTCTCTGAGACAGAATTCCTCCAGTAGCAAAATCTGACACATCAGTTTCCATGAAAAAGGCCAGCTCAGGATCTGGATGCATAAAAATAGGAGCTGTGATGAAAGTCTTCTTTAGGAGCTGAAAAGCTTCCTCTGCGTCGACGGACCAATCAATATTCTTCCCTTTTTTCAATAGCTTAGTAATGGGTGACACCTTGGCTGAAAAATTAGGAATAAATCTCCTGTAAAAATTGGCAAAGCCAACAAAACTTTGTATTTCTTTGACATTTTTCGGGGAAGACCAGTCTTGTATCACCTGGACTTTTGATGGATCCATAGCTACTCCTTCAGCCGATATTACAAACCCTAGGAATTCCACCTGCTCAACATGAAAAGAACACTTTTCTAGCTTGACAAATAGTTGATTTTCCAATAACGTCTGCAGAATTGATGTCACATGTTTCACATGATCCTCAGTGTTGTCAGAAAAAATCAATATATCATCGATGTAGACGGGGGGCGTGGCTAGCTGCCGAGCATGCCAGTCGTGGGCTAAGTGAGCGCCGTTTAAAGAAAACCCCTAATATACTGAAAAATATCCTGGTTCTGGCCTGAAATACCACCCCCGGTACCTCTGAGACGCTCTGCGGCTGGTGACAAAGCGGGAGATGCGTGGGAACACCCGGGTCCCACTGAAGGGTGTTTTGCCCCCGGAGACGCGGAGAGGCCTAAGAGGCGAGGAAAAGCCGCGACCCACAGTGCTGCGGCTGTCTAACGGCGCGATTGATTGTGAACAGCGGTGTGTTGGGGAGCGGACGCTGGAGGCCGCCACCGGACCGTTGCCCACATCCTGTCGAACCAACTGCTGGATGGACGGGGTCATTGGCGGCGATATCTGAGACCGGCTCCCAGAAAGGCGGAGGAGGGGCTACGGCGCGCGAACGGCCATTACGGAAGGCGCGAACGGGCCGATGTAAGAGATCAACGGCGCTGGCCGCCCCAGTGCCCCCACAAGAGCCGGGATCGGCGAACGCTGCGCCGGAGACCTGCGGGACACCAGCACAGGGTTAGCAGGGAGCAGGGAGGAGCGGCCCGCCGGACACATCCGAGACACGGCAAGGCGTCGGGGGAGGACTGTATCGCCCCGGGGACAAGGGCGGTAGGAGGACTTACTGGGCGCGCGACTGAGCAGAGGGAGCCCGGTGGCGGTCCGTGCTGACCCGACGACCCAAGGACCAGTGGGGTGGGTGTCCCCCCCCCCCCCGGCATAGAGGAGCTCACCACAGGGAGGATCCGGAAGGGGGCCCTTAAACTGGCTGTGTTGGTGGCTGAACGTGAAGGCGCAGTGGGCACCGAGGAGGCCGTTGAGCACACTGCCGCCGACACCCCTAGTCGGAATGGTCACAGGTTGTGATCCCGGTTGGTGAGGGGGCCCTCCACGGAAGAAGGTACACCGGAATACGGACCGCAGATTCACGGCGAGGCCCTGGGTCACACTGGTTACCGCCATCTACGAGGGGCTATACTGCGCCACGGACCGCTGGTGCACACCGTCTGTGAGACACGGATGACAATGTGTAGGTGGATATAGAGCACATTAAACTGGACCCCGGTCTGATATACCGACAGCGAAGGAAGTGGAGCACGATAACTGAGACTCGCTGTGGAACGGGACACACGCCCTGATAGATCGCATACAGGGGCCGCGATAGCAGTCGGCCTCGTGTTCCCGGGTCCGCTGCAGATCGAGATCGGATCGAGCATACCCATAGTGTCTCCCGCTGGTGGCAGACACGTCATTTGGCCGTATCCACGGTGTGACCGGCCCCTAGTAGCAAAAAGACTGCCCTCCGCAATAATCAGACACCTCCGAACAGGCCAGTGGTTGTCACTCGGAGGTAGCCCGAGCGTTGCAACCGGAGATCACAATGGGCCGAAACAGACTCCGACAGCCGGACCCGGTCAACAATGGAGCAGAGCGATCCACTGGGCCTGGGGACCATATAGCATCCACAAATGAAGATATAATCCCTCCAACGGGGTTAAGTACGCAGGATGCGAAGCTGGACCTTATCCTGACAGAAATAAGAGCCTCTACAGAGGCGCTGGAAACCAGAATTGACACGATGTCGACGAGTCTCTCCCTACTGAAGGACGACCATAAGAAACTGGGGGAGAAAGTTGCGGAGAATAAAATTGCCCTGACCGACCTCATTCCGCAACAGACAGAACATTCCACACGCCTGGAGGTCTTGGAGAAGCAGCTCAAGGGGTTGAGAGACAGAGTGGACGATGCGGAAGGACGCTCGCGCCGCAACAACGTCCGCATCGTCGGCGTACCGGGACGCAGCGAAGGGGCCAACCCGACTCAGTTCGTAGAGGACTGGCTGAAGACACTTGTGGACCCCGCGGCCCTCACCCAAATGTATAGTGTAGAAAGAGCGCACAGAGTGCCATCGAGACCACCGAAACCGGGAGCGCCACCACGGCCGTTAATAGCACGCCTCCTACACGTCAAGGACAGGAACACGATCTTGAGAACAGCGACGGAGTCCGGGGCGATAAAATATGAAAACCAAACGATCTCGATATACCCAGACTTTACACAAGCAGTGCAGAGAGCAAGTGTAGTACTAGGCCTCAGCAGGGCCTACCAGTGCTAGGGGTTCTCTTTTCTCATGCACAGAGTCCTCAGACAAATAGGAAGAAATTAGCACAGGAACTGGAATAGAAAAAACAAAGTTTATTAACCTCAAGAGGTGGTACTATATTCACACAGCACCCTTCGGCAACTGTATGAAGTAGCACACTGAATGAAAAGAGCATGGCTCTTTTATACCCACACAGGGGCTCAAAAGAAGGCGGTACAAGCACAGAGTGCTGAGTTTCGAGACATATAAGGTCATACAGAAAATGCAGGGTCGACAAGTAGGAGGAGCTAACAGTGTCCAGTTTCTAGTAAACACATCCTGACAGATATAAATTGACAACAGCTGCAAGCTCAACTGAGCATGTGCAGAACAGGAAAGGTCTAAATATATCTCGTCTCTAGGCAGATTTCAGGAGCAGTTAACAGGAAGGTAGGACAGAGCACATGATGAGCACATGGCAACATGTGGCATACAAAATGGCTGCCGCAAATTCAAAATGGTGTCTAAACAAAAGATACAATAGTTGCTAAATACAGCATGTCTTCAGCTAATGCTTAATCTAACTGCTGCCAAATTACAACACAAGGGCGTCATTCTGGGGTGTGAAACGTACTCTGAGAGAGCGTAACGTGAAATACGCACTGTTTTTCCCAGCACGGCTAAAAATCATTCATGATGGCAAGTCCCATTTTTTCGATGACCCAGAAGAAGCGTCTGAATGGATTGAGGTGGCACTGCCAACGCCCAGATCGAGAAACAATTCCGAGGACACGCGACAACGGAAGCAGTACACCCATGGGAGCAACGCCTCGGTCCGGGATGAGGAGCCGGAGACGCGGCCAGCGAGAGACGGGGATGCCCGGGCGGACAGAGGTGGGACCTCGGCGGACTTAGTGCTGCTCACGACCACCGCACTGGCTACACACGACATGCACATTGATACGGTGTCGAACAGCCAGGACAGTTCAAGCACGGTGGCGTCGGACACGGACGCTAGTCTACACCGGTCTCCACGCATAACAGCGCAGATGGCAGAGGACATGTGAAGGTCGGCAGAGCGACAGCAGAATGGTGATGTATATGTGACATTGTGAGCCGGTGTTGTGGGTGAGTAAAGGTACCAGGGACACTGTTGATAATGGGGAACTCCAACGGAGGACATTGACTGTTAACCGCAGAGAAAGGAGCGGTCGAGCACACGCCCCCCCCTGGCGAAGGCATGACTGCATTCAGTTCCTACCCCTGTTGGGTAGTATTGTTTGGTCCCGACCAGTTATGGGGTGGGGACTTTATAGTTGGGGAGTTACGCACAAGTATGGCACACAACATGTAAATTTTGCTGACAAATACACCAGAGGGGTGGGCGATGTCTGTGGAAAGGGAGATTACAAGTAATGTCATTACCTAACAAATATCAGTTCTGCACCTGGAATGTAAGAGGTCTGGGATCGATCCACAAACGGCACAGGGTAAGGGCACAGCTGAACAGGAGACAAACACAGATAGCATATTTACAAGAAACACACCTGAATGGGGCGGAAGGAGAGAAACTAGCCCGCAAATGGAAAGGTCAGCTACATGCCACAGAATACTCAGCATTCTCGAGGGGGGCGGCGATCTGGATATGAAACACTGTACCGTTTACACCAGTGGAGAAACGGGTTGACAGGAATGGGCGTTATGTATTCGTACGGGGTACACTAGATGGTGCGAGTGTAGTGTTGGGCAGTATATACGCCCCCAATACAGAGCAGGTGAGGTTCTACGAGGACATTAGCGGCGTATTGTCGGACTGGGTGGGGCACCACTGGGTGATAGGTGGGGACTGCAACGTGGTTATGGACACTGTACTGGACAGGTCACACCCACCACTGCATGCAACGGAAAGTAAGAAACAAGCAATAGCGCTGACACAGTGGGCAAGCGGGTGGGAACTGGATGACGCATGGAGGACCCTCCACACAAATGACAGGGAATACACATTCTACTCCCCGCCGCACAGGTTGCACACCAGGATAGACCGCATATTTTGCTCCAGGTCACTACGAGGGGAGATAACCTCAGTATCACACATGGGTAAGACATTATCTGACCATAGCCCGGTAGAATTGACTTTACAATGGGGAAGGATACCCACTCCCCTTCCGACTTGGCGCCTATCGCCGAGTCTACTGGAAGACGCAGTGTTCAAATCCTCGCTGCTGGACGCCTGCATGACATACTTCACGGAGAACGAAAACACTGCCAGCAGCAGGCAAATAGAATGGGACGCCTTCAAGGCCACTTTGCGCGGAGTAGCAATGGGCACTAAAGTTGGAATAAAGCGACTAGTACAGGAGAAGCTAAGAGCAGTGGACGGAAGCTTGGCGGTTCTGGAGGGTGAGGCGGCAGGCACTGACGGTAACCTCACGCAGCTGTAGGAGATGCGTATACAATACGCTGAATTGTTGGAAGAGCTACGGCTCATAGATTATAGAGAATATACAAATAGAGTGCATACGCAGGCCGACAAGGCTGGGGCGTTGCTGGCACGCATGACACGTAATACTCCGGACAGTGTCCCTATAACCAAGGTGTATGACCAGGATGGAGATATAGTGCAGACCCAATTAGATATAAATGAGACGTTCCGGAAATACTATGCACACCTATACGGCCCGCACGCGCCACTGTCGGATCCGGAACTTGAGTCCTTCCTGGCTGATATTTGCATTCCCCAACTGACAGATACACAAACGCAGGCCCTCGCTAAACCCATCACTTTGGCGGAAGTTAGACAGTCCATAAAAGCACTGCCGAGAAACAAAGCACCGGGCTCGGATGGGCTGCCGCGGAATTCTATTTGACTTACATTGAGGTCCTGGCCCCCCGCCTTCTTGCGCTCTACAAAGAGGGGATGGAAGGTGGTGGACTGCCTGCATCGACGCTCCAGGCACTTATAGTATCCTTGTTGAAGCCAGGTAGGGATGCGCTGTACTTAGAGAATTACAGTCCCTTATCGCTCCTCAACACGGATTATAAAATACTGAGCAAGATTTTGGCAACTCGACTGTCACAATATATTCCTGACCTAATACACCCGGACCAGTGCGGATTTGTGCCAGGTAGGAGCACAGCACTTAACCTAAGGAGACTGAGTCAACTAATGGCTGAAGGAGAGGGAGGGGGAATAACAAAGGATGTATATCACTAGACCTTAAGCAGGCCTTTGACTCCCTGAGGTGGGATTATATGTTGGCTGTACTGGGCAAATTCGGCATTCCGCAGGCATACACGAAATGGATCGCTTTATTATATCACTTACCCACAGCACGCGTTAAGACTAATAGATGCATCTCTGCCCATCTTGACATTGCAAAAAGGACGAGACAGGGATGTCCATTATCGCCCTTATTATTTATAATAGCCCTGGAACCCCTGATGATAAAAGCCTGCACCATGGCGGATGCCATGGGGATAATCCGACTTAATACCCGCCATATCATTTCAGCATATGCAGACAACATCTTGTTATTCCTGCGCAACATGGAAGGCCCACTAGATCAGTTATCGGAAGTGTTCGAGGGATTCAGGAAGATATCGGGCCTCGCGATTAACGCGTCTAAGTCCTACGGGTATAGTTTTCGCAGGCCCATGTCAGCCACGCACATACAATTCGCCCCCTACCAAATCCAAATAGCGCCAGTAACTTTCAAATACTTGGGTATACAAATCTACAGAGATGCCCAAGATCTATTCGAGGGCAACCTGGGCAGAGCCCTTAATGCGTTAAAACCACAAATACGTTTTTGGATCACACTACCATTGTCGGTCGCAGGTAGAGTGGCGATATCGAAAATGGTGGTCCTACCCAGACTGATATACTACTTCACGAATGTGCCTGTGCTAGTGACCGGGGCCTTCTTTAAGCAACTGAACACACTGATGACAGAATTGGTTTGGGGCACGGGCAGGAGGCGAATAAGTTTAGCTAAACTACAACTGCCGACGGACGGCAGAGGGCTGGGAGTGCCTGCTATGATGGCGTATGGATACGCTTGCCAGCTCCAATGGCTGGCTTACTGGCTGGCAGGTCGTAACCTGCATGAATTGAACATGACAGAGGCGGATAGAAGCAGGGGTCACATACACCGGTTGTTGCTCCCTAAGACGAAAATACCACAGTCGGCCCCCCCCCTGCTTAAACTCGCAATACAGCAATGGAGGGCGGTGTTAAGGTACACTGGCAATCGTCAGGCTTATGCACCCACGATACCTCTGCTGGGCATCCCCTTGGGAACCGGAACACTCACAGAACGCAAGCTGAACTCATGGCACGAGGCTGGGGCGGCACAAGTGGGGGACTTCTTTGCGGAGGGTAGACTTCTAACGCATGCAGACTTTATGCAACTCCACCAGGCACCGAGGACGATGTTCCTATTACATGAACAAGTCGCGCACTACATTTCCACACACTGGGCAAGGGATGGCATGGAACCGGAAACGACGGCCTTGCTCACTATGCAATACCTCATGGGCTCAGGCAGCCACTTGACAAAGTGGAACACCAAGGGTATTAGAACAAGCAAACATATTCCGCTGCACTCACTTCGTACACGTTGGGAGGGGGATACAGGCGGAGACATTAGTGATAGAGACTGGACAAGGATACTACAGCTCCCCAAGAAGGTGTCACGAAACCCTAAGTTCAAATTCATCCAACTCATGATCGTGCATAGAGCATACCTAACGCCACACAGACTACAAGCGATGTTCCCTGAGGCGTCCAATCAATGTCCCAGATGTTACCATGAGGATGCGGGTATGCTACACATGTTCTGGGACTGCCCCAAGTTGGGATATTACTGGTCCACAATCCACCACATCCTAGCAGAGGTTGCCCCAGGTAGACCTTATGACTCGGTACTATACATTATTCTGGGATCGAGACACAAGGAAAAGAAGAGGAGTGTGGCCACTAGGTTTGTAGAACTAGCACTGTTACTAGCAAAGAGGATGATAGCAATGAAATGGAAGGGAGTGAAACCGCCGAGTGTGGAGTCTTGGAGTAATGAGGTGGTGAGGTGGGGTAAGGCGGAAGGTCAGGAGCTACAAAGGGAGGAGCGAAGAGGTCTGCGCAAACTACCGATTTCCTTAGACTGGAATTCGATGCTGTTGGAGTTTGAAAGTAGTGCGGAGACGCACATCCAGTGAATGTCTATACTGATGTTGAATGTGCTGGAGGGAGGAGGGTGCATGCGGGACCCATGCAAGGCAGGGGGCTCAAAAGATACAGGAGATTGCGTACATGTAGTGCAGGTTGCAGAATTGAACCACATAGCGTATTACAGCACCATTGTGCAGAGGAAGTGACAAAGCGAATGGATATTTTGCCACGAAACTTTAATGAATGGACATTGCTCAAAAGTAAAACGCCCTATATCACATGGAAGTGCCAGGAGGGAGGGGGGAGGGGGTTAGTTAACGCAAGTTGGGGGGTAAAAATGCATTAATAGTAATTTTGTGGTCATGGAGAGGAAGAACGTTACTGAGGAAAAGGGAAAAGAGAAAATGGTTATATTGTTGGTCAGTCTGTATTGGCACCATATGCAATATTGTAACTAATTGGAGGAGACAAATATATATGTATTAATGTGCCCTCGAATTGACAATAAAAAAACGTAAAAAAAAAAAATCATTGATGTAGACGACAGCCACCCGATCTAGAAACTCTCGCAAAACATCATTGACTAGGTGTTGAAACGCTGCTGGAGCATTGCTTAATCCATAGGGCATTACTTGGTACTCAAAAAGGCCATATTTAGTTCTAAAAGCTGTTTTCCAGTAGTAGGCACCTCGTAAATCAAGCTTAGTAAATACTTTTTCTCCTTTGACCTAATCCAACAACTGCAAGATCAATGGTAATGGATATCTGTTTTTACAGTCACCTGGTTTAGGACTCTGTAATCGATGCAGGTGCAAAGAGTTCCATCCTTCTTGGGTCGGAAAAATAATGGCGATGGCACCGGGGATTGAGATGGTCTGATGAATCCGATTTTCAAGTATTCATCTAAGTATTCCTTGAGATAAACATTTTCAGCCTCAGTTAGGGCGTAAATACGACTGCATGGCAAGGTTGCTCCGGGCTCTAACTCAATTTTGCAGTCGTATTCTCTGTGCGGGGGAAGTTTTTCAGCATTTTTCTTATCAAACACACTGGCGAGGTCTTGATATTCAACCGGAATTTCTTGTGTTTTCACGGCACATATACTTTGAGTGAGTTGAGCTAATTCCGTGGCCGGCGACCCTTCAGACTTGAGAATACTTCGAGTAAAACAATGATCTTTACAATGTTCGGAGTCCATTTTCACGGTTCTTCTTTCCCAATCGCTTGTCGGATTATGCTAAATTAACCAAGGCAATCCCAAAATTAACTGAAATTGCGGGGCGTCAATGAGGTAGAATCTTATGTATTCATGATGACCCAACAACCCAATGAATTCCAAGGTCTCTGTTTCTTCGGTAATGGGACCTGAGGTGAGATTGGTGCCGTCAACCGCCTTAACCACCTCACAATGTTTCTTTTTTATGGCATTTATTCCGACACTGCGGGCATATTCAAGATCACAAAAATTGCCTGTAGTGCCAGAATCAATCATAACTGACACTCCTTTGACTATTTTTGGTCCGAACTTGACGGTGAAGGAAACTATTAAATGTGGAGCTGCCGATTGCAGTGTATTGACCAATTGCTGATGTTCCAGAGTTGACTCTTTTTCCTTACCCACCAGGGCAACTCCCTTCACTGATGGGATCTGTCTTTTAAACCCAACCTTGTTTTGGGTTTCTTTGTACAATCTTTTACGAAGTGACAAGCCTCACCAAAATACATGCACACATTTTTTGTGCGTCTCCTTTCACGTTCTTCTTTAGTAAGAGGACCTCTTATAGATCCTATCTGCATTGACTCCTCACCACTAGTTGCATCTGACTTGCTTCCTTCCGATCTAATTCGATCTAATCGAGGGACGTAGGATCGAAAATCTTTCTTCTCTTCTGAACGCCTTTCAAAAAGTCAATGTTCTATTTGAAGAACCAACTCAATCAATTCAGAAATTTCCTGGGGCCTCTTTGGTATCTGCGCGAGGGCATCTTTTAACTCATCCTTGAGGCAGCGGTAAAAAATGGCCGAACGTTTTGTCTCAGGCCAATCCTTTTCCACTATTAATTTAATAAATTGGGCTACAAGGTCTCGATTCCCTTGTTTAAGGTCCAACAACTCGTTGTCAGTGGCTTGATTGGCAGTTCTTCTGTCAAAAATTCTTAAGAATTCTTTTAAAATCATAAAGGGCTGGGTCATTACGCGACACTAAAGGCATCGACCAGGCAGCGGCATCACCACTGAAGGAGGACAGCATGAATGCAACTTTGGCTTGATATTCCTTAAATACTACTGATCTACATAGGAAATGCAACAAACATTGGGTAAGAAAAATTTGGGCCTTATGGGGGTCCCCACTAAATCTCTCTGGATTTGCTAATGGCACAATGGGAGCTACTGAATGTATGACCAGTGTAGCAACTTCCGCTGCTGAACTGCGAGAGGATGCTAACCCTGGCAAAGGAGTAGTATCTGCTAAAAATTCCTCCATTTTTAGTTTGATTTGATGAGTCTCTTGTTGGGACCTCCTAATTTCCTCCCTAAGACTTCTATTTTCTTCAGCTGACTGAGTCAACTGATTTTGTAACCCCTCCAGCACTCCTGCTAGAGTCTTAAAATCAAATTCCTCAGCCATATCGACTCAGGTGGACAGCTGGCACTTCAGTCTGTCAAACTACCTGGTGTCCACAGAAGCCGATGATGGTCCCAACGCCACTCCACCCGAGACTCCACCCAAAACTCTTTCTATTAAGGGGAGCGCCTCAAGCAGAGGGGAAAGGGGAAGTGGAAAGAAAAGAGAGACAGCCTTCTGTTGATAGCGAGGAGTTTATCTTCACTGGGTCAATGTTGTGTCTTCACTTGTTTTGGGACCTGCATAGGAGATATGATAAACAGGCACTCTACTGTTTTTTTTAAAAATAATCAACAAATTACAGTTACACCCGGTACTGTCATTAACCCTACCAAAATGACCCTAGGCTGTTGCTTCTCTCTTGTGTGATGTCTTTTTATATTTGTACTGACACGTATTGGAAAATAACACACTAAATTTAGTACCAGTCATTGTTCCTAGTGAACCTTCTAAATGTACTTGCTTTTTACTTAAATTCACCTTAAGCCGTTGTTTGTTTATCTTTAAAAAGTCACTGGTTAAATGTTTCAGTCTTCTTTATTTTTTCCAGAATCCGCAGTTATTTCTAGTAAGCTAACTAATGACTTACACCCTAATCGTCACTGACAAAAGTTAAGGCATTAGTCGCACGTCTTAGAAGAATTTGTCATACCTTGACAGCACTAAATGATCTTTTAAAGTAACCGCTATACTGGAATTGCTCCTCTGACTCTCTCCTCCAAACGTTGGAAATGAGTTGTGGTGTTTTCTTCTAGTTCGTAATTAAATTCTGTAGTATCTGATTTCTCTCTCACTCAAATATCCCACATTGCGCATGCGTTACAGGAAGCCACGGGTAAATATTTGATTCAGACTGAAAATCTCAAGCGTCTCCAAGTTTACTAAACGGACAGAACCCATGCGCAATAGGAAGACTCTTCTTCCTCACATAGGGCTACAGTTGAAGTGCGCAGTTCCTTCTTGGAACGCGCACATCAATCTTGATGCCGGTCGCGCGATCTGAAACACTAGACCGCGAACCTGCGTTTAAACAATCTCCACTTGTGCCGCCATTTTCTTCACTAGAGTTTTGTATGTATTTCAGACAACGTCTTAAAAAGAGTCTTGTTACAGGTATTCTTTTATGCCAACGTGAATTTTTAGATTGATTCTGTGTATGCTTGTTTATTACTGCAGCTATACTCACAGTGTGCTTAGTTGTCTCGGTAGTCTTGACATAGTGGTGCTACTATGATGAGTAACAATGGCAGGTGATTGCCCAGTGTACAGCAGAGTAAAGATGGTCTGTACAGATGAAGACATGGCGAGTGTTATGCCCGGCCTACAGTGCAGCATACCGAGGCTGCGCGGGGGGGCTGCAGCGGGAGTGATGTAATGAGCAGTTACCCATGCAGAGTGGAGCAGAATAACTACCAACCCGCCTCTCCTGTGTTTCTGGCTCAAATGCTGGTATTTGTTGTTTCACCCCCCACTTCTAATCCGTGCAGTTCCTCACGTTCAGACTTCATACCAGATGTATCTGTGTGTGTGGTTTGCTTGTGTGTGTGACGTCCCTTGCGTGTCCTTGATAATTAAAGTAAAGTGAACCAGCTGCAATACTTCACTGGGATTCCCCTGGCTGTGACCCAAATATGCTTGCAATACAAGGGTTCTTTAGTTTCAGGTTTAGGAGGGGCAGCGCAGTACATGTTTTGCATCGCTGCTGAGTGGCTGTGTGTGTGTTGTGGCATATATTTTCAGCCAAGCCTCACTTGTTAGCCAGCAGTACCGTTCATACTGTCATTTTGAGCAAATGTTTGCATTGTTCTTGAAAGTTAAGCATGCCAGCTGTGTGCATCTGTGAGTGCACACAGAGAGTCCCTCCGGTGCGAGGCCGTCATCTGTGCGTTCTGTTCAACATCCTGTGATTCTGGGCAAATCACTTCATCTCCCTGCGTCTACCAAATAATGAATGTGTCCTTGTGTAAAGTAACTGGGGCTCGTGTAAAGCACTCCAATACCTTCGGGTCGAGTTCATGCTATATAAATCTGCACACTCAAAAAATAGACTGAGTGACCTGCGCACAAGCCGTGTTCTCTTGGGTCGTTATTTGCATTCGCTCCTGTGGTAGTTTACAACCCTCATAAATGCAGTGAGTGTCCCTTGTCCAGATGGCAGGGATAAAACGTACGCAGTTCGGCCGACTTCCGTAACACTGTAAAGACGTGCTGCCCAATATTCTTTCTCTACAACAGTCTGCCGTGAATAGGAGGGCTTGTTTACTTTAATACATAGCTGGCTGACTACCTTGTCATCACATGGCGGCTAGGAGAGTGTATGAGGTCATAACTGACACGTTTTCAGGGTGCATATGTGTGATATTTCTAGGTTTACAGTGTGCTGTTGGGTAACATTGGCCTGCCTCCCGCGTGACGCTTTAAGTGACAATTTCTGCAAGCAATTCAACAAGAAAACGGGTGCAATGCTAAGATTTTCAGAGCCGTTTTTTCTCTTTGCCCTGTAGGCATTACGTAGATGCTATCCATAAAATGACGGCTGGGAAGTCCATCAGTTATTACTGAATGTCATACTATCTGCAGTGGACTACCAGCTGTTCCCTGTACAATGCTAAAAGAAAGGCTCAGCGTAGAGTGAAAAGGGCTCGTCATACAAACTCTGATGTACTTTTTCAGTGTAATAGTCTGCGCCCAACGGAGATTGCTTTCACTTTGTTTCCCGTGGCATATTGGAACAAGCGCGCGCTGAAACTGACGAGAAGGGAGTGGGAGAGGGGAGTGGGGGCGGACACAGTGGTGCGGCCACAGTTGTAAAAGGCAGAGAGAGGGTTGAGATTCAGAAAGGGAAAGATAGTGATCAAAGGAGAACAAGCGCACGCTGAAGCTGACGAGGAGGGAGTGGGGAGGGGAGGGGATTCACACGCTGTAGAAAGCCAGATGACAGGGCAGCTGTGCACGTTGCGCCTGCTTGTGCGCGTAACAGCAAGCTGGTGGCCGGTAAAGGTAGCCCTCTGAAAAGCCCTACACTAAAAGTCGAGCAAGCAGCGCATGCGCTGCTCTAGGCTCGACCTAAAAATAATATGCAGGCTGTCTGACAAGGTGAGGGCCAACATCAAGAAGGAGGTCTCTAAGACTTTGGAATTGGGAGTAATTGAGCACTCCAGTTGTCCCTGGTCCAGCCCAATGGTGCTGACACCAAAAGCTGCCCCACTGGGTGCCACCCCAGAATTCCAGTGTGTGTGATGTAACGGGGGCTCAACTCCGTCACCTAGACTAATGCTCACCCCATCCCCCTAGTTAATGAGCTTATTGACAAATTAGGGGCTGCCAAGTTCCTGAGTAGTTTTGATTTGACTTCAGGGTACTGGCAGATTGCCCTAACTGAAGTGACCAAAGAGAGGTCAGCATTTTCTACCCTAGAGGGCCACTTTCAATTTAAAGTGATGCCCTTTGGGCTGAAAAATGCCTGCCACATTCCAGAGGCTGCTGAACAAGGGCTTGTCTGGGATAAGGGCATTCTGTGTTGCTTACCTGGATGATAGAGCAGCCTTCAGCAGCAGCTGGAAGGACCACCTCTTTCTTCTGCAGGAAGTGCTTCAGGCTCTGCAACAGGCAGGCCTTACTATCAATGCTAGTAAGTGTAGGAGAGTGGGGTCTGCAATCCTATGGTCACCCCAGATTTTTGCTTTTTGCTTCACTGGTTTACGACTTTCCCTGGCTGTGGGCCTGCTAATCGGACCCACAGCCTAGCTGTTCTCTCTCTAAATTAACAAGCATGTACTTTAGGTGCATTTACCAATTGGTACTGGGCCACCTTATCAGTCCCTGTACCCAGGGCATAGGTGTACCCAGGGCCTACCAGGGGCTGAAGCATGTATTATGCCACCCCTGGCTGGCCATCTAAATCTGACACAACTGGCTGCATGACAGCTGGGGCAAGGTGGTGTAAACACCCTTTGCTGTAGATATAGTATACCTATATCTAACCCTAAAATGGATACATATATTCCTATCAGTCATTCCTATGGAAGGCCTTATCAATCCTGAAGGCAGAGTGCTTGGAATTATGTGAGATGGTGCTCTGGCATGAGCTGAGCCCGTTTGCAGCTTGCGGAACCAAGTCCTAATAGCTGTTCCATGATAACGCTATACCATATACTCTTAAGTGCATTATCAACCTCGCGGTTAAATGCCAACTCTGGTATAACATTATCAAAACATGTCGAGTAAGGTGTCATACGATTTGGAATACTACCCCCTCGCCAATTCTGGCGATGGGGGTAGCATTCCACCCTTCTAGAGGGACACGACATGTATGTAACTGTGAACCCCGGTTAAAGTTAACTCGAGCCTCAGCATCACAAAATGGATGCTGCTACCACAGACACAAGTCTGACCTCCTGCTGCTGGGAGTCCTTCCAGCGAGGATGGCTTGGACAAAGGGTTTCCTGCCTTGGGAGGTGCTAGCACCACCCCAGACAGGATTTTGTGTATTGAGGTAGGGAGGCCTGAAAGGAATGAGACATGCCTGGGGCACACAAGGTGCCCTGTGCATACACCGGTTCAAACCAGTTGCTGGGGCATCCCAGCCCCAGCTCTGGCGGGAAACCGGACAAAGGATAGGGGGTGTAGCCACCCCCCTTCCTGGTCCCACCCAGGGGAGGGACCTAGTCAGTAGTGCAGCCCCCTTTAGGAGAATAAAGGTAGGAGCTGGTCCCATTCCAAATTAGATTATCCTGAACTATTCATCAAGAAGAAACTCTGGCCTTCGACGTTCTGCTCCACAGAAGACTGAAGAATCTCCCTTGTGGACAAGGAGTGTCCACCCTGCAACTGCAGGCACCATCAAGCGTCCAGCGGCTTCACTTTGTCGTCTTCCCTCGAGGATCCAGACTTCAGAGCCCGACGAGACCCGGATTCCCAGACCTCTCCGACCTCTACCTACATCTGCAGCAAAGCTGAGACCCGTGGGTGCGACGAGACACGTGGGACCGGCCATCTTGAACGAACCTGCACTTCGCTTCCAGCACGACTCCCGAGGTAAACTCAACCAAGTGCTTTGGGGACTGAGAAGCCCCGACCCCGAGCAGCCCCTGCACCGAAGATCAGCCCTCCAGCATCCACGAGATCTGCGTGGGGCCCTTCTGCTTTGTTGCTGCTCGACGCGTTGTCTGGTCACTTGCCGGCTGGCTAGTGGCCTCCCAGATGACGAACCTGTGAATTTCCACTGCTGATCTGGTTGCTCCAGATTGGCCCTTGGTCCCTTCCAAAAGAGGGGCAACCCGGACTCTCCTAGTCCGCACCAGACGCTTTCTTCACTCACCGCGTGGGTTGCCTGTGCCAAGGCCTGTTGCCTCCAATCCCGGATCCAACACCGCCGACAGCGAGAGCCTGCGTGGGACAGCTCGTGCCTCCATACTGGTCGTCGAAGACACCTCCTGGTCCACGTGGCTGCAGAGTCAAGCGTCCACTCTTCACCTGATCGCGACGTCGACATCTGGTTCCTTCCTGGTTCCACTCCAGTCACTGGCTAGTGACTGTGAACATTGTCCCCTCTGCTTTCAGGTCTCCTTCTTCAACAATCCACCCTTGGATTGCACCGGACATCTTCCTCCTGGTCGCCTGCAGCATCTTTTCTTTCAGGCTCCATTGACTTAAACGCGAGAACCTGACGCACTTTGAACCCTATGCACCCGCGGCCCATGGGTGAGGTAACAAGAGCCTTTCGGTGCTCAAGGGTAGTTTAACTGTCCTAGTGTTCAGTTCCACAGTCGTTGTCGTCCTATCTAGTCAGGATTGTCCGTACTCACCTCTTTCTTGAACTGTACTGTCCATAGACGCTGTTACGCATCTCGCGTGTGAGTTCACACTCTGCACACGCATTCCGTGGGCCTCCTAGTACTTGCCTGAAGTTAGTATAGCGTGGTCCCATCGATCCTACAGCCCCTGGACAGCTCCAATTCCTTTATCGACTCTCACATTCCACTTACTTAGTATATGGTTTGTCGTGCCCCTAGGGCACCACTGTAATTTTGTGCAACTTGTAGTATTTTTCGTAAGAGATTGTCATGTGCTTAGCCCTCTGACCTCATAAAGAGTTCAGAGGTGTTGTTATTAATAAATATACTGCTTATTTTCATAACAACCTGTTTGGTGTCCTTTCATCTGGTATTCAAGGGGTTATATTGTGGTAAAACAGCTGGCTTCACATGCCAAAAGAGTTTAGCCTAAGACTGCTTTGTCCATGCTACCATTAGGATAGCTGGTCTATAAGGTTGACTTACAACCAATCACCATAAGGGTTGTTTGGACTGATACAAGGTGATCACTAGAACTAGTGAGCATCATATATCAGGCCAACTTCTCACATTGGTGTGCAGCGCTTGGGATTTGAGCTTGCTGTTGTTTTTACCAAATATAATCTTGAAATATCATTTGAAAGATCACATAAGGTACCTAGGTACATATAACTAGCTTAGAAATACTCTGAGTTCTACTGAACCAGCTGTTGTAGTAGAAAGGGCCTAACATACCCTGACTACAACTCTTAGCAAGGGATCAGTAGGAAAACCCATAGTGTAGGTAGGTGCATCACTTACACCACACTAGAAGCATGTCTACCCATGGAGAGTCTTCAGAGACTCCCCAAGTGGTTAGTGACCCTCCACATGTCCTTTCCAGATATGCAGCTCTCAGTTTCCAGGAGATGAGACAATTGTGTACCTCCAGGAAATTGAAACAGGGTTCTAACCCTACCACTCCCTTTTTGTTAGGTCTCTTAGAGACATATGATGCTAGAAAGGCTTCTAATACAGATGGGAGCATGCCAGCCTTAGAAGGTACTCTTGGAGATCCTGACCTCCCTGAAACAGAGAATGTGGAAGAGGAGGAGGAAGAAGAAGACCAGTCTGGGGATGAGGCAGACAATGGTTCTGTGATAGTCAGCAGACTCACAAGGGCCAACTTAGACCTACATAGGGAAGGATCTGGGGGACCCCCAGTACTGACCCTGAGCAGGCCTAACCTTGGAGTTAGAAGAGATAGGTCTCATTCTAGGGACTCCAATGCATCTGTGCACTCTCATGCCTCTGCTCAGAGGAGAAGGACTTCTCCCCAGAGGAGAATGACTTCCCCTCAGAGGAGAGAGCATGAAGCAAGGATGAGACAAGCTAATCTGAGGATCCAGAGGGAAGAACTTGCCCTTGCCAAAGAAAAGCTTGCATTTGCTAGAGAGCAACAGTTGAGTGGGGTAGTCCCCACTGGTGGCAGCAATATCCCTAAGGATAACGACAAGAGTTTTGATAATAGACACCTGAGTAAAATAGTGCCCCCCTATAAGACAGGGGATGACATCCACAAGTGGATGCCTGCTTTGGAGAGAGCCTGCAAAGTACAGCAGGTACCCCAGAGTCAGTGGGCAGCTATATTGTGGCTCTCCTTTGAAGGTAAAGGTAGAGACACGCTCCTCACTGTTAGAGATGAGGATGCTAATGATTACCAAGTCTTGAAACTTGCTCTGATTGATGGGTTTGGCTTAACCACTGAACAGTACAGGTTGATGTTCAGGGATACCCAGAAAACTCAGGCTCAAGATTGGACTGACTTTGTGGATTGTGCCACTAAGGCTCTGGAGGACTGGTTACTGGGAAGTAAAGTTACTGATTACACAGGATTGTATAATCTAATTATGAGAGAGCAAATCTTAAATAATTGTCAGAACCAGTTGTTGCATCAGCACTTGATTGACTCAGATCTGACCTCTCCCCAAGAATTGGGAAAGAAGGCAGACAGATGGGTCAGGACAAGGGTCAAGCAGCAGAACCAGAACCAGGGTGGTGTCCAGAAGAAAGCAGACCAGAAGGGTAATGAGAATAAGCAAAATTACCAGAAGTCTTCAACAGGGCCCCAACAACCTAAGGAGGGTGGGTCCCAAAATTCCCAAAAGAAGAAGAATGATGGTCCCAAGAAACCATGGAGCCAATACTGTAAAAGTAAGACTCACTGGTTTAGTGAGTGCACCAAGAAAGGCCAAACTCCTACCACTACTGTCCCTAAGACACCTGCACCCCCTAGTACAGTTAGTAGTGGTAGTGTACCTCCCAAGGCTATAGTTGGGTTAACCCTGGGAACTGAGGTGGGTTCTGACTTAGTTAGAATTCCTACTCAGGCAGTTCTTGTTTGTACTGGGGACATGGATATGACCCCTACTGTAAGTCCTAGTACTCTGGGCAAATACAGGCAAACGCCTTTAATCAATGGAAAAATGGCTCAGGCCTACAGGGACACTTGTGCCAGTGTCACTATCAATCACAGTATGGCAGTTGTTAATTTCTCCTGGGGAGGGGTAACTGGCCTCAAAAGGGTTGTAGTTAGTTCAGACCTCCCAGTAGATTGTCTTTTGGGCAATGATTTGGAATCCTCACTGTGGTCAGATGTGGAGTACAGGACTCATGTAGAAATGCTAGGTCTCTCCTCACATGTGCTTGCTGTGACTAGGTCACAGGCCACGAAATGCCCAGCTGAACTAGTGCTGGATCCTGGAAGAATGGACCAGACACTACCCAAGAGAAAGAGCAGTAGGGGTAAGGTTGACCCTTCCCCCCTGCCTCAGGTTGAGGATCAGCTCTCTCAGGAGACTGACCCCAAGACCCCAGAAGGAACTGTCCTAGAAGAGCTTGAGCCTGAACAGGTTGAGTTTCTTGGGACAGGGGGATCTTCCAGGGCAGACATGAGGCAGGCACAGTTAGACTGTTCCTCTCTTGAACCCCTCAGACAGCAGGCTGCTGCTGAGGCTGCAGGGAATGCTACAGGTGCCCATAAAGTTTATTGGGAAGATGGACTCCTATACTCTGAGGCAAGAGACCTCAAGCCTGGTGCTACCAGGAGGCTGGTCATCCCCTTGTCTCTTAGAGGTTTCCTTCTCACCTTAGCCCATGAGATTCCCCTTGCAGGTCACTTAGGCCAGAACAAGACTTGGGACAGGCTTGCCCCACACTTTCACTGGCCTCATATGTCTGAAGACACAAAAGAGTTTTGTCGCTCATGTGTCACCTGTCAAGCCAGTGGCAAATCAGGTGGCACAACAAAGGCCCCCCTTATACCACTACCTGTGGTGGGGGTTCCCTTTGAAAGAGTGGGGATTGACAATGTTGGACCAATGGACCCCCCAACAGCATCTGGGCACAGCTTTATACTGGTGGTAGTGGATCATGCCACCAGGTATCCAGAAGCTATTCCCGTTAGGACCACTACAGCTCCTGTTGTGGCCAGGGCCCTACTTGGAGTTTTCTCCAGAGTGGGGTTTCCTAAGGAGGTTGTCTCTGACAGAGGTGCAAACTTCATGTCAGGATACTTGACTGCTATGTGGAAGGAGTGTGGTGTCAATTATAAATTCACCACACCCTATCACCCACAATGCAATGGGCTTGTTGAGAGATTCAACAAGACCCTCAAAGGGATGATAAAAGGATTACCTGAGAAGCTCAGGCGAAGATGGGATATCCTTTTACCCTGCCTCCTGTTTGCTTACAGAGAGGTCCCACAGAAGGGGGTTGGTTACAGTCCTTTTGAGCGTCTGTTTGGGCATCCTGTAAGAGGACCCCTATGTCTGGTGAAGGAAGGATGGGAGTTACCTCTCAAAAAGCCTAAGCTTGACATAGTGGACTATGTACTTGGTCTCCGCTCCAGGATGGCAGAGTACATGGAGAAGGCATCTAAAAACCTTGAGGCCAGCCAAGAACTTCAAAAAGCTTGGCATGACCAAAAGGCTGTCCTAACTGTTTACCATGCAGGACAGAAGGTGTGGGTGTTGGAGCCAGTGGCCCCAGCAGCTCTCCAAGACAAATGGTCTGGACCCCATACCATTATTGAGCAAAAGGGAGAGGTCACCTATTTGGTGGACATGGGAACTCCCAGGAGCCCCCACAGGGTGCTTCATGTAAACAGGCTCAAAGCATTTGTCAACAGGGAGGACATGGGCTTGCTCATTGCCACAGATGAGGGGCAGGAGGAAGAGAGTGACCCTCTCCCAGACCTGCTCACTCAGAACCCTGATGATGGGTCAGTAGATGGTGTAGTCTTTTCTGACAGCCTCTCTGCCCATCAACAAGAGGATTGTAAACAGGTTCTTCAATCCTTCAGGCAAATGTTTTCACTGACCCCCAGTCAGACAAACTGGTGCACCCATGAGGTGGACACTGGTGACAGTCTGCCTGTCAAGAGTAAAATCTACAGGCAACCTGACCACGTCAGGGACTGCATAAAGAAAGAAGTCCAAAAGATGTTGGAATTGGGAGTCATTGAACCCTCAGAGAGCCCTTGGGCTAGTCCTGTAGTTCTAGTACCTAAACCTCACACCCAGGATGGTAAGAGAGAGATGAGGTTTTGTGTAGACTATAGGGGTCTCAATGCTGTCACTAAGACAGATGCCCATCCAATACCTAGGGCAGATGAACTGATAGACAAGTTGGCTTCTGCAACTTTCTTAAGTACATTTGACCTAACAGCTGGTTATTGGCAGATCAGGTTAGCTGAGGATGCCAAGGCCAAGACAGCATTTTCTACCCCAGGAGGTCATTACCAATTTGTGGTGATGCCCTTTGGTTTGAAAAATGCACCTGCCACTTTTCAAAGGTTGGTGAACCAAGTTCTCACTGGGTTGGATGACTTCTGTGCAGCATATCTTGATGATATTGCTGTCTTTAGCTCCACCTGGGAGGATCACCTGATCCACCTGAGGAAAGTTTTGGAGGCCCTGCAAAAGGCAGGCCTCACTATCAAGGCTACTAAGTGCCAGATGGGGCAGAGTCAGGTTGTATACCTGGGCCACCTTGTGGGTGGAGGCCAGGTTCAACCACTGGAGAGCAAGATACAGGCCATAAAGGACTGGGCTCCTCCAACCACCCAGACACAGGTCTGAGCTTTCGTGGGCCTGTCTGGTTACTATAGGAAGTTTGTCAAAAATTATGGGTCCATTGTGACACCACTTAATGACTTGACAAGCAAGAAAATGCCAAAGAAAGTTCAGTGGACAGTTAGCTGTCAGAAGGCATTTGATGACTCAAAGCAGGCCATGTGTACTGCACCTATTCTCAAGAGTCCTGACTACTCCAAAACCTTCATTGTCCAAACAGATGCATCTGAGTTGGGTGTGGGAGCTGTTCTTTCTCAACTGAATATTGATGGTCATGACCAGCCCATTGCTGTTATAAGCAGAAGGCTGACCCCTAGAGAGAAACGTTGGTCAGCTATAGAGAGGGAGGCCTTTGCTGTGGTTTGGGCCCTGAAGAAGTTGAGGCCCTACTTGTTTGGAACTCACTTCAGAATTCAGACCGACCATAAGCCCCTCTTATGGCTAAATCAGATGAAGGGGGAAAACCCCAAACTTCTTAGGTGGTCCATTTCCCTACAGGGGATGGACTTTACAGTAGAGCACAGACCAGGGAATGACCATGGCAATGCAGATGGTCTCTCCAGGTATTTCCACTTAGAACAGGAAGACTCACCTGTTCAAGGTTAGTTTAATGTCCCTAAGTTTGGGGGGGGGGTTATGTAGGAGAGTGGGGTCTGCAATCCTATGGTCACCCCAGATTTTTGCTTTTTGCTTCACTGGTTTACGACTTTCCCTGGCTGTGGGCCTGCTAATCAGACCCACAGCCTAGCTGTTCTCTCTCTAAATTAACAAGCATGTACTTTAGGTGCAATTACCAATTGGTACTGGGCCACCTTATCAGTCCCTGTACCCAGGGCATAGGTGTACCCAGGGCCTACCAGGGGCTGAAGCATGTATTATGCCACCCCTGGCTGGCCATCTAAATCTGACACAACTGGCTGCATGACAGCTGGGGCAAGGTGGTGTAAACACCCTTTGCTGTAGATATAGTATACCTATATCTAACCCTAAAATGGACACATATATTCCTATCAGTCATTCCTATGGAAGGCCTTATCAATCCTGAAGGCAGAGTGCTTGGAATTATGTGAGATGGTGCTCTGGCATGAGCTGAGCCCGTTTGCAGCTTGCGGAACCAAGTCCTAATAGCTGTTCCATGATAACGCTATACCATATACTCTTAAGTGCATTATCAACCTCACGGTTAAATGCCAACTCTGGTATAACATTATCAAAACATGTCGAGTAAGGTGTCATACGATTTGGAATACTACCCCCTCGCCAATTCTGGCAACGGGGGTAGCATTCCACCCTTCTAGAGGGACACGACATGTATGTAACTGTGAACCCCGGTTAAAGTTAACTCGAGCCTCAGCATCACAAAATGGATGCTGCCACCACAGACACAAGTCTGACCTCCTGCTGCTGGGAGTCCTGGGTTTCCTGCCTTGGGAGGTGCTAGCACCACCCCAGACAGGATTTTGTGTATTGAGGTAGGGAGGCCTGAAAGGAATGAGACATGCCTGGGGCACACAAGGTGCCCTGTGCATACACCGGTTCAAACCAGTTGCTGGGGCATCCCAGCCCCAGCTCTGGCGGGAAACCAGACAAAGGATAGGGGGTGTAGCCACCCCCCTTCCTGGTCCCACCCAGGGGAGGGACCTAGTCAGTAGTGCAGCCCCCTTTAGGAGAATAAAGGTAGGAGCTGGTCCCATTCCAAATTAGGTTATCCTGAACTATTCATCAAGAAGAAACTCTGGCCTTCGACGTTCTGCTCCACAGAAGACTGAAGAATCTCCCTTGTGGTCAAGGAGTGTCCACCCCGCAACTGCAGGCACCATCAAGCGTCCAGCGGCTTCACTTTGTCGTCTTCCCTCGAGGATCCAGACTTCAGAGCCCGACGAGACCCGGATTCCCAGACCTCTCCGACCTCTACCTACATCTGCAGCAAAGCTGAGACCCGTGGGTGCGACGAGACATGTGGGACCGGCCATCTTGAATGAACCTGCACTTCGCTTCCAGCAGGACTCCCGAGGTAAACTCGACCAAGTGCTTTGGGGACTGAGAAGCCCCGACCCCGAGCAGCCCCTGCACCGAAGATCAGCCCTCCAGCATCCACAAGATCTGCGTGGGGCCCTTCTGCTTTGTTGCTGCTTGACGCGTTGTCTGGTCACTTGCCGGCTGGCTAGTGGCCTCCCAGACGACGAACCTGTGAATTTCCACTGCTGATCTGGTTGCTCCAGATTGGCCCTTGCTCCCTTCCAAAAGAGGGGCACCCGGACTCTCCTAGTCCGCACCAGACGCTTTCTTCACTCACCGCGTGGGTTGCCTTTGCCAAGGCCTGTTGCCTCCAATCCTGGATCCAACACCGCCGACAGCGAGAGCCTGCGTGGGACAGCTCGTGCCTCCATCCTGGTCGTTGAAGACACCTCCTGGTCCACGTGGCTGCAGAGTCAAGCGTCCACTCTTCACCTGATCGCGACGTCGACATCTGGTTCCTTCCTGGGTCCACTCCAGTCACTGGCTAGTGACTGTGAACATTGTCCCCTCTGCTTTCAGGTCTCCTTCTTCAACAATCCACCCTTGGATTGCACCGGACATCTTCCTCCTGGTCGCCTGCAGCATCTTTTCTTTCAGGCTCCATTGACTTCAACGCGAGAACCCGACGCACTTTGAACCCTATGCACCCGCGGCCCGTGGGTGAGGTAACAAGAGCATTTCGGTGCTTAAGGGTAGTTTAACTGTCCTAGTGTTCAGTTCCACAGTCGTTGTCGTCCTATCTAGTCAGGATTGTCCGTACTCACCTCTTTCTTGAACTGTACTGTCCATAGACGCTGTTACGCATCTCGCGTATGAGTTCACACTCTGCACACGCGTTCCGTGGGCCTCCTAGTACTTGCCTGAAGTTAGTATAGCGTGGTCCCATCGATCCTACAGCCCCTGGACAGCTCCAATTCCTTTATCGACTCTCACATTCCACTTACTTAGTATATGGTTTGTCGTGCCCCTAGGGCACCATTGTAATTTTGTGCAACTTGTAGTATTTTTCGTAAGAGATTGTCATGTGCTTAGCCCTCTGACCTCATAAAGAGTTCAGAGGTGTTGTTATTAATAAATATACTGTTTATTTTCATAACAACCTGTGTGGTGTCCTTTCATCTGGTATTCAAGGGGTTATATTGTGGTAAAACAGCTGGCTTCACATGCCAAAAGAGTTTAGCCTAAGACTGCTTTGTCCATGCTACCATTAGGATAGCTGGTCTATAAGGTTGACTTACAACCAATCACCATAAGGGTTGTTTGGACTGATACAAGGTGATCACTAGAACTAGTGAGCATCATATATCAGGCCAACTTCTCACAGTAAGTGCCAGATAGGGCAGGGGTCTCTGGTGTACTTGAGACATTTTCTGGACGGGGTAAGGTACAGCCCCTCCAGGTCAAAAGAGAGACTATCCTGGGCCCGGAGCACCCTAAAACACAGACTACAGTGATGGCCTTCCTGGTTACTACAGGAGGTTTGTCAAATGATATAGCACCATTGTTGCCCCCTTGACTGAGCTGACTTCCAAGAAGCAGCCCAAGATTGTGATCTGGACATAGGCCTATCAGAAAGTCTTTGACTCCCACAAACAGGCCATGTGCACTGCCCATGTGCTGAAGGCCCCTGACAAGTCCAAATAATTTTATTGCACAAACAGATGCCACAGAGCAGGGCACACGGGCAGTTCTAGCACAGTTAAACAAGCATTGGCAAAGCCAATTGGTATCATCTATGAGAACTATTGGCTTTGTCAATGTGTTTAGCCAGTTGCTCAGCTGTGTGGATGGCTGTATCATTGCTTTTTTTCTTCAATTGCTGGTGGGATGGTGGGCAGGGAGGCATCTTGGACAGTGGGTGTGCAACACAAACTTTGTCAATCTACATACTTCAACCTATGCAATGACAGTGGGATGAAAACTCCTTGCCAAGAGCCACACAAAGTGTCGCAGAGAGTAGCTTGTTTTTCCACTTTTATTAATTACCAATATGATTATTTGTGAATTTGAAATAGTACTGTAGTAACGAGGCTGCAAAGGAAGAGGCTTAGGTAAAGTGCTCCAAAACCTCCAAGATGAATTTGCACTATATAAATAAACTAACACCCCAACAGTAAAAAAGAAAATGCCAAAACTCAAGAGAGGCCTGTGGAAGCTGGGAGCAGCAACAACAGATGTAGGGGGTAACACGAGGGAGGTGTGGGGTAGGAAGGAGGGCTAGAGGGTCATGCACAGAAAAACATCTCGAAAATTCATATGTAAACCATCTCCCTGCCTTAACAGTACAACAAAAAGAGAACATATCGATATAGTTTAAGCAAGCCAATTGCCAATGCACTAAAGAAATTCGAGCTGCTTGTGTTTTCAGTGAGGTGAGACAAAAACAAGCTGAGGAAGATTCCTCCCCTTACTTGGCTTCGGCTCTACTGTGATTAAATAAAGATGAGATCAAAGAGCTCCGACAAAGACAGTCAATAAGCCAGCACTTCCCTTAACCCACTCCCCCATCCCTACCACCCGATCACACCTGCTGTAGTAGCAATGCTGCAAACAGAGCTGCTTAGGTAAAGCACTCCAATACCTCTTAGTCGAATTGGCACTATATAAATAAACAACCCCCCAAATTTAAACAAGCATTTGTAATGCAATCAGTCTCACCTTTGGGACCTTAAATGTATTTAGCTATGCAGCACATTAGCCTGGGTGCTGAAACATCTACTGTTCTTTAACATGGAGGGAAAATAAGCACCAAACTGCGTGACACGCCGGGTATGGGAACACATGGAGAGAAATATTGCGTTTCAGCTGGAAATGGTATAGTCCAAAGCTCTGTTTTTAATATAAAATCAGGGCCTTCGGTGCTCATATCACTGAAAATACAAGATTTGAAAAAAATATTATTGTCATGGGGTGCTTGTGGAAGACCATTTCTATGGACGGAATCTAGAGAATGCTAAAGTGATTCTGGTATTTTACTGACCTCTGCTGGTCGTTTTCTATCAAGAGAGTTAAATAGAGGCAGCTGCCAGAAAAATAAAAAAAAGAAAGTCCCTAAGTAGAAAGCAATTCTGGTATTTTATTGACCTCTGCCGATCGTTTTCTATTTAAGACAGTTACATAGGAGCAGTTGAACAGAAAAGAAAGCCCCTAAGCATAAGCAGACAAGTCCTAGGGCTGATCTCCAGAGCCCACAAAGTACATACACATATAAGTATATACTAAAGTATATACAAGAGGTCTCGAATGCTCGACCTAAAAACAAAGCGAAAACACAAGAGAGGCCCAAGGAGGCTGTGAGCACCAACAATAGACGGATTACGCCTGTGTAATAAGGAGGCAAGGCAAGGAAAGCTTTATTCGGCTGCTATTTAAAACAGTCATAAAAGCACAAGAAGTAAAAGTACAAAAATGTGATTCATATTATTTACAACACAATAAATAGTACAGGTAAATTACAATTAAAAAAAGAAAAACATAATGCAAACATTACTATTCCAGTAAAATAATTTTCCTCATATAAAGTGCAGCTTTTAAAAACGGAGCTACCCTCCATGCTATATGCTCATTCTCTAATAGTTGGAGTAGAAAGCCCAAGTTTAAAAAAAATGGAATAATCCAAGCTTTCCTATCCTCTAGATAAAATTTGCAAAACAGGACTAGATGCATGGTGGACTGGTCAGAGATGTTATCGCAAGGGCACAATTTTAAGGTACGAGACCAGTCATTCATTTTCGGGAATGTCATCAGTCTATGGATGTTACCCAGTCTTAGGCTAGTTAAAAGAAACCTATCAAAAGTTCCTGGTACGAATGATAGATAGGGCTCCATCCCTAGGGTGGTGCGCAACAACTGATGGTGCCTCACAGTGATTTTTGCTACAGTTTCTCTGTGCAGTCTATTAGCTGCCAGAAACTGGATACCTTCTTTTTTTAAGGCCTTTCTCGAGATCTCCATCATTGATGTTGGAGTTGAGAAATATTCAGGGTGACCTAGGTCATTCATAAAATCACGAACAAATTTAATCCAAGGGATTGCAAGGGCCCGTCTATCTCAAGGTATCTTTTAGGATCTACCTGTTTAAACCTTGTCTGGTCCTTACACCAGATGCTGTGCCATAGAAGAATAGGCTCTAATTTTACCAAATCTGCTATATGATGGAGAGCTAACTCCTCGTGGCAAATGAAGGTAGATGTGCTGGGGGGTACAGAGATAATATACCTTATAAAAGCGTTGCCATAGTGACACACTTTGCTTTATATATATGTAGCAGTTCTGTAGGCGGTTTGCTACCTAACGTATTAGCAAAGGTTGATAGTGCAGCAGTAAATCTAGTAAAAGCTAATTTTTTGGCAGATATAGCGGGGGCCCAGGAGTCGTGGTGATTAAAAAGTAGACCTAGGAAAGAGAAATATTTTGTGGAGGATAGCTTTTTCACATCTATAAACATTTCACGGGTCTTCTTAGTCCCTTGCTTACACCTCATGACATACGTCTCTTAGTTATGTTGGTTTCAAGACCGAGATCCCCATGCCCCATGAATGTGCTTAAACTATCCAGGGCTCTCTGAAGGCCATTTTGGGTGCGTGCCATCAGTACCGCATCGTCTGCATACAAAAGAGCGGGAATAGGTCGGCCACCAGCTTGGGGAAAAGTCTTTACCTTGAAGAAGCAGTGCATCTTCACGTCCATTTATGTAGAGATTAAAAAGGAAGGGGGCCAGCATGCAACCTTGTCTGACCCCTCTCCTGATTGGGAAGGCTTCAGTGCATTCTCCCTTCTGGCCAAACCGAACGCTTGCTGACGTGTCACTGTACAGCCGACGTAGGAACGTGATAATTTGTAGGTCAACCCCTACCCTTTCAAGGACCTCCCACAGCCTATTATGCTTAACTGAGTCGAAAGCCGCGGTGAGGTCAACAAAGGCCAAGTAGAGGCTGCCTTTTTTCGCTCTTGTGTACGTGACTATCAATATTGTAAGATTAAAAGTCTGTTCAATAGTACCAAGGCCTTCGCGAAACCCGTACTGCAGATCAGATAGAATCTGACTATCCTCTGATTAATCTGCTAGGCGTTCCAGTATCACCCTCCCTAGCACTTTGACCATAGAATCCAAGAGAGAAATAGGTCTGTAGTACCCCGGATCTTCACGGTTGCCCTTTTGAAAGATTGGAATTATTATTGATTGCGCCTATGTCTGAGGGAGGGTAGACTTTATGCTAGTATTAAAGACCTGTGTCAATAAGGACCCCCACAAGGGGACAATTTGTTTAAACATATCAACCAGTACCCCGTCGGACCCAGGTGCTTTACCACCGGCACTTTGTGCCAGGGCCCTAGTCACCTCCTCCAGGGTAATTTCTAGATCAATATGTTCACTACTAGTTACGTCACAGTCCTCCGGTTGCCGCCCGGAGTTCTCCGGCTCATTATATAGTTTAGAGAAGTGGCTAACCCATGCTTCTTCTGTAATTGCTATTTCCACGGAGGGGCCTTTGCTTGGAGCTATGAAGGGGGTTCTCAGGACCTTCCAGAATGCGGTGCTATCTTTCTGCTTGGCGGCGCTATGTAAAGAGTCCCAAGCATCGTTTCGGAGAATTTGTTTTCTTCTTTTAATGCCCTTCTATAGTCTAATCTAGCTTGACAAATATTAAGTGGTGATCTAGGCTATATGTGCAGTACCTTTTTTAAATTAGCATATGCCATAGTGCATTTTTCATTGAACCAGCCTGGAGATTTAGGTTTATTACTAAATTGTAGAGTTAATACGTTTCTGACCACCCTGGTGATATCTATGGAACAGTTCACAATCACCGCATCCAAAGCAACCTCGCTTAGACAGATTTCTATCTCAGACCCTCATTTCACTAAAACATTTTTAATTAGCAGATCTGCATCCACTTTGGACCACTTTAATGAGTATCCATTTACTTTGTTCAGTTCAAAAATTCCCATCATACGGGTAAGTAGTTCTGGCTTGTTCGAGGTGTGCATGGGTGACATAAGTTTTATGAGGAGGGAGAAATGATCACTTAAGGCGATATCGCTCAACTCAAAAGAAAGAACCAGGTGCGCATGTAAGGGTGAGATCAGTATGAAATTAATGGTGGTGGCGTAACCTCTCCCGTTAAAGGTAGGGAGGAAACCAACTGTTGTAGTTTAGATCTCATTTGCAAACCCAAGATCTAATTTAGAGATAAGGTCATTAAATGTGTACTCCGTCTTAACGTGATTGAAGTGAGTGCTACTATCTACTTCATTAAAGATACCACACAATCTATTATCGGAGTATTTACACAGACCACAATTAAAATCACCCATCAGCAGAATCATTGTAACTTTGCTTTTCCCATTACAAATTTTTGTTACTGTAGCCAGAATACCCTTTACTACTAAATCAAGGTCGTATTGGGTGGCTTTATTGTATAAATTGATCAAGAGGATGCGGTGGGTTGCATTAGGGGCTAGCTCGACCACATGAAAATGGGTTCCCCGGATGAAACAAAATCTTACTTAAGGCCAGCTTATTTGAGATGTAAGTGGAGATGCCGCCTTTTGGCCTCCCTTCCAAGTCTTTCACTGCCAGGGTGTTAAATGTCTTATAACCATTTATATGTAAAGGTTCAATTACCCATGTCTCCTGAAGTCATAACATATCCATGCTCTCAATGAGAGCATCCCAGACTGGGTTCTGTATCTTAGAACCCAGGCCAGAAATACTCGAAGACACCACGGTGCTCGTAGTAAGATCTGGTGTACACGGGGGTATAAATCGAATCGGCCCGGTTACATTAGGGAGATCCAGATTGGGTATTGTAGGTATCCCTAACGTATCCACATACTGCTCCAAAGGGTGCACTGAGACCCCAGGGCTTCCCTTCCCACTTGTACATCCCTCTATATACTCGAGGATTGGGGCCCTGGTTAGTTCCTCGTTCCGTAATAGGCCCATTTGGTGGGTGGAGTCCGAGGTACTAGTATCTTGTTGCTCTCCCCTGCCTCCGATGATGTCTAGAGGTAGCGCCAGTCAATCTACCCCGTCCAAGTTATAGAGGGGGTCAAAGGATTTAGATGTTGGAATTCCGTATCTATGTTGTGGAATACCACTGATGTTATCAAAAACAGGGGCCTACTGGGGCAACAAAAAGGGTTGGTAGAAGAAGCCTAAAGGAACCACGCCCATCCCCCCTTTACTGACCATGTGGTGCCCAGACACTTCAAGAATACTTCTGGCCAAATTCGGGGACCTGAAAGTGATCACTACACAATCCCCTGTCAATGTTTTGGGTGCGCTGCCTACGCAGGGGATTCGGCGAGCCATCTTAAATTCTGAGAACAGAACATTTGTGTGACACGTCTTGATGGACAGTGCGTGTAGTGCCTTATTTTTCAGGGAAGACCAGTGCTCGAAATCTCCATGTTGGAGTGGGGGTACGTTAGTTAGGACAACAGTATAAGGTGTAGCCTCTGGTGGGAGGTGTAAAAACCTCCGCTCTGATAGATTACTGTCTTTCTGTCAACCATTGATCTCCCTAGTTTGCACTCCGGTTGGCGCCCTAGTAAAATGTACCTGATTCGCCTGGATTGAGGTACGCGCAGGGCAGTTCTCATCCCTGCACCTTGAACGGCCAATCTCTAAGAGAGGTTGATGGGACTGTTGGGAGGACCAGGTGCAGGGAGCCGTTGGCTCTACTTCGCGCTCAGGATTGACTATAGGACTGACAGTAGGCACGGTGTTAGCTACATGGATGTTGGGCAAAGAGCTCGGGCCAGGAAGACCCTGGGGGTTATTAGCGATGAGCTCTCCACCAGGGCGTGTCTTTTCTACCTCACAACATTTCTGTACAGCTTGATGTGGAAGTGTTAGGGAACATTTTACAGCCCCTTCCAGGCCCTGTAGCCTTTCTTAAATAGCGGATAGCTTGGTTAGCACGGTCTGATTAGTGTTAAAAAGGTGCCCTCTAGTTTTTCCCAAAAATCCACTTGCATCATGTCGGGAGTCCCCCCCGTTACAAGAGTAACCCCTGTGGGCTAGTGGGCCTCCGGTGGTGAAGCTATACTTGCGTTTTCCGCCTCTGTCCCTGGTGTATTTTGCCTGTGATGCGATGTTTTATGAGTGTTTGCTCCATGCCCTCTTCTTTTTTTTGATGGGGGCACTAATTCTTTGCCCCGGCTGATCTTCATTTTTTGGCCCCTCGTCTGGACATTAGGTTTAGTTATTGTGACTGGGTTAGGTGCTACCCGTACGTCCGATGGTAGGACTGATGACGTCAGCCAGGTTTCCTCCCCCAGGGGCAATGTGGGCAGTGGGGCCTCATGAAGTGTTTGGCGCTCCCGCTGGAGTAGTATTTAATACATCTGATGGGTGATTTTGTGGCCGCGGTGGGCCAGCATGCCGCTCGAGTGACAGTCTACATTCTGTTAAAGTAATTCCTCAGCAGGAAAGCGTCAAGGGTCCCAACCACCCCCTGTCCCGTTAGGGATTTTCGCTTACTCATCCTGTCCCCCTTACTATATAGAATACCAGGGGTCGATCAGTGTATTACCAAATTTCTGCTTAACCGAGTTCCTAAAGGGGGACAGAATATTAGAAACTGATAACTAGATGGCAAATCAGGATATAATCTATAAGATAACCAAATGTCCCCCAAAAAAAAATGTCAACACAGTGGCCCAGCCCAGCCTCCTCCAGTCTCTGACGGGCTCAGGCGGGCCGGCCCATGGTCCGGGCTTCATCCGGGCGTCGTCCCACTCGTGTCCCGCGCCCCGGTGGGAAAGGAAGCCCTATAAGCGCTATGACCCCGCCTCCCCCTCACTCGCGGCACTCGCGGCAGCTGTGTGGGAAGTGGTGCACTCTGAGGGTTTCAGTCCTCCCCAGAGTGGAGGTGGTGTTGCGGGCTGTGCGGTGTGCCCCTGGGACCCTCGTCCCACCAGGGGTTCCTTCCGGGCTTTGTTAGTGGCAACCCGTCAAGCAGGTAAATATCCATTTTAATATCTATTTGCTGATGATTAGCAATGTTTTTGTCCCTAATGTGCCTTAATGTGGTTGTCGTTCTGTATGCAACAGCTCTATATGATGCCACACTTGGCGGGGAATGTTTATGTTATTTTCTGCATAACCAAAAATAAAGTAAAAAAATATATATATATATATATCGATTTGCAACCCCTGGTGGAGACTCTGACTCACATGGATTGTCAGGTCTTTAACTATGCTGATGACACCCAACTTCTTATCCGGCTCACCAACTCCTGCCAGGCTCAGGAGTTGGCTAACAACCTGCTTAGGTTCACTGTAAATTGGATGACAGCCAATTCATTGAAAATAAATCCGGATAAAACCGAAGTGCTTGTCATTCCAACAAGTAATAGCCTATGGTGTGATCTCTTTTGGCTTCCGGAACTAGGAGTAGTCCCGGCACCAGTCCAGGTCGTAAAAAGCCTGGGGCTGAAAATCTATTCGGAACTGTCTATATCTTGTCAGGTTACCACTGTAGTAGGAACCTGCACAGGCCTACTCAGGCAGCTACAGAAACTTGCTCCACTCTTGTCAACATCCTCACTGCAGTCAATTGTCTCCGCCACTGTCATCTCTAGGCTGGATTACGGGAATGCCCTTTACATTGGCCTTCCCCAGAAGTTCCTCAGGAGACTACAGGTAGTGCAGAATGATGCGGCTAGGCTCATCTTTAGACTCCCTAGAAAGACACGAGTCACCCCTCTGTTACATAAATTGCACTGGTCGCCTATTAAACAGAGAGCGCAGTTTAAGGGCCTATGTATCGCCCACAAGGCAATCTATGGTGAGGCACCCATGTATATAAAAGATCGCTTGATGAAATATGTTCCCGGACGGGTTTTACGATCACCTGAGGCCTGCAGGTTAGCTCCCCCCAGGTACATCTCTAAATCTAAAGGGAGTAGAGTGTTTTCTGCTTTCTTCCCGCAGATCTGGAATGATCAGCTGGAGTACCTGCGCAAGGAACATGCTTTGCTCACCTTTAGGAAGCTTTTAACAAGCATTTACAATGCAACGGTCTCGCCTTTGCAAAAGTTAGAGCTATTGGCATTGTAAACAACAACATTTTTATTTATGTGTTGGTTTTGAAAACAGTTAAATAAATGGCATTGTCATTTACAATGCCAATAGCTTAATTTCTGGCAAATGCGAGACCTATTGCATTTGCACACACACAGAGCCACACACACACAGAGCCACACACACACACAGCCACACACACACACAGAGATAAACACACTACGTCAGAGTCAACAGCGCTACACAGCAGATATGAAGCGCGAATTATATCTACTACAAAGTTCCACACTAAATCACACGTAGGGCAGTTAAAGTTCAACACAGTTTACAGGGGATATTAATCACAACTTCAAGAATAACACAGACGTTGAATTGGGCACACTAGTCGAAAACGTGAAGCAGCCAGAATCTTTAACATATAAGGGAGTGACTGCTTACCAATTTTTCAATCTCTGCGCTAACTTCACTTATCTGCAACTATTCAGGTTTGTAACCAAAAGCCACAAAGAGCTCGAAAGACTACTCGTTTCCGTTTTCATTTCCAGTTCACTACTTTTAAAAGTACCAGCGGCCAGCAGTCACTTCATCAAAAAAATCACCATCCGACCACAATTAAATAAAAATAATTTCTCGAGTTTCGCTATAAACACAGTGGAAAGCAAATAAACTCTCTAGCATAAGCAGTGTTGCTTTCCAGGTCATGGAAACTGTGTGGGGGCGGGGGGGGGGGTGGGGGGGTGGAGAAATCAGCTGACACATGACAACTTAGACTCGATACTGACAAGACCTTCAACAAGAATGTGCAAATGGCAATAAGCTAAATGCGTAATTTTACCTTCAATGAAGTTCTAATTGCAAAATAGTAAAAAGAGCTGAGTGATAAGTAGAAAGTTAGGAATGGTAGCTGGCCTAGTAAGTGTCTGTTCGGAGACAGCACTTGGGAACATTAGGTAGGAACACCGATCACTCGAGTCACCAAGGGAATACCCACGAGTGTGATAGCTCAGTGAGTTCATATACATGGTACTGGCACGTATTTCAACAAGCAGGCGACTGGAACAAATCTGGGACGCAGATTTCCATTACTGTGGGTTGATACAATCAACCTGTCCCACCGTAAAGAAAACTCACACTGAACAAATGGACAGCATGATTTAGCTGGCAGTAACTGGCAAGACTACACCTGCAACTTATTAAATCGAAGATAAACATTTGCCCTGTTAATAGGACATGTGCAAGCACCTTACAACATGCACTTACCTGTCGCGATCCTACCAGTTAGATGAAAAACACCCACCATTTCCCGCTGCCTGTGCGATTCCGAAGTCAAGAATGTTAACACTTGTGTGGAGTCATGACCAGAACACGTGCCCTAACTTCCTTGTAATCAGAAAAGGATAAGGCCGACCCCCGGGTAGGTAAAGTGCCAGTCCAACTTGTCCCTGTGCATCGCTCTAGCTCATAGAAGCCTGCATATAAAGCATATAGGGTGCTTACTATAATGATCTTCTAGGACGGTATGCCAGTGGAGGCAACATGTAGCTGCCACTACGTGAATAAAATATGTGACATCCCCTCCCCCACACCCCAAACATCTGAAGGGGGCAAGCGCCCCACAGTGGGGCAGTGACCCTCACACCCCGCCCGCATGCTCATCACACATGACGTCAATCACACTCGCGGCTGCTGCTTGTCACGGCTGCGCTGCCTCCTTTTACGCAACTGTTGATTCTATGCAACAGGCATTTACAAAATGCGGAGGGTTAACGACTGCTTTCAAATGGCAACCAATTATGTAATGCAAATTCAATATGTAAAACGCTACAACACCTTCGTGTAATATCTGCTCTGTGTAGCATAAACACATACATTAATAAATGAAACACACTAAAAAGGTGGAAGTCTTAAGGAGACGGAACTTACTTGTAAATATCACCAAGAGGACATTGCACAGCACTGTTCAGAAAGGAGTTTTTCACGGTGGGTCAAACAATTGGAAATTAAAAATGGCTCGTCACATACATAGAAAATAAACTTACGAAAAAACACCACAGACGATAAATGTAGAAGGCACCATTTCCCACTGCCTGTGCGATTCCGAAGTCAAGAATGTTAACACTTGTGTGGAGTCATGACCAGAACACGTGCCCTAACTTCCTTGTAATCAGAAACGGAAAAGGCCGACCCCCGGGTAGGTAAAGTGCCAGTCCAACTTGTCCCTGTGCATCGCTCTAGCTCATAGAAGCCTGCATATAAAGCATATAGGGTGCTTACTATAATGATCTTCTAGGAGGGTATGCCAGTGGAGGCAACATGTAGCTGCCACTACGTGAATAAAATATGTGACATCCCCTCCCCCACACCCCAAACATCTGAAGGGGGCAAGCGCCCCACAGTGGGGCAGTGACCCTCACACCCCGCCCGCATGCTCATCACACATGACGTCAATCCCACTCGCGGCTGCTGCTTGTCACGGCTGCGCTGCCTCCTTTTACGCAACTGTTGATTCTATGCAACAGGCATTTACAAAATGCGGAGGGTTAACGACTGCTTTCAAACGGCAACCAATTATGTAATGCAAATTCAATATGTAAAACGCTACAACACCTTCGTGTAATATCTGCGCTGTGTAGCATAAACACATACATTAATAAATGAAACACACTAAAAAGGCGGAAGTCTTAAGGAGACGGGACTTACTTGTACATATCACCAAGAGGACATTGCACAGCACTGTACAGAAAGGAGTTTTTCACGGTGGGTCAAACAATTGGAAATTAAAAATGGCTCGTCACATACATAGAAAATAAACTTACAAAAAAACACCACAGACGATAAATGTAGAAGGCAGCGGGTGAGCGCATTGTAATAAGTTTCATACAACATTTCACATGGAGACTTTCAGGTGAGGTCTCTCTGTGCTGTTGGTTTGCGCCGTTGAGATGCCCTTTATTGGGGCGCAGTACTTTTAACACAGAGCTCTTATTATTTTAGTCCTGTCGAGTTTTTAATAAATACTGTGTAAATTTTACTGTAGAGATTTTAGATCTGTCTGTAAGGGTGGAAACCCCACGAGTTCCCTTAACATGTTGAATGAAGTGCCGCGCACAATGTAAAATTAAAGCATCACAGGAATAGTCCTCGAAAAGCTGCGTGTGAGGTGCAGAAATGTAAATAAACAAACACCAGGAGTGAACAAGCAACTCAATGTGAGCCGGAGTTGTGGAAGAGATGCGAGAAGTCGACGGGCCCCGGCGCCATCTTCGGAGGAATGAGAAAAACAAACCTTTGCGCAAAAAAAAAAACGCCCACCGCCGCATGACGTCAAAAAAGGGGAGGGATGAGTACAAATCGCCGGAACGCCCACGAATCTGCTCGGGCAATGACGGACAGATCTCTCTTCCAATGGCTAGCCTCCATTTTTGGAGCTAGCCAATGGAAGAGAGAGGCGGGGCAAAGCCCCGTACTGTTCTAACATAAGATTTCGCCTGTGCGAACGCTGCTGCGCCCCAGTGACTTGCTCACTCTTCTCTAGAAGCGCTTAGTGACCTGATGGTGATTTGCGCTATATACAAGTCATTTAACATAACATAACACAATAAACCTAAAAAGGAATGAACAAAACCGGGAGCAAACTGCAAGAGTGGTCAAATATAGAGAGATTGCTCATGCTGAGGCATGCATTAGGAAATATACGCTTTGGAATGAGATACCATTAAGATTGTTTGTGGAAATGGATTAAGAGCGGCTGAGTGCCCAGTGCAGTGGTATGTGATGACTGATAGCGGGGCCTTTTGCGTATAGTGATTTGGACGGGATGCATAGGAAGGAGTCAGCAACTGGAGGGGAAAACCTGCGGGGGTGCCACTGATTGCAGGGAACAATTGAAAAGGCGCACAGCACAGAGATAGTAACGCAGATGTACGCAAGCATACATTGCTCAATAATATATTGGAGAACTTTCCGAAAACACAATTTAAGTTTGAAAAATGTGGTTCTTCACTCAAAACACAAACCATATTGTGAAAGGTGGTATGCTTGACTACAATGTGCAAATGGATGAGCAACAGAAAAATTAGAGGCCTTTTCTTAAAATAAATGCGGTGTGGGTCCAAAGGTAATGCATAGACAAGAACACTGACCGGTGTTAGCCCAACAGCTCTGGTCAAAAGGAAAAAATAATGTGAAAGTAGCCTGATCAGACAATCCAAAAAAGCTTGTCAAATACTAACCGAAATAGTTACAACAAAAAACTTTTGTAGTAGGTATTCATTCACCAACACAAGTCAGTATAGCAGACCCATAAAATTAGCTCTCAATAGATTACCTCCCTTTACTGAGCTGGAATATGAAGTAGAAAGAAATAAAGTTCTTGTGATAGACAATTTAAAAACTAAAACCAGCCCTCTAACTTCCAATCACGGATTCCTAAAATGACTTATGAGAAAGCAGAGGTGCTGTAGTTTAAGTCCTTTCACATTACCCCTCCTTGGGATGACACAATAAGGATGGAATAAATCGGAGCTGCTTAGGTAAAGTGCTCCAATACCTCCGATTTGAATTGACGCTGTATAAACAAACAAACCCCACTAAAATTAAAATAAGCACTTTCAATGCAATAGTTCTCGCTTTTACGAGAGTTTAAGCTATGGTCAATTAAAATGGCATTAGCTCAAACTCTTGTAAATGCGTTACCTATTTCACTTCAAAGAAACATCCTCCATTGTCCGGCGCTGCTTGAAAGTGAAAGCGCGCATGGCTCGCTGATGTAAGGAAAGCACATTGTGCCTGCAGTAGGAGAAACTCATTAAAGAAAATAGTGCTTACAGACTAAAAAAGACATACTGTGTCGTAACAGAAGTAAAAGGGCCAGTCGCCATGGTAGGTTAAAAATGCAGACAAGGCGATACCAAGGAGGGACTAACAAGCCTAATAACGACCAGGCAGCCAGCGTTTACAAAGGACAATGACACAAGTCAATAAAAAATATGGGTGGAGAGTGGGCAGGTCTTCAAAGCCACACCCCAATACTGCATGCCTTGCAGAAGCGCATGCGCTGCCCAGGCTCAACCTAACAACACAAAGCCAAAACACAAGAGGCCTGGGAAGGCTGTGAGCTGCAACGACAGACGGGTGGTAACACGAGGAAGCAAACTGCCAGAGGGGTCAATTATAGGGAGGTTGCTCATGCTGGGGCATGCGCTGGAATGTACGCTTGGAATGGGATATCATTAAGATTGTTTGCAGATAGGGATTAGAGGCGGCTGCATGCCTAAAACAAGCACTGGCAAAGCCAATAGGTCTCGCCTTTGGGACCTTATAAGTGTTTAGTTATCCAGCACAATATCCTTGGCGCAACAACATCAAGTGTTGCATGGCTAAACACTTATAAGGTCCCAAAGGCAAGACCTATTGGCTATGCCAATGCTTGTTTTGAGTGATTGGCTTGTGCAGGTATGCCACTATGAGGTAGAGATGCTGCGAGTGCTTTTACAGGAGCCCCTGTGACATTGCGCCTCTTCAAAATGTATCTTGGGTCTGGTTTAATACTTCTAGCACCTATTCCCGTCTTCTTGCACCCACTGCATCCTTAAATGTCCCATGTACAGCCAGGGTTGACACTCCTATTACCCCTGCCCTCTAGTGACACTTTACCCGTCACGGGTGGTGGTGGTGGACATGGTGGTGGATGTGGTGGTGGTGGACGTGGTGGTGGACATGGTGGTGGTGGACGTGGTGGTGGTGTAGGTGGATGTGGTGGTGGACGTGGTGGTGGATGTGGTGGTGGACGTGGTGGACGTGGTGGTGGTGATGGTGGAGGTGGTGGACGTGGTGGTGGTGGACGTGGTGGTGATGGACCTGGTGATGGTTGTGGATGTGGATGTGGTGGTGGTTGTGGATGTGGTGGTGGTGGTGGTGGTGGATGTGGTGGTGGAGGTGGTGGTGTGTGTGGTGGTGGAGGTGGTGAACGTGGTGGTGGAGGTGATGGTGGACATGGTGGCGGTGGACGTGGTGGTGGACACGGTGGTGGTGGATGTGGTGGTGGTGGTGGTGGACGTGGCGGTGGACGTGGTGATGGTGGACATGGTGGTGGTGGCGGTGGTGGACGTGGTTGTGGGGATGGACATGGTGGACGTGGTGGTGGTGGTGGACGTGGTAATGGTGGTGGAGGTGGACGTGGTGGTGGTGGACGTGGTGGTGGATATGGTGGTGGTGGTGGTGGACGTGGTGGTGGTGGATGTGGTGGTTTATGTGGTGGATATGGTGGTGGTGGACGTGATGGATGTGGTGGTGGATGTGGTGGTGGTTGTGGTGGTGGACGTGGTGGTGGTGGATGTGATGGATGTGGTGGACGTGGTGGTGGTGGACATGGTGGTGGTGGACATGGTGGTGGTGGACATGGTGGTGGTGGTGAACGCGGTGGTGGTGAACGTGGTGGTGGATGTGGTGGACGTGGTGGTGGATGTGATGGACGTGGTGGTGGTGAACATGGTGGTGGTGAACGTGGTGGTGGTGGACGTGGTGGTGGATGTGGTGGACGTGGTGGTGGATGTGATGGACGTGGTGTTGGATGTGATGGACGTGGTGGTGGACGACGATTGGGTTGGAGGGTGCTGGCAGAATGCGGAAGGAGAGGAGGATCTCTCAGGGGGTACATGGGAGATCAGAAAGAGACAGAATATTAGAAACAAAAATTGACGAGTAGCTAGAACACGAAACAGATTTAACGGGTTGGTCCCTTCTTATAGCGCATGTGAATGTTCCTTAGCACCCTGTTTTTAGTAAACAGGGGGACCATGGGGAGATTAATTGATTAATTATGCATGATGATCACGTGCGGAAGCTGGTGTTACAACATTTAGTAATCTAAATGTCAACAAATTAGGTACAAGGCTACATCTCACAGTAGGTTAGGGAAGACCACTGCTTTCACTTTTCAAGCACTCGCACTTGTGCTTGTGGCGGCATCCACCTTGCGGGAGCGAGCAGCGGCGCAGCCACGTTAATTACAAACAGCGCGCCGCTGCTCGCTCCCGCAAGGTGGATGCCGCCACAAGCAGGAGTGCGAGTGCTTGAAAAGTGAAGACCGATTGCTAAAGGCCCTCTCCTAGAGCAGCACATGCGTGCTGCCTAGGCGAGACCTAAAAATATGTTTGCCATTTTGACAGAATTGGCAGAATTCACAATAGGAAACATCCTTTGAAGTCTAGGTGTCACTTTAGCATATGGTGCTCTGGGGCAATTCAGTGTTTAGGGCCCATTTACTCTGTAGACTTTAGACACTGGTATTACGCATGATAAGATCTCTGCAGATTAAATAGGCAGCCAGCGAGCCAGCCTGTTACAGCAGTGTTTTCTTTCATGATTTTCCCTTTGATGTGCTACACACATGCTTTAGGCATAGAACATATGTGCCTAGCACTAGTCTACATTTACTTCATTAACAGCTACTAGCCACCAAGGCTATTTCGTCAATTTAAACAAAATCACAATGCGCATGGTTGTTAATTTTTTATTTCCGCTATACTGTCGAAATTAGGTGCTCTTTAAATTTTGCATGCAGAACGTTTGTTTCGAATTGTCCCTATTTATTGACGTGTTTATTTTCCCTCTCACTTCAGCCCTTTCCTATGCACTATTATTTTGCAACTTTTGGATGTATGAAACACGCTGGCACTGTGTGCTCTTGAACAATCATGGAAGAGACCAAAATGTTTACAAACCCTTCACATAAACATGTCATCTACTTTATAACATGTACAACCGATTGGAGATATTAAGCTTTTGTCAGTATCCCTTAATAGTCCGCCAATATTTTTTTTAAAATATTGATAGTTACATTCCCAGAATGTTATTTATAGCGCTTTGCAATCTGCATCTCACAGAACAGGAACTTCCTACCTGTAGCTGTTTACACGCCCATTACAACCTGATCCCCTTAAGCCTCTCAAAACTTTCACCATTTATTTAGCGATTATCATGGAGGGCCGCTCAATAGAGCAGTACCCAGCTACATACCAAGGATTCTGTGTGCAATCAATGGAAATGGCTCTTTTCACTGTTGGGGTAGTCTTTTCTACGCCCCCCTTAGAAGGTATTGAACTTCTTCCGGTGCTTTGGTCTGATCACAGGTTGGCTAGGTTCTATGTGTCGGGCATGGAGAAACTGTCTAGCAATGTGCCTAGACAGCATGGACCAGTCCCTAGGGCACTTTATCGGGTGACTCCAGAGATGCTAGATCAGGCATCTCTTGACCATCCGTGCCCTCTCTCGGGTGACTTAGAGCGGGATCTAGAGTCTCTGCAGGTGTGGTTGACGGACAGGCTGAATGACTTAGCCCCTGCATTGGCCCCTCGGTTAACATCAAAGCGGGTTTCTGCTCCGTGGTTCACGGAAGCACTGTCTACTTCTCGTCGGCAGTGCAAGGTGATTGAGAGGGCTTGGCGCTCACAGTACGATCCGGCGGCCAGACTTGCGTACAGGACCGCAATTAAAGTATATCATCGCGATATCCTCCTTGAGAAAAAGGGTTACTTTGCTAGGAGGATAGAGGCAGCCTCCAATTCATGCAAGGAGATCTTTACTATTGTGAGGGAGTTTATGGCCCCTCGGTCCAATTTATCTCAGGCCGCCCCCTCTGAGTCGTGGGTTTGTGATCTGGCCAAGTTTTTTACTGCTAAGATTAAATTGATTCAGGACTCCTTTCCTGAGAGGCTGGCTGAAGTTTGTCCCAGCTCTGGGGATGGGTTGGTCCCATCGGCCACCCTGGATCCTGTCTTGGCTGTTTTTCCGCCTATCTCCACTTCTGCGTCATTGGCACTCCTGGCCAACCTTAAATCTGGGTCGCCTTTAGACCCTTGCCCGACCAAATTCCTGGCGAGGATGGCGGCTGTGGTAAACCCGTTGGCTAACCCACTTCTGAACCTCTCTTTGAGTGAGGGGGTGGTCCCGCAGATTTGGAAGCGGGCGATGGTGATCCCCCTCCTTAAAAAGCCTGGTCTAGATCCCGAGGCGTTGGCCAATTATAGGCCCATCTCTCTCCTTCCGGCGCTGGCTAAAATCGTGGAGAAGCACGTGCATAGCGTGCTCTCTGCTTTTCTAGAAACCAACGAACTGTTGCATTCCACTCAATCTGGCTTCCGCCCCAATCTAAGCACCGAGACGGCGCTTTTGGAGGTGTCAGAAGCCATTAAGGAGGCTATGGATTCAGGCGGCAAAGTCATACTTGTCATGCTTGATTTGTCGGCGGCCTTTGACACCATCCCCCACGAGGGGCTCCTCGCCAGACTTTATGACATCGGTCTGAGGGGGACGGTGCTCAGCTGGTTTACATCCTTTCTAGCTGCCCGTCGGCAAACGGTCTGGGCCTCATCTGGCTCTGCTGAGATGCTGCCATTGGGAGTCGGAGTCCCGCAGGGTTCTGTGCTGAGCCCGACTCTTTTTAACATCTTTATGACTCCTTTGGCGGCACTGGTGGAGTCTTTTGGGGCCCAGATCGTCTCTTACGCCGACGATACCCAGCTCCTCTTTACGAGCGGGAAAGGAGAGGATTTTGACGGAGAGAGTATTCGGGAGTGTCTTGGGGCTGTTTTTAGCTGGTTCCAGCTGTACAGCCTCAAATGTAATTCAGACAAGTCGGAGGTACTGTTCTTTGGCTGTGCCTCTGACCCTGACTGGCAGACATGGTGGCCGACTAATATGTTTCCCCCAGCGCATGCGTCCCAGCTGGCAAAAAATCTGGGAATTAAGATCGATAATGGTCTGACGCTGAGATCTCAGATCCTCGGTCTTACGGGCATATGTTTCGGCATTCTCAAGATGCTCCGGAAGTTTCTTCCTCTGCTCTCGGAAGAGCACAGGAGGATTACGGTGCAAGCCTTAATTGGCTCCAGATTGGACTACTCCAACGTCCTTTATCTGGGCCTTCCGGAATATCTTGTACAGCGGCTGCAGGTGGTGCAGAATTCCGCTGCACGTGCCATTTTTGGCCTTCATAGGCGAGCCAGAGTGTCCGGCCTTCTGCAGTCGCTCCATTGGCTGCCTATCCGGAAGCGGATAATCTTCAAGGCGCTGACTCTGGCTCTTAAAGCGCTCTTTGGCTCGGGAGCAAAATACCTTCAACGCAGGCTTGCTTTCTACCGCCCGGCTCGATCTATGCGATCTGAATCCTTGTTTCTTGCGGTGGTCCCCCGAGTAAAGAAAGCCCGTATTGGGGGGCGTTCCTTTAGACTGAGGGCACCACAGCTTTGGAACGCTCTGCCATTGGCCTTACGTCGTACCTCTAACCTGCTGTCCTTCAGGAGGGGCCTTAAAACCTGGCTTTTTACCCTTTAGTATGTTGCCTTCATTGTCTTTCGATGTTTTTATTCTTCCCTGTGTTATGTTTTTTCTTCTTATGAGCTGCCAATAAAAGCGCCGGGACACTCCAATGGAGTAGCCGTGCGCTATAGAAATCAAAATTAACATAACATAACATAACATAATACAGCAATTGTCGGGTACCAATGGGCCCTTTACAGCTTTGGGTCCTTGTGCCACTGCACCTGCTACACCAAGGAAGCTACACTCCGCCATAGTGCAAGCAAGGGAAATGGGCCCGTTGGACTTTTGGGGTAGAATGCATTTGTGGTATTTATTCATTCATCAACATTCATTCACTGGGACGGACAAAAATATAGGATGGTATAAAACGGAGCTGCTTAGCTGAAGCCCTCCAATACCGCTGAGTCAAATTGGAACTATATAAATAAATAAACCTAAAAAAAACACAAGAGAAGCCAAGGGAGGCTGTGAGCTGCAACAGATGAGGGCCGTGCAATGAAGGAAGGAAGGAGGGAGAGGGGGCTCTGAGACTGACTGCAGATGTGCACTCCTGGAGAGAGCATGTTGAACAAGCTTTGACATAGCCAAAAGGTCTCGCCTTTGGGGCCTTATAAGTAACCCAGATTACGTTCTCAAGTGGAGTATGCATGATGCGCAGAAACAGGATCACTGAACTAGAAAGGACAAAGCGAAGCCCCAAGCAATCACCTGGTATGCTCCCAGGATGTACTATGCTATGCCAGTTCAGGTCTGCCAGGCTCATTCTCTTTGCTGTTTAAGCAAGACCTCATAAGAGGGTGAGCACCTAGATGACCACCTTCAGACTTCCCATTACCATACCAGCACTATTTTACTCCCCTCAGTTCTGCCACACCCCTGGCTTCCAAGCACTATATAATTTATTTGGGAGTTTATCAGATGCAGATTATCAAATCCCACTATGCGTGTAGGAGAGGATTGTGGCGTTACAGCCAGATCTTCTGACTCTGGAACTGGGGAACTGGGTTCGAGTCTCGACAGTCATTTTAACATACTGTAATTCTGGGCAAATCAATTATTCCTTCCGATAAAAAAAAAACTCGTGTGATATAGATGATGCTCGTGTAAAGCGATCCAATACCTTAGGGTCAAGTTCGCGCTATGCAAAACTTCAAAAAAAAAATACATATAAAATTCAAAAGTTTATACAGCTCAATTGCTATGCGGTCTAGGAAACAGCCAGAAAAGCTAACTCTGGGTTTAAATGGTAAACTGATATTTCTTCAGGAATTAAGTATGCAGCTGCAGGAACAGTGACCACCTAACGACAGTGGTCATAGAACCGTGGCATCTGTGTGTTTCTTACCTGTTACAACATCATCAATTTGAGGCCTTTCTCGCACTGAATGCTACGTACAATGGGACATAGCAGGCAAAAGCAATTTCTCAATGACAGCTTTACTCGCCACTAGACACATTGTTCCCTGCCCATCCTTGTCTTGGCGCCTTCTGTTGCACGAGCGTGTGCTAAGATTTGAAAGTACTTACTGAAGCCTCGCAGGGCAGCGTATGCGCGCTGGCGCAGGCGAGACCTACAAAGAAAAACAAGTTTGTTTAAAGGGAAAACAAATTAAAGGCAGTGAAAGAACAAGATTGCTTCACAGCTTCTGCTCCCAAGTATACTGCAGTCGATTAACAAACAGGGTTACAAAGAAAAACAAATTAAATGCAGTGGACTTACAAGATTAATTTGTAGCTTTTGTGCCTAAGTATACATGCAGCCGACAAACAATCTGCGTTACAAAGAAAATAGTAGCTTGAGTAAGGTGGAAGAAATGTGCAACAGGAAGGAGTACTTGGTCCACACTCCACTGATTTGAAAACACATGAAAACGGACTTATTTCCTTACCCAATGAAATCTCTGGTTCACAGCAAGACTTTATGTATAAACTTTGTTTATTGCGCTGCAAAGTCCGGACATCATACCAAAGTGCTTCACAGGCTGGCGTGGCATCAACATTCAGCTCAGCCAGCATCAATACAGCTTTTAAGAAAAAGTTAAAACAGGGAAAAGGGAGGAAGGAGAGCTTGGAGATATGCGTGTTGTGGACCCTGTCCCGATGCCCAAGTGCCATTAGAGTGTCTTCGAGGCACCAACAACGGTGACATTGAATAGTAGGGCTTCGTTTCCAGGTAACGGCTCCTGCAATCGGGTCTGTGTCCAAAAAGCTTAGTAGTGTCCAAATAGGGTGAAAGGAACCAAAACCCAACGAAACGTCCCCGTCCCTGCCACCCCCCGCCTACCCACCCCCCACCCCAGTTCCAGGTCCATGTTCCTAACTCGTAATAATGCTCTCTCAGGCCTCAGTGTTCGCGGCAACCGGCTGAGACAGCCGCAACAGGCGTAAGTATCTAGGGCAGGTCACTTCTCTAAATTCAGAAGCCAGGAGCGTCAAGAAGGGCTGCCACAGTTCCGGATATTTATCGCCCTCCCCCTTAGCAATCAGGGATAGTTTCTGCATCCCCAGGACGTACCAGAGACGGTGTAGCCAGCCCTAAAAAGTGGGGATATGTGTGGTGCGCCAGTAAGTGAGGATATTCTGTGTCACTGATCCCAAGGCTATAGCTATCAGTCGTCCTCTGTGGGAGCGCAGGGGATAAGTGATGGGATTGGGGGAGCCCAGCAACACATAAGCGGGGAATCTCGGGATGGTGGTGTCCAAGTGTAAATCTACCTCATCCAGCACCTGATTCCAATAAGCCTGCAGGTGAGAACAGCCCCACAGTAAGTGTACCAGTGTACCCTTCTCCCCGCAGCCCCGCCAGCAGAGCACATCCCTTGTGTGGTCCATCTCGTGTAATTTTTCAGGGGTATAATACCAATATGTGGCCAGTTTAGTGAGAGTGTCCGTCAATCCCATGTGGTGCGCAGAATGACGGGCCCTATAACAAATGCCTTCCCATTCTTTATTACTTAGCATGCGCTCTGAATCTCTTTCCCACCTCGCCCGTCCTGCATTGTGAATGTGTGTGTATCTGCCCAGGAGCATGTGGTAAAGATCCGATATTAGGCCACGGTCATTCTTCCTAGAAAGCAACCAGTATTCGTAGTTGCTGAGTCTGCGGTCAGCCCCTTCTCGAACGGTGGGCTGGAGCGCCCAGTGTCTCACCTGGAAATAGCGAAGACGTTCCTCCTCCGGAAGACCAAATTCCCGGCGGAGGGCATCAAAGGGGATAGCTCCCTTCTCGGCATAGATGTGAGACAATACTTTACAACCCGCAGGGCCCCACTTCGCAAAAGCCACCGCATCCATGCCGGGACCAAAGTCCGGGTTGGACACTAGAGGTGTCAGCGGGGATGGGAAGGACGTTAGTTCATGTGGTATGGCCACCTGGTCCGAGACCTCCAGAGGCGTCCTCGTAATGAAGGAGGCATAGAGATTCGGGGGTCGGTGGCGCCGCCGCAGGAAGGGTACTTCCTGCAAAGTGCGACCCGCCACTGCCTGGTCTTGGAAGAGCCAGTGCTTCTCTGATTCCCATTTGCTCCACTCCACTAGCGTTCGTAACTGTGCTGCTTGGAAGTATAGGAGCAGATCTGGGAGGCCCAACCCTCCTTGTTCAGGAGGCAGCATTGCCAAGCGCAGCTTCATGCGTGGACGCCGTCCATTCCAAATGAAGTTGGCCAGTTCCGCCTGCGTTTGACGAATCCACCCCTCCGGCGGCCGCATAGGGACAGCTCTGAATAAATACAGTATTTGCGGCAGAATTGTCATTTTTATCGCTGCCACTTTGCCTAGCCATGACAGGTGAAGGTGTTTCCACCTACCCAACTCCGATCGTATTGTGGTTCTCAGTTTCGCGTAGTTCAGGCGGACCGTATCTTGCAAGGTCGGCGCCAGTTGTATGCCCAAATACTGGACCGCCTCTGACGCCCACGGGAAGGGGAAGAGGCCCTCTAGGAATGTCTGCGTGGACTCCTCTAGGGAGAGGTCAAGCGCCACGGATTTGCTGAGGTTAACCTTAAAGCCAGCCACCCCTGCAAAGGTGTCAAGTACTGCCACACAGGCAGGGAGGGACTCTCGGGGGGAGGAGAGGGATAGCAGGACATCATCCGCGTACAGGCTGATGGTGTGTGTAAAGGCCCCCATCGTGATGCCGCGAATCTCCGGGATAAGTCGTATCACCTGTGCCAGGGGTTCCATATACAGGGCGAATAATAAGGGGGAGAGGGGACAACCCTGCCTCGTGCCCCGTTCTATAGGGAAGCGGGGCGACGAGTACCCATTGACCCGTACCGTCACGGAGGGCCTAGAGTAGCAATTGAGCACCCAGGCACGAAAACGGTCGCCTAATCCGGCCCGCATCAGACCCCGCTCCAAGTACGGCCAATGGACTCGGTCAAAGGCCTTCTCCGCATCAATGGACAGCAGCATATATTCCCCCTCCGTACGCGTGGCTTTTTCTATAAGGTGTAGTGCCCGTTTGGTATTATCGATGGTCTGGCGTTCCGAGATGAACCCAGTCTGGTCCGGGTCGATCAGTCTCGGCATCAGTGGGCCGAGTCTCGCAGCGAGGATACTGGTATAGAGCTTTAAGTCGATATTGAGCAGTGATATGGGCCTATATGCTGCGCAGCTCGTTTTGTCTTTTCCTGGTTTAGGGATCACGGAAATGGTGGCGTCTAGCAAGTCTCCTGTGAGAGCCCCGGATTCCGAGAGATAATTGAATAAATTGGTAAGCAGCGGCACCACCTGGATGCAGAATTTCTTATAAAAGAGAGCCGTGAAGCCGTCCGGCCCCGGGGCTTTCCCCAGCCGGAGCCGAGAGATGGCCGAGATTACCTCCTCGGGCCTTATGTCGCTATCCAGGGCCGTTGCCTGCTCTGTGGTAAGCGCTGGCAGTTGGGCAGAGTCCAAAAAAGGGTCACTCGCCTCCAGATCTAGTGTGTCCCCTGAGTACAATGAGGTCTAGAATGCGCCGAATGCGGCTGCGATTTCTCTGTCTTCCGTGGCCAGGCCACCTCCGGTCGTTCTAATTGCCTGCACTGCCTGGTGCTGACGTTTCTCCCTGAGTGCCCGTCCCAAAAGGCGCCCGCACCTATCCCCCCCGGTGTAATACATGTGGCGCACCCTCAGTGCCGCGAATTCCGCCCTGTCTTGGTCCAGCGCACTTAGCTGTTTCCTAGCCAGGGTCAACTGCCTCCAGATCCTCGGCGCGCACGTCCTCTGGTGCATTCCCTCCAGCTCCCTGACTTTCTGCGTTAGTTCACCCCTCTTCTCCGCTCGCGCTTTGTTCTCCGCCGCAGCTAAGGCTATGAATTCCCCCCTGAGGACTGCTTTTAAGGCCGCCCAGTGTGTGGTCGGGGAGGTGTCTGCCGTGGTGTTGTGTAGCAGATAATCTTGGATTGCCCCTATTATTTTCCCCGGCACCTCTTTGTGGTGTAGCAGTGTGTCCCGCAGGCGCCAGCACCGGGGCGGCCGCTGCACCGGCGGGAAGAGGAAAGTGGCCAATAGGGGAGCATGGTCAGAAAGGGATGCAACACCTATCTCTACCACGGAGGTCAGGGTATGTAAGGAGGTAGAGGCCAAGAAGTAATCCAGCCTTGCGTAAGTGCGGTGTGCACTCGAAAAGTATGAGTAAACCCTGGTGTTCGGATGTAAACTGCGCCAAAGATCCACCATGCCTAGCTCTTTCAGTCGCGCCAACCCACCCTCCGACAAGGACCCGCCCTGTGTAGAGCGCTGCGCTGACCTATCTAGGGCGTTGTCGAACACTAGGTTAAGATCCCCTCCCAGCAATATGTGTCTATCAGCCGAGGCTGCCAGCATATTAAGCGCGTCATGGAAGAAGTTCTCCTGTCCCTCATTAGGGGCGTAGGCCGAACAGACCGTAAAATCAGATCCCCCCAGGGAGAAGTGGCACGATAAGAATCTCCCCTTGATCTCCGCTCCCTGTCTCAGGACCAGCCCCCGGAACCTTCTCGCCACTAATATAGCAACCCCAGCTTTCTTGTGTGGTGTGGACGAAAAAAATTGGTGTGGAAAGGCGTGTGATTTCTTGCGTATGCAATCCTTCTGCAGTAAGTGCGTCTCTTGGAGGAGACAGATGTCAGCCTGTGAGTGCTCGAGGCACGACAGCACCGCCTTGCGTTTGATAGGGTTGTTGAGACCTCTCACGTTCAGCGAGAGGATGCGTACCTCAGTGGAAGCCATGAATCATCATCTGTACCCTTCTCTCCTGATCACCCACATTGACCCCTGGTACACGCCATCCCTCCCGGCCAGGCTCTGGGACCGGGCTAAGTCGCGCCTAGCGAGGGCTTGCCCCGTACAACCTGAAATGCCCACTTGCCTGTCATTGCGAAACCCCCTGGACCTGGAACCCCCCCTCGCCCGCCCACCACCAAAACTACCCCCGCACAGCACCCATCCCCCCTTCCTCCCTCCCCGCCCCCCCCAACTTCCCCAAAGTGAAAACCACAAAACATTGAGCCACCAAAGTACAATACTGTCCCTCATCTCTCACAGATGAGTGGAAAAGGCAGGGGGATGTGTCCGCCTCCAGCGAGAGTCCTCCCGCCGTCAACCGCCGAAGCAGTCCACAACTGGCCCGAGGGATCCCGGGCCCCCGGTTCCGGTCCATCAGCCGTTATCCGTCGCCGTCAGCTCCGCTGCCGCCGTCTCGACTGCCGCTCTCTGACCTTTGTGAATCTCTTCCTGGGGTGGACGACGTGGCCTGCGTCGCCGTTTCTGCTGTCGCCATCGGTTAGAAGAGCCAGTCTTCGGGGCATTCCCGGATTGCGAGCCGCCCTCCGAGTCGGGCTCCTCAATGCCCAACAACCGGCAAGCATCAGTGAAGGACCGCAGCTGATGTATTTTATTGTCCCATTTAAACACTAGCCGGAACGGGTGTCCCCAACTGTAAGTGATGCCAAGTTGCCTCAGTTCAGCAGTGACCGGTCTGAACGACCTGCGTTTTTCAAGGGTGATGGCGGCGAGGTCCTGAAAGAGCATTGGTGAGTGGTCGCCATACGTGATGGGGTCTAGCTGTCGCGCCTTGGTCAGGATCTCCTCCTTGGTGCGAAAGTCCTGGACGCACACCAATATATCTGCTGGCAGGGCACCAGAGACCCTGGGTGGGCCCGTCCGGTGCGCCCTGTCTAGAATTATAACGGAGTCCGCCGGTCGGCCCAGAATGTGGTTGAAGAGGCCTGTCGTGAACAGGAAGAGGTCCGCTGTGTCCGGGGTGTGCTTCACTCCCCGGATTCGAATATTATGCCTTCGAGAGCGATTCTCTAAGTCTTCAACATGTGTTTGTAAGTCAACTTGCTGGTCGTGAATGCGGATAATTTCTTGCTGGAGTGCCTCCATCTCGACATCTCGGCTGTCGCTCTTCGTCTCGAGGTCGGCCACCCGCTCCCCAATGGCGTCCGTGTCCCGCCGTAGTTCCCGAATCTCACCTTTTAGTTCCGTCTTAAGGAGTTAGAGGTCCTCTCTCAGTCCGTTAAACAGAGACTCCAAGAAGGACCTGGTGACAGGCTCATCCGTGCCTTGGGAATGATTGCCCGGCGAACCGGCCACCTGCTTAGTGGGCACCGCCTGGGCTCCAGCACTTTGAAGTTCGGTTTTCTTCCCCATAATGGCGGGAGCGAGCAAGTCCTTAATTGTCCTGTCTTTGCGCACCCTACCAGCGGCCATGCTCCCCGGGCCTGGTGGCCGATCAGGACGGAGCAGGGCAGACCGGGCCAATAATGCGTTGCAGCTCCCAACTCTAGGCCCTGTATAGCGGCGGCGAAATGACCAGTGCCAGCGGACCGCCGCAGTGTCCACTCAAACCTCTGGCCTCTAGGGGTTCCCCAGTTATTTCAAGCACTCGGGAGCAGGCCGCATGGGTGTTCACCCAACCTCAGAAGCGGCAGTCAGTATTCAGCTTCAGACCATGTGGTAGGGCGCAGGACCGGGCCAAATCACAAAATGGCGGCACCTGGCTCGCCAGACCCAGGAGATCACGAGGCAGCCGGCCACCCCACCGTCCAGGGACAACACCGTGCGCTCAGGGGGCCCTGATGTTGGGTCCGCTGACCCGCCGCCACCTACCGCGCACATGGGGACCCCACCACACGCCTGCAGCTCTCGTAGATCGTGGGGGTGCAGGGCTCCGCATCCGTCTCTTGAGCGCGCTGCATGGCAGGAGCGAGGCCGCAGTGGCGATGCGATGTCCCAGTCAGGGAGGGGTGCAGGGAGTATGTCCTGCTAGGGTGCGCCACCGGTCCCACAAGATGGCGGCACGTAGAGGCAGGCCGGGATCGGGGAGGTTTCAGAAAGCGGTGCCCAGCGCAATGTCCACCAATGCTAAGGCCAGCTCCCCCTGGGTGCCCCGGAGTCTCAGTCTGTTGCTGGCATGACGCAGGGGGTCGTCCGCCCCCCCTCACCTCACCTGCGGTGTCCCGCCGACCACGAGTGCCGTTGCTTCTCACCCGGCCTCCGCTCACCAGCGGCCAGGCCACTGCCCAGGAGATCCGGCCGTGCCTCCAGGAGGTGTCGGCAGGTCCGCAGAAGCCCCCGCTAAAGAGCCGCGGGAGGCCTCGCGCACATCCGCGCGGGTCGGACCTGCCCTGCCCGCCGGGGCCGCCGCAGCGTCGGCCGCCTGACTCCGCCCCCTGCGGCCTCGTTGTCGATCTCTCTGCTTCTACAGGCCGCGTCCAGCCTGACCAGATTCGGCAGGATCCAAGTGCCGCCGGGCCGTTGTAGTGCCCCTCAGGGACGCCGGTGCAATGATGTCGGGTCCGGGCCTCCCGGGGGGTCACCCGGGCCAGAAGAGATGCGGTAGTGGCGATAAAACGGCGGCCAACGGCGGGAGCTCGACGAGGCACGTCTGCTCACACCGCCATCTTGGCCACGCCCCCCACAGCAAGACTTTAAACCAGGAAGCAGTATTCGGTAGGTGAAACTTCCACCAGCAGCATTTACTATGGCTCTTCATAGTGGCAGCTGGTAGTGAACGGGGGTGTTTTGAAAAATATATATTTTTTAAAACACTTACCTCTTCCATCATCTCGCCGCTTCTCTTCCTGACTCTGGAAGAAACAGGAAGCACACAGGCTCCCCTAAACCAATCACAACGCTGTTGTCACCATGACAGCAGCATTGTGATTGGTCTGACCACCGTGGTTCGCCACTCAGAAGGGGACTATGAGCCTGTGCATGTTCTCCACCCAGGCTGTGCCTTACAGCCCGGTGAAGAACATGGAAAGTGCGTATGACTGTTTGGCTGGCCCAAGGCAGCCAGCCAAACCATCATGCGCACTTATAGGGCACAACCCACTCCTCCCTTTGCCACCAGCCCCTCTCCACCCTAACCCAGCCCGTAGCTACGAAAACTAAAATAATAATAATGTTGTTATTAGCATTTTATTGTACCTTTTTCCTCTGCTCTGAGAGTGAGCGGAGGAGCCACCCATAGCTCTTCTTGAAAATGCTGCAGTCTTAAAAAGAGAACAATGTTTTGCGACATTCAACCTTACTCCTGCAGATGATGCCAGTTTAAGCCAACTGTTACACTGGGTGAATGACAGACCGATGAGAGGGACTGAGGGAGGGATAGAACCCCAATAGAATCATTCTTTCTTAAAAGGCAGTTGAAAAGAGGGATCTCTAACCTCTCATAAAAATACCTCGTGACCAACTACAAAACGCACTTGGCCAACTGGGAGGGAGAACTAAATAGATACCGGAAGTAACCTGGGTAGGCATATGGTCCAGTGACACATGTTCCTTTATGGTATTCAACAAACACATGTAAGATGCTAAGCAGGTGGCACTTTACCCAGTCGAGACTAAAAACAATGTTTAGCAGCTCGACCAATGCCGACGGGATGCAGTTTTATTGGTACAATGGCTCATGCATGTGTTGATACGTATCCAGACATACTGGAAGGAAATCTTAGCATTTGTCAAAACTACCACAGGGCTGAAACTTCCATTAAATCCCACTATGTCACACTTTGGGGCTTGAGGAGGAGATCACATCTGCCCAATTATTACACAGTCGAGAAAAGGAACAAGGGCACCCTACTCACATAAAACCAGGGTTGTCAAATTATTGATCAGAAACAGTGGTTCCTGTGGAATAGTACATAAATCTATACTTTCGTTTCTTTATCTAAAGCGAACCATTAAACCAGCGCATATCATTGTATAAAGTCGCTGTTTACTCTGTATATGTTTTATAAATGGTCGACGTTAAAATGTGGAAATCATTCACAATTGTCACAAATGTGTCACCCATGTTTTAGGTTCCAGTTACACTGGGAACACCTTGCACGATTGTTTATATTTAGTTCTGTATATATATTTGAGAAATATATAGAAAATAACTTTGATTAAGTAAAGCAAAGGTGTAGCTGGTAATTTCTCCTTTTGGCATTACACTAACCTTTTCCATTGTGATTGCGCATATTATTACCAGTATAGATTTATGTACTATTCAGGAACCACTGTCTCTGATGAACAATTATTACACAGAACACACACCTGTTGCTAGCTGCCAAGTTCAATACAACACAATTTTGGAAACATCAATGCGCTCCACCAATAGCGCCAATGGTGGCTGAAGGGGTAAGAACTGTATGCAGTGTAGATGTGCTGGAAGTGGTTCATGAAAATTAGGAAATGTGAAAACATTTGACTGCTGTTCATAGCGTACATGAAAACACAATGCCAAAGACCTTGAATGTGCTGACTGTTGTTCGCCATTGCCATATGTTCAATCTGGCATCTTCCTCTAAAAAAGGCACTGAAAAAGAATAGCGCTAATGTCTTAATATATATATAATGTATGTCGCTCAATAAATTTCACCTCACGTGCTGCAACTATGCAGATGACACGCAAATACTCCTTCAACTGGAATGCCCCAAAGACATTGGAAAATCACCAATTTTCAGCTGTCTCAGAGCCGTGGATCAGTGGATGACTTGGAGCCATCTCAAATTCAATGCTTCAAAAACTGAAATACTCACGTGTGGCGATTGGAAAAATTACAACCCGCTTGCCACATGGCCTGATGAACTGGGATCACTGCCTAAAGTATCGAAGGAAGTAAGAAACCTCGGAATGACCATGGACTCCAAGCTGTCGATGAATGTCCAAGTGGATAAACTAGCAAGATCAAGCTTTGCTACTATAAAAACGCTGCGACTAATTTTCCCTCATGTGTGATTTCCACACAAGGTCCAAGCTACCATCTCTCTTGTTCTATCCAAACTCGATTACGACAATAGCCTCTACCACAAATCACCTTTAACGACCATGAAAAGACTACAACGGATTCAGAACTCGGCTGCCAGACTACTCTTGCATATCAAACCACGAGACCACATCTCCCCTGCCTTGAAAGCCCTGCATTGGTTACCGGTTGCCAGAAGATCCACGTTCAAGCTGCTTTGCATCACCCACAAAGCAATAAATGGAATAGGACCACTCTTCATCGGGAATAAAATCTCCAAACACATTCAACAAAGGAACCTCTGCTCTAAAGGAGCACCTCCCCTCAAATTCCCACCATACAAGAAAAAAACCATGGGTGGCACATCCTTCTCTGTTCAAGCAGCCAAACTATGGAATTCTTTACCCCCAGCATAAGATCCACTGACAACCACCTTATCTTCAGAAAACTACTCAAGATCTGCCTCTTCCCCACATAAGCACCATACGGAAACAGAAATTTACAGCAAATCCCTCTGTATATAAGCATTTGTTTTCACTCTAGATATGTACCTATCTTTGTGTATTACTTTATAAAACATGTAAAATAATTATGTTGTTAAGAGAAAAAAAATTAAATAATAATAATAATAATATTCATCAATAAATAAAAATCATCTTTGGTCTACATGTACATACTTCCATTGTGCATCTATGTACCGTCCATGTACTTGGATCTGTGTGTCTGTTACTTTTCTCCTGAAAAAGCATATCCAATGCCCTACCCTATGCCTCTATCAATATATTTAATCTAAATATACTTCCTTCCCTCATGTATCTATATACTTTCAATGTACTTATGGACCTATATATTTATCACTTTCTTCTAATTTAGCATTTCCAATGCACTAGCCTATTTCTCAGCCTATACTTTGCTCAATATATCTTCTAGCCCAGCCTTCTGTATCATCTCAAACTTCTTTCTACTACTCCTTCTAATGCACTACCCTATCTCTCATCCTATACATCTATCAATATATCCTCTACACCCACTCTCTCATTTATCCCAAACCCCATACCACTACTATGATCGCCAAAATAACCCTTTCTAGACTCTCTCCTGCTCTACCCCTCCTTGCATCATCTGACACCTCTTTTTATTACACCGATTCCCTAAAACAAACCTTTCTAAACTCTCCCCTCTGACTCCTTCCCTCCAAAACTCATTTTTACTCATCCAAAAGCCTCTTCCTACTGCTAAGACCTTAAAAAAATTAAAAAAAATCTTTCACTCTTTTATCCCTCCACTATCCTTTTCAATCAAAATTAACACACTAACATGTTCACTTCTCAGATTCCGTATTCCATATTCAACTATACTAACATACTGCCCAAATAACTGAATAACATATCTACTACTCAAATTACTTCATATTTATACTATACTAATTTTCAACACTAATCCTTTATGGGTTCCGGAATGGCGTGCTACTCGCCAGAAAAGCGCTTCAACACCCATCAGGGGTAACAAGTGCTATATGAATGCAAATCTTTCTTCCCCTTTTATCCCTCCGCTATCCTTCTCACTCCAAGTAACAGACTAATATCCACCACTGAAATTACCTCATATTTCACCATATTAATTCACCACTAATCCTTTATAGGCTTCCTGAATAGCGTGCGTCAACAAGCAAGCGTTAAATAAATACAAAGCTTTGTCCTCCTCTATCCTTCTGCTATCATTCCAAATCCAAAGAACTGACTAACCTATCCACCACTTAAAATGTACTTGCATGTTTCACTATACTAATTCAACACTAATCCTCTATGGGTCCCGGAGTAGGTGCTACCCGCCAAAAAAGCGCTTCGACGCCTCGTCAGGGGTAGTAAGCGATATATAAATGCAATTACAATACAATACAATTACAATATAAATCTTTTGTTTTATTGTAGTGATGCCTTTCTGTCAAGATTTAAGCTTTCTGAGGTTACTAAGGCAGAAGAAAACTTGAGTGAACCAATTCATTTTACGGAGTGTTACATGCTTTTGTTGTAGGCTGGCTCTAGGTCCGATTGCACAGTAAGCGAGGTCACCGTGACAATTGTATTACAGCTTTATTGGGCCCTGTGAGATGCTGGCTTCGTACATGGTGCTCACTTATGTAAGTGTAGCACCCTGCACTAATACTGACAACCCTTATGGTGATTTTAGTGGTCTTAGACAACCTTACAAAGCTCTCTAAGGGGTAGATGTGGATAGCAGCCTTCAGGCTTAGTCCAGGAGTATAAAACAGCTAGTTTTACCAGTACGTATAGGTTAAGTGAAAAAGAACCACACAGTGTAGTTATAAAATGATGTATTTATTATTAACACTCACTAACACAATGCATTATCTCCTTCCCGGAGATACAACACAATACACACAATACTTTGTGAATAGAACATGTAAGTAGCATGCAATGCAGTGGTCACCAGGGGGAGGCCAAACCATATACCAAAATAGTTGAATGCGAACAATAAGCTAAGTCAAGAATTGACCCAGAAGAGGTAGAAGAGCTGGAGACCCAATCAACCACCCCAGGTGAGTATCTAGGGAACCCACAGAGTTTGTATGCAGAGTCAAACACAACAGCGTGCTCAATGTTAGTCAATAGGTAAGCCACAGTTGCAAATTTAAAGAAGAAGGACCCTTCCTAGCGGACCCCAAAGAAACCCCATGGGAGATGGAAGGTTGAAGAGTAACCCTACCATGGAAACCCCAGAAACCTGGATACCTACACCAGGGAAGCTGGGTGCATAAGTGTGAAATGACGTCAGAAACCGCAGTAGATCACAATGAAGGACTGCGGAAAACATGTTCCTGGCGAAGAAGGTGAAAGTGTCTGGTGGAACCCAAAGGAAGATTCAAGGTGAGAGGTACCTGCATGCAGAGGGGACAGAGTGTATGCCACTCAGGAGTGGCCAGGAGGCACGGAAGACAAATGCCCACCGATGTCGGAGATGCAGAAGAGTTGACTGTGCCCTTGAAGTTGCAGCTATTCGGACCAGGCAGTGCATAAGTGGACCAGGAGCTGTGCACGAGCTGTCCCAATCGGGAGTCAAGAGCTAAACGATCAATGTCCAACAAGCCTTGGCAACGGCAATCAATGTAAGTGACGAAAAAGGTGCGGTGTCGGGACCAGCAAGGTCCAAGTGACACACCACGAGCAAGTAATTCAGAGCAGGCCCCTAGCAAGCAGGATCTCTCACTGGAGGCAAAAAAGACCCTCGAGAGGACCCACAGACCGAAGGCCCAGGAGTCGTAAAAGGACCTCAAGCAGCTCACCAAAGGATGCAAGCACACAGTGCAAAGAATGCGATGCAGCCAACGATCTTGGCTGCAGAAGAGGCTTGAGGTTGGAGCTTCTTGGAGCCCGCAGATTTCCGGAAGAGAGAGTCAACAAGCCTTGGCAACGGCAAGTCGACGTGGTACACAGGAGTTTTGTTCCAGCGGTTCCGACGAGGGATACTGGCCTCAAACTCGGTGAGAAGACATTGCAGGCCTCAAGGGAGTTGCAGAACCACCTCCTGGGTTGCTGAGCCTTTCAGAGTCCCTGGGAGTCCATGGGAGCCCAGGATAAGCAGACCGGCTGCTTTGTGGTGCCTGCAGATGCAGGGGAGTGACTCCTTCACTCCAAGGTAGATTCCTTTGGGTGTCTTGGGTGTCAACAGGTCCTGTGAAGAACCTGTTTGGAGCACAGGCACAGACATTGTAGCAGACTTGCAGTACGATGGGACCAGGAGCAGCAGGAGTCTTCCCAGTTGCAGTCTCGGTTCCCAACAGAAAGTCTAGTGAGGTCCAGAGTGCCCAAACGATTGAAGTTCAAGTGGTATGTAATCTGAATCTTGTCCCACCGTGAATCTAGGGACCCACCCACAGGTAAACCCTTAAGTACCCTAAGGAACGGGTTGGAACAATTCAGGGGTCCCTCCCAGAGTAGAGGCTGGACAATGGGAGGATACTCCCATATCCTTTGTCCAGATTGGCGCAAAAGCTGGAGCCAACAGCTCCTTGAACTGGTTTGGACTGGAGTTTGTAAGCAGGGCACCAAATGTGCCCTATAAGCAGTCTGAGTGTAGCTGGGAAGTGCCCCACCCTGTCCCAATACACTAAGTCCTGTCAGGGAGGTGGTCACACCTCCCTGTGAAAGGATACCTATTGTCCTACCTTCCTCTGCTCGAGCTTGGCTCAGCTGTTTCTAAAGACAATGGTCCCTAGACAATAATCTGGTACAAAACAAATAACATAGACTCAATCAGTACTATATCTCTCTGTCCAGCCGGACAGGAATTTAATATGCAATTTAAAGTATAACAAGTAGCAAGAGGAAAGAAATATAAGTGGGACACAGCCTGCATCCAGCTTAACACGAATGGACATCCAACATAAGGTAAAGGGTTCAGGCAAAAAGAGTTGGTCTGTTTAGGGGCACATTACAAATGGAACAGACAGAATATAGTTGAGACACCATTACATATTTGACATAAAAATCTAGGAAATGTATATGGTGTACATTGTGTCGACAGCGTTTCGATCCCTTAAATAAATGCTGAGATCATCATCAGGACATTAAATTAGCATGCCTGTATACAATAGACTAATTTGTAGTGAAGGAGGGTGTATCCTGTGGATATCTTCCCTGATGGAGAACGAAGGGTCTAGGTGCTAAGGGGCACTGACAGTGGTTCTATCCCCAAAGGGGAGGACGGAGACCTGGCAATGCACAAGGCACAGCAGAGTGAATGATACTGTAGCTATATGGGTGGGCAGGGCGTGTCCTAGCAGGATTGCTGATACTGCAGGGTTCAAGCGCAGGATAAGTTGCTTGAACCGATCGCTGTAATTAAGATGCCGGGATCAGTATATAGATGAAAGTGAGCCGATTCAGGGTTCAGGAGTCGAGTCAGGTGGACTGTAAGCATGGGCGGATCTAGCGGATCTCGCGTACGCGAATTTGCGTATTTACGGATTCGCAATCCGCAAAATCCGCGAACTCTCGCGGATTAGCGGATTTTTAAGTTTTTTGTGTTGGCGAGCGTTCGCGAGGATTTGTGGACCATTTCGCAATTGCGAACGTACTTTTCGGCTCGCAACGGCCGCGACTATGTTGTTTCTACGTCTGGTTTATCATCACAGGTTCACAGCACCCTCTGTTTCACCACTGCCACCCTCTGGTACACCCATGCCACCCTCTGGTACATCCTCACTGCCACCCATTAGGTTTGTTTATCACTGTAGATTATGGGGGTGAAAAAAAGCAAGCACACCTGCCCTGCTTCAACTGCCATGAATTAATTTGGGGTTGATTAATGTGTCACTTATTTTTAAACTTCCAGTCTGGCTGGCACCTGCTTCCTTCCTTATCTGTAATTTGCTTTCTGTTGCAGTGAAAGCAAGCACACCTGCCCTTCTTCAACTGCCATGAATTAATTAGGGGGTGATTAATGTGTCAGTAATTTTGAAACTTCCAGTCTGGCTGGCACCTGCTTCCTTCCTTATCTGTAATTTGCTTTCTGTTGCAGTGCAATTTTTTTTCACAGGACCTTTATGGTCTACTTGTAGCTATTCTATGAGCCTGCTGTTTGGGTCATAGCAGGGTCATGGAATAGTTGCAAATAGGCAACTGAACTCTGGAGGGGCCCCTCAAGAAGCACTAGAGTGAATGGTTACTAATGTTAAGTTTTAACTTTTGCACCTGCTGATTGCTTTCAGTTTAGCAAAAATCGTTTTTCTGCAAATTCGCGCAATTTGCGGGGCGCGAATCCGTGCGAGATCGATTTCGGAAGCCGCGAATGCGTGCGAATACACTATTTTTTTTTTGCGGCGTGTATGTTCGCGTGATTTTTTGCGTGTTCGCAAGGCGCTTGTAGCTATACGTTTGCGAAGTTACCCTAGCGGTCGTACACGGGCGCGGCCATCTTGTTTGCGTGACGTAATTCCGTTTCCGGCCGCTATGTGTAATCTCGCAAAGTGTGCTGCTCGCTAGTACAATTTCGCGCGTGATCGCGAGGAAAATCTCGCGCGAACTTACCCACGCGGTCGTGAATGGGCGCGGCCATCTTGTTTCTCATTCATTGCTATGGTTCTGGGCATGCTTTCTGTATCCTCTCTGAATCTCTGCCATCCTTTGCTTGTTTGAAGTTTATTTGATCTATTTTACTTATTATCTATCCCTCTATTTTTCTAGCTCTATATTTTTGTGTTTTCTGCTACTTTTTGTTAATTTTAAACTACTTTTTTAAACTCTTTTCTTTTCTTCTTCCCTATTCTATTTCTTCTTTATTATTTAACTCATTTCTGCCCAGACCATGGTAAAGGGAGCCGGGACGCACCCATAGAAGGGGAAGGGTCCCGCACCCCGTGCCCGGCTCCCGTGCGGGCGTTTGAGGGGGGAGCTAGTGATGCCACGGGAGATCTTTAGCGCGGAGGAGGTGGCCGCACTCATCTTCCACGTCCAGCGCCGCCTCCCCAAGACCATCCTGGGAGGCGGCAAGATCGCAACCGGCTATGGCATCCGGGAGCGCCGGAAGCGGTGGGAGAAGGTGTGCCGGGCCATGTTTAAGCTCTCTGGGGTCCGGCGCACCTATAACCAGGCCACCCACCGCTGGACGGATGTCATGGACCGGGAACGGGACTTGCTGGACGCGCTCGGCGTAGAGGTCCCCGGGCTTGGTGAGTAGTAGTAGCTATTTCTAGCTATTTCATCACTAATCTGTTTTATCCGGCTCTGTTATTTGCAAATCTTTGTTCTTTACCAAGAGCAATAATGCTGCCGATTACATTGTAGGTAAATTATATTTAAAAATCTTCTATGCATTTCAGGTGCACTGCTCTCCTTCTCAGTAGCCTTGCTTGCTACTATGCTTATTTGTTTGTATTTTGTGTTCATTTCATTGGCCTGAGAAATTATGTATGAGTGTAGTGTAAAGAACTGCGTAATGCTAGACACTAAGGGTCATATTTTCAATTACCGGCGCATCCCTGCAAAGTAGCAGGGATGCGGCAGTAATTGTGCGCCATGCCACCACCACCCATTGGCCCAAAACATCACAGAAGCCTTACGCATCTGTGCCGTAAAGGCGGCGCATTGCTGGAGTTGCGTGCCAACGATGGCGCAGCTCCAGCAATGCTCTGGGGTGCCCTATCTCCCCAATGCTGCATCAAGCCGTACGTCGGCTTCAAGCAGGCGCAGGGTTTGAGTCACGCATCATTGTCCTAAAAGTGACTGATTGACATCTTGTAGATTTCCCTCAGCCACTTTTAGGATTCGTTCCTGCGCAGGAACGCCCTCCCTTGCGCCGGAACGCCCCCTGATGGCGCAGGGCTTTAAAACGTGATGCATCTCCCATATGCGTTTTTTTTTATATATACGCCGCACCATGGCGACTCTTTTGTTCTGCCGCTGCGTCACAAAAGTCACGCAACAATGGAGGAAAATGAGCCGCAAGGGACTTCTAAATCAGCCCCAACAGACTGAAGTCCAGTCCTTCCTTTAGACACATGGCTATAAGAAGAAATAGTGGTGGTGGTCGGTGGATTGATAGTTTGAGTATTCACTGATCTGCAAGCAGAATGGACTTTGTCTGTCACTTCGCGTGCTGCGGACTGCTGCCTGCCAGGCCTAGGCAAACCTTTTTAGTAGTCTGTTTAGTGAGTTACATAGGAACTTTCAAAGTCAACGGTCCGCAAATCAGGCAATACGAATAACGTAGTATACCACATGAGATAGGTCAATATATCCCGTGGAATAGTTGTCTATCTATTTGCTATTTCTCCAAAATATTTTGTTATTGTTCTTTTGAAATGTTTGATTTGGTTGACAAATCTCATCCATGTTTTCTGGTCTTTCTTTCTTTCATGTTGTACATCAGCTCCCCCCAAGGGCAAGAGGACACAGGAGGAGGAGGAGGAGGGTGCTGTTCAGGAGGATGCAGGCCAGGATCGGGCAGGCGAGGGCTCCTTTGCTGGCCCCAGTAAGTTTTAATTTTAATATAGAGTACCTATTTTTTCCTAGCGTTCCTCATTCGATTTTTTCTAAATCGTCTTTGATCTTCTTGTAGACTGGATCTAAATTCTTATCCTGCCTCGACTATGACTCCCTGTGGTATTACTAGATTATTCTTATTAGTCTGTCTGTGTAGCTAACTAAGATTGCACATTTGGCAATTCCATTGGACTCCCATTCTAGTCAGCAATAGCTCTATGCACTGAGTGCAGTCCTCTGGGATTGTCCATAATGTCTTTTCAAGTCTTCTAAATGTTTATGCTTTGACAATTGCCAACAATAAAAAGGTGAATGACCACCAAGAAAGAATAAGATACTACTTTACTTTTGGTTTGGATAGGAGGACAATCCATTCTACTACTGTTGCAGGGACAAATCTGCACAAACCGAACTATGAACACTAAATAGTGCATTGTTTATCAATTATAATAGGCGCAGGTAGACTTTCTTTCCACATACCTCAGTGATATCAGACTTTGAAGAACCCCCAATCTCCTTACTGACTAGATAGTGTGGCAGAGTCATTTAGCTCCCAAAGTCACCGATGATTGATCCCCAGTCAGAGTCAAGAAGTGCCAGAGGCACTCATGCTTGCAAAAATTCCAAAACCTTTAGCTCATCCACTCTAGTCTGGAGGACCAAAAACCACAGAGTCTATTTAAGTTTAAAAGCTTTATTAAAAGTAAACACATTTATTAAAATCAAATTTGTCATAAAAGTAAACGTTTAACTGAAAATGGAAAAGTGCTTAGTGCTAACGATTAATTGGACACATTTCTTGTGGAAAAAGGGACATTTTTACTTTAGAGTAGACAGTTACAAATTATTACATTGTATTTCGTTTTTTTAACATTTGTTTATTCCTCCTAGACCAAATATTATATAGTAGTGAGTGGTGTATTCTAACATTCTTAAATGTACTTTGTAGGTGGGACATCTGGTGGCGGGGCCAGCGCGGAGGTGGTGGTGTTGGGCGAGGACTCTTGGGAGGAGGCGGTGCAAGTGCCGGACGTTCCTGTGAGGGTTCGCATGGTGGTGGCGGGAAGAGGTAAGCTATATATTCCTTACTTATTGAGATTGAAGACTGCATAGTGTGCTTTCTGCACGGGTGTATTATAAATCAACCAGGTAGTAGCCTCCTCTAAATGTACTTCGACTTGTAGTGAAGTTTTTGGTGAGAAGAATCCCAATAAGATCTTAGATGAACTTGATGGATGGGATGAACGAAAAGCGAAAGAAGGGTGTAAGTAAGTGTGGAAGGACGAGAAATGTTATGATGGCTGGCAAAGAAGAATGATATGTGTTTGCTTGGCCCCCGAGGTGGCTGGGAAGGAAAGAATATGGTATGGTGCATGGCTGGGTCAATGATGAAGCAAGGATGGGTGGAAGGACAACAGCCTGGGTGGGTGAAACAGAAACTGTATTTGTGCATATACTTTGAATGGATGGATGCCTGGAGCATGGTATTATCTGACTCTTAGATAGCACATGTGTATCTAGAGAGAGTAGATGGTCACTGGATGAACTAAGTGTTACCTTGAAGAGCATGTAACACCGCACCCGCACGTCCGTTCCAGTGTAGGGAAGGCAAGGAAAAGAAATTGTAAATTTGTCCAATACTACCATGAATAGTAGCAGTAGTTTGTATTGCAACTGCAAGCACAGCATATATCCGGTTATTACGGTGGACACTCCGTACCTCTCTTAATAACTTTAGTTTAGTAGTAGTACGTCATTCATGTGTGGGTGTATCACTGTTCACTCAATAATAAGCAAAGCACCTAAAGTCATCCCATATGTCATCAAATACATCCCATGTGAAGTGATAGATAATCAAATTATTTAGCTTCTTCATTTTCCTTTTCTAGTACTCATTTGCACTGTAGGGTGAAAGGTAAATTAATTAAGCAGTAGCCCTTGTAACAGAGTATTCTCAGTGCCACCCGTAATAGAAAAGTAATAGCTTCACCACCTGCATGTACTGGACCGGTACAGTAACGCAAGTCTGTCTCACTCATCATGGTGTGCGTCTGTTTTTCTCGGGTGCAATTTCACTGCGCTGGCATTCTGCCGGCTTGCATAAGATAACGTACCAATTTTCCTAAACAAGAGAGAAGAAGAAGAATAAGACTGGTGTACTGTCATAGTCGACTGTAATGGAAGTCCATAGTGGTCGTAGAATTTGTTCATTAAACTCCCACTAATGTTAGAGCAAGGATGCAGAAGTGGGAGGTTAGATAGATACTGTCCTCAATAGTTATGTACTGTGCTTTCAATTTGCTACTTGTACTGTGACACAACTTTTGGCTCAATCACTTTGTGTTATTAATGTTAAGGAGCATTGGTTACAGACTATGTCTTTCTTTCTTCATATAGTTGCTCCTTCCAAATCGACATCACGGAGGGAGCAGGCTCGAATGGCCCGGCAACGGAGGCTGGATGCCACTGTTGCCGAATATCGGCGGCTGGTGGCCCTGGAGGGGGAGGACACGCAGTCAACCGGTGGAACCACAACATCCTCCACTGGGACAGCTGCATCCTCCTCCGTGCCCCCACGGGCTGCCAGCCAGCGCAGTGCTCCAGCGGTACGGAGCCGGGCTAACAAAGCCAACCGCCACCGCCAAGCAGCAAAAAGACCAGCTGCCCCCCACAGGAGTTGCAAGGCACGCCAGCGCCGCTTAGGACTCAGAGTGTCGTACCTGGAGCAGGAGGTCCATAACTATAAGAACTTGGTGGAGGGCCTCCGCTTCGACCATGCCACCCTCCGCAAGGAGTATGATGCCCTGGCCGCAAAATTCACCAGCACCCTCCAGTAGTGGAGTGTCCCTTGCCCTTTTTTTAGAGACTTTTGGGGGGTGGGATTTGGGAGTTGGGTTCTTTTTGGGACTTTTGAAAGACAATCGTTGGGGTTAGGGAGGGTCTTGAGGGAGATTATTTTGTTAGGGCTACATAAATATACTTTTTTAAACTTTATCTTACCATACCTGTTTTTTACTGCTTTTCAGTCTGGTGGGTGGGGGTTTAACAGTAAGTTTGTTTTCCTGAAGAGTCCTAGGACTTTAGTAGTACTACCGTCAATCTCTCGTCTAGTCCTAATACTCCATTATACTACCTCCCACCAAACGCTTATCTTACCTGTAATTTGTGTTAGAAATTAGGGCTAGGCCCAGGGCTGGCTCCACGGGAAATGGGGATTAAGGTTGGCAATCCTGGGCGGATGAAATTTCCTCGTTGCGGTGGTACTAGTGGTGTGACACAGTGGCAGTTGCATGCCTATGGAAAAAAAGAAAACGAAACCTGGTTTGTCCTTACTGTAGCATTACAACGGTTACGGTACGATAGAGAATATAGCAGGTGACAGTACACTAGAACAGTGCCACAATGTAGCCTAACAAATGGTAAAGTATTGCAAGTATAACTAGTACTTGCGTTGAATTTATTTGACATTGGCTCCTACTACTACAAGAAATAGTACTGAAGCTGAGTAAGTCTAGAATATATCCTCGTATTCCTTCACCAGCCTGTTGCTATGACCTTATCCTCCCCAGCAAGTGTGTGGAATTATTGATGTCATTTAGTCAGACATCAAGCAAAACCACACAGCCCGGGGGAAGAGGGTTAGGGTTTGGAAAATGGATGGGAATGGGGGTTTCTTTTTGAGTAGGTTTTGTTGAGAGAAGAAAAAAAAAGCACAGCCTGGACAAACAATAATTGAAGATAAAGAAATCTTTGGGTACAAACTAAAGCTAACCACATGCAGTCACACTCATAGAAGAAAACAATGGATACTGTATCTGTATTCTGTATGTTGTTGGGGTTGTCCTGTTGAATTTGGTAAGTAAGTTGCATGCAGCAAACAATTCCTCTTATTAGCGGCACTCCTCCATTCCAGCTGACGCTTCGTCCATCAATGTTGGTGACCAGTGACCACTGACAGAAGACACCCTGTCCACTGCCTGCCTGGCGGATGTTGACTGAAACCCGGCCTGTAATTATTGAACGGAAAACAGGAAGTGCTATTACAATACCACTGATAAATAAATATAAGGTATGTACGCTGTGTGGTGCAAAAAGTCACACTTTGATTTTCCTAATAGACAGTACAATATTTTTGAAACTGCGTAATCTGTCTGAGTCACCTTTTTAAGGATAAATAAGTATGGCCAAATTAATTTAGCGGATCTTTCCCCTCAAGCTAGGTGTACTGTAAACTGTGTTTTAGAACAAAATTAGACCTTCCCAGCAATGCTCCCACCAAGACCCTTACTAAAGCCAGTCGCAAAAATGTAGAAGACCCCCAATCAGATCTCAAAAAACTAGGCCTAGCAGAAAAATGGTGACAAAACGTACTTTGAAAGTAAAAGTAGGCCCAAATACACCCTTACCCACCGTGGATTGTATTCAAACCACTTGCAAGCAAGCAAAATTATCCATAGCCAGCATCGCTCCAAGAGTGCTCTAAGACCCCAGAACTCAGTTGCAAAAATCTAGAACACCCCGAAACACATGCAATCCTGCTGCTAGGGCTAACCCTAACGAACCCTAAGTTACAAAAAGTGCCAAAAGGCTTTTCCTTATGGATTTTGTCCAAACCACTTCTATCCGGTATTAGACCTTCCCAGGAATGCCCCAAGAGACCCGCCAACCCACCTGCAAAAAAGCACGCGACAACACCCCCAAACAGCCAAAAAGCAAAATCTCATACTTACAATATCTCTCGGCCTTCAGTCCAAACGCGCTGTGCAGCTAGGTCATCATCATAACTCCTGTTTTCCACCACGGATTTCCTGAAAAGCAAATGCAATCAAGATTAGACTGTCGCAGCAGTGCTTCGACAGAGACCCCGCAACCCACCCACAAACACCAGGAAGCCCCCCAAACAGGCCCCCGAAAACGCTACATTGAGCAAGATGTCAGAAGAAATAGCAAAAAAAAGGCTTTTCCTTATGGATTTTGTCCAAACCACTTCTATCCGGTATTAGACCTTCCCAGGAATGCCCCAAGAGACCCGCCAACCCACCCGCAAAAAAGCACGCGACAACACCCCCAAACAGCCAAAAAGCAAAATCTCATACTTACAATATCTCTCGGCCTTCGGTCCAAACGCGCTGTGCAGCTAGGTCATCATCATAACTCCTGTTTTCCACCACGGGTTTCCTGAAAAGCAAATGCAATCAAGATTAGACTGTCGCAGCAGTGCTTCGACAGAGACCCCGCAACCCACCCACAAACACCAGGAAGCCCCCCAAACAGGCCCCCGAAAACGCTACATTGAGCAAGATGTCAGAAGAAATAGCAAAAAAAAGGCTTTTCCTTATGGATTTTGTCCAAACCACTTCTATCCGGTATTAGACCTTCCCAGGAATGCCCCAAGAGACCCGCCAACCCACCCGCAAAAAAGCACGCGACAACACCCCCAAACAGCCAAAAAGCAAAATCTCATACTTACAATATCTCTCGGCCTTCGGTCCAAACGCGCTGTGCAGCTAGGTCATCATCATAACTCCTGTTTTCCACCACGGATTTCCTGAAAAGCAAATGCAATCAAGATTAGACTGTCGCAGCAGTGCTCCCAGACCCCAAAACTCACCCACAAACACCCGGAACCCCGCCAAAGAGCACCTCAAAGGCAAGCAAGTCAGCAAAAACGGCAAACATTTCCGCCTCATATTTGGTCCAAAACACTTTTATCCGTTATTAGAGCTTCACAGCAATGGGCCCAGAGCCGTCAACTCACCTGCAAAGAAGTAGAACACCCCCACAAGTGCTGAGTCTTTCTTCATTGGGCGTAATCCAGCCCTCTGCTTTGAGGAAAATAGGAGGAGGAGGATAGAGGAGCATGTTCTTCTGAACTTGTGAAGCTGAGGAATGTAGCCTGCGGCACCTTTAAATCAATAAGCAAACAAGTGAAGACAGTTCTGCTGATGGGCTTGTTTTTGGGATTAGGTGATTAAAGTTTGAATTAAATTAACTGTGCAAAACAAAGAAAGACAGACACACAGGAATAAAAGTGAATAAGGACGAAAAAGAAAGTTATTGATTCATTGTCTCATTTTCAGGGCTCGGTGTCAGGGAATAAGAAGAAGATTTCGTCATCATACTCTGCGAATTCAGGCAGGATGAGGTCAGCGTCACCGAACAGAGAACAAATCTCCTCATCTACGTTGCCGTCCTCCTCGTCTTCATGCGGCGTGCTTTCTCGTACTTTGTAATCTGGTGGTATGAGGTGCTGATTCATCTTGATCATTGTTAGCCTCTCCACATTTTTGGGCGAGAGGCGGCTCCGTTTGGGAGTTACAATGCCACCAGCAGCACTGAAAACACGTTCAGAAGACACACTTGCGAGTGGGCAAGACAAATAGTTTATAGCCAGGTTGGAGAGCTGTGGCCACAATTGTTTTTTCCCATGCCAATACTGCAATGGCTCATCATTAAGAAAGACCTCTGTTGAGTCATTCAGATAGTCCTGCACCATCGACTCAAGGTCCTCAACGGTTCCTCCACTTTGCTTACTTTTTGCTGTGCCTGTGACCTTTTTTTGAGAACCATACCCAAGCAAAGTTAGCCAATCCGCTTCAGCAGCCAATGTTACTCTTGTGTGTGGTGCAGATGATCCGGTTGCCGGTGTCTTTAACGGCTGAGAGGTCACTTGTGCCACAGCCACAGGAGCAGAAGTGGATTATTTTGACTGGGGATGGCCTGCTGATGCTGATGTACTGCCTTCTCCTTCAATATCCTGCCGTTCTTTTTCAAACCTCTTGGCTGACCAGGCTAGCCAACGTTTGTACTTTTTAACATCTTCATCAGCAAAAGGAAAGAATGCTTGGCCTGCCAGCGCCTTTTTGTAGCGTGGATCCAGAATAGTAGCACAAATGTAATGCTGTTCTGAGTTGATCTTTTTAAGACGTTCATCACCACGTAGGCGCTCTAATAATTTCTCCGACAAAAGAAAAGGGTCTTTGTTTTTTTCATCTTTTTCTAACTCAGAAGACACCGCCTTCAGTTGGTGCTCCAGCATGCACAACAATGGGATAGCTTTTCCCAAATTACAGTCCTCCTGGCTGACTGCACGCGTGAAGAACTCAAAAGGACGAAGCATGTCTGTCAGGCTTTTAACTATGTCCCATTGCGCCGCACCCATCCGCAGGTCCTTCTGAGCTGTATCCTCTTTTAAGAAATAGTGATCGAGTACCGTATACTGCTCATACAGACGCTCAAGCATGTAGAAGGTTGAGTTCCAACGTGTTGCCACCTCCTGGATGAGTGCTTTCACTGGCATTCGACGTTCAAGTAGCAGGCTCCTCAGATGCTTCTGGGCCTTAAAAGAATGGCTGAAATGGTTGCACATTTTGCGGCAGGTGGCCATTACCTCGCACGCTGGACTGTCTTTATCACTCAAGAATTTTTTAACTACCAGGTTGATACAGTGCACCAAACACGGCACTCTGAAATAGTCACCCAGCGCCATGGCCTTAACTACATTGGCGCCATTATCCATGGAAACATAACCAATCTTGCGTTTTTTTGGGGACAGCCAGTGAAAGACCTTTTTGTTAACCCCTTCCACGCTCATGACGAGCTGGGCTCGTCATGAGGTAGCCTCCTCGCACGCTCATGACGAGCCCAGCTCGTCACGTAAAGTGCGATTTAAAAAAACTCAGCGTACGGGCGGAATTCCGCCCGCACGCATGCGGTTAAACTCGTCCAAAATGTTTTGTGATGTGTGACTTTTCTCCAAGCCAAACATGGCTAGTGTTGCATGTTTACGAGCAGCTTTAAAAACTTGGTCCGGGTCAACACCCTGCGTTTAGCTTTGCTTTAACACCTGGAAAAGAGACCCAGTGTGCAGTGATGCACATGTAATCAGCGCCTGCGCCACTGGTCCACATGTCTGTTGTCAGATGTATTGTGTGAACAGCACTCTTCTGCAAAGCTGCCCCAATCGCCTCCAGCACATCTTCATGTAGTGCTGGAACCGCAACTCTGGCAAAATAGAACCGGCTAGGAACCTTCCATTTAGGGCAGAGCGTTGCCACTAATTCTAGAAAACCTACCGCTTCTACAAAAGAAAAAGGGAGAAGGTCCACAGCTAGCATTTTAGCCAGCTTAGTGTTATACAGACGCGTCAGTGGGTGGTTGCGTTCATATGGCGCGTCTGAAGAAAACATGGTTCTAATGTTGCCCTGGACCAAGCATTTACGGGATGATAATGACTTCGTTGACCCAATTATGCTCGCTGGTGAACTTTTGCGCGTTGGTGTCTCACTCGCTCCAACACTCTTAGTGTGCCTCACATGGGGTGTGCTGCTGACAGGGGTACTGGGTGTAAGTGAAGTGTTTGACACGTCTTCTTCCTCCTCGTCATCATCAGATGCAACATCAACGTTTTCTTGACTTCCAATTCGGGCTTCCTTGATCGCCTTTAGGTGCGCAAACCATTGGACAGTGTGCTGTTTCCTAAGATGACCTCTCTGGCCTCCGGTACCATAGTTGGGACCAAACTTACCACGACTAACTGCAACCTAACAAATGGTACAAATGGCGAACTTTTCCCTTTTTGGGCAAACAGTAAAGAAGTCCCAAACTGGGGACTTGAAGTGTCTGTGGGGGCCGGAGGAGGCGGCGATACTGGTGGTGGTGGTCATGCTGCTAATGCCAGATGAAGTGGAGGATCTGGATTGCCCAACTTTTGTACGTTGTGCACTTTCACCGCCACTAATTAAGGTCGAGGTGGATGGAGGTCCCTTCTTGTGAGAAAGAAATATGGAAGCGGTACGAGTTGGTGTACTACTTAACTCCAATGATTGTGGTGTTTCCTCTGCCTCCTCGTCGACAACATCATCATCATCACGCTCAGCAGCTTTTCGGGCTAGGGTCAAAATTTCTGTTTGCTGCATGCCCGCTGGGGCTGCAGTGACCTTTATGATGACTGGGTCGTCATTGTCAGAGTCTTCATCAGCAGCAGTATCCGCCACTTCTTGTTGAGCCTCATCATCACACTCCATAACTCTGAGACTTTGGACGAGCTTCCTTTTACGCTTAACTACCTTTGTCAGATCATGTGCCTCACTCTCAGACGGCAATGGTGCTGGTTCCCAATTTTGATCCGTATCATCAGAAGGAGGTGTGCTTGAAGAAGATGTAGACACCACCCTTGATCTCTTCCTTGCTAGGGGTGTGGAAGACAATGAATGATCATCAGGAGGAGTGTCTTCCTCAAATGATACCTCGCCTTGATTGTCGATTTCCTGATGTGCCCCTACTTCGGGAGGAACAACTATTGTGGGCACTTGTGACCCTCCATGCACCTCTGCTTGCGCATCTCCTTGCGCTGCCTCTCCTTCCACATGTACTTGGGCTTGTACTTGCACATGTGGTTTTTGTTGCGGCTGTGGTTGTTCAACACTCGTCAGATGAGTTACAACAACCTGTGTTGATTGAGGGACATTGCTGCTACTTTCTTGCGATGAGCCAACATCACTGGTCGATGGTGATTGAACAACTAGACTAAGTGCCTCTGCAGCACTGAAGGGCTTGGACTTAAGTTGGCGTGGTGGTGGTGGTGGCACTGAGCCCAATGGAGCGGGGGTGCTGCTCCCAGCTTGGTACCCAGCAGATCCCGCTGCTGCTGCAGGCATACTTTTTTTTTTACTCCCAAAAAAAGGGGCGGCCGGCACACCAGTCTCCTTGGTAACTTGCTTCTTCTGCTCCTAACTGGCAACTTTCTTGCTAGAGGAGCTACGGGTAACTTTTTTTGGGGCCATCTTCTTCAGAACAGCAGGCAGCAGTTGCACGAGTTGCAGAGTCGTCTGTGTCCAGACGTGACGTCGCGTGACGTTATGCTGCACACACACACCGCTGCAGGACTTCTTCCTGGCACTGGTGGTTCTCTAGAGTCTTGTGCACCTAAAAGCAATGGAAGACAGAGGAACATCAGTTCAGTTATACACCCCCAAAAATGGAAAACCACAGAAAAATAAGCACAATCCCATGCCATCCATGATGTTTACATTCAAGACACCACACAGAAAGACTAGGCCCATGCAACACTCACTACCCTTGGGGATAATGGATGAAAAGTAGGCTAAATAAGTGCAGGCCTCAGACACTGCCTCTCTTCAAAATGGCCCCTTGCACCCCAAGCACATGTTGCCTGTACCAGCCAGCACTCAAGATGGCCACCACCACCACCCACATGGCCTGTCCACATCAACAGTACACCCCAAAAAAACAGAAAAACACCCAAAAATCACCACAATCCAATGCCATCCAGGATGTTTACCTTAAAGAGAGTGAGACCCCACAGGCACACTCAGTCCATGCACCACTACCCCTGGGCAAAAGGCCACAACAGCAGCCCCAAAAAAACGACAAAAAACACAAAAAACAGCACAATCCCAGCCCATCCATGGCCTCAATGGTGTTTAAATTCAAGAGGACACCCCACAGAAAGACTGGGCCCATGCAACACTCACCACCCCTGGGCAAAGGGCCCCACCAGCAGCCCCAAAAAACGACAAAAAACACAAAATTCAGCACAATCCTAGCCCATCCATGCCCTCAATGGTGTTTTAATTCAAGAAGACACCCCACAGAAAGACTAGGCCCATGCAACACTCACTACCCCTGGGGATAATGGATGAAAAGTAGGCTAAATAAGTGCAGGCCTTAGACACTGCCTCTCTTCAAAATGGCCCCTTGCACCCCAAGCACATGTTGCCTGTACCAGCCAGCACTCAAGATGGCCACCACCACCACCCACATGGCCAGTCCACATCAACAGTACACCCCAAAAAAACAGAAAAACACCCCAAAATCACCACAATCCAATGCCATCCAGGATGTTTACCTTAAAGAGAGTGAGACCCCACAGGCACACTCATATGGCCTCAATGGTGTTTAAATTCAAGAGGACACCCCACAGAAAGACTGGGCCCATGCAACACTCACCACCCCTGGGCAAAGGGCCCCACCAGCAGCCCCAAAAAATGACAAAAACCACAAAATTCAGCACAATCCTAGCCCATCCATGCCCTCAATGGTGTTTAAATTCAAGAAGACACCCCACAGAAAGACTAGGCCCATGCAACACTCACTACCCCTGGGGATAATGGATGAAAAGTAGGCTAAATAAGTGCAGGCCTCAGACACTGCCTCTCTTCAAAATGGCCCCTTGCACCCCAAGCACATGTTGCCTGTACCAGCCAGCACTCAAGATGGCCACCACCACCCACATGGCCAGTCCACATCAACAGTACACCCCAAAAAAACAGAAAAACACCCAAAAATCACCACAATCCAATGCCATCCAGGATGTTTACCTTAAAGAGAGTGAGACCCCACAGGCACACTCAGTCCATGCACCACTACCCCTGGGCAAAAGGCCACACCAGCAGCCCCAAACAAACGACAAAAAACAGCACAATCCCAGCCCATCCATGGCCTCAATGGTGTTTAAATTCAAGAGGACACCCCACAAAAAGACTGGGCCCATGCAACACTCACCACCCCTGGGCAAAGGGCCCCACCAGCAGCCCCAAAAAAGACAAAAACAACAAAAATCAGCACAATCCAAGCCCATCCATGGCCTCAATGGTGTTTAAATTCAACAAAACAGTTGTATCATGCACCCATAACCAACACTGGTCCTACTGGATACTGTGGCTACCCACAATATATTTTATTTAATGTTCTGAAAAAGTTCCAAAATTGTAGTTGCAGCAACTGTAATGCCCCAAACAAACTTACTTGTGAAAGTTGATTTCTAATCCAAAAGTGATCCAAAGAAAGTCAAAAAGGCCTCAAATCCAAATATCCAGCAGCACCCACAAAAAGTAATCCTTCCAGGTCAAGGTCCAAATGAAAGTGACCAGCACATGAAGAAAGCACTGGGAGGAGCCTGCTGGACAGGAACAGGAAGTTGGAGACTGTGGGGCACTTCCTTCCTCCCCCCCCAAAAAATGGACTCCTTGCAAAAAAAAAGGCCATGCAAATGTCAACCTGAGGAGTGATTCTGATAAAAATCATCATTTTCTGAAGGTTTATCCTGTTTGCTGGTGGATTTCTTGTGCAGAATTGCTAAATCTCTATTTCGCGAGTGCGAGATTGTTCCTTTCCCCCGCAACTACGTGTTCGCAATTGCGAACTCTCGCGAGGCGTGCTGTGCAAGGTGGCAAGCCGCGATTACGTATTCGCGGGCGCCAAACTCCCGCGGGATCCCGCAGCAAGATCCAAAATGGCGCAGCACTCGCAAAATATGATCGAGAAAAACAACTCGGCAAACGCTGAATGACGGAAAGTGAAGGCCGTGAACCACGCCGCGCGCCGCAATATTGTATCACCAAGCAAAAAATCCGCCGCAAGCGAATTCACGGATTTTCGACAAATTCGCGAGAGTTCGCGGATTGCGAATTTGCCGAAAATCCGAAAAATCCGCAAGCGGAGCGGATTTTACGCCCATGCTTAGTGGACTGGAGTCTCAGCGTCTGTATCTGGGCACGACAGCAGCAGGAGGGCAGAATCGGGTCTCTGGTCGGCAGCAGTCATAGTTTGCTGTCCGGATCTAGAAGACTGGTACTGGAGCACTGAGGGTCTCCCGGAGGAACTTTACAGTGCATGGAATGATCCCTCACACACCATTTACAGTATGATGCGGGGGTATGATTCCAACAGGGTTTGTTATAGCCAGTTTAGAGATGGTCATCACTTAATGACGCATGGACACTCTTTGTATCTTAATGGCTGATGCATTTACAACTCAGGAGAATGGACTCCGAAGGTTGTAGGGGTGTCCTGCTCATGCAGGGGCACCCTCACACTTAGAACCGAGAGCCCTGCCTTCAGGATTGAAAGGCCTGCCTTAGGGGTGACTTATAGGTTTTAAGTGCAGTGACCTCAGGTATAAGGAAACTGTTATCTGCTGTAAGTGGTGCTAGCACCAGCTTACACAGGCTGCAAAGGCAGGCCTACAGTCACAATTTGAGTTTTCTCTCATGGGTGGCATAAAGCATGCTTCAGCCCATGGGAGGATTCTGGTGTACCTATGCCCTGGGTACCTTTGTACCAAATACTAGGGACTTATCAAGGTACATCAGCAGCCAGTCTGAAGTGTACCTAAGTGCTTACCATGTCCAATTTAGGGAGGAAGCACAGAGACTGGGGTCCTGATTAGCTGGATCCCAGTCAGACTAATCAGTAAAACATAATGAAACATAATGACACCAGCAAAAAGTTGGGGTGACCATGAAAGCAGATCCTACTTTCCTACAGGCCCCTTCTGTCTGTTATTTATTAGGGAGACCATAAATAACATTTTACCAGAATGTCATGACAGAGCTAAAAGGTGGGGATTGGGGAGTGACAATAGATGTACAGTTATGGAGACGAAAAATAATCAATGAAAAATTGGATTAAAGAGAGTAGCAAACATAGAAAGTAAAGCAGAGATCGACACGAGACAAATTATGAAAGTGGGAAAAAAGCAAGGAAGAAAAAAAAGGACAGGTAGATAGAAAAGGCATACAGAAGGAGGCTCCTAAAACCCTCCGAAATGGTCAGCCTCAGAATATTGATAGTAGTAGTCATTGCTCTTTTAAAATGATTTCATGGATGGCCCTTCAGATCCACTGGGTAGGTAAAGACCTGGGAACCTGTAGTAATGGCCGGACGTGCTTGCTTCACTAACTTAATGCCTTAGAGGGTAATTTGTGGGATATTTTACATTTTGTTTTGTAACTCCCTTGGGTTCGCTGGTAGCTGACCTATACTCTGAAGGTCACATTCCTCATCCTACCAGATAAACTACGGCTTGCAAGTGGTCAAAGGCTCTAGTAATTAACTGTTGGAGTAAAAAAGAGGAGCCTGGAATTGCGGAGTGGCTTTGTGGTATGGGTAGAAATATATTTATGAAGCACTCTTGTATCAGATCCGAGGATGCTCTCAAAAGCATAGGCCAAAGGATGCCCTCACAATGCTAATAATTGCTTTGCATCAACAACTCAAGTCTCCCAAAATGGGTAAAGACAGAAGCAGTTAGAGGGAAGATCCTTCCATACACAAGATTGTGCCCTATTTTCAAAGAGGGGTTAAAAGAGGTCTTGAAGCACTTTCTTTCCCAACAGACATTTGTACTTGAATCGACCTGATTTCACCAATAGTTTTCAACCTATCTTCCTCGTCTGTCACTTACTATGCTTTCTCTTACTTTGGGTTCCAGGCAGGCGTGCAATGCCCATTGGGCTAAAAGGGCTTCAGCCCCCTTGTTGTGTTCCGTAGGTCTTCATTGTTCGCAAGCTAGACTATGGCAAGGCACTCTGTTCAAATCAATGTCTAACTGCTAGAAGATTTCAGACAATACAAAACTCAATGGCCAGAAACACACTCAGGCACATCACTCCTCGCCTCATATCCTCCATTGGATCCTCATTAACAAACCCACACTCTTAAAACTGCTCTCACACACACACGTATAGAAAGTCCTGTACAACCTCTGCCTCACCTACCTCAATAGCTGCATCAACTTCAACACACTCACCACACACCTCTGTTCAGTCAGACTCCTGATTGCACACATCCCCTGCATACACTGAACCAGAATCAACCTTCTTGCTTTCTCCTACCTCGTGCCCACAACCTGGAACAACCTGCTTCTACACATTAAAGCTGCCTTCTCATACCTGAGCTGCTCAAGAAACTGAAAACTTGCCTCTTCACCTGGACCAGTCCCAGTCACAGCCATATAGCCCCTGCTTTTTCAACACTAGGATACTCTCCGGTGTGAGCTGCGTAGTTCACAAAAACTCTTAACATAACATAACATAAAGTTTGTCTCAGTAATATTGTTCTGCTGTTGTTCAAAATCTCGCTTGCGTCTCCCGTTTCACACACAGTCTCTTTTCTTTTCCATCTCAGTCACACTCTCCTCTATTTTTTCTTCTATTTCTTACTTTTCAGTCTCCTCTAATTTTTCTTCTATTTCTTACTTTTCAGTCCATATTCTCATACATGCTTATTTTTTCCACTACTGTCTACCTTCTCTCTTTCTCTCAATCAATCATTTGTAAAGCGCACTACATACCCGCGAGGGCCTCAAAGTGCTGGGGGGGGGGCGCTACTGATCGAACAGCCAGGTCTTGAGTATCCTCCTGAAGGTCAGCAAGTCTTGAGTCTGTCATAGGCTCAGTGGGAGGGTGTTCCATGTCTTGGCGGCGAGGTGGGAGAAGGATCTCCCACCGATGGTTGTTCTTGGGATGCGTGGGATGGTGGAGAGTGAGAGGTTGGCGGAGCGTATCTGGCGGTTGGGGATGTAGAAGGAGAGCCGTCTGTTGAGGTAGGCTGGGCCTGTCTTGTGGAGTGCCTTGTGTGCGTGGGTGAGGAGCTTGAAGGATATCCTCTTCTGGACGGGGAGCCAGTACAGGTTTCTCAGGTGGGGGGTGATGTGGCCGTGGCGTGGTACGTTGAGGATCCGTCGTGTTGAGGCGTTTTGGATGCGTTGTAGTCGTTTGATGAGCTTGGTCGGGGCTCCCGCGTAGAGGGCGTTTCCGTAGTTGAGTCTGCTGCTGACTAGGGCCTGGGTGACTGTCTTTCTTGTATCTGTCGGGATCCATCTGTAGATCTTGCCGAGCATGCGGAGGGTGTTGAAGCAGGAGGAGGAGACGGCGTTGATTTGCTTGGTCATTGAGAGCGTCGAGTCAAGGATGATTCTCAGGTTGCGTGCGTGATCTGTGGGTGTCGGGGCTGCCCCCAGTGCCGTCGGCCACCAGGAGTCGTCCCAGGCTGAAGGGTTGGAGCCGAGGATGAGGACCTCGTCTTGTCCGAGTTCAGCTTCAGACGGCTGGTCTACATCCAGTCGGCGACAGCCTTCATTCCTTCATGAAGGTTGGCTTTGGAGGTGATGGGGTCCTTGGTGAGGGAGAGGATCAGCTGAGTATCGTCAGCATAGGAGATTATGTTGAGGTCGTGCTGTCGAGCTGCGTGTGCATGCGGGGCCATGTAAATGTTGAACAGCGTCGGGCTGAGGGAGGATCCCTGGGGTATGCCGCAGATGATCTCGGAGGCTTTGGAATGGAATGGGGAAGGCGGACGCTCTGGGTTCTGCCAGAGAGGAAGGAGTTGGTCCAATCCAGAGCCTTTTCTCGGATCCCTGCGGCGTGGAGGCGTGTGCGTAGTGTGCAGTGGTAGACGGTTTTGAAGGCAGCAGAGAGGTCTAGGAGGATGAGTGCTGTGGTCTCGCCGTTGTCCAGCAGGGTCCTGATGTCATCGGTGGCGGCGATGAGGGCATTCTCAGGGCCGTGGTTGCTGCGGAACCCTGACTGGGAAGGGTCAAGGACTCTGTTTTCTTCGAGGTATCGAGTTAGCTGTCTGTTGGTGATTTTCTCGATGACCTTGGCCGGGAAGGGGAGCAGAGAGATGGGCCGGAAGTTCTTGAGGTCCCTTGGGTCTGCCTTAGGATTTTTGAGCAGGGCGTTGATTTCGGCGTGTTTCCAGATCTCTGGGAAGGTCGCGGTCTTGAGGGAGAGATTGATGACGTTGCGCAGGTGGGGTGCGATGGAGCTGCTTGCTCTGTTGAAGACATGGTGCGGGAATGGGTCTGACAGAGAGCCGGAGTGGATTGTGTGCATGGTCTTGATGGTGTCATCGATGCTCACGCTGGCCCAGGCTAGCAGGGGGTCGTGGTCGATGGTGTGCGGAGGGTCTGTTGTGTTGCTGTCTGTTGGGGCTGTCTGGGTGTTGAAGCTGTTGTGGATGTCTGCTATCTTGCGGTGGAAGAAGGTGGCGAGGGAGTCGCACAGGGCTTGCGACAGCGGGATGCCGTTGGTGTTGGAGCTGGGGTTTGAGAATTCTTTCACGATCACGATGTTGAAGAGCTCCTTGCTATTGTGTTCATTGTTTTCGAGGCGGTCTTCGAAGGAGGTCCTCTTCGCCGCCCTGATGAGTTGGTGGTGGTTGTGGATGGCGTCCTTGTGTGCTGCGTGGCTGTCCGGAGTTTGTTCACTGTGCCATTTCTTCTCTAGTTTTCGACAGGCTTGCTTGGAGGCTAGGAGTTCTGGGGTGAACCGGCTGGCCATCTTGCTGGTGTCTCTGTGGGGGGGTTTCTTCAGCAGGGTGAGGGTGTTGGCGCAGTCCTCGATCCAGAGTCTGAGGCTGTGGGCAGCGTCGTCGATGTTGGAGGGTTCAGTGGGTGGGCTGAGAGCGAGGTTTGCGTGTAGTTGGTCTTCGGTGATTTCGACCCAGCAGAGGTGGGGGATCTGTTGGGTGCAGTGGTGTGTGGTGGGCTTCTGGAAGGCAAAGTGGATGCAGCGGTGGTCGGTCCAGAGGAGTTCAGTGGTGTGGCTTACGGAGACGTGCAGGCTTGAGGAGAAGACGAGGTCGAGTGTGTGGCCGGCGGAGTGAGTTGCTTCAGTCCGAGGTTGGCAAGGTTATCGATCAGGGTAGTGGAGTTCTTGTCGTAGTTGTTCTCAAGGTGAAAGTTCAGGTCTCCGAGGAGGATGTAGTTGGTGGAGGTCAGGGCATGCGTGCTGATCAAGTCGGCGATGGAGTCGCTGAACTGGGGGCAGGGTCCGGGGGGTCGATAGACAAGGGTGCCCCTGAGGGTGGAGTTAGGGTCTGTGTGGATCTGGAAATGCATATGTTCGGCGGTGCTGAGCGCGTCGTCGGTGCTAGTCGAGACCCTTATGCTCTTCTTGTGGACGATGGCGATTCCTCCTCCGACTCTGTTGGTGCGGTCTCTGCGGGTGATCTTGTAGTCGTCTGGGATGGCTATGGCGATGTCGGGTGCGGAGGAGTCGTTAAACCAGGTCTCTGCCAGGAAGGCGACATCTGGGGATGTTGTGTCGAGCAGGTCCCAGAGCTCTATGGCATGCTTGCGTGCAGAGCGGGTGTTCAGTAGTATGCATCCGAGGTGGTTGGGGTCTTTCTTGGCGGGTGGTTCGTTGGCTATGAGGCTGGTGTAGCTGCAGTTCCGGCTGGTGAAGGGGCCGTGTGTGCCTTTTGGGCAGCCTTGAAGCAGGTGTGGCTCCATTCGGAGTTGAGAGAGTGCAGAGTGCTGGCGTCGTAGTGGCGGTGGTCGTCGTGGCGGGTGCGGGGGCCAGGGGTTCTGGCGCTAGGCGAGAACGGGCGCAGACAAGCTTGCCTTAGGTGCGCCTTCGGCACGCCAGCGGCGCGGCCGCGCAGCAGCTGGCACATTTGGGGAGGTGGGAGGGAGGAGCAGCTGGGAGGCGGGGGCAGCAAATGGGCAGTGGGCAGTCAAGGGGCGGGCCGCAGAGGACGCAGCAGCAAGGGCGGTGAGGGAAAACGAAGGTAACGGGAGGAAAAAGGGACACAAAATCGAGGGAAAAACAAGTGGAACAGAAGGCAAAAGGGGCACAGAAACGAGGGAAAAACGAGTGGCACAGAGGGCAGAAGGGCACAAAAAACGAGTGGAACAGAGGGCAGAAGGGCACAAAAAACAAGTGGAACAGAAGGCAAAGGGGGCACAAAAACAAGGGAAAACGAGTGGCACAGAGGGCAGAAGGGCACAAAAACTAGTGGAACAGAGGGAAGACGGGCACAAAAACGAGGGAAAAACGAGTGGCACAGAGGGCAGAAGGGCACGAAAAAAACAAGTGGAACAGAGGGCAGAAGGGCACAAAAAACGAGTGGAACAGAAGGCAAAAGGGGCACAAAACAAGGGAAAAACGAGTGGCACAGAAGGCAAAAGGGCACAGAAATATCGGGAAAACGAGTGGCACAGAGGCAAAATACAGAACACAGAAATAAAGGGGCAGCTAGGAACAGAAGTCAGAATGGGCAGAGAGGCACGGGGGCAGCGAAGGGAACAGAAGGGAAAACCGGGCAGAGACACGGGGGCAGCGAGTGGTACAGGAGGAAAGACCGGGCAGAGAGAGTACGGGGACAGCGAGGGAAGAAAAAGGGGCAAGGACCACGTACAGGCAGCGGGGGAAGACAGACAACAGCAGTCACAGACACAACAATGAAAATACAGGCAATACAATAAAAGCAATAAAGCGAAGGATGAACAAACCTACCTACGGCCTGCCACTGGCCACCAGGGATGAGGCGCAGTTCGTAGCCTGCGGGTGGTGGAGGGCCTCGAACTTCCTCAGCAGCGGCAGCTGGGGCAGGGACACACAGGCGGTGCTGTGCGGAGGGGGAGCGACATACCTGGTGGGGCCAAGGGTCTCTCTTGCTTCAATCGCTTCTCTCAATCCCTTCTCTCTCACTGTCATCCTCCCTCCCACTTCTCCTCCTCACTATCTATCAGAAACAGGCCATGTGCATGTGTTACATTTGAGAGATGCGTGTGATACTCCCTCAGAATATTAGCTAGTGCCGGTTTCTCAGTCCCCACAGAACCTCAGGTTTTACATTACAGGAATGAATGCTGAAAGAGCTCAACTCTGCCTGTGAACTGTCTTACCTTGAGCTATGTCTGCACAAGGGCTCAGCCCTGCCTTCGGTGGGCTCAGCTACATACTTGGAAGAGGTCATCTGTATCTGCCCAAGGCCACAGCACTATTTATGCAGAAACTCGGCTCCAGCTCAATGAAAAAAATTACCTATGGGCTCTCGCTCTCTGCTTTAACTGTTCATGGGTTCAGCACTATGTATGGAGGTACTTGGCTGCATCTGGGCTGGAGTTCAGCTCAATCTGCAGAGGAGTGGGTTCTACTCTACAAGATGATGTGGTCTGTTTGCAGCAGAGATACACTGCCTCTGTATGCATAAGAACCCTTCTCTGTCTGGAAGAACTTGTTTCAATGAGAGTGAAAGTAAGGATCTGAGTTTGAGAGTGTGTATGAATAAGTGAAAGTGAGTACGAGTGAGTGAATGAAGGAGCATGAGTGTGTTAGAAGGAGGGACTGAGGGATTGATTGAAGGTTGTGAGAGGGAGTGGAAGTGAGTTGTGGGTGTAGCTCTCAATGGTGCAGCAGCACTAGGGGCCAGAATCAATGAGTGTGTGTAAGTGTGTTAATAAGTGGAAATGAGAACCAGTGAGCATGAATATGTTTGTGTGTGAGTAATAGTGAGTGGAAATAAGTATGAGTGAGAATGAGCACGTGTGTTAGAGTGAGGAGAAAGAGACGTTACAAAGTTATGGTACAATCCTGCTCTTTCCATAGCAGTGGCACACAATTAGGCTGCCAGGCACCACACAGACACCTTTGAACAATATACTGTGCTTTGTCCAAGTTTAAAACTTTTCCTACTTTGGATATGTGCTGTGCAGTGTAGTACACATGCAAAGTGGGAGGAAATTAGGAGAAATACATTAATTTCTCCTTTTCAGCACCTGTTTTTAACCCCTTGGCTGCGGCGGTAATTCCGCCGCAGCGCTAGGGTGGAGGGGGGCCGCGCAGCGCCGTCATGCTTGTGACGGAACCACTCCGTCACGAGCCTCGGGCGCGCTGTGCTTGTGACGGAGTGGTTCCGTCACGGCCCCGCCCGCTCAATGGAACACTCAGCGCAGGTGCGAAATCGCTGCTGCGCAGGCGTGGCGGCCGGGCCGTGACGGAACCACTCCGTCATTAGCAAAGCCCGTCCGAGGCTCGTGACAGAGTGGTTCCGTCACCAGCACCCAACGGGTTAAATGGCGGTTATATTTTGGTGCAAAAACCAGTCGAAAATTGTAACTAGCAGGCTCGAAAGTGATCACGTCCCATTGCTCCTTTACGAGTTAAATTCTACTCGAATCATAAAAAATCATAATGTAACTCTAAATTTAAATAGGAAAAAATATTATCAGGCTACAAGATAGCAAGGAAATCGACATTCATACTACTAGTTCAAAATGGACAGCATTACATAACATGATATTAGATGCACCAGTGAATAATGTGGAGCAACAACAGTTCCAAATTCACAAGTTTGGGAAGTTATTGGTACAAACAACTCTGGAAAGAGAGCATGAAACTAATTGTGTTTCAGTGAAATTTCTCCAGGATGATCGGGATCGGTATGATGAGAAATGAGCAAAATTGAAAAAAATCATTGTCTCTTGTCCTAAAGGAACAAAATTGTGGGTAAAGTGAATGAACAGCTTTTTTTGGAGAAAAGGAAACTATATAAGGGGCTTCTAAAATATAAAAAGAAGTATTACTCGCATAAGTTATGGCAAGAGCTGCTAGATGCAATATCTTCACGAAATGCTAAGAAATTCTGGGGAATTATTAGAAGTGGCTGTGAAGGTCCTCAAAGAATCTGGAGTTGAACATTAGCCCTCAATTTTGGGTAGACCATTATAGCAAGCTATATAAAAACGATGCTGAGTCCCTGTATAACGGGCCCGTTACTCCAGATTCGCACTGTCAACTACCAACAGCTGATAACCAAGGTGCCAGTGGGAACAAGGGAGGTTGAGATCAGAAATGGAATTCAGAAAACAAACAGACATCCACAACATTTTCTGTACCTCCAGTAAATTCTTTGACTAGAGGGCAAAAGCAACAATTAACTGCAGAGGAAGTTGAGCAAACAGTCAAGGTACAAAAGCCTCAAAAAGCGGCTGGTCCGGATACAATTCCATCAGATGTCTTTCTCAACCAGTAAACTCTTTGGTCTCCAATTCTAACTCAAACTTTTAATACCATCTGGACCCTAAGAGATATCCCACACTTATGGCGGAAATCAATAATCATGCCTATTCACAAAAAAGGCCTGAGAAATCGTATTACTAATTATCGGCCAATTTCACTACTAGATGGTGTGGGCAAACATTTTGGAAAATTACTCTTATCCCACTTACATCAATATCTGGAAGACTTGGATTTGATAACGGCAAATCAAGCTGGGTTCAGGAGGAGCCAGAGCACGTTAGATAAGGTCTTTAGACTGAATCTAATTTGTTCTAAATATACACGCCTTAAAAATTCCCCACTCTACCTGGTCTTTGTGGATCTCCAAACAGCCTTTGATAGCGTTGATAATCCCACGTAATGGCATATCTTAATCAGAATGAGCATCCCTGATGACATTTTGAAGCTCCTAATTGCCCTGCATTCTGGTAACACCACAAGAATCGGATACAGCATAAGAGGGGAATATGCAACTAAAATACCAATTGAGTGAGGTGTAAAACAGGACTGTGTCTTAGCTCCATCACTTTTTCACTGCTACATAAATGACATTGTTATGGATGGCCACAGGAGCACTGTAGGAGGCGGAGACATCAAAAGAGAAGTTGCTCCTAAGAATGTATAATTGCTCATGTAAACAATACTAAGTAACTGTTTCCTCCTAAAAGTGATTCTGGTGAATACGCTGTAATTGAATAAAGTTTGTTTACAAAAAAAATAAATGACATTGTTACAGCTCTGAAAAACCTTAATTTGGATGTACCAAAAGTAGGCAATGACTATATTCCAATTATGCTCTTTGCGGACGACGAGGTTATTAGCCAGAAAGGAGATAGCAATGTATCGTCTACTGGAAGGCTTTGAGTCCTACTGTACAGCAAGGAAATTGTCTATTACAGTTGATAAAACGAAATATATGATCTTAAATCAAAAGCAAAAACTGTGAGTCACTTTTAAGGTTTACAAAACACCTTTGCAACAAGTATCCTCTTACGATTATCTTCGACTGGATGATAAACTTAAGTGGTCCCAGTAACAATCAAAAAGTACAATCATATTGGCAAAGCAAGCTGGAGCTGTACTGAAGTTTGTGAATTCACTGGACAAACATTCAGTGAAATCAGCAATTCTAGCATATAACATGTAAGCAAGGGCTGCTTGTACATATGGCACTAAGGTCTGAGGTTACAGGAAAAGCACTGAAATACAAATAACTAAAAATTATTTAATTCGACGTTTACTTCAACAGGGGCCTGGTACACCAATGTTGGCTTTGAGGACGGATTTAGGTATAATAAAAATTGAGGACTATATTGCACTGGCTTCCCTAAGATATTGGTTTCGCATTTGGTCTAAAATCATATAGACTTACATTGCAAGATATGATGAAGCAGCAAGACTATCACAAGCTACCATGGTTTGCTCATTTTTCAGACTTTCTGACCAGTGTTGGCTTAAATAAATATTGGCATCATCCTGAAACGATCACAAAGGATAGCCTCGATGTGCACTATAAACAAAGAATCAACATGAGCCACCTAGGTGCCTTGTCAAAGCGTTATTTTTCTTTTAATAAAGATGTGGATTTAATTGATTGTCTTGACGACATTTATTCAACAGGAAAAAGAGCCCTTTATCTTAAATTCAGATTAGGTACTCTACCAGTGGTTTTTGTGACTAAAAGATAGTTTTTTTTATATGTCGCAACTTTTAAATTTTTTGTTTTATTTATGAATTTGAATATAATAACATCAAGAGTACATGTACATCCTTTTTGCCATAGTGCAGAATACATAGCAGTAAGTTGTTATAATATCATTAAATTCAAGTACGTCATAGCAGCATACGGTATAATAGTAAAACATACATCAGTTTCAGTAGTCACTCAATAATTATTATTCATCAGTTGAATGAGCTAATATGTAAGCAGTGAAAGGTCCCCAAATGTCTTGTGACCTTGAAGCTTGTGGCAGTTCCTCCCCATATCATATAAGTTGATTCCGACAATACGTAATATCACTGAGCCAGTGTGATACTTGTGGTACTTGTCTGCCATCCCAATGGATTGAAACCCTGTGTTTGGCCAACAATAGCGCTATGTCAGCTAATTTCCGATTACTAGTTTTAAGCTTTAGCACATTCCCCAGGAGGCAAAGGGTCATAGTACATGCCATAGGCTCACCTATCATTTCCACCAAGGCCCTTGTAACTTTGTCCCAGAAGTCAGATACCTTCTGACAGCTCCATGACCAGTGGCAAAAGTTAGCATTATCAGCACTGCATCGCCTACAGCAATGCGAGTCCCTCAACCCATATTTATAAAGTTGCGCTGGCGTATAATACATTCGATGAATGTATTTATAGTGGATCAGCCGCAAGTTCCCATTGGCCGTAAACTGACCTGTTAGCCTACAACATGTTTCCCATTCATCTTCTGTAATCTTCTGTGGCAATATATCATTCCACCGTTCCATAGGGCCCAGAGTAACAGCTGCTTCATCAGTCTGTGAGGCATTGTACAGTTGAGTAACTAGTTCAGTTCTAAGTTGTAAGGTATATATTATTTGTTACTCCGTTAGAGTAGGAGGTTCATCAAGGAAACAGGGGTACAACTCCCTAATCGCAGCTCTCAGTCTGCTACATACAAACGTTGCCATAACAGGCCTGCCCTCATCCCCCACAAAGGCATGAAGTTTAAGGAATTTGCTGTTAGGTTATATAGCTCCCATAGTGTACCCTCCCGCATTCTGCAACACTTTTAATGAGCCTGTTTCACCTGTCACTGATATTTCCCCATGATGCAGTAGTGGCATTGACGAAGCATACAGCAGTAATCTCCTGGCACGCTTCCCAAGTTCTCTCCAAGCATGAGCTGTACATTGTACCGGATCAATTTCATCTTTCTCAAACACCGTAGTTTCATTTACAATCATTGCTTTCAGTGGTATTGGTCTTACCACCCCTGCCTCAACCGCTACATGTGGTGTGTATGGCGGTGCGTTCTGCCAGTAAAAGGCATACTGCTCTTGTGCACACAAGTAGTATAATTGCATGTCAGGCATTCTAAATCCTCCTAATTCATAGGGCAGCATTAACACCTCCCACTTAACACGCAGCTTTTTCCCTCCCCAAATTAACGTAATCAGTTACCGGCAGAGAGTATTAAACAAATGTGGTCGTAATATGATGGGTATGGCGACAAATAAGTATAAAAATTTCACAGAACTACCATTTTAAGTAGAGCCACCCTCTCAGCAAAAGTTAACGGTAGGCGTATCCATCTAGTGATCTGTTCCTCAAGTCGGGTGATCGCGGTGCCATAGTTTATACTGATAACCCTCTGCGGGTCTCTTTGAACCCACACACCTAGGTATTTAACCGGTTCCTCACTCCATTCCAACGGGAATCCCAGTTCAAACTGTATTGTGCATCCTGTCAAAGAAACCACCACCAATTTATTGCAATTTATTCCCAAACCAGAGTGCCATTCAAATCTGTATTCCCTAATGAGTTGTTCCAAATACACTGCTGGCTCACGCACATACAAAACCATGTCATCCGTGTACATGGATACCGCTAATGGCCTCTGATGAAAGCGCAGAGCTGCCCGCACATGACGCTGTCTCAATATACAGGCCAGGTGTTCTAACACCACCACGAAGAGTAGAGGCGATAAAGGACGGCCCAGCCTCGTCCCATGCCCAATTGGGAACGTATCAGACGTCCTACCATTTACGCGTACTTGAGACACTGGATCTGTGTACAATAACTTGATCCAGTTGGTGAAGATAAAAGGCACCCCCATACAATGTAAAACTGCAAGCATGAATCGCCAGGATATGGAATCAAATGCCTTCACAGCATCCAGCAGGACCGCCACTGCAGGCAAAGTAGGTTCCAAAAGGTGGAGAACTGCAAAGAGTGTTCGTAGGTTATGAGCCGTGGATCGGGCAGGGATAAAACCTGATTGATCTGGCAACACCATGACAGGCAACAGTAGTTTCAAAGTTTCAACCTGGTTGCCAGGACTTTTTGCTAAAATTTTAACATCCATATTCATTAAGGACAATGGTTGATATGATTCGCATTTATCAGATTCCTTCCCTGGCTTCAGTAAGGCTATAATTAATGCCTCTCGGAGCGTGTCTGGCAGCTTTTGCTGTTCATAGGCATCTTCAAACATTGTATGAAGTCGTAGCACCAGTAAATCAATATATTCCTTGTAAAACTCTGCTGGGAGCCCATCCGTGCCTGGAGCTTTGCCATTAGGTAAGTCAAGGATCGCATCTAGCATTTTGCCCATTGTGAGTGGGTGCATTAAAAAATCTTACTGCCCTTTTGACAACCAAACCAAGGCAACATCTTCCAGATATTGTGCTTTTCACCTTCATCCGCTGTTTGTCTATTCTTATACATATCCGTATAGTAATGCACAAAGGAGTCAAGTATACCTGCCCTATCACAATGCCTAGTATCTACCTCCACAATAGACTGCACCATATTGTTTTTCGACCAAGGTGCTTTTAGTTTGGCTGCTAGAGCCCGACCTGGTCTCCCACCCTCCCCATAATACCTGGCTGTCCAGGGCTGGGACATATGTTTTACTTCTGAGTCCGCCAAATCATTATATTCGGTTACTTTTGTTCTAATTGACGCTAATATATTGATATCTGATGTAATTTCATATTGACGTTCAAGATCTATCAGTTCTTGTTCCCGTCGCTTCATAGATCCCCCAAGCGATTTAAGCACTCCAGCTTGCAATCCTATGCATACACCTTGTATCATTACTTTGAACGCCTCCCACAACGTGCCCAAACTTTCCACTGATCCGGCGTTTTCATCAAACTAATTTACAATGGCTGCCCTAACCCCCTTCCGGAACACCTGGTGCTACAAGGCTGTGGACTGCCATCTCCACTGGAATTGTGGTGGTGTGTACATGTGTATTATCATTTGGAACACCGATGGGGAGTGGTCAGAAAGCGTTCTGGTTAAGTGGAGAGCCTTAGTGATCAGGGAGTTTACCTCATCAGTAGTCAACCAATAGTCTAGTCAAGATCAGGAGTGATGTGCGTAGGAGTGACATGTGCCCTCCCGCTCCCCCGGGTGCCTCAATCTCCAGATGTCTATGATGAGACAGTTCTTGTATACCATTTTTAACAGCTTGTGCAGCCTTTTTGACTGTGGGATCCACCCTGGAGTGGCAGTCCATGGACGAGTCCAAAACCACATTCAAATCACCCCCACAAACTATGGGTGTCGGTTGCAGCCTATAGACCTTGCTCCACACTTCTTCATAAAAACCAGGGTCATCAATGTTAGGACCATATATATTAATCATACACACTATCATACCACATAATTTCCCTTGCACAATAATATATCTACCATTATCATCAATATCCACATGTGCTGTCACAAAGGGGAGATTTTTTTTATTAAAATCATGACGCCACTCGCATAGGAGGACTAGGACGACACCCATTTTACCTCAGCCCACCTAGTGGCCACTTTATCAGCAGCCTGTTTGGTCAAATGAGTTTCCAGCAGGAACGCCACCTGCATATTGTGCCTATCCAGATAGGCCAGCACCTGCCTCGCTTTCTTTGGATTGTTAAGACCTCTGACATTCCACGTCATCCAGGTGAGTTTGCTAACCTCAGCTGTCATCTATCCCGCTCTCTATCAGTTTAGTAATCATGGCTACCGTATTTATGCTGCTTGTCACACTCTGTCTGCTATCATGTATTCTGTCTTGCATAATATTACATTTGAACAAACCCCCAATCAACCCCCACCGCCTAAGCATCCCAATTATGCTAAGAATCCCCACTGTAGCAAACACAGTAAACAAAACAACCCCCCAACCCACTGTAAGCAGCTACTCTGCTCACACCCAATACTCATACCCATAACTGCGTGGGGTGTACCCTTTTGGAGGACACCAGCCGCCCAACTACCCCATCGTTGGTATAAGGAGGGTCAGGGCCACATCTATTTTCCCCTCAGCACATCAAATTGCAGTATGCCTAAATATAACAGTTTTGCAAAGATTATCTCATTACCAAAGATTCAACATCTAAAAGGTGCAGCTCGCAGTTTAGTCGTCCATCGCCACACTGAAGGTGCAAAATGCCAAAAGTCCCACCTGCAATCTCAGCATATACAATGAATGGTTTATCCATGACAGAAATCAGAATTAATACTGCAGCGCTACCATAAACGTTTAAATCAGTATTTTAACCCGGCTCTCTATATCACTATGCACCTCCAATGTCACATTCACGCCTCAGGCACATCTCCATGTGCACAAGCACTTTACCTACTGAGTTAACTTCATGTATCCATTTATGTTCACTCGGAGGTTTTCCCAAAGACATGACACTTCCACTGTTACCCTTAATAATGGTAGCTGTTGCACAGTATAGTCCCGGACCATTGTCACATACCAAATCCTTAGTGCACCAGTCAGTTTTGTGTGTACTGTATTTCCAAACCTATAACCAAGGAAACTGTAAACAACTTTACCAGATACAACCAGCTTACAACTTGCTGTTTCCTTAATCCTCATTGTCCGCTTCATCTCTGTCCGCACCAGATGCCCTGCGCAGTTCAAGCTGTTTATGTACTGCATAGCGTCCTTTGGAGTCGTGAAAATTCGAGGCTTGCTGCCATGTATTTTTTTAAGACGAGCTGGGTAGAGCATGGCGTATTGTATCTTCATGATCTGAAGCTTCTTCTTAACCTGCTGGAATTCCCACCGGGCCTGCTGCACCGCTGTTGTGAAGTCTGGGAATAACGCCACTTCCATTCCCTGGTATCTGGTGGTGCCCATTTCTCTAGCAAGTCGTAGGGCCACATTCCTGTCCCGATAATTAAGGAGTTTTGCGATTATTGGGCGCGGGGGTGCCCCTGGGACAGGACGTGGCGCAATAGAACGATGGGCTCTCTCTACAACCAACATGTTTGAGAAGTGGTCTGCACCCAACATGGTTTTAAGCATTTCCTCAACATAGAGTTCCATTTGCCCGTGTTGGTAGATTCTGGCACTCCCATGATTCTTAGGTTATCACGGCATGATCTCACCTCCAAATCTTGGCTTTTTGCTCTTTTTACTTCCAATAGCCCCTCCATCTGGGTGCAGGACTCCGTAATGTTCTCCACTTTGTCTTCTGCATTTGATATTAATTGCTCTGCTTCCATTATTCGCACAACATGCTTGTCCAGCTTCGCCGTCATGGTATCCATACGTAGATTCAAATTGTCGATTTTACTGTCAATGGTATGCAAACTATGCTGCATGGCCAGCATAATTTTTCCTAACTTGCTACTGCTGCCTGCTTCTGGATCCATCTCAGTGTCTGAGGCAGCCTGCATCTGTGTTTTTTTGAGGCGTTTGGATTCAAACGAAAGTTTGGGCTGTAGTTGTTTGTCCAGCTTGCCAATCTATCCTCTAAACTTCGGGCACTCCAGGGCGCACCCACTGCTAGGCCCCAAGCCAAGTGACTCCAACGCAGGTCCCGCGCAGCTAAGACCAGCCCTATATTAGGATTACACCATCCGTAGGGCAGATAATCGGACTGCCTTAGCGAGCCAGCATTCAAATTATACAGTGCCACAAGGTGCAGGATCCATGTCACCCCAATGCAGTACACTGAGGGAGAGTTAACTCATCACGGGCTAGGGATCACGTCTTCAAGATGCCCCACTAATCTGTTACTGAGCCAAGTCTTCAATCAATTATACAATAGATTCATAATGCGTTATATTTCACTTGCATATTTGAAAAAATGCACCATTCCCTGTCTCCGCAGGGTTTTCAACACTGTTTAGTGTGCTTGTTGTGTATTTAGCGGGGCAAAATTATTGTGCAGCATAGTTCAACATATCAGACCGCAGGATATGGCCCACAAACACAACGGCGGGCAGGACAGTCATTGAGATGGCGAGCACTGTCTCCTCCGCGCACCCAGACTCTATCCCAACTGCTTCGGGCCAAATCCAGACAGACAACGCTGCCTCCGTTCCGTTGCGAGGCACGTTATAATCGTTGCTGTCTACGCGGCCTACAGTTCTCCTCCGCCGTTATCCAGCCCGCGCTCTCAGCAGCGGGAATTTTCACCCCGCCAGCGGCTGCTGTTTATCATATCGGTGCCTCACGCTGAAGCCAGCACCCAGGTGGGGGCCAGCAAACTCCGCTGCTGCCGTCTGCACACCCTCCGCCGAGCAGCAGCGCCTTCTCGTGCCAGAGATCTCTGAGGGCTCAGACCAGCCCCGCAAGGCCCACCGGCCTTCTCACCTAAATTCAGCTGCATCTTCCGTACGGGCTCGCCTCCCCTGCTTTCACCACATTACACCGCGAGTTGGACCGTTGTGTTTCCAGCCGTGCCCAGGATCAGCATGGCAACTCACCCGGTAGTGTATGTTGTTGCAGCATTCAGGTAGGCACAGCTCCCGGACCGCAGTTCAAAGTTCCAAACAACAGCTTGTCCGACATGGGGCCAGCCATTTTGTCATCCAGCCTGCAACGTCTTGTTATGGCATAAAAAAACACTGTATAGTGATCAAGAAGCACCGCAAACCATACAGCATGCGTAGCTGACACCAGTGTTCTGTCTCTCAGGCATAGATGTGGAGAGGAAATGCAGGATTATTCACGGATTGTTGCCCCGACCAGCAGAGCTGCACTAGTGTGCGGCAACCTTGCTTCGGCTCCGACTAAAAGATAGTTGAAATCACCAGGTGACGGAATGGAGCAGTGCCCCTGCTCCCTTGAAGGCTGTGAAACGTTAATACACTTTCTTTTGCAGTGTCACTTCACTTACCGCATCCGTAGGCATTTTCTACGACCAATCTTTCTAACATTTAATATAAGAACTTGCAAAGAGTCAGAGGCTCTCGGTAGGAGAACTGATGACAGAGCTATTATAATGGCCATTTCATCCTATATCTACACAGCATGGAAACAAAGATGAGTCGCACTTTTAAAATTGAATGTCAGATGGCAAGTTGGACAATCTTTTAATGGAGTTGCATAGATTAAGTTAGTACGCAAGCATTTATATACACTATTTATACATTAAGTATTTATTAGCTTGCTTGCCATGGTTAGTGAGTTATGCCATGGATATTACTGTTGAAAGTATGCGTATTGACAAAATGATTGGCTAGCAAAACGGTTGCTTCTCTTTTAAACGTATTGTTTTATATTGTATCAAGGTAAAGAGTGGTATATATTCTTATACGTGTGAGAAACAATAGCTACTTTTTTCTATTGGAACTGAGATGATCTTAAAATAACTATACAGCTCTTAAAGGACTATTAATTGCACTGTAGTATTTTATCTGTGGAATCGTTGATGACAAATTGAGTTGTATATTGAATTTTAATTGTTATGGCTTGTTTGGCTGAAAACAATAAATGTGCTTTGCTTTGCATAAATCCACTGATCTCATCATTGCCTGTTGTTTTATCAAGAATCTATTTGTGACAGGGAAACAAAACCTCAATATTTTAATTCCATGTAATGCCCATTGTTAGCTGCACTCTGAATAAAACAGCTTGTGATATAAAAAAATATGTAAAGTCGGGCTTCTGGTGACATTTACAGACCACAAAGATATCACCAGAACCCCTCAATTACAAAATTGGACCAGATTACATAGTTACCCAATATGTATCCTCTGTATGTACCTAACTTCCAACCATTGTGTAGATGTAAATAGATAAAATTTAACCTTAAACAAGAAACAATTAATTTAGGTGCTACCCACATATAACACAACCAAAATAAATTGCACTCAGTCGACAGCATGAGGAATACGGCCTAACAGCTTTGTTAAAACATCAAGAGAACATGAGGATTCACAAAGAGTGGTGAAATCAAATGTTTGAAGTTTTTTTAAGGGTAAATTTATCAAATAAGGGAGGAGGCGTGGTCTAGTTGCTAAGCTGTCAAATCTGAGGACCTAGGCTTGCATCCAGCTTGGCATTTACTGAAAATTGTGCAGTTGCAGGAAATCACTTAATCACAATGTGAGTAAAATGTAAATGTGTGAGATACTACTGTAAGTTTTAAGTCACCCCTTGATGAATACAATGTTGTATCTTTTTCTATTGCCTCTCATAATGTGCAACGCTCTGTTGCTCTTGGGCTAGGTCCATGCTTCATGCTTTTAACTTTGAATAGGTATACCTCTTATAATTCTCTGTTGTACCCCTTCCTGTTAAGCCCCCTTCATTTTGTGACAGCCAGATCAAAGTTCCCCACAATTTTCTTTATCCTGGTTTATTCTTCAGACCCCAAGTCTACTTCTCAGTATCTGTGGAAGCACTTTCTTGGGAATATTGGGAGGGAAACAGCGTTTACAATGCTGCCATTACATCGCATTCCATTTAAAAAGTTGTAAGAATGCAATACCTTTACATCACAAGTTATTAGATCAACTTGCTGTAGGGGGCGCTCTAACTTAAGGAATAGTATAATTTGCTAGTCCAACACCTTCCCTACTGTTGCGTACGCTGGAGTTGGAATAGTAAATTATACTATTTCTAAATTCAGCGCACTCCCTACAGCAAGTCGATCTAATGACTTACGAAGTAAAGGTATTGCGCTCTAACAACGCGGTCGTTGTAACGACCGTGTTGTAATAGAACCCGATGTACTAGCATGCGTAGTAACATGCTATATTCCGTTGGGAGATTCCTACTACACACATCATCTTGATCCTTGGAAGCATTTTATCATTATGCAGTTCATGCTTGTTTTAATCAGATAAGACACTTTTCCAGTAAACCTTCAGTGCTATCTTTTCTGTGCATCAGACCAGGGGCATAGCTAACATTGGCGGGGCAGGTGCAGTGGCAAAGGAGCCCAGAGCACTAAGGGGCCCATTGAACCCTGATAATTGCTGTATTTACTACCACACCAGCATTCAAAGTGGCCATTTGCCCTGCCTGCACTATGGCCCACGGAATCCTTGCTACACTACTTCGTCAGACATGCACAGGACTCACTTTGTACCAACGATCTTGCAGACATATGTTGCTCGCAGGTCTGGTGTACACTCTCTGAGCTCCAGCAGTACTCGGTTTCTCAGGGGAATGCATTGGTGAAGATATAAGATCTGTCTTTATTATGTTAAAGCAGGAAAGAACAGGCATGCACATATGCCTATTCCATGCATTAGCACATTAAACCCGGACCTGTTGAAATTTCTCACTGAGCACTCAAAATATCAAAGTCAAAGCTTTAACAGTTCAGTTGAAAATCACTATTTCCAATTGCCAGTAAAGTTCATATCCTCCAAAAGATCTGTACGAAGTTGAAATCCACTTAATTATGGTCTTGAAGTAAAAAGACACTGGGGCTCAATGTTCACTCGTGGTATTACTTCAAAATGTATTGGTAGATCTCCCATCAAAGAAGTTTTCAGTAACCAAAGTTTTCAGCAGCCAACACGTGTTTCGTCATGCATTACTGTCATGCCACAATGACTTCGTCAGGGCTGCAACCCAAGAGGAAGTAATAAAAAATATTATAATAAAACTATCTACCATAACTCAAAACATCACCTCAATTAATCAGAAAGATGAAAAGGGTAATACACACCCTTGTGAAAGAGGAGAGATATAGTCCCAAAGTGTAATTGTTATTAAATGAGAAACAAAAATTAGGTAAGGATAACGTGCACCCCCAAGTGTCATAGAAGGGACCTTTACGCCAATGAAAATTATCGAAAAAATAGAAATACTAGGAGTAAAGTTATATTACCTAAGCTGTTGTTCCAAGTGCCATAAATTAATATTCTAATATGGTCACTGAGCAATCATAAAGTCAAGTTCTGAAATAAGAGGAAATGCCGTTTACAAAAGGTATCATTGTGTGAGTCTGTATAACGTGACTAATAAACCTACTCTAAATATATACTCACTGAACAAAATTCTCTAAATAATGTCTTGGTATCCAATATTCACTATTCCAATCATTCTTCACGGATAGTCCTAACTGCCAATATTGTATCCAGAGGTCTATTTCAGTAATTCTCTGAAACAACAAGTATCGGAACATCAATTGTAGTAATATATTTAATACTATAAGTAAGTCAAATACTCTCGGTGCCACCAGAACTCACCATTCAAAAATCGTTACGTCCCCAACGTGGGCAGTACGTCCTCCAAATCCCAACGTGGGCAGTAATAATATAACTATATATTTCCAGTTCATTCCAAAACACGAGTACGTGTTCCACTGTTGAGAAAATGTAAAAACGACAAACATAGAATTACCTATGAGTCTAATTCTCTATCACAATATATATTTAAACTCTCTCGACGCTCCCCTTAACTGAAACGTATATCTATGCACTTCGGTCTCACTGTGATCCGGCGTGCTGCAAGCGTGCCATATTGGCTGAACTTATTCTATCGGTCTAACCCGGACTTGGCCGCCATCTTGTAGAGGTAAAATAGTTACTGTTAAACATCTACTAAGTAAACTACGAACTGATACTTATATTCGTCTAAACTATTCTTACAACTTAATTAATAGTTGCAATCTTAGTAATGACTCACCTCAAACCATCTAAGTAGTTGTGGTTATTCTGATTATTCAATAAGATATAAACAGTTAAAGTTCCACATTGAAGTCTGACAAAAATCTCGAACCGGTATCCTCGATATCGTAAACCAAGCATCTATACCTGACACCACTCTCATGGTGTCCTACGCTAATAAGATTACATGAGTCCATTATTAGAACAGCCTATTTTTCTTTCAAGTCTAAATGTATAAAAAGTCAGACCATAGCGTGAGAGAAGTTAAGTATCAAGGTCCAAAAGCATAAAATATAAAAAAAAAGATAGTAAAGGCTTTCCTGTCATTTCAGAATAAAAATATTACCTATTTCTAGAAAAGAATACAATCATAAGGATGTAAATAGAGGGGCGAGAATAATAGCAAGAAGAGAAAGAACGAGGAAAGGCGTGTCTGCTACAATATCGTTAATAATAATTTCTCACTACTATATCTAGTACATATCGAGGCTATGAACATTTGAATATACAAAATATACAGTATTATATTAGGACTAAAATACAATTATCAATCCAACAAATCAATTGATATTGAGAAAATATACAGTATTATATTGGGACCAAAATACAATTATCAGTCCACCAAATCAATTAGTATTCACATTAATAGTCCAAATGGGGGTTCTACAGATAATACAATAATCCAAAAGGAGGTTATAACAGATAGTAAATAATTAACATCAGTCTCCCCAAAAATATTTTAATTCGGAATCCAAGTTCAAACCCTCCTCAACTGCACGTAAAACCATTATCCATCTTGCCTCCCTACGTCTCAGTTTGAGGATTCTGTTACCTCCTCTACAATCCATTGTAACGTGTTCAATCCCATGGTAAGTAAACCTATGGTTAACTGTATCATCACCATTTTGGATTGCGTGAGAAGAGATCGGGTACCTAGTATCACCATTTTTTAGGGCACGAAAGTGTTCCGTCATCCGATCTTTTAATCGTCTAACAGTACTCCCGACGTAGATTTTGCCACATGTATATACAATTACATAAACGACTAATGTCGTCTCGCAGTTAATGAAAGATTTAATTTCAAAAGTACCTGTATCATTATATTCAAAGGTTTGGATTTTCTTAGTGGCCCAACGGCAGGAGCTACAATTACCACAATATTAGAAGCCAGACGGGCGAGTACCTAACCAAATCTTCTTCTGTATAGGTTTCGGATAACTAGGACTTACGATATTAGCTATTGTGGTACCTTTTCTAAATGTCAAACTAGGCCGACCTGTCAAATATGAAGAAATGTCATTGTCAGTTTTCAAAAGATGCCAGTACTTATTTAAAATCGCAAATAGTTTGTTGCTGCCAATACCGTAGTTTGTAACTAATCTGAATTTCTGAGATTGCATGGCTGTAACTTGTCTTACCTTAGGTTTGAGAATATCCTGTCTTTTTAATTTGCAAACTCTGTTGAATGCATGTCCAATAATTCTCTCTTCATAGCCTCTATTCTGAAATCTTCTGGTCATATCCTGTAAATTGTTTTTAAAATCAAGTTCATTAGAACAGTTCCTCCGGGCTCTCAACATTTCTCCGAATGAAATTGAGTAATTTGACCTTTAGGGTGGCAACTATCTGCACGTAACAAGGCATTACAGCTAGTTTCTTTACGAAACATACGGCTGCATAGAGTATTATTTTCAACAAAAAGTTCAATGTCCAAAAAAGTCAAATGTTGTATGTTAAAATGGGTAGTAAAGGACATGTTCACTTCATTAGTGTTAAGGTAGTCAAAAAATGTCTTGAGTTCCTCCGGGGTCCCCCTCAAAATTAGCAGGCAATCGTCAATATAACATCCCCAATAATAAATATGGTCAATCTATCGTCTGCCTTTAGGGCCCCAGATCCACTCCGCCTCAAAGCAAGAGGTTCGCGAAAGACGGAGCGAATCTGGAACCCATCACAGTCCCAAGTTTTTGTCTATACCAGATATCCTCAAATAGGAAAAAATTATTCTGTAACACTATTTTGGTCATTTCCATGATCATAGCTGTGTGTTCAAGATATTCAACTGGTCTCTGGTTCAAAAAACATTCCATAGCTTGCATTCCTAATTCATGATCAATGTTAGAATACAAGGAAACTACATCTAAGGTAGCTAAAATCATATCCGATTCCCAAGTAACACCATTCATTATATTTAATACATGTTTGGTATCTTCTATGTGCGATGGAAGATTTTGAACAAAAGGTCTAAGATACAAATCAATAAAGTGAGAAAATGTTTCTGTAGTCCCACCAATACCCGATATAATCGGCCTGCCCGGTGGTTTCTGACGGTTCTTATGTATCTTACGTAAGCTGTACAAGCATGGAGCCCTGGGGAACTCACCACGAAGATATTGATATGCATCATGATCAAGTAAAGTACGATCATACCAATCCTTAAGTCTGGAGTTGATCATCTGTGTAGTAACAGAAAGTGGGTTAGAAGTAATCTTCTCATAGTATCTAGCATCTTGTACTTGTGACAGAATTTCATCATTATAATCTCGTCTGTTCATCAAAACGATGTTGCCACCTTTATCGGCCATACGTATGATAAGATCAGATTGTGTTGTTAAAGTTTTAAGAGCCAACCTTTCATCATGGGTTAAATTGCCTTTGAATGATACATTCATTCTACCTTTCTCTTTCTTTAGTAGTTTGTCAATATCTGTAATCACAACTTTATAAAATGCATCTACTACATTCCCAGCAGATAATTGGGGAGTCCATTTTGACTTAAGTTTAAGAACCACTAGCTATTGCATGGCTCGGAATAATTTCCAAATCATTGAGCAGTGAGCTCAAAGTAACCGGGTCATCCTCATTCTCTGCTAGTGATAATAATAGTTTAGTATCATAGACTTCTTGTATAGTCAAGTTACTAAGAAACGAAGTCCTAACTACACTCTTTTTAGTTACTTCCTGTTTAGAAAAATACTTCTTGAGTTTAAGTAACCGGGAAAATTTGTACAAATCAATTTTTGTTGAATACCAATCAATACACATAGACGGACAGAAGCCCAAACCTTTCTTTAATAACAACGTCATACTTTCTGACAGTTCCATTGATGAAAGGTTGATAATTTCTATTTCATTTGTCTTTACATTTGTTTCTTCCAGGAGCGGGTTCTCATCCCTGGTCTTACTGTTTCTTCTGCCTTTGCCTCTGCTCCCTCTCCTTGTCTTTCTCCTCCACTGTCTCTGAATCTCCCCCCTGTCTCTCGATTCCCCATTCTGATACGACGGACCTCCTGTAAAAAAGAAGTTTTATCTAGTGTCGCAACAGTACCAGATTCAACTAAATCCTTATTCTCACTGGTAGAGATGCTACTCGAGGATGAGTTGATTTCTAAACTCGATGGTGTTATAATCTTTTTAGGTGTCTGTTCCTTATTAATTAGATGGTCAAATCTGCGGGCAAAAGTGAACACACGACCGGTGTTATAGTCGTGTTCGTCCCGTTTTAGTTTGCGTGCTTTCCTACGTTTGATATCTGCTTGTAAGTTAGTTAAGATATCATCAAGCATAGTGTAATTTTTTACTGTTGCTTCAGCTAAATTAAGTAGTTTTATCTCATCCTCACATGCTTGTATCTCAATAAGCAATTTGGCTATTTTCCTTTCTGCATTGTCAATAAGAATCATAATCAAATTATTAGAGCTGTTGGTCAGCTCTTTTTCCCACACATCAAGGAGGTTGGGCTCAAGGTCCTCGTAAGTTGGAACAATTTGAGATCTGAGGCCACGGGGAATGCGATTCAAGGCTAAATATTGCTTTAAAGTAACTGCATCCCACCATTTGTTAAGTTCAGACCTTTTAAGTCTCTCCAGTCTGATAAATTTGGCTCTGGGTCCCTCATTCTTAGGTTGAGAAACTGTAGTAACAGCTACGTTAATGGAAGAACCTGAACTGAGGTTCTTGAACAAATCATGCGCTTCTTGTTCTCTATTCATAGTAACTACAAATAACACTAGCTTGACCGGCTGCCCAAAACCTGAAAAATGAACAATAAATTGTTAGAGGTAACCAGGTATAAATTCAGGCGCACAGCATGAGTAAAGGCTAGGTAGTAATGCAAGTACAATGAGGTGCTACCAAGCAAGAGGGAAAGGTTACCAAACTTTCACACAATCCCAAAGTAAAACTTTGGGTATAACAATTGTTGAAATTTCTCACTGAGTCAAACCCAGGCCTATTGTCCTTCCAAACGTGCCGGACCCCCCAGTGTCCAAAACGGTAGCCCCACCACCTCTGTTTAGTACATCCCCCCACCCCCGAAGTTTGGGTCTCGTTGCACCCCTGGTTCAAGGAGTGCTGAAGTACCAGTACATGGGCTGGCCCTAAATCGGATTGTCCGGGACAGCGCCCTGGGCAGAAAGAAAATCTGGTGTTTGTTGTGGGGGAGGGGGCAGGGGTCATTGCTGTGTGATGTCAGGATGTATGCAGTGGCGTAACAGTGGTCCCCGCAGCCCCCGATGTGCAGGGGGGGCACTGAGCTGCAGTGGGCCCACTCAGCAAAGTACTCTTGCCTGAAAGCTCCTGATTAAATCCAGAGCTGGGCCCCTCCATGCACCTTGCAGGGGGGGGGCCTCAATATCCCTTACGCAATTGGTGATATGTGGAAGATGGGAGGATGGCAAGAGGTTGATAGGGTGCTAACAATTACACTCGGGTACATTAAGTGCTGATAACAGTCTTTAACGGGACTCGATTGAGACCAAGTGGGACAGCCGTGTTTTTATGACATTAAGTCAGGCAGCTCCCAGCTGCAACCCTCCGAATATTGGCGCCCCAGTCCCAAGGCCGCCCCTGCCAGTAGGTCGCAGAGAGCACTACCTAAAAAGCACGGATACAATGAATTGCTCCAAGTGAGCACGACCATGTTGAGAACGTGGGTGGAAGAAGAAGGAAAGGCTGGGGACTCCTAGCCAGCTTGACCTCCGGCAGTGTTGTATCTTTTCACGAGGCCCTGCTCCTGCACGCTCATTTCGTGGCCTGGGAACAGTTAACTCTTTTCGTTGGCACGGCCTTTGCTGCGCGCGCCCTGGCACGCGACCACTTATTCGCAGGCAGAGGGATTACTCGAAGCCTTGCACAACATGGCCGCCAGCGGCGCAGCCTTTGCCCGCTCGTTGATGGCACGGGACCGCTCCACGGGCTTCTAAAAAAAGTTACAAGGCCCCTCCCCGGCACCGCAGGATTTGAGCCCAGTAATACATTCAAAACGAGAGCTGACGAGAGCAGAGCTGCGTAGTGAGAGTTGTTCCCACGGCTCCTGGCACTGCCGTCCGGCCCCCGTAGCTACCAATGCCATGGGCTGGTCGCGCGGCGTGCACCTGCCTTGACACCCCCGTCGTCCGAGATGACCCTGCCTTGGCTCTGGTGGATTTGTGGCTTCGCGGTGGCTGCTCAGTCTCGTGCGGCTGGGCCGGACGGCTGCACGGACCAGCTGCCCCTGCACACGGACGAACAACTGCCCACCATGAGTTCGTGCGCCGTCCGCTGTGCGGCCGAGTCCTACCTCCGTATGCTGAGCAGCAGGGCGGAGATGAGCGTGCTGTTCACCGAGGCCCTAGCAGGTGAGAGCCTGGGCAGCTCCTGCATGGGCTGAGAGGCGCAACACACAGGAACAGTGCAGGTCCGGCCTGGTCCACTGTTAACAAACCCATAAAGAAATGCATGCATCAATAAGAGCTGCTCTCAAACAGACTACCTTCCTTAAATAGGTGTCATTTCAGGGGAAGCTCCTTTAGCACAGGGTTTGACAAGGGAAAAGCTCTTAAATTGCAGGCTGTTAATTTGCATTAATTGATTTGTGGCATTTATATACCCTGGTCCATGTCATGACAGCAGCAAAGCAATGTACAACGAGGGGACTATTCCCCTAACAGTGGCTCTTAAAAAAGGAATGTTGTTCACAGATATATATGTTCCCATAAAAGTCTCTTAGAAGCATACATGCCAATATTTTAGGGCAGGGACGTGGGAGATTTACAATTAAAAATCGGGAGAATGAAAATTCCCCATTGACTTCTATTATAGAAAATTCAATTTCAGGTGGGAGACAGCTCAAATAAAGCCATTTTTGGGTTGAAAAATCGGTAGTCTCCCACCTGAATCGGGTCTATTGGCATATATGCTTAGAAGGTGCATGCTTTTATATAAATAAAGATGTTTGTATACCCAGGTGCACTTGGAAAGTAATATTTGTGCAATGAGGCGCCCAGAATAAAGTATTCATATGTGAGTGGATTTCAGAAGGAGATGTTCATACAACAGGCCAAGGGAAATGTTCTCTTTACTGGTTCCAGAAGGGGCGTGGACTTATATGATGTAATGTTAAGAGTCATTTGTGTAGCACACGTTCTACCATTAGTATGACCTCACTGAGCTAACACAATGTAGGTACATTCCGACCTCGGTTTAGATTTAGAAGATACCATTGCAGACCTCCCTAGTTTGCTTTGTGTGGGTGCATAATCGGTCATTTGAGTGTGGTTTTGTAATTGTCGCTCGTAAGTATGTCCTAATCAAATATATGGCTGTTCGTTATGATGTTTTGATAGGTGTCACAAGAGGTTATACCAAATTGACTTGGCACTTTGTGGCTTATTTGGTATTTGTGTTACCTATTGCAGTACACTAAACACATGTATATGTTGTATAGGTAATTGGAGTTATGGGGTTATATTCGGAAGATTATAACAGCCGTCTACTGACTTAGCCAAACTGTGTTGGGTGGGTCTTAGGAGTTCTGTCTAATACTGTGTTGTAGTTTTGCAAGAGGTATTTCAAGACGGTGATGTCATGAACACAGCCATGCTCAACTATAAAGCATATCATTTCTGCATTGGATACGTGTGCAGTGTCCTTAACAGTGGTTTGTGTTCGATGTTGTGTGTGGTCCTCTGGGCTGGACTGGGAACCCAAAGCAGTCCTGGCAAGTGTCTCGGACCAGCCCCGGGGGAAGCACTCCCTGGCTTCAGGAGGCTGGAAACGATAGCTTGCTGCTTTTGTTACCGCGCCGATATTGCAGTACACCTGCAAAACCTCCCCCCAGTAATAAAACCGGCCCCCACCATTGTGATACCGTCCCCCGGCCTTCCATCCTCCGGGGGAAACACCCAATGCCCGGTACGACCAGTCCGGCCCTAGTAGTCCTTCCAAGTGGTTAGTTCTATTTTGAGCACAATGCTACCCCATTCTATTGAACTGGATGCATGTGTGATCATGGTTGTGCTATCCATCCTTTTTGTTCGTGCTAGGAGCTTTAGTGTGCATAATGAGACCTCACTACATGGAATATCTATGCTGTGATGGAGGCATGTGTGGAGTTCTGTCTGATGTATTTAGTTTGAAGCAGATACTTTAGTGGGGAGCTTTGTATGCAGCATAATTACATTGCATAATATTGTTTACCAGGATGTGACTTAAAAGCTAGAGTGGCCAACTTTGAAGCCAGTCTCTCCGGGAGGTTCAACATCCTGTGATTCTGGACAAATCTCTTAATCTCTCTGTGCCTAAAAATGAATGTGTCCATCTGTAGTACAACTGGTGCTCATTTAAAGTGCTCCAATACCTTTGGGTCAAGTTTGCGCTATATAAAACTGCAAAAACAGTATTTAGCATTTGAGCATAGCCCTTTGAGTCACCTTGGGGTGCTGGGTTTTAACAGATGCAGGTCCAGTACTTCTCAGCCAGGCCAGAGGGCAGCAGGCAGAGGTCAGCACAGCAGGGCAGCAATTCATTCAGAGCAGCAGAGTTGCAGTCCTTTCAGCAGCACAGTAGTCCTTCTTGGCAGAGTATCCACAAGTCCAGAAGTGTACTAAACAGTTGGTGTCTGGGGTCCACTGTTTAAACCTGCACCTTTCTTTAAAGTGGGAAAAGCTTCTAGAGCTTTCCCTTGAAAGTCCACAGGCATCCTGCCTACCCTTTCCTGGCTCTCGATTAACTACAGGAGGTGTGCAGCCCATTGTGTGGAGGCAGGACACAGCCTATTCAACTGTAAGCAGGACTTTGTCCAGCTTTTCCGTCCTAGCCTGCCCGTGATGACCCATACAGTCACACTTAAGCTCTATACTGTTGTTGCTGTCTAGGAGGAATACACAAAGTTCAACTCTCAGCTACACCCAGTCATGTCACCCAAAGACAGGCTGCAGGCATTAAATGGCAAAGGCAGGAAAATGCCAACTTTCTAAAAGTGCCATTTTCAAAATTGTAACTTAAAATCCAACTTCACCATGAGTGAGGATTTTTCATTACAATTCCACAGACGCCAAACATGAACTAGCCACCTGCTCCCATTTGGAAAGTAGCACATATTAGATGTAATAAGGTAACTCCAATGTTAGCCCATGGGAGAGGTAGGGCTAGCAGTAGTGCAGTAAATAATGAATTATATAGTTTTTCACTACCTAGACATGTAAAACTAAAAACTACATGCCCCACTCTTTAAATACATTGCACCCTGCCCTCTGAGCTGGCCAGGGCCTACCCGAGGGGTGACTTATATGTATTAAAATCAGTTTCTGCTCAGGTGATTGCAGGAGTAAAATACTGGGGTGCTCAATTCCTAGCAGTGTATTTCAGGGGCCCAATATATGTAGATTCTACCCTGATGCCAAATACTAAGAGCAGCTTTTAGGGAAATATTTGTGCTGTTCACCTAGATTTGGCATACAATGAATATAGAGAGATAACACGTTCCTAAAGGTACAGTAGAGGCAAGAGCCATCCATATGAAAGATATAAGACACATAGGGGTCGATTCCGATCCGGTAAAAAGCGATTCGAATCGTCGTACGGAGCGTTTTTTCCCCATACGAATCGTACCTGTAAACGTCCTGTACGTACGACGAAGTACGATTCGTACCAGGAGCCGTACTCTGTACGAGTCGTACAAGACACCGTACGACTCTAATCTCCGTACGATTCTCCCTCGGAACCCGCTGTACGTGATATCTGTACGGTTCGCGTCTGGTTTTTACGACCCAGCAAGTACTATACATGTCGGGTATGCACCGTACGACCCTTTTTCTACGGGAGCTGAAAATAGCCGTAAAAGCAGAGTTCGCGCCGAAACAGGTACGGAACGCCCCCCCCCCCCGGGTACGGTGCGGACCCCCAATGACCACAGGGGTACGCACCTTACCCCTGCGATCATGGGGTGTACGAGCCGTACCCCCATTGTACGATCGGTGTACGAGCCGTACCCCCAATGTACGATCGGTGTACGTGCCGTACCCCCATTGTACGATCAGTGTACGAGCCGTACCCCCATTGTACGATCGGGCCGTACCCCATGTACGATCTGTGTAGAAGCCGTACCCCATCCACGATCGGTGTACGAGCCGTACCCCCATTGTACGATCGGTGTACGAGCCGTACCCCCATTCTACAATCGGAGTACGAGCCGTACCCCATGTACGATCGGTGTACGAGCCGTACCCCCATTGTACGATCGGGCCATACCCCATGTACGATCGGTGTACGAGCCGTACACCCATCGTACAATGGGGGTACGGCTCATACACCGATCGTACAATGGGGGTACGACTCGTACACCGATCGTACATGGGGCACGGCTCGTACACCGATCGTACAATGGGGGTACTCGTACACCGATCGTACATGGGGTACGGCTCGTACACCGATCGTACAATGGGGGTACGGCTCGTACACCGATCGTACAATGGGGGTACGGCTCGTACACCGATCGTACATGGGGTACGGCTCGTACACCAATCGTACAGGGAGGGTACGGCTCGTCCACTGATCGTACAATGGGGGTACGGCTCGTACACCCCATGATCACAGGGGTACAGTGCGTACCCCTGCGATTATGTGGGGTACGAACCGTACGGTGTGTATGTGTTTGTGTGCTTTTCTGTACGATTCGCCCTTACCTGACGTGGACCGTACGAATTGCGTCCTCATACCCCGGTCCGGATCGTACTCGTCGGGTCGTACGGCATGTGTACGAGTCGTACGGTATGTGTGCGAGTCGTACGGTTCATGGTTTCAGCCTTGCAATACGTACGGATCGTGACGATTCGGACGGATTCACGGAATACGGATCGTACTTCGCGACTCGGACGGACGAGTACGATTCGTACGGAGAGGGCTCCGGATACAAATCGTACAGACGTTTTTTTTCCCGAATTGGAATCGACCCCATAGATATTTAATTGTTAGATGTACCATAAAGCGAATAATCAAGAATGGGTAGAGCTTTACTGTTCTAAAGAAAAGTATGTGTTTGGTCCACTTAGAAGCTATTTACAGGGAACACAGTGAAACAGTCACTTGCAAGGAAAAATATTTGTGATGTTCACCAAGGACCATTTACAATCAATCAGCCAATCAAATTATGTTTATTTCAGATTAAACACATACATAAAAATATCAGCAAGAATAAAACATTAGAAATACAATATATAGAACACGCGAGGCCACCAAGTTCATACCAATTATAACGCCGTGACCAGTAGTGGCGTTTGTAGGATGATAGTACATAAAAACATAATTAATTAAACAAATTCAGAGAAGGAACCGTTCTCAAGTTTAAAAAAACATCAGTGAGAACATTATCGTCGCCAAACCGTTCACAGATAACATAAACTAGTGTAGTCAGCACCACTTCTCATATTTCATATACAGTGTAATATACAAAAGTTTCACTTGTGACCACTAGAGACCGTATAGAGCATGAAAACAAAATATCTGATCAGACATAAGCCGCAGAACTCATATCAGTTATAGCAACTTAGCTGATGGTGACATTCACAAACAAGCATTTACAATGCAATAGGTCTCGGGTTAATTAAGTTTGAGCTATTGGCATTGCTTAACATTGTAACACCAATTGCACCAAAAGTCTATAAATTGTAGGCCCAAAAAATGTGTATTTATTTTTGTAGCAGTGGTGGCATGCTGCGCTTTAGATGAATATGTTTGAAAGTAAAGTGCGCCATACTGCGATTTCTGCAATAGTTATTTGTGGATGCGTTAACAATTGATGTGTGCACTGATGGCTGGTGGTGTGTGTGCCTGTAGAAATTGTGCACTGATGGCTGGTGGTGTGTGCGCCTGGTGGAAGTGTGCACTGCCGGCAGGTGGTGTGTGTGCCTGGTGGAAGCGTGTACTGACGGTTGGTGGTGTGTGTACATTGTTAAAGTGTGCACTGACGGCAGGTTTATGCACCGATTGCAGGTTTTAAAAACAAATGAATAAAAGGTATTGTCATTTACATTGCCAATAGCTCAAACTTTAATAATGCGAGACCTATTGCATTGTAAATGCTTGTTTTTAAAGCTTTGGCTCATGCTGAATGTCCTTGGTAAAGTCAACTGTGTGTTTGGTGGGGTGTTAAGAGGAGGGGAGTTGATATGTCCCTCTGGGAGTCTTTGAATTTTGTTGGCATGTCTTAGGAGCATTAAGAATAGTTGCCCTACCCCGGTGTTTAATGTAGTTGGCACGTTCCCCGGGACTGAACTATAGTTACAGTGCGTCCGAGGGTGTTGAAGTAGTCACCGTACCACCCCGGAATGACCTGTACATGACATGTCGGCAGGAATGGGCGACTTGAGCTGAAATGTATTAGACATGTCTCGGGCCGGAGTGCAAGGGGCAGATTTTATTGGCATGTCCCCCCCCGGAAGTATTGATGCAGTTGACATGCACTCTGGAAGATGTTGGGGTAGTTGACGTATCCCGCTGGGGTAATTCTAGTTGACAAGTCACCTGGGTGGGGTGAAATGCACTTCGCATGCACCCCGGGAGGGTGAAATGCAACTAACAGCCCCGGACTCACCTGCAGGAAGGAGCCAGGAATAGAGTTGCTGCCGCTGGAGTAGGACTCGGTGTGCCCGGGGGAGCTGTTGCTTCTGCGGGAGGAGCTGTCCAGGTTCCCGGGGTAGTCCGGGTACATGGTCCGCTGGGGTGGAAGCCTTCCTCGCCCGGGTCTCCTTGTTCGCAACACCCGGTCAAAATTTCCAGTCTGACGCCTACGAGCCCGCCGCGGAGAGACAGTGCACTCTATTCAGCAGGAGACTGCCCAGGTGAGAGGCAGGAACACGGGTCCAGGCCAAGCCTCAGAGCGGGGGAGACGAGTGGACAGGCCGAAGGGAGGCAGTGCACTCTATTAAAGAGACTGCCCGGGTGAGAGGCAGGAACATGGGTCCAGGCGCAGCCACAGAGTGAGGAACAGAGGCGAGGACAGGCCGAGTGTTAGGATTTGGGTTTAGTCCCCTTTTAGTGACCATGTACTTTCATCACGTGATCTACCAGGAAAGGGATATAGGTTTTGTCCTACCTTTACTTCTTTGCTTGTTATTGGTATTGTGTGGGTTCCCGGTTCCTGGCTGCTGGTTGCTGATTCCAAGGTGTGCTAGAATTGTTCCTGTACTCCTCACGGGCTCGTGAGGATTATTTTCGCTCCCTTTCAGGGTCTTTGCCTTTTGTTCCTGTTTTCCATTCCCTTTCCCTTCCCCGGTGTAGTCAGTTAGGTGTCCTTATCCATTCCCCTTCCCTAGTGCTTTTTCTAGTATCCGTTATCCGTTATTGGAGGTTGGGGGGTTAATAGGGGCTCCTATTCCCCTCTTATTGCTGAGCCTTCTTTCAGTCACGGTGGTGGTGAAGTGTGGAGAGGACGCGGTACATATCGGGGCATTTGCTTCGTTTCTCGCGTTTCTCTTTCGCACCGCTCCACCTCGTTGTACGCGGAAATGACGTTTTAGGTCATTCCGCGATCAGGCTTGGTTCCCGATTGTCGGCTCTGCAGGTCTATCCACCGTTACTTTTCCTGTCCCCTTCCCATTGCCGTTTTCACCTCTGAACGAAAACGGATAGTTTTTTTTTGGCTCATGTCGTAATTGAGGCATGTTCTTTTTCCCCTAACGCTCCTACTTAACGAGGGACACCATACAACGTAGGAGTCATTATCCTGAGTCCGAGAGAGTCTATCTTGGATTGGGTGTTATCTGCTGCCCGATGTCTTCACGAGGCTAAGCCTGCATCCTCCACTGGTAAGCGAGTTGAGATTGCCTTGGCAGGACATGGTCACTGGTTTTGGGGTATTCGGGACTGGTGCATTTATTGTGAAGTGTGTTCCTTTTGTTTACATAGGTGCAGAAGCGTGAAGCAGGGAGCAGTGCCCTTTCGTTCCAACAAGGGTGGTAGACTTGGTGTCTCCTCATATTCCACCCTCTTTCCAGGTCCATCGGCACACTCATAGTTACCATCTTGTGAGTGGCATATGGGCAGGGGAAGTGGATTGGTGCATACTTCGTCCCTGCAGTGTGTGGGCTGAGCGGGCGGAATCCAACAGAATAACAAGCCCACGAAATATCGCACTGCCCGGACGAGTATGGATGAGGATTCAGGGAATCCCTCCGGTGGGGGCTCTGGAGTTCCCACCATTGAAGATGTAATGGGGGCTTTGGCGGCTCTGCAGGCTCAGGTGCAGGACTTGCGGCAGGAGAATGTGGGCCTGAAGCAAGAACTGGGGGCTGTGAGGGCCAGGGAGCAGTTGCAACATAGAGGGCAGGGACCCGTGATACAGCCTGCAACATTCCAGTATGGTGGTGGGTCGGGACAGAGTACCGCTGGAGGCGGGGTTCCTATAGCAGTTACAGTCACATCTCCTGTTGCTGTACCTTTGGCTCCCCCTGAGAGGTTTACTGGGGATAGTGACACGTTCGGCACGTTTATGAACCAGTGCCAATTACACTTTATGTGTAAACCAGGTGCCTTTCCCGATGATTCGGCCAAGGTCGCTTTCACCATATCATATTTGGCTGGCACTGCTGCTCAGTGGTCTATTCCCTTAGTAGACAGCGATGATCGCGTATTGTACGACTATTCAGCGTTTAAGGAATTGATGCGGAGCTTGTTCGCCAAGCATGCTTTTATGCAAGCGAGTGATGCAGACCTCATGAAGCTACGGCAGGGCAGGCAGGATTTACTAACATATATAGCCTCATTCAACCGGTTGGTGTCCGAGACTCATTGGCCAGCGGAGAAGAGGACTTCCTTGTTTTACCAGGGTCTTTGTGAGGATCTCAAGGACGTGGTATCACAGGTGGTGGATCCACCTGATGAGTGTGCGGCGTTCATTGACCTTGTAGTCAAATTAAATCATTGATTGTCAGAGAGGCGTGGGGAACGTAATCGTTTCCAGGTATCTCGGGGAAGTTATGTGAAAACTGAGGCAAAGCCTGTGGGGGAGAGCAAGACAGTGCCTGAACCTATGGAAATAGGAGGGATGAGAGGGCCTTTGACTCCGGAGGAGAAGAAAAGGAGGAGGGAGTTGAACTTATGTTTGTATTGTGGACAAGGTGGCCCTTTTGCCAGGGAATGTCCTGTGAAGCCGTCAGGTGTGGGGTATGGCAAGAAAGAAGCGTTTATCCAGGTGGATGGACGCACTGACAAACAGGAGGAACGGAGGAGACAGTATGACGTACTGGGAGTAATAGATCAGGCACCGAGGCATTTCATTATTAATGCCCATCTTTTGCTTTCTGTGCATAGCCGAGTCCCTGTGTCAGTATTGCTGGATTCCGGTGCTACTGGGAATTTTATTGATATTTAATTGGCAGAGAAACTACTAATTCCTTGTCACTATAAGGAACAGCCGGAACCGGTGAGAGCCATAGATGGGACCGAACTGACATCTGGTTGTATTACCCGTCAAACGGTATTCTGAGATGGTGGTCTTCGATTTGATCGATGCTCCTTCATTTGGTTTGGTCTTGGGGGTTCCCTGGCTACAGGAACACAATCCAAAGATTGATTGGGTGCAGCGTTTGGTGACATTGGATTCCGTTTATTGTTTGAAACATTGTTATGTTGAGGCCAGTGAACGGATCCACCCTTTGTCCTGTGCGGTGGCTGAGGTGGGCTCTGTCCCACCGCAATATTCAGCTTTTAAAGATGTGTTTGATAAAGGACGTGCTCAGGGTCTTCCTCCGCACCGGTCTTACGACTGCAAGATCGATTTGGTGCCGGGTATGCCGTTACCATGCAGCCGCATATACGCATTATCAGAACCTGAGGAGCTGCATCTCAAGGAATACATAGATGAGATGTTACAGTTGGGTTTCATCCGTCCCTCCTGTTCGCCTGTGTCATCGGCGATCTTCTTCATACCGAAGAAGGAGGGGTCATTGAGGGCCTGTGTGGATTATAGGGCCTTGAATAAGGCCACGGTGAAGAACAAGTACACTGTTCCACTCATCCCCGTGTTATTAGACCAGCTCCGCAAAGCCAGGGTGTTTACCAAATTGGATTTGCAGGGCGCCTACCATCTTATTCGGGTTCGACCCGGGGATGAGTGGAAGACGGCTTTCAAGACCAAACATGGACTGTTTGAGTACTGCGTAATGCCGTTTGGCTTATGTAATGCGCCAGCGGCGTTTCAGTTTTTTATCAATGAGGTCCTTAGCGAATATCTGGATCAAACTGTCATCGTCTATCTGGATGACATCCTCATTTATTCGGAGATTGGTGCTGAACATCAAGAACATGTGACACAAGTGCTACAGAAACTGGAGGAACATCATCTGTATGCGAAACTGGAAAAGTGTCAGTTCAGCACCCCTGAGGTGGAGTTTTTGGGATTTATTATCTCGGCGGAGGGTATCCGGATGGACCCAAAAAAGATACAGGCCATCCTGTCCTGGCCCATACCCTCTACTGTGAAGCATATCTAGGTGCTCTTGGGATTCGCCAATTTTTATCGGCGTTTTATATCGCATTTTTCCGATATAGTGGCACCCATGACTCGCCTGTTGAGGAAGGGGGTCCCCTTAGTTTGGTCTGTTGGGGCTCAGGATGCTTTCCAACTGTTGCTTAAGCAGTTCACTTCGGCACCCGTATTGGTGCACCCTGATCCTGCCCTGCCATTCTTTGTCGAAACAGGCGCTTCCATGTGTGCGGTGGGTGGGGTTTTATCCCAACGGGAGGAAGACACAGGCCATATGCACCCCATCGCCTTTTTCTCTAAAACCTTGTTGCCGACGGAACGTAATTACACGGTGGCAGAGAGAGAATTGTTGGCTGTGAAGCTGGCATTTGAGGAATGGCGTCACTATTTATGGGGCGCCCGGCACATCATTACCATCTATACTGACCATAAAAACCTAGACTTTTTTCGATCTGCTAGGGCTTTACCACCTCGACAGATGCGGTGGGTCTTATTCTTTAATGAATATGACTTCGTTATTACTTATAGACCTGCAGCACAGCGGATCAAATCCGACGCTCTTTCTCGGATTCATGTCGATCTTGGGGAAGTAAGTCCCTTGGGTGAAGTCAGGCCCATGATTGATAGTGAAAGGATCATTGGGGCCGTAACAGCTGACGAATTCCCTGTTCTGGTGAGAGAGCGGTTGGGTCAGATGGATTTGACTCCCTGGTTATCACTGCCCCAGGTTGTTGTATCATGGGGGTAGGTTGTTTATTCCCCCCCGTCTTGAGGGAAACTGTTTTGGAGTGGTGTCATTCCTCTGCATTGGTGGCGCATCCCGGGATAGGGAAAACAAAGGAGTTGTACATGAGATGGTTTTGGTGGGAGTCGATGGCGAGGGACGTTCAGAGCTATGTGATCGCTTGCCCTATATGTGCCATCAATAAGCCTTCGCACTGTAAGCCCTCTGGTCTTCTGCAGCCCTTGGAGGTCCCTCCTTCTCCTTGGCATACCATCAGTATGGATTTTGTGACTGATTTACCATCTGTGTCTGGATTTACCGCCATTTTGGTGGTGGTGGATTTGTTCACTAAAATGGCGCATTTCATCCCGCTATCCAAAATCCCTACGGCTAAGGAGATGGCTTTGGTGTTCATGACCTCTTTCCTGTGAACAAGGGAGTGAGGCAGGGGTGTGTTCTGGCCCCTACCCTCTTTTCATTGTTCATAAATAATGTTATCTCATACTACTCTGAATATTCCACGGACGCACCTACTCTTGCTGGATCCAGGGTTCCTCTATTAATGTTTGCAGACGACACCTTAATTCTGTCGAATACGCAATCAGGTTTGCAAAGCACCCTTGATCGATTTACTTTGTTCTGCAATGACCTTGATTTAGTATGTAATCAGTACCGTGGCAACCAATTAGCGGAATTCTGCTATATTTTTTCATTATTGTTTAATAGATACCATTCGGCAATGTCTTGCACAAGCTATGAGCTTACAATGATTATATCAATTAGGAGCACGTACCAATAACTCCTTATTGCTTAAATCTATAAATTGATTGGTGTACGATATTTGTAATTTGTACCTTGTGATCCTCTTAACATGTCAATAATGTGATGTATTATGCTGAAGTGACATATCTCACTGGTCATCAAAACTTTTCAAACGTACGAGGCAAACGCTTGAACTGGAAGCCACAGTTAGATCTATTAGTCTTGAGGCATAATAAACTTGCAGGGGCCCTCCTAAAAGAATTCTGGTTGTCCCAGACCAAACCAGTTGGACCGGCTCTATCTATTTACCAAGGGAAGGTTAGAGCCTCAATAATTTACGAGGCAGAACTTTGGGGGTTTCGAAAACTTAGTACCATTAGTCTTAGCCCAGAACATGTTCCTGAGGGCATTGACCGGCCTTCCTCAATCCTCTCCTTTGAGGCCCCTACTATTAGATCTAGGATGTATTTCCTTTGAGGAGGCTGCGGGTTTTAGACCACTTGCCTATTGGTGAAGACTTTGGACAACCGCGGAGCTAGCACCTTATGCAAAAGCTGTTAAGTCCATTAGGGAAGCAGATACATCAAACAACATTTCTTGGCTACAAAAGATTAAGGCATTGTTATCTGAAATGGGCCTCATTCACCTGTGGGAGGACCCAGAGGGGAATTGTAATGTAATGTAATGTAATGTAATGTAAATGTAATGTAATGTAAAAATTACTTGTAAAGCGCGACATTCACCGGACGGTTTCTTGGCGCTGGTCACTTTGTTTGGTGGGAGGCAGAGGGCGGGGAGAGGAAGGTTTATGTGTAGATGCTGCGGAAAAGGTGAGTTTTTAGGAGAGACCTGAAGTGAAGGTAGGAGGGAGAGAGTCGCAGTTCCAGCGGGAGAGAGTTCCAGAGTGAAGGTGCCAAAAAGGAAAATCTGAGGCCTCCGTGCTTTTTGCGTCTGAAACGGGGAGTCTGTAGGAGCGCAAGATGAGGAGAACGGAGGGGTCTAGAGGGAGCATAAGGATGCAGGAGAGAGGAGATAAAGGAGGGGCCAATGCCGGCCAATGATTTATGAGTCAGGCAGCCCAGTTTGAACTTGCAGCGCTCTGATACTGGAAGCCAGTGGAGGGCTTTAAGGAGGGGGCGGACGTGGTGGTGTTTTGGTTGGTGATAGATCAGGCGAGCTGCCTGATTTTGTATCAGCTGTAATTTGTTCATTTGGTATTGTGGGATGCCAGCGTACAGGGCGTTGGCATAGTCGATCCGAGAGATGACTAATGCCAGCAGTGCTAGGGTGAGGGCTTCAGTGGTCAGAAAATGAGCTATTTTCCGGATCTTCCTGAGCTGGAAAAAACAGGAAGACACCGTAGCACTGACCTGGTGCTTCATTGAGAGGTCCTGGGAGATGTGAACCCCCAGGCTTTTCACTTTGTCAGCAGGGAGGGGGGAGGGACCGAGGGAAGGGGGCCAGAAAGTGGAATTCCAGGGATTGGATGGGCCTCCGACAAGAACGAGCTCCGTCTTGTCGGGATTAAGCTTGAGATGATGAGCGCCCATCCAATTGCTGATGTGGCAAAGGGTAGACTGGACATCTTGGGCCGCTTCATCCGAGGAGTCGAGATTGAAGACGAGCTGGATGTCATCTGCATAATTAAATGCAGTGACATTCCTGCCGCGGAGGGAGCGGATCAAGGGGGTGAGGTACAAGTTAAAAAGATGGGGTGATAGGGACGAACCTTGTGGAACGCCACAGGTGACCCTCGTCCTGTCTGCCGTAAACTGGGAAAGACGGACTGATTGGTGGCGGTCCGCCAGGAAGGAGCGAACCCAGTTAAGGGCCGTTCCACTGATGCCCGCCTCTTTGACACGGTCGACTAAGATGGTGTGGTCGACCGTGTCAAAGGCCGCCGACAGATCCAAGTGCACCAGGGCTTGACTGGTGTTAGAATCGGCGCCTCTACGAAGTTCCTCCATGACAGAGAGGATGACCGTTTCTGTCGAATGGGCAGGTCTAAACCCGGCTTGCTGTGAGACTAGAAAGTTGGAATCCTCAATGAAGGAGCTGAGGACGCTAGTCACATGAGTCTCGAGTACCTTACTAAGGTAAGGAAGAAGGGAAATGGGACGAAAGTTGCCCAATACAGAAGGGTCAGCAGTGGGTTTTTTTAGTATGGGGACCACTTCGGCATTTTTGAACTGACTGGGGACCATACCAAGCAGAAGAGAGTTGTTCAGGAGGGCTAGTGGAGGGGCAGGACAGGCAGAGAAAGCGGCCCGGAGAATCGCCGAGGGGCAGCAATCTGTGGGGGACCCAGATGAGACTTTGTTTAGAAGGGAGAGAAAGTCTTCTTCGGATAAAGAGGGGAGCTGGGTCAAGGAAAGGGGATTAAAGAAGGGGGCAACCTCCGGGAGGGGTAACGCAGGGAGACCAGAGGGAATGCTGTTTTTAATTTTACTGATTTTATCAATAAAAAAGCAGTTAAGGGAGTCGCAAAGTACCTGAGATGGGAGGGGTCTGATGGTCACCCTGTCCGGGTGTGAAAGCTCCTCCACAATAGCAAAAATGTCCTTGGATTTTTGCGCGGAGTTGAGGATTTTTGTGGAGAAGTAGGCCGTTTTGGCAGCTGAAATTGCCTGTTTATATTCTCCAGATAATTTTAGGAAGTTAGATTTATCTGAAGGGTCATAGTTTCTGCGCCAGCGACGCTCGGCTTGGCTCGGCTTGGCGAAGTCCCAGCTTTAAGATTTTTAGGCTGTCTGAAAACCAGCGGTGTGCGTCATGAGGGTGCTTAGTTCTAATTGACTTAAGAGGGGCGAACTTGTCGCTGGCGGACTCCAGCCATTTAGTAAGTGCGGCTTCCTGGGAATCTAGAGACCCTGGGCCGGATGGAACCGAGGATGTTAGAGAGGAGAAAAAAAGGTCGAGGTCTACTCTATTCCAATTACGGGCCAGGAGGCTAGGGCCTTGGCTGCGAGGGGGCGGCGGGGCGACTAGAAGAAGAAAAGAGATTAAGAAATGGTCCGACCAATGGCAGGGAAGGATCGTGAGTGATTTGATTTTGAGGTTGTAGGTCCACACCTGATCTAAGGTGTGGCCTTTAGAATGAGTGGCAGTGTGGATATGTTGAAGGCCATTGAGCCCACTTAATAGATCAGTGAAGGCTAAGGAGTGGGGGCTTTCAAATGGATCCGAAGGCCAGTAATTAAAATCTCCTAAAACCAGGAGTTTAGAGTTGTTAATAGTGAGCTGGGATAGTAGGTCGCAGAAGAGGGAAGGAAAATTAGGCATGGGTTGAGGGGGGCGGTATACCAAAACGCAAATAAGAGGGGACACTGAGGATTCGAGCCTAATAGCCAGGCAGTCAGCCTGGGGAATGGTGAGTAGGGAAAGGGAGGTGAATCTGATGGAGAGTTTGATAATGGCGGCTACGCCACCTCCGGATTTACCAGCTGGACGGTTGATTTGAAGGATGTAATACCCCGGAGGAATGGCTGCCAAGATGTCAGGGGAGGAGTCTTCGTTCAGCCAGGTCTCAGTTAGGAGTAAGATATCAGGTCGATCTGAGTCCAGAAGGTGGCAGATGTCATGTTGGTGACTGACTAGCGACCGGGTGTTAGCTGGTGACTGAGAAGGCTGGGGAGTGGGAGGAGGGGAGGGAGCAGTGTGCACGGAAGTGGAGGAGGATGGGAGGGCCCTGAGCTCTGGAAAGGCACTACGGGCGTTAAGGATGCCAAGCTGGCGTAATTTTGAGGAGCTGGTGGAATCTAGCGGCCAGATGGAGTGCAATGCGATCAGGTCCCTAGGGGCATAAGATGTAGTTTGGGCAGAGTAACAGGCCCCGGGCCCCGGCCGGCCGCGGACGGGCGCAGACGGGCTTGCCTTAGGCGCGCCTTCGGTGCGCAATCGTCGCGCCCGCTGCGCTCGTCCGCTGCGCTTCCGGTGAGGGCACATGCTTTGTAGCAGAGGAGGGAGGTGGGGGGGGGGCGTGGCTACGGTGATGGGCGTGTCCTATCGAGCGGCCAATCCCGTCCTTAGAGCTGGGAAACCTGCCTACGTCAGCAAGCAGTCTGCTGAGTGGGGAGGGAGGTTCAGATACGGCGAAAAAGTGAGGAAAGCAATACAATTTTAAAGAAAACAGTTTTTAAAATGAGCTATCTGTGCCCTGCTCCCGGCTGTGCCTCAAGAGCTGTGATCTAAACAAACAAACGCGACGCTCGTGATCAGCGCGCATTTTGTTTCGAGGGGGCGTGGCTACGGTGATGGGCGTGTCCTATCGAGCGGCCAATCCCGTCCTTAGAGCTGGGAAACATGCCTACGTCAGCAAGCAGTCTGCTGAGTGGGGAGGGAGGTTCAGATACGGCGAAAAAGTGAGGAAAGCAATACAATTTTAAAGAAAACAGTTTTTAAAATGAGCTATCTGTGCCCTGCTCCCGGCTGTGCCTCAAGAGCTGTGATCTACACAAACAAACGCGACGCTCGTGATCAGCGCGCGTTTTGTTTCGAGGGGGCGTGGCTACGGTGATGGGCGTGTCCTATCGAGCGGCCAATCCCGTCCTTAGAGCTGGGAAACCTGCCTACGTCAGCAAGCAGTCTGCTGAGTGGGGAGGGAGGTTCAGATACGGCGAAAAAGTGAGGAAAGCAATACAATTTTAAAGAAAACAGTTTTTAAAATGAGCTATCTGTGCCCTGCTCCCGGCTGTGCCTCAAGAGCTGTGATCTACACAAACAAACGCGACGCTCGTGATCAGCGCGCGTTTTGTTTCGAGGGGGCGTGGCTACGGTGATGGGCGTGTCCTATCGAGCGGCCAATCCCGTCCTTAGAGCTGGGAAACCTGCCTACGTCAGCAAGCAGTCTGCTGAGTGGGGAGGGAGGTTCAGATACGGCGAAAAAGTGAGGAAAGCAATACAATTTTAAAGAAAACAGTTTTTAAAATGAGCTATCTGTGCCCTGCTCCCGGCTGTGCCTCAAGAGCTGTGATCTAAACAAACAAACGCGGCGCTCGTGATCAGCGCGCGTTTTGTTTCGCGGGGGCGTGGCTACGGTGATGGGCGTGTCCCATCGAGCGGCCAATCCCGTCCTTAGAGCTGGGAAACCTGCCTACGTCAGCAAGCAGTCTGCTGAGTGGGGAGGGAGGTTCAGATACGGCGAAAAAGTGAGGAAAGCAATACAATTTTAAAGAAAACAGTTTTTAAAATGAGCTATCTGTGCCCTGCTCCCGGCTGTGCCTCAAGAGCTGTGATCTAAACAAACAAACGCGACGCTCGTGATCAGCGCGCGTTTTGTTTCGAGGGGGCGTGGCTACGGTGATGGGCGTGTCCTATCGAGCTGCCAATCCCGTCCTTAGAGCTGGGAAACCTGCCTACGTCAGCAAGCAGTCTGCTGAGTGGGGAGGGAGGTTCAGATACGGCGAAAAAGTGAGGAAAGCAATACAATTTTAAAGAAAACAGTTTTTAAAATGAGCTATCTGTGCCCTGCTCCCGGCTGTGCCTCAAGAGCTGTGATCTAAACAAACAAACGCGACGCTCGTGATCAGCGCGCGTTTTGTTTCGAGGGGGCGTGGCTACGGTGATGGGCGTGTCCTATCGAGCGGCCAATCCCGTCCTTAGAGCTGGGAAACCTGCCTACGTCAGCAAGCAGTCTGCTGAGTGGGGAGGGAGGTTCAGATACGGCGAAAAAGTGAGGAAAGCAATACAATTTTAAAGAAAACAGTTTTTAAAATGAGCTATCTGTGCCCTGCTCCCGGCTGTGCCTCAAGAGCTGTGATCTAAACAAACAAACGCGACGCTCGTGATTAGCGCGCGTTTTGTTTCGAGGGGGCGTGGCTACGGTGATGGGCGTGTCCTATCGAGCGGCCAATCCCGTCCTTAGAGCTGGGAAACCTGCCTACGTCAGCAAGCAGTCTGTTGAGTGGGGAGGGAGGTTCAGATACGGCGAAAAAGTGAGGAAAGCAATACAATTTTAAAGAAAACAGTTTTTAAAATGAGCTATCTGTGCCCTGCTCCCGGCTGTGCCTCAAGAGCTGTGATCTAAACAAACAAACGCGACGCTCGTGATCAGCGCGCGTTTTGTTTCGAGGGGGCGTGGCTACGGTGATGGGCGTGTCCTATCGAGCGGCAAATTCCGTCCTTAGAGCTGGGAAACCTGCCTACGTCAGCAAGCAGTCTGCTGAGTGGGGAGGGAGGTTCAGATACGGCGAAAAAGTGAGGAAAGCAATACAATTTTAAAGAAAACAGTTTTTAAAATGAGCTATCTGTGCCCTGCTCCCGGCTGTGCCTCAAGAGCTGTGATCTAAACAAACAAACGCGACGCTCGTGATCAGCGCGCGTTTTGTTTCGAGGGGGCGTGGCTACGGTGATGGGCGTGTCCTATCGAGCGGCCAATCCCGTCCTTAGAGCTGGGAAACCTGCCTACGTCAGCAAGCAGTCTGCTGAGTGGGGAGGGAGGTTCAGATACGGCGAAAAAGTGAGGAAAGCAATACAATTTTAAAGAAAACAGTTTTTAAAATGAGCTATCTGTGCCCTGCTCCCGGCTGTGCCTCAAGAGCTGTGATCTAAACAAACAAAACTCCTTTCCATCTAAGAGAGATCTTATATAGGGACATGGTTTATGTAAAGTCACTGTTCTCGGTTACTAGTGGTTCCCTCACAGGCCTCTATCTTGAATATAAGTGTGAGCATAAGCTGGAGGCCTATTGGGGCATTATCACACGTCCTGGTGATAGAAAACTTTTCCACCAATTTAGAGTGGGAACACTCCCCCTAAAAACGTTTACTGAAAAGTGGCGGGATGACCAGGATATAAAATGGGACACTTGTTTAACTGAGGACGAGACTCTATCGCATGTCCTGTTTGTGTGCCCTGCATACAAGAGCCCTCGGCTGAAATGGCTCAAGCCGGTATGTACAAAGTTTGGAGCTAGATCTTGTCAAACGGCCCTGCGTATTTAAAAAACTGAAACTTCTGAAGTCATAGTTGTTGCTATGGCTACGTTTCTGAGCTGGACTTGGGTCCTTAGAAGGAAAACCCTGCAAGGCATTATGTAATCTATCTGCTTATGCATTGGTATACCCAAGTTTCCCCCACGCCATTCAGTCCAATATTGGAGATTGTAACCAAGCCCTGTGTAATTATGCATTAATAGCTTTTGACCCTGAATTCTCCCTTTTAAACTTAATCATTGTTTTAACAGCCTTGGGATTTTATATGACATGCTGTTTTAACAAAACATTCTTGTATGAAATGTTATGCCTTTTTTATATTATATTGTATTCGTCTTAATGTGTCTTGTATGATTGATTATGATCGAATAAAGATGGAAATTGAAAAATTGAAAAAAGACTGTGAGCTGTGTGTCAGTGTCGAAGTGTGTGGCTCCGTGATCTGCCCATAATAAAAAGAAGGAAATCTAAGTGTGTTATCAGCCATAAAATATAACTGTGTCACAGCATTAAAGCAAGCATTGGTGCCAGGTTGCGACGGCCGCAGTGACATTCAGATGAGGGTGTCCACAGTCTGGGGAGTCACCACCGGCAGGGGCTGCAAGGCTCTGCAGGAATCATCTGAGTGAATTGAGTCTTCCACTGAGGTGAACATATGTGGGCCCTTTTCATCGTTTGTTGTCGTGGGGGGAGGGGTCAGATTGGCCGCTGCCTAGAGGGCCCTCCGGCAGTCTGTTATGATTTGTTCGAGGTCATTGGAACCCGCCGGCGAGGATCGGGGGAACCCGCCGGTGAGGATCAGGAGACGAGGCGGCGCCTCCTCCCCGCTTGGTGCCATAGCTTGCACCGACGTCCACCTTGATCTCCCCAGGTTGTTCCAGTTTGGTCCGTAGGTCTGTCCTTCTGGACCCCTCTGTGCTGTTCTGCCCAGTCCCATGCTTCCTTAGGGTTGTGGATTACCTTAAGGCAGCAGGAAACAGCAGTGAGGACTGCACTCCTTGCTGGCAGAGTCTGCGTTTAACTTCCAGGAATGAAGAGCATTGCAGCTGAACGGTCCTAGTATAGACAGGGAACAGCATTACCACTTTGTCCTCACTTAAGGCAGCCCTGCTGATTTAGCTGCCTGAAGAATTGTGTCCCTATCCCGGAAGTGCAGCAGTTTCACCAGCATCGGGCGGGGGAGCCTGGGGTGGGTGCCACGCCAGCACAAGGTGCGCCCACTCCAAGGAGTAGAATATGGTTAGCGCTGCGGGTGGAGTGAAGGAGCGCAACCAGGAGTCCAGGTAGGCCTCCAAGCCAAGTCCTCCTCTCTGATCTCCAGCTGCACCATACAGGCCTCCAGATCAGTGATGTCCGAACGTCCTTCCTGGACACGCGGTTGCAACGTTGCAACGGTCTTCTCCCCCTCTGAGACCCCGTCAGCCAGCTTGCGTTGGTCATCTCTTAGATGCGCAAAGTCGGTCACCAGGGATCCGAAGCGTTCCTTCATCACGATATGAGAGTGATCAATGGCCATCAGGAACTGGTCCAGCTTTTCCAACATGGAGGGAGTTGCGCTGTCCCCCCTGCCGGTCTCCGGCTGCCTCCATCCGCGGGCCCGCCGAGGCCAGAGTCCGACCCCTAGCTGTCGACCACAGCTTCCCCATCAGGCAAATGCCTGCGGGTCTGCCGCAGAGAGGGGGGCTCTGGGGTCCCACGGCAGGACACGGGACTGCAATCCCGGGACTCCCCCTGCAGTGAGTATGTCCAGGCCGATGGCTCTGCTGCGTTAATTAGGGGAGGAAGCACTTGCCTCAACCGCAGGCAGAATTCTCTTCATACACTCCTGCCACCGGGCCCAGACCAAAGGATTCTCCTGAGGCTTCACCAGTACAGAGATCTTGGAGCTTCGAGGCAGGGGAGGCGGCCAAGCTGGACCAGTAGCCGTGTCTCCAATCAAGCCTGACAGTTCTGGACATCCTCCTCCTGAGGCCGGCGACTGTGGGTGCCTGCCCGGTTTGTGGCACTGAGTTTTCGCTGGTGAAGCTCGTGCAGAGAGTCTGGAGTTCCTTCCTCTGTGGTCCCCCCGCACCCCAGATGATCCAAGCATGTCCTAGGGGGGCTGAGAAGCCCTTGGCACAAGTTACATGTACTGCACTGCACGATTCACTGGCAGCGTCCAAGAGGACAGTGCAGCAGGGCAGAGAGCTGCCCCGTCCAGCAGCATCCATCCCCCCAACCGCCCATGCGTCCCCTCTTCACTGGTCCTCCATCCCGTGGCCCCCTGTGGCCGTCTGACTTCCCCTGCAGGGGGAAGGGGGTACTCGACCCAACCGTGACACTGAGGCATTCCTCCGGTCGTATGGAAGTCGCTGCAGCCTCTCTTATGCACGGGAGCATGAGGGCGCTTGTACATGAGCCCTCCGGGTTGTGAAGAGGGAGTTGCTCTCCCACCAGTATAGGCTGTGCCCACCCTCTCCACCTCACCGCTCACTGTATGTTGGATCCATGCATCCATTCATACAGACACTTACTCTACATTACAGCCACTCACACACCAACTCACTTAAACATCTATTACAAAATCTTAACTTTTTGAGCTTGTGGGGCTGCTATAATTTTAGTTTTTAAATGATCTAGTCTCTCATCCATATAGCCACTCACACTCACTCACTTAAACATACAGTCACTCATATATACTGCCTTTCACACACTCAGATACTCATCCCTACTGACACATGCACTCAATCACTGACACAGCCATACAGACTCTCACTCACCCATACAACTTCTCGCACACGCAACAGTACCCATTCAGCCACAGACTCACTCATCCATACAGGCAGTCACACACCTCCTCACCCACAAACACAGACACCCAGACAACCACAGAGGTTTTTAGACAACCAATCAATCACCCATATAGCCATTCATGTACCCACTAACACACTCATAGACCCACTTAGACGTCAACTGACAGAGAGGCACATTCACACAACCACTCATCCATAAATTCACTGATATACCTAATCGCTCACTTATACAGCCAGTCAAGCACCCGCCGAGTCATCCATACAGTCACTTATCCATCCACTGATTCATCAATACACCTTGGTATATATATTTAACACTTAGAAACTTTTTTTAAATACTCACAGTCACTGGATGATGTAATCACTGATGTCATCAGTGATGTCATTTGAGATGTATCTATACTAATATAATAAAGAGAGATCCCAAACCTTTGAGGCGGGTAATCTCAGGAACCACAGCACCAATCACAACACCCAATACAGCGTTGGAAAGGGCAGTTGCAGCAGAAGGACATAGGCTATGCAGACGCCCACCATACACATTTAAAAGGTAAAAGAACCGTGCCAGCAAAGTAGTCCCTTGTGGGCGTGTCTGCGTTGTGCTGTGGGCGTGTGTTGGGGGTGTGATAAACGCTGGGGGCGTGTGGTACGTTCCGCCCTTCATGCCATATCTCATATCATGTTCTGTGGGCGTGTGCTGGGGGCGAGGGCGTGTGCGGGGCGGGATTACTGAAAAAAAAGCGAGCGTTGTGCCCAATATTTCATTGTTTTTTTCTTCCCAGGTTCTGTACATTCCAGCTCCGGGTGTCCACCCTGCTCCCTTTAAATACCCATGCACCCTATAATCATAACCCACCTTTACTCCTTAAAATACCCCAACACCCTTAAACACTAACCCATCTTAACCCTATAAATATACCCTGTACCCCAAAACCCAAACCTATCCCTAAACCCTAAAAATACCCCTGTACCCCAAAACCCAAACCTAGCCCTGAACCCTAAAAATACCCCTGTACCCCAAAACCCAAACCTACCCCTGAACTCTAAAATACCCCTGTACCCCAAAACCCAAACCTAGCCCTGAACCCTTAAAATACTCCTGTACCCCAAAACCCAAACCTACCCCTGAACCCTAAAAATACCCCTGTACCCAAAAACCCAAACCTAGCCCTGAACCATAAAAATAACCCTGTACCCCAAAACCCAAACCTACCCCTGAACCCTAAAATACCCCTGTACCCCAAAACCCAAACCTAGCACTGAACCCTAAAAATACCCCTGTACCCCAAAACCCAAACCTAGCCCTGAACCCTTAAAATACCCCCGTACCCCAAAACCCAAACCTACCCCTGAACCCTAAAAATACCCCTATAGCCCAAAACCCAAACCTAGCCCTGAACCCTAAAAATACCCCTGTACCCCAAAACCCATACCTATCCCTAAACCCTAAAACTACCCCTGTACCCCATAACTCAAAACTATATCTGAACCCTTAAAATACCCAAACACCCCAAAACATATACCTCAGTACCCCAAAACATATACCCTTATATCCATACTTACCTTATCCAAACATTTAAAAAAACAATCTTTTACCATGCATGCATTTACAACGAATTTCGTTGTAAATGTATGCGTGGTAAAAGCATATAAAATGTAATGCCATGCGTTATAATGGCATTGCGGAGTCATGGTACTTTCGTAATGAAAGTATGCGGAGTGATGGTATGCGGAAAGAAAGTTGCGGAATAATGGGTGTTTACCCTCCCCCGGTAAGTACATTGGTGGCACGGCGGCCCACATCTCCAGCAACATACTCATATTTTTTCACCACCGATTTCAAAAATGCACAGGTCTCTCTCATTGATGGCCATCACCGACATACACTTTTAGACACACCTCCCGCCGCAAGTTCTAGAATTGCGAACTTTAGAGCTGGGGAGCTACGTTCGAATCTCGGCATCAGCTCAACATCCTGTGATTCCAGGCAAATCGCTTTGTCTCCCCGTGCCTACCACAAATGAATGTGTTCTTCTGTAATGTAAATTGTGCTCATGCCATGTTGTCGAGTTTGCGCTATATAATATTGCAAGGAAAAATAAAGTAGGGAAACTCTAGTTCACACACTACTGAATGCGCACTCTTAAGTGCATCAGCAGTGCACTGTGAATCGGAGCGTTTCACAGGCCTGTCACAGATAAGAAATGCTATCAAAACGAAATCCTACAAAACAATATACTACTGGCCGGCAGCAATTCATACCCGGACAACGTCGGGACGGGCTGCTAGTATATATATATATATATATGGATACCAACCAGAGCCATATATCATAGGTAAACACTGAGAGTCCAGGAACCATATAAGGTCCATAAGTGTTTCACAGCTTCAACCCAAATTTTCTTCTTTATTTAAAAGTGCAGAAAACTGGCTTTTTATGTAGTGCACCAAAAAGAGGTACACCATGTAAAAAGTCCAGACGACCCATATTGGCTTACAGGGATTAAATTAATAATCTCAAATGCTCTCTTTTGTGGTAGTGTGGGCAAACAATTTAGGCTTAGGTAGGAAGGGTTTGGCACCAGGAGTCCTCAGTTCTTGCTTCTTTAGCTCTTCTTTGTCATAATCTTTCTTCGGTTAATCGAATCTGAGGTCCTGGAGTCAGGGGGCCACCTAAATACTAAATTTTAGGTATGTGAAGGGGAGTGAAGGGTTGTAGCCAATGGGCTGCTTATACTTGGGGTCACTACAATCCATAAAGAGCCACTTTCTGTGGGGAGTGGGCATAACACTGTCCCAAGGTTCCTAATTCCACTAAAATCAAGACGGTGGAATTTTTCTTTTGTGGATCACATCAGGCAGTCCACCTTAGGGGTGTGACTGGCCTGGTAGTGCACCATGCCTTCTTGCATAACTGCGTTCCTGCCTGTCCTGGTGTCAAATGGGCCTCAGAGCAGTGGTGGCACCTCCCAGGTCTTGGGGATGTAGGTCGGATATCAACGGCGGTAGGGACTTTGAAGTTCCTGGCCTTGATATTGATATGCTAAATCACCAGCTATCCTGCTAGAGGAGGTGATAATATCTCCAGCCAGAGCAGGTATTGTTCCTGACCACCAGAGAGCATGGGCACTCACCTGCAGGGGTCAGAATGTGTTTGTGATGGCAGGTTGGAGGAGTTCAGTCAGCAAGCACACTAGAAGACTAGTAAGGTTTCAGGGGACACCTCTAAGTTGCCCTCTGGGTGGATGTCATAATAAATCCAGTACTGGGATCAGTACAGATTTATTAAGAGAAGTTGTTTGGTACATAACACCAGTATTTTCAGTGAAGCCATCATTTAGCTGGGGAACTCTAAAATGACCTGTGCCCAGTACATATACTCAAGATGGCTTCCCTGTTCACTTATCTAGTAATTGAACTAAACAGCACAGGGGCATCTGCTCAAATATGTCCTCACGTGTAATATAATGCACTGTACCATTGAAGGAGCACAAAAGGGCAGCTTTATACCATCCGGGAAGCAATGGTGTGATTGAAAGATTTGTTAAAGTGCTGAAGGAGACTTTGCAACAAGCTGTTGCTACAGGTATTGATTGGGAAGGGGCTATGACATTGGTTCCCAAACTTTTTCGACCCGTGGCTCCCTTGACCCATTGGCCATTGCCCATGGCTCCCCACTGTTACTTTTATTGGAATGTGGGATGGATGTAAGCCCGGCCTCGGGAGAACTTGCATTTTTCTCCCTGAATATATTTGGGATGAAGCTGATGAAGGTATTATAATCAAATATTCCTAGTGACACTTCTCTTCCCATGCCTTTTTTAGAGTACCCTCTCAAATGTGTTTATCCCACTTACAGTGCTAGATAGCACCCCTATGCATGTAGGCCCCATTGCCAAAGTGTTTCTGTGCTTGAAGAATATTTGCATGCACTTCCATTTCCACCCATGTCATACGTGCCAACACACCTTTCTCAGCAGGGTGATTCACAATTTTTTAAACCACATACAGCTTTATTTTTGCTGACTCCTCCCTAAAATTTCCTCGAAATCAATGCAAGTAAAATAAATTCCTCTGATTTTTTTTTAAACGTTCCTCTTTCTTGCTTCCAAATGTTAGCATTATGCTGTATATGGTGTTTTTCTTCCCTGTGCTCAAGAAGAGAGTAGGCCTGTCTGGAAATGTGTGCGTACTGAAAGAAATGTGTACTGGAAGTACCTATGATTCAAGTAGAAATAATAATACTGTGTTTCATAGATAGATAGGACAACTGTACTTTCTGGATAACTTGCATTTCTGTAAAATGCATTTGGAAAAAACCAAAACTAATAACGAGCCTAACAAATTAAACATATTATGGAGAAAGGGGGGTCCCAGACTGTCAAACAATTATTCATAAAATGATGAAACAACAGAGTTTGGGAAAGACATTTTTCATACAGCATATGAATTAAGGGTTACGTTGTATTTATTTCACAGGGTAACCAGGCAAACCGATTAATGGTTCAAGCAAATTGTAAAGGTTCATTTGCAGTTCATAAGCATATTAGTGCCCACATGGTGAGGGGGTGGGAAGTGAAGTGAGGGATTATTATGTGAAAGAAAGTGACAAAATACATTAAGTAATCAATTGCACATCATTGATTAAAGATTTTCCTATATATATATATACACTGGTCTCCTGAATTCGGAGCCAAATCCAAGCGGAATAATTCACGATCAAAAGTCAAAAAGTACAATATCTCCTATCTATGGCTGTATAAATCCTGTGTAACCATAGGAGTATATATCAGGAAAAAACGTCTACGTTTCGACCCTATGTAGTAGGGTGAATGGCCCTTACAAGGCGGGTCTTCGTCAGGACAATGGAGCAGTGGGCAGACCTCCTAGGGTAAGAAGAGAATGGAAAACTGCTTAATAGGGTAGTGATTACCCGATTGCCTCTGCGAATGTAGTCCGCTGGGCAGTACATTAAAAACAACAACTTGAAAGGACTATCATGATCACACATGCTGTTACCTTTGGAGTGGAGGGGCGCTGCAGTAGCCTTGGATGTAGGTCGTTACCGCAAACAGGTGTTCTACATGTAAAAAACGTAAAAAACGGACCCCAAGATTTAATTCCATGCACTACTAAAACAAATTAATCAGAGCACTGTGTGCCATCAGAGGGGAGAGGGATCGTAGAATTACCTTCAGTCCCATTCAATTCGTCACGAGGGGTATCAACAGATCTAATCTGCATCAAAGGGGAAAAATGAAAAAACATAGCCTCGTCAGTATAGATTAGGTCCCCTGCAGGATGGTGGCATCCAAGTACGTTATCAAGTATCTAATTCCAAGGGGTGGGGGTATTTACCTTGTCGAACACAGCGCTGGCGTGGTCTCGAGGCAGTCAATGCAAAGCGACTCGCGTAACCAGGAAGTGGCGGTAGAGGGGCGTGGTTACGTTTATAACGTCGGGTGCAGACACAGTAGAGGGACTCTGACTTAAGCGGTTGCTATGCGATAATAGACGCTTAGAAATGGCTATGTCGCTTCGAAGGTCCACAGACTTGGGAGTCTAACATTTTTTAAGCAGTAGAAGGACTCTAAACTAAGCAATTACTTATACAATAAGAAACACTTAAAAACATGTACATATTGTTCCAAAAATACCAGCATAATGTTAGGTGCATGTACCTACCCGCAAGGTGGTAAAATGCACCTTGAACTAATGTAGCATAAATATGAACCAATTACATTGGGCAACCAAGTATGGGTGCATGTACCTACCGTACAAGGTGGTAAAATGCACCTGCGTGTTAGGATTATTGCACTGTTCACATTTTAGAGGTAAAGGGCATTGTTCAAGAGATATCTACAAGATAATTATAGGATCGCAAGTTGGGCAAAGCTACTTTCGGATTCGTTCAAGCCATTCCTTACTGAGTCAAAAATTTGCATCCATTTTAGTTCTCTCGTATTAAGGATAGGGGCAATGTTGCCTCCCCTAGGGCCTAATTTCACATGTTCCAAAATAATCCATCTTAGACTCTCCGGTGGATGGTTATTCCTTCGACAATGTTCCACAAGGGGTGCACCCTCCACCAAGCATCTTATTCTACTGCAGTGTTGTAGGAAGCGCGATTTCATGCGCTGTTGTGTTTGACCCACGTAAATTAGATCACAAGGGCAAATAATGCAGTATATTACGTCCTCCGTGTTACAGTTTGTGTGAGATTTGAGCTTCACACTATGATGTTGGAAGGTGAACTCCTTAGTTTGGATGGTTGACGGACAGGCCTTACAATTGCCACACTTGAAATGCCCCAAAATCGGAGGAAGGTTCCAGAGGGACGTGATGGAGGGAGTAGGGGTGGTTCCCAGGAGTGAACGCACCACATGGTCACGTATGTTCTTGCCTTTCTTAAAGGAGTGTAAAGGTAAGTCTTGGCACCCCAAATCATTCGATATCATTGGCCAATGTCTATTGATCACTTTTTTGATCTCATTACTCTTCGTAGAGAAGGTGGTGACGCAAATGAGTTTGTGATCATTGCTGTTGACGCGTTCATTAGGTTGTAATAGCGTCTCCCGTGGGTTAAACCATGCTCTCTTGCGGGCCTTCTTCGTGAGTCTTGTTGGGTAGCCTCGTTCAGTTAGGCGGTCCATCAGTTTTTGTGACTCCTCAATGTAATCTTCCTTCTTACTGCAATTGCGTCGAATTCTAAGGAATTGTCCGAAGGGTAGGTTATCCCTCAGGCTCCTTGGATGATGACTTGTGTATTGCAATAGAGAGTTTCGTTCTGTGGGTTTCCGGAAAAGGTTGGTGTGGAGTGCCCCATTTTCAGCGATGATTGCCAGGTCTAGAAAATTAATCTTATGTTTATCAAACTGGATCGTGAATTGTATGTCCCGTGATCTATTGTTGAGCCAGCAGAAGAAATGGTTTATGTCGACATCTGTGCCAGACCAAATCAGGAGGATGTCATCTATGTATCTCATCCATAATTTTATTCCTGAACGAAAGGGATTAATATCATTCAAGATAAAAGAAGTTTCAAAAGCGGCCATGAAGATAATCGCTAGGTTCGGGCATAGGCGGCTCCCATCGCGACTCCCTTTGTCTGTAGATAAAAGCAGTTCTGAAAGATAAAGAAGTTGCGCATCATCGCAATTTTCAGTAGTAGGACAATAAATCTTGTAGGAACCCGTACCGGGGCTGCCCGCTTCTCCAGTGCCAGAGTAGCCACCGCTAGTGCTTCGTCCTGGGGGATGCTCGTGTATAGAGACACGATATCACACGTTGCCAATAGTTCCTTACTATGGTCAAAAGGGCGTCCGTCAACAATGTTGATAGTGTGTGTTGTGTCCTGCAGATACGTTTCGGTCTGTTCTGCCAGTGGTTTTAGGAAAAAGTCTATATACCGACACAGTGGTTCCAGTATTGATCCACATCCCGACACTATCGGTCGTCCCGGCGGATTTTGTAGGTCTTTGTGGACTTTGGGCAAGGTGTAGATAGTCGGTATCCTGAGGTTGCTTTGGTTGAGATACTGATATTCTTGTTCCGACAGGAAACCCTCATCTCTCCCTTCCTCAGTAGCCCTTTCTATTTCGGCAGCCAAATCCTTTGAAGGATCACCGGGCAGTTTTTTGTAGCTGACCCCATCTGATAATTGTCTCATGATTTCATCTCTGTAGTTGTTTACATCCTGGACAATGATGGCGCCACCCTTGTCAGCCGGTTTAACTATGATGTCCTTGTTGTCCCTAATAGATGATAAGGCCTGGCGCTCAGCTCTACTGATGTTGAATTTGGTATAACTAGTCTCTTTCAGGATTTGGTTCACATCTCTGAGGACCAGGCTCTCATATGCCAAGATGGTGCTGGTCATGGCATAGGTAGGGGGCACGAAAATGGATGGTGTTCGAAGGCCAGTTGTTGTTCCTATGTGCATGGGAGGTTTATCCTTAAAGAAATATCTGAGTCGGATTTTTCTAAAGAAAATATGGAGTTCCCTGATAGTGTTAAACACATTAGGTAGAGATGTTGGCACAAACGACAGACCTTGGCTCAGTACTTTGATCTCTTCATCGTTAAGACTTTGTGATGAAATGTTTATAACAGGGTTAATGGGCTGTCTTACCACCTGTAGTTCTTCCGGCGGGTGGATCTCTCTCCATGTTCCTCCTGTTGGAAATGGACCTGTTTGGTGCCTCGTCCTCTGCCGTTGTTCCAAGTTGGGTCCACACCTTGTTGGCCTCTGCCGGTCCCCCTGGTCCAGTTGTTGCCTCGTCCTCGTGGAGGTCTCCATCCTCCCCGTCCTAAAAAAGGTTGGGGATATGCTGGACCGTATGTTTCTTGATAGCCGTAGCTACCACTTGGGTCAGCCTGAGCGGAATCTTCACCAGAGCTGTAGGAGGAGTCAGAAAAGGTCGAAAAATTACGTCTACCCCTGTAGCCGCCTCGGCCACGGTTGGTGAAGCGTCCTTGGGGGTCTTGCCGATAGTAGTCCTCTTGTAGGTACGGGTATGTCTTTTTCTTGTCGTATAGGTCGCAATGACTATCTGGGTCTGATCCTGTTACTTGTTAACGTAATCTGTGCAAGCGCTGCTTGCGAGGTCCCCCTCCCCTCTTTTGTAACTATATCACTGTAAATATTTTGGCTAATTCTATGCTAACACAGAATGGTAGACAAGGACATTTTGTCTTTTTCTGAGGACTACATACAACAACTTCTTAATGATCCAGCTAATACCTTTCTATCACCCAGTATACCGCCGATTGACTTTTCCCTGAATGACAAAATTAGTAAATTGGAACGCCTTGAAAAAAAGCTAATCAGAACCAAATTACACGGACATTTTCTGGCACAATGTCTACAATCTAACATTATCCCAGCGGGTCTACAAGTTAGGGTAGAACCGGCAATATTTGTGGACGTCCCCAAGTTCAGGGAGGGTTTCAGTTTTGTTGCCAACAACTGCTCTAGGCATTGGATGGTGCTTGGCATAGAGACGGCTGCGTAACAAATTCAAGCACTAACCAAAGAGATTTCCGATCTAAAAGCTGAAATCATTGGAGACACGACACTCACGAACTCGAAAGACGCCCTGTCTAAACTGGTCGCAACACTTCAGGACTTCGAGACCACAACTATTAAAAAGAAACTAGAAAAGCTTGCCCGGGACGTTTGTCTATACGACAAGAAAAAGACATACCCGTACCTACAAGAGGACTACTATCGGCAAGACCCCCAAGGACGCTTCACCAACCGTGGCCGAGGCGGCTACAGGGGTAGACGTAATTTTTCGACCTTTTCTGACTCCTCCTACAGCTCTGGTGAAGATTCCGCTCAGGCTGACCCAAGTGGTAGCTACGGCTATCAAGAAACATACGGTCCAGCATATCCCCAACCTTTTTTAGGACGGGGAGGATGGAGACCTCCACGAGGACGAGGCAACAACTGGACCAGGGGGACCGGCAGAGGCCAACAAGGTGTGGACCCAACTTGGAACAACGGCAGAGGACGAGGCACCAAACAGGTCCATTTCCAACAGGAGGAACATGGAGAGAGATCCACCCGCCAGAAGAACTACAGGTGGTAAGACAGCCCACCAACCCTGTTATAAACATTTCATCACGAAGTCTTAACGATGAAGAGATCAAAGTACTGAGCCGAGGTCTGTCGTTTGTGCCAACATCTCTACCTAATGTGTTTAACACTATCAGGGAACTCCATATTTTCTTTAGAAAAATCCGACTCAGATATTTCTTTAAGGATAAACCTCCCATGCACATAGGAACAACAACTGGCCTTCGAACACCATCCATTTTCGTGCCCCCTACCTATGCCATGACCAGCACCATCTTGGCATATGAGAGCCTGGTCCTCAGAGATGTGAACCAAATCCTGAAAGAGACTAGTTATACCAAATTCAACATCAGTAGAGCTGAGCGCCAGGCCTTATCATCTATTAGGGACAACAAGGACATCATAGTTAAACCGGCTGACAAGGGTGGCGCCATCATTGTCCAGGATGTAAACAACTACAGAGATGAAATCATGAGACAATTATCAGATGGGGTCAGCTACAAAAAACTGCCCGGTGATCCTTCAAAGGATTTGGCTGCCGAAATAGAAAGGGCTACTAAGGAAGGGAGAGATGAGGGTTTCCTGTCGGAACAAGAATATCAGTATCTCAACCAAAGCAACCCCAGGATACCGACTATCTACACCTTGCCCAAAGTCCACAAAGACCTACAAAATCCGCCGGGACGACCGATAGTGTCGGGATGTGGATCAATACTGGAACCACTGTGTCGGTATATAGACTTTTTCCTAAAACCTCTGGCAGAACAGACCGAAACGTATCTGCAGGACACAACACACACTATCAACATTGTTGACGGACGCCCTTTTGACCATAGTAAGGAACTATTGGCAACGTGTGATATCGTGTCTCTATACACGAGCATCCCCCAGGACAAAGCACTAGCGGTGGCTACTCTGGCACTGGAGAAGCGGGCAGCCCCTGTACGGGTTCCTACAAGATTTATTGTCCTACTACTGAAAATTGCGATGATGCGCAACTTCTTTATCTTTCAGAACTGCTTTTATCTACAGACAAAGGGAGTCGCGATGGGAGCCGCCTATGCCCCGAACCTAGCGATTATCTTCATGGCCGCATTTGAAACTTCTTTTATCTTGAATGATATTAATCCCTTTCGTTCAGGAATAAAATTATGGATGAGATACATAGATGACATCCTCCTGATTTGGTCTGGCACAGATGTCGACATAAACCATTTCTTCTGCTGGCTCAACAATAGATCACGGGACATACAATTCACGATCCAGTTTGATAAACATAAGATTAATTTTCTAGACCTGGCAATCATCGCTGAAAATGGGGCACTCCACACCAACCTTTTCCGGAAACCCACAGAACGAAACTCTCTATTGCAATACACAAGTCATCATCCAAGGAGCCTGAGGGATAACCTACCCTTCGGACAATTCCTTAGAATTCGACGCAATTGCAGTAAGAAGGAAGATTACATGGAGGAGTCACAAAAACTGATGGACCGCCTAACTGAACGAGGCTACCCAACAAGACTCACGAAGAAGGCCCGCAAGAGAGCATGGTTTAACCCACGGGAGACGCTATTACAACCTAATGAACGCGTCAACAGCAATGATCACAAACTCATTTGCGTCACCACCTTCTCTACGAAGAGTAATGAGATCAAAAAAGTGATCAATAGACATTGGCCAATGATATCGAATGATTTGGGGTGCCAAGACTTACCTTTACACTCCTTTAAGAAAGGCAAGAACATACGTGACCATGTGGTGCGTTCACTCCTGGGAACCACCCCTACTCCATCCATCACGTCCCTCTGGAACCTTCCTCCGATTTTGGGGCATTTCAAGTGTGGCAATTGTAAGGCCTGTCCGTCAACCATCCAAACTAAGGAGTTCACCTTCCAACATCATAGTGTGAAGCTCAAATCTCACACAAACTGTAACACGGAGGACGTAATATACTGCATTATTTGCCCTTGTGATCTAATTTACGTGGGTCAAACACAACAGCGCATGAAATCGCGCTTCCTACAACACTGCAGTAGAATAAGATGCTTGGTGGAGGGTGCACCCCTTGTGGAACATTGTCGAAGGAATAACCATCCACCGGAGAGTCTAAGATGGATTATTTTGGAACATGTGAAATTAGGCCCTAGGGGAGGCAACATTGCCCCTATCCTTAATACGAGAGAACTAAAATGGATGCAAATTTTTGACTCAGTAAGGAATGGCTTGAACGAATCCGAAAGTAGCTTTGCCCAACTTGCGATCCTATAATTATCTTGTAGATATCTCTTGAACAATGCCCTTTACCTCTAAAATGTGAACAGTGCAATAATCCTAACACGCAGGTGCATTTTACCACCTTGTACGGTAGGTACATGCACCCATACTTGGCTGCCCAATGTAATTGGTTCATATTTATGCTACATTAGTTCAAGGTGCATTTTACCACCTTGCGGGTAGGTACATGCACCTAACATTATGCTGGTATTTTTGGAACAATATGTACATGTTTTTAAGTGTTTCTTATTGTATAAGTAATTGCTTAGTTTAGAGTCCTTCTACTGCTTAAAAAATGTTAGACTCCCAAGTCTGTGGACCTTCGAAGCGACATAGCCATTTCTAAGCGTCTATTATCGCATAGCAACCGCTTAAGTCAGAGTCCCTCTACTGTGTCTGCACCCGACGTTATAAACGTAACCACGCCCCTCTACCGCCACTTCCTGGTTACGCGAGTCGCTTTGCATTGACTGCCTCGAGACCACGCCAGCGCTGTGTTCGACAAGGTAAATACCCCCACCCCTTGGAATTAGATACTTGATAACGTACTTGGATGCCACCATCCTGCAGGGGACCTAATCTATACTGACGAGGCTATGTTTTTTCATTTTTCCCCTTTGATGCAGATTAGATCTGTTGATACCCCTCGTGACGAATTGAATGGGACTGAAGGTAATTCTACGATCCCTCTCCCCTCTGATGGCACACAGTGCTCTGATTAATTTGTTTTAGTAGTGCATGGAATTAAATCTTGGGGTCCGTTTTTTACGTTTTTTACATGTAGAACACCTGTTTGTGGTAACGACCTACATCCAAGGCTACTGCAGCGCCCCTCCACTCCAAAGGTAACAGCATGTGTGATCATGATAGTCCTTTCAAGTTGTTGTTTTTAATGTACTGCCCAGCGGACTACATTCGCAGAGGCAATCGGGTAATCACTACCCTATTAAGCAGTTTTCCATTCTCTTCTTACCCTAGGAGGTCTGCCCACTGCTCCATTGTCCTGACGAAGACCCGCCTTGTAAGGGCCATTCACCCTACTACATAGGGTCGAAACGTAGACGTTTTTTCCTGATATATACTCCTATGGTTACACAGGATTTATACAGCCATAGATAGGAGATATTGTACTTTTTGACTTTTGATTGTGAATTATTCCGCTTGGATTTGGCTCCGAATTCAGGAGACCAGTGTATATATATATATAGGAAAATCTTTAATCCATGATGTGCAATTGATTACTTAATGTATTTTGTCACTTTCTTTCACATAATAATCCCTCACTTCACTTCCCACCCCCTCACCATGTGGGCACTAATATGCTTATGAACTGCAAATGAACCTTTACAATTTGCTTGAACCATTAATCGGTTTGCCTGGTTACCCTGTGAAATAAATACAACGTAACCCTTAATTCATATGCTGTATGAAAAATTTCTTTCCCAAACTCTGTTGTTTCATCATTTTATGAATAATTGTTTGACAGTCTGGGATCCCCCTTTCTCCATAATAACTTATCACCCAGGTCCCAATGACTATCTGGGTCTGACCCTGTTACTTGTTAACGTAACAAATTAAACAGGCATCTTCCGCTTACTTTGGGAGTGTTGGAATGTTGGGATCCATTGAAATATGGAGTTCATGTCCCTCGACATGCCATCAACTAAGCACTACATTTGCAGCTTTAGACATGTCACTTACAAATCATCAGCGTCATGTGTTTAAGTATAATTAGTTTAACTGAAGCCAACAACCCCTCCTTCAACATTAGATGCATTAAAGTGCTTGGTGTACAGCTCTGCTGGCTAGGTTTGACGGCTCCACAGGGAGCCACGGCACACAGTTTGGGAACCACTGGGCTATGAGAAAGAAGGTGCATGAGTACAGATTTACCCCACATTCTTCCACAGGATTGCCTCCCTTTTGGTTGTTCAAGAAAAGGGTTGCAAACACTGAAGTGTCTCCCTCTTGGGTCACTGTCAAAAGATCTTTGGTTGACGGTGATGTTGGGAACACAGAAGGGTGTAGGAAAAATAATAGAGTGACTATGGAGAAGAGTAAAAGATGGATTGATGAGAGAAGAGCTGGAAAGAGAATGTTTGTGTGTGTTGGGGATTGGGTGAAGATCAGGTTCCCTTGAAAGGGTAAAAGGAACTGAGGTGAGTAAGTTAGTTCCACCTCACAATCTTTGGGAACGGTTGTTGAGGAGCGCTCATGTCAGTCATATTGGAATTGTTAAAACGAAGGAGAGAATTAGGGATGCGTATTGGTGGCCTGCCATTGTCGTATGTGTTGAAAGAGAGGTCAGGAGTTGTGCTGAGTGTTCGTGTAGCGATAGAATTTTGAAGTGTAGGATGAGCCGATGGTGACGAGGAAACAGTCCATTGACCCATGGTCAGACTTTGCAATCAATATTTTGGGCCCGGTGAGGTTGAGATCTCAGGATCGGTATGTATTGGTCTGTATGGATATGTTCTCACGGTGGCCAGAGATCAAGGTAGTTAATTCCACTGTCTAATGTAGTTATTGACTTCTTGGAGCAGCTTGTCAAGAGGGAGGGTTTCCCATTATCCCTATGCTCAAACAATGGTGTGCAATTTACTTCGGGTGTGCTTGAGGAATTTTTTGAGTAGTAGGGGAATCAAGCACAAGAGGGCGGCGTTGTACAATTCAGGAAAGTAATGGTGTGATTGAAAGATTTGTAAAGGTGCTGAAGGATACCTTGCAACAAGCTGTTGCTACAGGTATGGATTGGGAAGTGGCTATGAGAAATAAGGTGTGTGAGTACAGATTTACCCCACATTCTTCCACAGAATTGTCTACCTTTCGGTTGTTCAAGAAAAGGGTTGCAAATACTGAAGTGACTCCCTCTTGGGTCACTGTCAAAAGATCTTTGGTTGATGGTGATATTGGTAGAACAGCAGGGTGGAGGAAAAAGGAGAGAGTGACTATGGAGAAGAGGAAAAGATGGGTTGATGGAAGAAGAGCTGTAAAGAGAACGGTTTTGTGTGTTGGAGATTGGGTGAAGATCAGGTCTCCTCAAAAAGAGTTCAGTGAACTGTTCAGTGAACCGTTCAAAGTCATCAAAGTTTAAAAAAATGCAGTTAAAACTAATGACCACGGGACTCACTTCGAGGGAAAGATGGCGTCTGAATAAGCTGCCGCTGCTGCTAGCTCCGCCGGTCTGATCCTCAAATTAAGGTCTAACGCCCTGATTTATCACCAAAATTGTGTTAAGATACATGTAAAGTCCAGTATAATACATGGAGCAGCTGCAGTACCTGCATCTCGTGGTGGCAATTGCTGGGCAAATAAGCGAGGTACGGTGAACAGTGATAAAGCACTTTCCCTGGTCATCGGCGGTCCCGACTCACTCCGCTCCTGCATCTTCGACTTTTGCTGCCCTTCGGCGGGATTCTCTGGCGACGCGCTCCTTGGAGATACTGTCAGCTATCCACAAAATCCTGCCGATCGCGAGGGAAACAACACCGACCGGTAGGAGCTGCAGCGCTCTCCGGAAGGTATTCAGGTTGCAGAGGATACATTGTAGCCTACACACAGAAGTTAAACAAGTAAGGATGACAGGGCGGGGGCGAAATCGATGAAAAGTGAAGCGTGCTGGCAGCCCTTGCAGGAAATGAACTAGCACAACCTCATCCAGCAATAGCAGAAACTCGCCTAAAACGCCCTGATACTCGCGGGGCAAAAATTAGGGAGCAGAGTGAAAAAACTGATTCTACAGAAAAAACTGAACGGATTGTTAAGCAGAAAAAACACAAATAAAAAAAGGTGCTGATACTGGCCAGCCCCTCCTGAGTGCTCAAACCTGTCAACCGCTTATCTCTAATATTTTTTCCTCCAGTTAATGGGAAAATGCATAATGTGATGGCGGGGCTGTGGCTGAAATAGAGACTTTGACTGTTCAAACTGGTGTTATCGAGGCTGCTGCTCCCTTCAGGAGTGCACTGGAGATCGACACCCCTATTTTTCAATCAAGCCCAGCTACCAGCCTTCGGTTTGTTCACGAAGAGCTCAGCCATAAACTCCCAAGCTCTTGCACCATAGACGATTCACAAAATCTTAATAATCCTGAGAAAGCAGATACATTAAATAAGGATTCGGTGCCTCTTGGTGAAAATGACAAGGCAGATATCCATGGCCCCCCACTGAAAACGCCTGATAATATGGATACATTTTATTCACTCCCGGATAAATCAGAAATTTCAGATGCAAGTGTATCCGCCACTGGCGAAGGAGGGAGTTATAAATGGGACAGCAGCACAGACTCAGAGCTATCCACGAGAGCTACTGCACACAAAAAAATCCTGAAGAGGAAATCCAATCGATATAAGAAGTGTAAGACTCCAGAACAGGGTAGCACGACAGATCTCAGATGGGATCACTCTGCCTCACAATTATCAGCTCTGACGGACCCAACGATGTGCTCAAGGAAGAATCACACTCCTTCAGGAAGTTTAGACGATGGAGCAGATGATCCCGAGAGTGAACCTACTTTGGCAGTAGTGCTGCAATCTATTAAGAGCTTCCAAGAGGAGGTCAAGCTAGATAGCCGAATATTGCGCCTGCCACGCAGAAGCCTCAAGGCACCATAAGGAAAGTGGGCAAGACTTGTGTAGAAATCGCGGACAGTATGGCCTCAGTTGAAGTACGACTGAAAATCTTGAGAAAGATTTTTCCATTTTGAAAACGCAGGGAGATGAACATGGTGGCATAGTTAAAGATCTTATGCTTAAAGTCAAGGAGCAAGAGAACAGATTATGACGTAATAATCTACGTGTACTCGGTATTCCGGAGGGAGTGGAGGGGAACGATCCCAAGACTTTTATGGTTACACTCTTCAAGGGAGCTTTCCTGGACCTACACTCCTGGGATTGGGACAAGGAAATACAACAAGTACATTGCTTCCCATTAACACCATCCAAACGGCCCAACTCCTCTTCACAATATCCACGAGCTATGTTACTATATTTCGGAAATTTCCTTTTGCTACAACTACTTTATGATCTTGCAAGGCCAGCACACGGCCTGATTTCGCACATGCCACTGCGGAGCGTAGATGGAGGATGAGACAACTTTGTATGCCATTTTAACAACTTGGCGCTACTGTGTATCTCCAGAATCCTGCCCGCCTAAAGGTCATATTCAAGGGATCCACACGCAGTTTCACATCTGAAATTCAGGCACAAGCGTACTTAAGTGAGATTACAGAACGTAAATAAGACAAAGCTAATGACTTAAGAACAAGCTCAAATTGTATTAATGTAGAGTTTGACACTCTCTATAGCTCTTGGCTCTATTATCTTATCTTTCTTCCTCTCTTAAAAGTATATAACAAAATTGTTTTGGAAAAATCTTTCTGATAAACTAAGAGAGGGATGGTTTTTGTGTTGGAACATTTATAAATAGTAATTGTCACTACTTAGGAATTTACGAATTAGTCAGAGTGGTATTATAGAGGGATAGTAAAGGCTGAGAGATTGGACCGGGGAAGGGCGCAGGGACACTACTGCTCAGATGCCCTCATCCTGGCTCAGTATGCACCAGGTAACTTCAGTAGTAGGTGGTGGGAGGTTGTGAGAGGGGTGGTTTAGGGTTAAGGGGTGAAAGAGGTTGGCACTTTGAGGGTTTGTTTTAAAATGTCTGGGATTTCTTAATTCAGTTGAAATTGACATCATTAATGTGTTTTTGAGTGATCATTACCCGCTTTGCCTTAAGTTCTGTCAGGAACCCGGCCTTGGGGCCGCCGTCCGCGCAATGCGTGAGAAACGGCACCAACAACTATGCCGAACTACAATCCCCAGAGGGCTTTGGGGCACATGGCGCGTGACGTCAGACGCGCAAATCAGGCAATTTAAACCGGGAACCCGGCAGGAACAGTGCCGATAATTTCGCCGAGTGAGAGCCTGTTCGTGGAGCGGCTCTTGTCTGGAGACCAACGCTACCGTGAGTAGACTTCTGTGTGTGTGTTCGCCGGCTGGTGACACACGACCCCACGCCTCACAAGACTACGGGTGAGCCCGTTGTTTTTGATGTACACACGGCTGTGTGTGGTTAGTGGAGACTCTGATAACCTGTGTTTGTTTTCCCCGTTTGTTTTCTGAGAGAAAAGCGGCTGCTTTCTCATGCGGGGAAAACGGTGTTTATTGCTGAAAGAGTCAGACTTTCAGGTAGTCGGAGATTGCAGTGCGTATGCACTATAAAAGACGGACTGGTGCATATTGAACGGTGTATGCAGCGTTACACCTGAATTGAAGGTGCCTGGAACTTGTGAATCATAAACTCGTGCATATTGAACTGTGTATGCATCGTTGCACTTGAATTGAAGGTGCCTGGAACTTGTGAATCATAACCCGTGCATATTGAACTGTGTATGCATCGTTGCACCTGAATTGAAGGTGCCTGGAACTTGTGAATCATAACAAGTGCATTTGCTTGAAGACAACCTGTTTTTTTGCTTTCTATTATAATACAGGAGAGAACAAAGGGGGGTACCTAAGTATGATGGAAGAATGGCTTACAAGCATAGCGTTCGCATCTAAGTGGTAGGTGTGTTTCAGGATTAGTTTAAGCTCTGTTTCCAAATGTACAAAGTCTTATGTCTACTTTCTTACTCCTTAGAATCAATCCTCGCCATTGACAGGACCTCACCTCCCTCTCCTGTATTTCAAGCCTGTGTATTTTTCTTTACAGGTATGCTGTTGTTTTGTTAGCACAAACAGGGTGTTCAGTGATAATTGTATTACAGGCTAGTGTCAGATAGGGAGGGGTGTGATTCTAATCTCTCTTGTGTTTATCGTTCCAGATCTCCCTCCCCGCTGTTCCCTTCCTTCCCCGCGCTCACGGGATCATCCTGGTGGTCTTTGATTATTACTATCTGGCCACGGGGTGGTCGTGTGGGTGTGGAGTAAGGTCGTTCAACGCAGCCCCGAGGAGTAACGGGTGGAACCTGACAAGTTCCACCTGCAAGCTAATGGGCCTGTGAGGAATAAAACTGTTAAAAATTATGGCAGGCATACTGGAATTGAATAGAACCAATGGGTATGCTATTCGCTGGTCAAAGGTTGAACCTGAGGTATTGACCAAGCGGCTAATCTCTACCCACAAAACTGCCTTTGATATCTGCCTTAGTGAGTCCTCCTTTCCGGAAGAAATTACTTCCTCTTTTAATGAGATAACCAATGAGGTCAAAAAGCTACTGTCCGTCCAACGTGGTTCTGCCCCTAAAACAACTGGTTGGTTCGACAGCGCTTGTTCTAAAGCGTATTCCAGACTTAAACTGGAACTCCATAAACAACCCAGATCCCAACGGGAGGTAATGAGGGCAAGAGCCACTTACAGGAAGGCGATAGCGGATAGAAAGAGATCACTGAGGGAAGAAGCGTGGGGGGAGCTACATGAGGCCGCACAAAAAAAGGACTCTGCGACCTTCTGGAAAATCCTAAGAACTCCACCCCTGATAGGCGACGGGAGACCTACCATTGAATTGGCCATTTCAGAAAAGCACTGGATAACCGATTACTCTGCTCTATATAATGGTCCATATTTTAATGAGTATCCACTTCCGCAGTCCCCATGTACATACAAGGGCAACCTTCATGTTACTTTGGATGAAACAGTGTTAGCCCTTGAGCGTAGTAAGGGGGCAAGCCCCTGGTCCCGATGGGGTTCCAGTTGGTCTGTTCAAGTCAAATGCAACGTTATGGGCCCCTCTTTTAACACAGCTGATTAATGCCAGTGACTGCTCCACCTTCCCTAAGACTTGGTATGAATCAATCATCGTGCCAATCTTCAAGAAGGGAGATCGTCAAGATCCTGTTTGTTACAGACCGATTTCCCTTCTTGACTCTATGGTAAAGGTGGTTGGTCGAGTCATCCTCCAACGGCTACAGGACTGGGCAAATGAATCCAATGTTTTATCTGATCTGCAGTATGGGTTCCGGGAGGGCCTGGGTACCCTTGAACAAAGTCTTAACCTGGCTATGATAGTCGGGAAATACACACAAGCAAAAAAATGGGAAACTTTACTTAGTTTTCGTTGACTTGACTGCAGCTTTTGAGTCTGTTGCCCATGAGAGGCTATGGGAGACCCTTATTAATCTTGGATTGGATCATGGTCTAATCGCTTTCCTGCACCGTTTTTATGAGAGAGCTTCAGTTAGCGTTAGATTTGGGACGAAGGGTCAATGCACTTCGGGATTTCCTGTTAGAAGAGGGGTGCGCCAGGGCTGCGTGCTGGCCCCCTTTCTTTTTAATTTATATATAAATGGTATGGCCGACGCACTTCTTAAGGGGGTTCAGATTTTCCGCAAGTTGGTGGGAGAGGAATCCCTGCTCTCCTCTATGCCGACGATGCGGTCCTCATAGCGCGCACAGGTAATGGCCTACAAAAAGCTCTGACCAGTTTGGGTGCTTTTATGGGTGACCTGGGATTAAAATAAATCTCTCTAAGACCTTCACAATGAATTGTGTATCTGGGTCCCGGAGCACTACTGGTCGAGACATGTTTCTGGAGGGAAGCAAGATAGCTAATACAAGGACCTTTTCTTATCTTGATGTTCTTTTTAGCTACAACAATACTTGGAGCCAAGAAATCGCCCAGAAAAAATTGTCTTTTAATAGATCCATTAGTGCCCTGACCACCTTTACCAAAAGATTAGGGAGGAAACCCCTCGGGGAGCTTATACATATATACAAGGCTCAGTGTGTATAGGCTGCGGTATATGGGGTGGGGGTTTGAAGCATTTCTAATCCCACTTCCCTGCAAACAGTATAAAATCTCTTTCTTCGTTATATTCTTGGTGTTCCACCTGGTACGTCTTCTTTTGTTTGCCATGAGGAGTTGGGTCTTTCATACATCATGGATCCTATTAAACTCAAGCCCATACTCCTTTGGCACAGGATTTGGTCTAGTGAACAGACCCAATTAAATCGTGAGATCTTGTACGATTGCATGAAGCTAGATGGAGCATTGAAAATCCCTTGGCTCAGGTACATATTCCAGTTTGCCAAAGACCTTGGTCATCCTGAGTATTATTTAAAACCGAACTCAATGACCCAAATGTCAAGGAAATCTTTGAAGAAAGATTGTTTGGATATATTGGGATCTGCGAGATTAGCGGTTGAAGCCCCAAAACCCACAGTCATTTACCATCAGCTAAGGCTTACAACCTTCGACATGGAACCATACTTAAATTTTGTTTCCAAAGATCATGACAGAATGTTAAATAATGAGATTCCGATTAGGAATAGTCGATAGAATTTTGACTATACCGCTAATGAATGACTGGTCAAGAGAACTCCCTTGGTGTATGTGTGACTTCACATCAGAACAGTCTACCATTCACTTACTCTTTTTCTGTACATTTTTTAACGAATTAAGAAAATTCTGGATTCTTCCCACTTTTAAGTCCTTTTCGCATAAGACAATGTCGTCAAGCCCTCGTGCGATTGCAATATTTAGAGAACGAATTTGTGGCTTGGAGGGTTTCTAGCTTTTTGAAGAAAGCTGTGTGGCTGAGGAAAAATATGTTTTTTGAACCCTGACGGGCTTTTTCCCTTTTAAACCCTTTTTGTATAAATATTTTAAAATGTATAGTTTTATCATTCTCTTGAGATCTGTATTTTTATACTGTGGCTTATTTATTCTATAGACTTTGATGTTTGCTTTTATGATTATATGTATATGATCGAATAAAGCTTGATTTGATTTGACATCATTAATGAGTAAATTGCGTATAGCAACAATTAATATTTGTGGCCTTAACGATCTTAAAAATGGAGGAATACCAGTGGGGCTACGACTATTAAAAGCCGATGTTATCTGTATGCAGGAAACGCATATCGAAAGAACACAGATACATTTGCTGGAAACACTTGGATATACATTGGTAGGGGCTACGACTCAAAATTCAAGGACACAGGGGTTCCAATTTTGACAGCTAATCGATCTATTCTATTTACTCGAACAGTAGCTGATCAGAATGGGAGGTGGGTAATCACAGAATGCTGTAGGGATAATGGGGATTCAATTACAATCTGCACTATTTATGGAAGCACCTTAGATGATCCAGCTGTATTTGATTATATAAATAATGAATTAGCTACCTGGTCTCTGCCCATACTTATTTGCGGGGATTTTGATATAAACCTGCCTGCCAATCAAAATCTAGCCCCTGATAATGACTGGATCTATAATGGTCGGAAACCCAAGGTTTTTAGAGCCTTGAGGACACTGTGTCGCGAGCAAGCACTTTCAGATATCTGGAACTGGCAGAAACCCATGGACCCGGGTTTTCCATTTTTTTCTTTTCCACATAAGAAACATGTAAGACTAGATTTTATATTAGCATTGCATACTGTTCTTCATGCCTGCTCAATCGAGAAAGCCCCACGAATATTGGCTGATCACAACCCCTTAATAGAAGAACTCAAAGGGTTAGTGGCTAGAAATATTGCTAAGACTAATTGGAGTTTTGAACGAGCGCTACTTCTTAATGAGGAATACTGGGAACGTATGAGGACGTGGATCCCCCAATTTTTTAAGGAGAACATATGGAGTGCTGGGGTAGATATAGCCTGGGACGCGCTGAAAGCGGGAATATGGGGAGTGACATTTAGTTTTTCACTGGCTAAGAATAAGTAAAGGCTGCCTCTGCTTAATGATATGCAGCGCAGCTTGGCTGCCACAGAGGAAGATCTGATTTTAGCGCTACAGAATGGGGGAAATGCCGCAGAAGCACATATAAAAGTGATGGTAGCCAAGTCGGCTTTTCTTGAGATAATAGCAAAAAGAGCTGCAGATAGATTAGCAGTGTAGAGTGAGAAGGCCTATGAGTGTAGTGAGCAGGTTGGGCATCACCTCGCAACTAGAGCTAGACAAAAAACAACACAGAACATAAAGCTGAAATCAATGATCCTATGAGAGGGAGAGCTACAGATCCAGAGGGAATTCGCAATGTGTTCTATTCATATTACCAAACACTATATCAATGATCCTATGAGAGGGAGAGCTACAGATCCAGAGGGAATTCGCAATGTGTTCTATTCATATTACCAAACACTATATCATGAAGGTTCTTCTGGCCACTGGGGAGATGTTATTTCCTATCTTAATCAAGTTCCAGTGGTTACATTTTCCCAAGAGGATCAACAACAACTTGTGGAACTCCCCCAATGGGTGGATATTTTACTATGTATTAACAGCCTTCCGAGTGGTAAAGCCACTGGCTTAGAAAGCATAACCTTAGAGTTTTATAGGAAATTTGCGCCACAGTTGAAAGATTGTATGTAACAATTATTTTTACATGTATTCAAAGGGGGAAGACCACCGCAATCTTGAACACAAGCCATAATTATAGTTTTTCTCAAAAAACATAAAACACCATTGGAACCTAGCCCCTATTGCCCTTTTACCTTGATTAACGCAGATTCTTGCCACTCACTTAGCTGCTATCATTCACAAGGTTGTCTCACCACACCACATGGTTTTATACCTGGACGTGGCATGATTGACCATATTAGAAGAGTCATCTCATTATTTGATGCTGCTAACATCTCTGGAGATCCAGCAACACCAATATTTCTGGATGCCGAAAAGGCCTTTGACAGAGTCTCCTGGTTTTTTTTTTACGGGAGACCCTGGCAAGGGTCGAAGTAGGCAAAGGATTTATACAGGCCTTTAAGATGCTGTATTTTCGCCCTTGTGCAAGACTTTTTTTAAATGGCACTCTCACAGACTCATTTGAAACAACTAGAGGTACTCGACAGGGTTGCCTGAGCTCGCCGCTGTTATTTGCCACTATATATAGATCCCTTTTTGCCACTACTCGAAACTAACAGGATTATTAGACCTATCGAATCTCAGGGCTAGAAAACAAAATCTTTGGCATATGCCGACGATATTGCTATCGTTACCCCTGATCCAGAAACAGCTGTAGTTGAGAATGAGTCGGAAGCGGCGAGATTCGAGCAGCTCTTGGGGTAATCCTTTAATAGCACTAAAACCCAAATTGTTTGCAATAGTATCAGCATGGCTAACGATACAAGGCAGGTAGAAAAAGCAACATACCTTGGAGTTGGTTGATTGTAATATTGATCCTTTGATCGCTAAAACTAAAATTGAACCAACTAGATTACATAATTTACATCTGTTGATTATCGGCAGAACTAATATAATTAAAATGCTTCAACTGACTGAGGCCAACTCCTTGCGGGCGGGAGGGTGGGTTTTAGACATGAAGGGGAGGGGGGTGGGATAAGTAAAAAAAAAAAATGTGTATAATGTCTATACTTTTTTCCTTTCTCTATTTTCTTGTCTGTTTTTGTGTTTAACTAGCAATGAATTGTAATAATTGGATATTTGATTGTCAATTATGCACTAATAAAAATAATTAAAAAAATAATAATAAAACTAATGACCACAGAGTGTGGAACTTGAATAGGGTGGCCAAATGCCAACCTAATAGAGTTGAAGATGAAAACGAATGTGGTACACAAAATAATGTTGCTAGACGTCATAGCTTGTCAAAAGTCCCAATCCGGTTGCAAGACTATGTTTGTTAAGAAATGCAATGTTTTACATAGGTTTGGCACCTGTGTTTGTTCTTGTTTATTTTCTTAAAGCTTAAATGCCCTTCATTTGTTTATGTAATATTGGAAGGGAGGTGATGTTGTGTTATGTACCTACTCTGGAACACTGTGGGTGGTAGCAAGATATTGACCTCTGGAATGTAGAATATGTAAGGTTGCCTAGGGAGGTGAACTGATTGTTACAAGGGGCAGTTGAAGGTTGTTGATGCTGGATAGGCGTCTCTGCTTCATGAAGACTATAATAAATGCTCATTTAAACTTACCAGGATCCTTGCTTCTTCTGTTACTTGGAAGACCAGAATGCCACAGTGTTTGGTACATAACACAAGTATTTTCAGTGAAGCCATCCTGTAGCTGGCGAACTCCAAAATGACCAGTGCTGAGTATATATACTCAAGATGGCTTCCCTGTTCACTTATAATATCTAGTAATTGAACTAAACAGCACAAGGGCATATCTGCTCATGCACATATGCCTTCACATGTAACATAATGCACTCTGCCTTATGGCTGCAAGGCCTGATGTAGAAGTGACTTACATATATATCATGCAGTGACTTAGGCATGGCACACAGTGAGCGTGCCATATTGTGCTTTCCTTCATAGTTTGCACCATAACATGCAGTTTGCAGTGGCTGCCTGCATGCAATTTGGGTGTGGTTCCCTTAGGGTGGTATATGGCATGTTGCAGTCCTTAGTGACCTTCTTTAGTACCCATGCCCTAGGCACAAGAGGTACCATTTACTAGGGACTTACAGTGGTACTAACGTCCATGCAAACTGGGTTACAATTAGACTTTACTTGTTTTAGGGGAAAGAGCACTGGCACTGAGGTATGGTTAGTAGGCCTCAGTGCACTATCAGATTCAAAAACCAACCTCTAGCAATTCTAAAGAGGGCAAAAATTGGAGGATCAACTGCAACACTATTCCAGTTTCCTGCAATAAGGATTCAAATGTTTACAGGCAACCCATATTTCACAGCCTCTTCTGCTTCCTCAGGGCTATAACAGAAAAAAACACCAATATAACCAACCTTGAAGCGATATAATACTGAGTTTCAATACAGATGTTTCACAACAATAATAAACCATCTCACTAGGCCCACTAGTCCAGACCCCCAATTGGGTGACAGTGAACATAAATATACATATCCCTACATTTGTCATGTTATATTACATTAATGTATACACAATTAACATAATCCCTATTTGTTAAATTTCTAAATTCTTAAAGAACAGTACCGCAATAAATCAATAAATCAGTAGTTCATTTTGCCATACTTGCTCTTATGTCACCCATATGCCTCCTTTATGAAGGGATATCACTTCCAGGCCTGTTGCCACTTTTTCTATACTTAATAAGTATGGCACCTGCTACGAGCATCTCAGGCCTTGCTTCATGGCTCACCATTAAGTCTATTTATTCTTATTAACCATTGGATTTGCACCTGTTCATATCTGACAAAATCTGACCATCCTGCTCTCCAAGCTACTATGCAGTTACGGCTCCTCAGCAATGGCAGAGGAGCATCGCCCCTCTGCTTTCAAGCGGTGCTAGAAGCAAAAACATTAAATGATAATAACTTTCAGTTATTATCATTTTATGTTTTCTTTGCGCTTGGGTGGGAGGGCGGTGGAGGAGTGGTTTGCCCACTCCTAAATGCACAATGACTGTTTGGTCGGCCCGCTCGGGTCGCCCAAACCAGTTATGCCCACTTTCCCCTTCTCCATGCAGGCTTCATTATAGCCTGTATGAAGAACATGCCTGCCCCTCCGCTCAGACCAATCACAACACTGCATTGCAGTGTTGTGATTGGCTTAGGGGAAGGAGACTGGGTGCCTGCTTCCTGTTCCTGGATTGTAGACAGGAGAGCAGGAGCACAAACGCGGGACCGGTAGCGACAAGGTAAGTGATTTTCATTTATTGTGCTCCCTCCCTCAATCAAAGCCCCCCCACGACCCTCCCCCTCAACCCTCCATGCAACCCCTCCGCATGCGCGCCCCTCCACCCACAAACCAAGACAGGCGTAACAGCTACTATGGATAATAATAATAATGAGATTTATAAAGCACATAGCTACATCAGCTGACGTGTCCCAGCGCTAGGGTGTCAATCCTATAATGCAAAGCAGAAATATAAGACCCTAATCTAAGTTAACCTGAAAAACATGTTTTTTAATTTTTGCAGACAGCTGTTACAGATTTTTCTTGCCTAAGCCAAAGGGGAAGGGAGTTCCACATCTTGGCTTCCAGGTAGTTGAAGGAGCGGCCACCAATACTGGCTCTTTTATTTCTGGGGATGCATGCAAGAGAAGCATAAGCTGATCTCAAATTTCTTTTAAGAAAGTAAGGTGTAATCTGAGGGTGCAGATATTCAGGGCCTTTATCGTTGAGAATTTTGTGGCAATAGCACAAGTCTTTGAAGGACACCCGATGTTTTAACGGAAGCCAGTGCAACATTGCTAGAGCGAGCGTCTAGGCAGATTTAATAGTAGCTGAGCTGCCATGTTCTGCACCCGCTGTAGTCTTCCTAATCGTGCCTGTGACACCCAAGATACAGGACGTCACAGTAATCCAGTCGCTACATGATTAAAGACTGGCCCACTGTCTTCAGGCAGAAAAACAAGAATTATTTTCAAGGTCTTTAAAATCCCAGCACATTGCCCTGCAAGACTCGTGATCTGATTATCGAAACACAATTCTGAGTCAAACCAATTTCCTAGGTTTTTCACTTTCGGCTTAGGTATTGGTAACTTACCCACAGAGTCAGGCCCTCAGGCCGTTGACCAGATTGTAGGTTGTTTGCCAAGGATGAGGACCTTGTTCTTCCTGGCGTCGAACTTCAAACAGCTTAGGCTCATCTATTCGGTCACCTCTGATAGGCAGGAACGGAGCTTCCCCGCAGCATTGGAAGCATCTTGATACAGCGTGATTATCAGCTATGTATCATCTGCATACAACACTGTGGAAATGTTGTGGCGCTCCATGATATCAGCCAGGGGGCGCATGTACAAATTGAATAGCGACAGACTCAGGGAAGAACTCTGAGGCACTCTCTACTGTCGCGTAAAGACCTTCGAGAAGTTTGTTTTTGTGCCATCGGAAAAGACCGATCTTGTAAGAAAGATGCAATCCACTGCAGGGACTTTCCGCCAATTTCATGGTTATTCAGCCTTCGAAGAAGTAGGATGTGAGACACAGAGTCAAATGCTGCACTAAGATCTCACAGCAGAAAAGAGGTGGTATCTACCCTCTCACCTGCCTGGTGGATGGATTCAGAAGCAAACCGGAGCGCTGACTTTGTACTGTATTGAGGCCGAAAGCCAGACTGAGACTTATGACGGTTGTCCCGGGCTTCAATAAACACATAAAGCTGTGAGTTTATGTATTTTTTTGCTACTTTTGATTCAAAAGGGAGCAGCGAGATAGGTTTGAAGTTCTCTGGTTTAGTGGCATCGAACTAAGGTTTCTTTAGTAGTGGCACTATAAGAGCGTGTTGCCAGGGTTTAGGAATCTGTCCAATCCTGAAGGAGCTGTTAAGAAGGTCACATCGCACTGGGGCTAAGCAGATTGTACCTTGCTTCAAAACAGTAGAGGGTGCAGGGTCTGAAGGAGCACTGGATTTAATGGAAGACATAATCAAAGTAAGTTCCTCTGATATGATAACCTTGAAGCTAGCCAGTGCTTCACTGTCCTCCGAGGGTTCATATCATGCTTTAAGGCATGTAACATTTCTAGTCTCTTCAGGAAAGGAGGTGCAGATGAAGACAATCTTGTCCCAGAAGTACAGAGCAAGAATTATATTACGGTCTTTGATTGGAGGGACTACCGCCGAGACCCGGGCTAAAAAGGAGAGTGACTTCACTAAGGAAAAACTTTCATGAAAAGAATTTTGCACCGTTTCTGTTTTTGGTCCATAGAAATTACACCACGTAATCTTAATCTTTCTGTGATACAGAGCAATGCTGTAACTAGCTTTCTCTGCAGGGTTGAAGTTTTTGCACCAATTGCGCTCTAAGCGCTTGCAATCTTTCTTCAAAATAGTGAACTCCTCCCTGAACCATACAGCTGATGTAATTTAAACTGTTTCTTCCTCCTATTCTCTTCTGCCTCTCTAGACTTCGGAGCTGGGGATCCAGGTTTGAGTCTCGGCGTCGACTCAACATCCTGTGATTGTGGGCAAGTCACTTAATCTCCCGTGCCTATGGACAGCGCCTAGAGACCCTCACGGGTGATTAGTCGCGCTACATAAATCTCGTATTATTATTATTATAAAAATTCTTGTATTATTATTATAATAAAAGTGAAGCTCTACCACTCATGGCTCTTCTCCCCACTCCATTAGCATCACCCTAATGAAATTCATGGACTTACATGTCTCTGTATGTTTCTGCACATCAATCACAATGGAAATGTTTGTAGAGATTTTCTTTTAGCCCTCCTATTCTGCCTTTACTGCTGCTATCCAAGATTACCACAATTGTTCTATTTCAGTAGCCAATGTGCTCTCTTAAGAAACCTAATTGTCTTTCTGTAAAAATTTCAATTTTTTTTCTCTATTTGATGTGTTTTATAAGTTTGTCAGTCTTTATTTTTATAGAGCTACCTATGTGGGATTATACATCGCTGATATCTTTGTCGTGATTTATTTTCCTGATCAATAAAGTTGTTAAAAAATAATGAAAATTGAAAGGACCACGTCTACCATTTTGCGGTGTGGCCTTCTTGAGGCACATAGAGCATTAAAAAATAAAGTGATGGGTGAAATGCTTGAATTCCTCTCAGCCACCTGTAATCGCTCAGGTCACTTCCAAATCCATTATTTTTCTCAGCCACTATGCCACCTCAGTTTGCACTGAGTCTTGTGCAGATCAGCCTTGACCCTGCTCAAATGGAAACAGTCCAGTCTGAACTGCCAGGCCCTCCATAAACTGGAAAACAAGCAACCCAGAACTGATAAACTAGACAAGTTCTGGAGGGACCTTGGAAATTAACTACTCTCATTCAATTCCATGGTCTTACACTTAAAAATCACAGGGAGAGAAAGACAAAGCAGGCATGAAAAAGAACCTGCAAGTTTGAGATAAAGAGAGAGGAAGTGTAGGATGGCGGAAGAGAAAGGCATTAAAACTAGGCAGCCTTTTGGCTACCCATGCCTTTGGTAGCACATACGGCAGACTGAGGGGTGTATCTTATCAGTGAAATTCCAGGGGGGTTGAATCTCAAATTTCCCAACAAAAAAGCATTATGCAGAAGGGTGGAGGGATGAGATGACCAAGGTTTGGGATAGACTGTTCCCATGGGGAACAGGGTCAGTACTGAGGGTCAGTACTGATTAGCATTAGGTGGGCCTAAGTGAGGTCTAGAGTGGCAAGGCGGAAGAAAAACAAAGACTTGGATGGCTACCAAAGTGATTGCCGGCACAGTTTTCCAAGGCCAGTACTGGATATACATATATATATATATATATATAGCCTGTGGAGCGTACAAAGGACCATCTCGCTACAAGTGGACATGGTGCGAAATGGGCAATTCTTGATGGTAACCAAGGTGTTGGACAATTACCGTGACCCGCCATAATACCCTACCTGGTGCGCTCAAGCTGCTGCAATGCGGCGGACCCAGACTGTTGGGTGAGATGCTGATCTACAAACGGTGTCTCCCAAATGTGTACCATGCAGGTGTTTGTGGCAACGAGAGTATGGAGTCAGAGGTGGGAATTGCTGTAACAACGAGCGACTCCACACAGCACTGAACTTTTCAAATTGCAGCATTGTGGGACTAGTAGTCCCCGGAATCGGCGCAAGTGAATCGAATCAGTGGAAGGAGGGGCTTCTGAAACCACCAGGAGGAGGAGCCCATTAAACAACCTTCAACGAGGAGTACGCTGTGGGCAACAAACACTTGAAGAAGGCAAACGCCGAAACCGGTCGTGTTTTTAACCCGAATTAAAGGCAGCCTCTGAAAATCCGCAGTGTCCTGTGGTAAATTAAATTTACTTATTACCTCATTTCTGAATTTCTATGCTTAATAAATCATAATTTCTTGTTAATGCAAAGCGAGGAGTCCGTGGTGCTCAAATCTAGGAGGAGAAGACCAATAACTCGAGTTAAGGGGAGCGCTTCCAGCACCAAGCGGGCACAGGAGCAATCTCTCAAGTCCCTCTCTTGAAGTGGGGGTGTCTTTATTTTCCACAGCAGAATATTTATACAGTCTTGGTCACGAGGCAAAATAGAGGAACAAACAGGTCGTGGCAGATAGAGGAACAAAGATCAGCAAGAGGAGCAGATTGTGTAGAAATGGGGGCGTTTGTTAGGCTTCGTGAGGGGACTTGCGATGTGAAATAGTCTGACAGTTGGAAGGGGGAGGCTTCCTCATTTGGGGGTTTGTGCTCGTGCTTCATGTCAGAAACATGAACCATCTCTGCGGGGGGGCAGGAACTCATGTACTGGTTTCCCGGACTTGGCAGAAACCACAGAGACAGATGGTGAAAATGAGGAAGGCCAGGTGCAGGGGTGTCGTGCTCGTGCTCGGGGTCTTGGGACACCAAAGGGTGAATTAAAAATAAAATGGTGCCGGCTTTTAATGTGGGCAATTATTAATCGCGCAAAGGGGATCGCGCAAAGGGGCATAATTAGATCGCGCAGAGGGCAGCGAAGGGGCATAATTATAGATTTTATTTCCACATTCCCTCCTTGCCCCAGAGTGTACCTACATTATATCTCAATTTGCATGAGATCATTTATACATTCTTGTAACATGATTCTTTCCCTTTCTCTCTGCTGGACAAGTGGTTTAGGAATGCATTTTGCAGCGCATAGACCGCACAGGGCAGGACCACATTGGATGCAAAGGCAGCATCCAGTTATTATCAGGAATATGGCGAGATGCTAGAAAGAGGACTTTCCTCTGTCTTCAAAACTTATAGTGGTATGACAGTCACTGTGTCCTAATGGAACAGAGCCATTTTTCTGGATGCACAGGTGTCCTTTTACTGGTGAGACCGAGATGGAAGGGGGACCAGCATTCTTTTTAGGTTTGGTATTTAACATCTTGTAGGACATGGTCATGTTCCCTTGCTTGTATTCTTCACTTTCTAGGACTGTACCGGTCGCCTGAGGATCTCCCTCCTTATTAGGGTAACAGGCAGTATTGAGTACCTTGTTTAAATCCCCCCAAGGCCACCCATTCTTGCATGAATTATTTCCGTCAGGGCAGGAGGTGGGGGTAGTATCGTCAGCTGTTATTAGGGCGAACCAGGCTTCACAAGTTCCATTATAAGAGAATGGGAAAGGAAAAAGAGGCATCCCTCCCTTTTTCTGATGAGGTGGGATGCGGCCACATATCCAACAATTGGTGCTATTACTGGCCTGCTGAGTGTGGTGTAGCATCTGTATGAAGGTATTGTTTCGCAAGGCTAGTCTATGGGCTTGTTCATGAGGGGGTAGGTCGTGATAGGTGTGTTCCTGAGTGCTGTTGGGTGTATGAGAGGTGTGTTGTGTTAGAGGAAAAACAGTGTGGAGAATCCAATCAAGACACTTCATAATTGCCATGAGGAAAAATAATACTGTCAAACATATAATAGGACCATTATGTCTTTTTCTAGAGTTCATTTTTTTTTTCTCCCACATAGTCAAGGTGTTAAAATCCATTCCCATGCTCCAACCGCTTCACCACTGGACCGACGCCCAATGGACTTAATTAGCCAGAGTCCGAATGGCAGACCTTAACTTTGATTTGTAATCCTGTTGTGGGGTTAGTTCCAAAGGCAATAAAGATTGTTCAGTCACAATGTCAGTGGGATTGGCAGGGCCATCAGCAACAGTGTCTTTTTGTCCAAAATGTTTCCGGCAGTGGCTTGCGTGGAGCCAGCCCTTCCTGCCCTCGACCTTCACTGCTGTCCGTGTTGTTAGTAGTACGAGTCTTGGCTTCTTCCACCTGGGCTGGAGGGGACTGGTCCGGTCGAAGTTCCTCACGAGGACCCAGTCCCCGGGTCGGATGGCGTGTTCTTCCGGGTTGGTTTTGTCAGGGAAGGTGGCAGCAACCTGAGAACGACAAGATTGGAGTGCAGACATCAAGGAAGCCAGGTAGTCAGTCAGCATAGTACTGTCAACATCAGTTATTCTTTTAGGCCTTGGCGTACCCCACATATTTGGTGGTATGTCAAAGACCACTTCATATGGAGATAAGGCAGTTCTGGAATGGGCTACCATACGCATGTAGAAGAGGGCAACCGGTAAGGCTACCATCCAGTCCACGCCTTTGTCAGTGCATATCTTGGCCAATTTTGTCTTCAAAGTTTGGTTGTGCCTTTCTACTAGACCTGCTGCCTGAGGATGTCTTACACAGTGAAACTTCCAAGTGTACCCTAACAGAAGAGACACTTGCTTCATGAGTTCAGAGGAAAAAGGTTGGCCGTTATCTGAGTAGATGACACGGGGCAACCCATACCTCGGGAAAAACTCTCTAACTAATTGTTTAGCAGTTGTCGTTGCAGTGTAATCTGGGACGGGATAGGCTTCTGTCCATCTGGTCAGAGCACACACTACAACTAGCACATACTTGTGACCTCTACATCTCTCCATCTGGATATAGTCCATCTGGAGAACTTCAAATGGATGGTCAGGGGGTTGGAATCCTCCCTGTTCCACCTTTGTGCCTTTTCCTGGGTTGAACTGATTACAAATCATGCACGTTTTAACTTTTTTTTTATATATTTTTTTATTTTAACAGTAAGACAAGAGCAGGCAATACAGATATCAGGTGTTTCGCAGTAAAATACAGAACAGGGCCAGGCGGGGGAAATATACAAACAATAATCACTGTAAGAAGTAAAAGGCCCAGCACGGGTACACATAACGGAAATAGGAAATAAGCAATCTATTAAGCAATCAAAGCAATCCCACCCGCGTGACCTCGTCCACAATGTTACAGGATAATTAAGCCAGCGAAGACACCCGGACAATAAAGGATTCGTGAAAAATAAACAGCCCATCTCTCGTAGAAGGAATAAGAAAAGACAAAAGGGGCCATAGAACAAAAGAAGGCAAAATAAAAAACCCCACCCCTAACCCCCCACCCTGCACCCCTGCAATGGCTACGGCCTAACCCCACTAGCAGCGTACCTGTCGCCCAAGAACTACCCTAAAGGAAGGGAAAAGAGAAAGCGGAGGAGGAGAAAGCAAACACACTCCCGGTCTCCCGTACCCCCCGCCAACAGCGACCACCCCGAGACATGGTAAAATCAATATTTAGCAATTATACAAACCAGTCAGGGGAGGATAAACAACAACCACCCAATTCTCGTCACAATATAGGCACAACCCCGGCATCGCTAAAAGCTATTTTATCGGAACCCAGCGATAAAGTTCAGCCCTGGCCAGTACGGTCCGTCATAAGAGTCTTTGCCACTCGAGCCGCCATTTTGAAGGAAAAGGCAAAGCGTCCACAAAAGTTCTTGTCAGCACAAGAGGATCGAATACAGGATAAAAGTTCACGGCTCGAACGAGGAAAGGTGTCCAAAAACAGCGAGTATCCCAAACCATCACCAAGGAACTCGTAGCCACATGGAAGACCGTCTATAGATGCGTTAGGCGGCAGCAGGATCAGGCAAGAGACGCTAGCGAGAAGCACGGGCTGGCTTGTCGGTAATAGGGGACCGTCAAGGTTCATGAACTCCGGGTTATGCACGGGGACCTCGACCTCTGATGTGCAATGCACCGCTGGTACCATCTCTAGCTGGAAACTAATCGAGGTGTCGTCCTCAGGTTCCAGGATACCGTCCACTTTCACCATCAGTGTCCGGAACACAGCGACTGTGTGCGAATGGAGCGCCCCAATGGCGGCCACAACGGCCTGCAGCGATGGCGCGCCTTCCGTCCGCTCCATCCCCTCTCAATAGGCGACAGAGCCGGACTTGAACCCCGGAGGCCGGCTGCTCCGGAGTCGCAGCCACGCAAATCTGATATCAAGTAATCGGCGCTCCTCTTCTTACAGATCACACCTTCGCCGTCAGAGAGGGCCCCAGCCCGTCGACCCCGGGAGGGCAGCAAAGTCTCCGGGCACCGGACCCCCACCACAGCAGCCGGCGTGGCACGCTGGTGTGTCCTCGGTGTAGATCGTTCAAAGGATCGTCACAAAAAGTCAACAATTCAGGCACTCTTCGGGAGACTGGGCTCAGTCCAGGTCTCACGGCCGATGTTGTCCAACTCTGACCCGGATAGTCTAGAAATCGAGGCCCCGGCTTCCACACGTTGTTAGGCCGAGAATGGAAACACGGCGTATCTTCGTCAGCCGATGAGGTAGAAATCTCGGGATTGCACCTTTAGAAGCAGTAGACATTCATAAACAAGGAAATCAGGTGTAAGGTCAGGATTGAAGACAGGATAATCGAGCTGCTGGCGGAGGTCAGCGGAGCCGGGAGCTTACGCGGCCATCTTGATTCGTAGCGTAGCTCCTCCTCCACGTTTTAACTTTTTGTTTGGCTGCAGCTCTCAAATGTTTGTTGTGCCATATATTCTGTATGCTGTCTAACATTGCTTTTTCTCCCAGATGCGCTGGTCCATGTATGGTGTTTACCATAACCTGTACCATGGCATCCGGTAGAAACCATACTGCTCTTTCAGGTGTCATCCAGCCTTGATCTGTAAGGACCCCTCCTTTTTCCATCCATTCTAGCAGTTCCTGTGGTGTGGCGTGACTTTGGACATCCTGGATGTCAGAAAAGGGGTCTCGTATTGTATATTGGCGGTGTGGTATACTTAATTCTGTGTTTGCTGCTAACTTGGCTGCACTGTCTGCAGAATCATTCCCTTTTGATATTTCATCTGTTCCTTTTGTGTGCGCTTTACATTTTAGCACTGCATTTTCTCTGGTAACTGACTGGCCTCTAAGAGGGCAGTGATGAGTGTAGCATGCTGTATTCTGGACACATGTGATGTGAGAAATCCTCTCTCTTTCCATAATGTACCGAAGTTGTGTACAACTCCAAAGGCATATTGTGAATCAGTGTAGATGTTAACTGACTTTCCTTTTGCTAAGTGACATGCTCGTGTTAGGGCTATGAGTTCTGCTGCCTGTGCCGACAGTATCTCTATCTTGTGTGCTTCTAAAGTGTCTGTACCATTTGTGACGGCATAGGCTGCTGCTAATTCTCCTGTGGGGAGTCTCATACATGAACCATCAACAAAGAGTGTCATTTCTGCCTTAGCAAGGGGAGTATCTTGTAAATGTGGTCTTGGTTTGGTCACTAAATCAATTATGTCAATATAATCGTGAATTTCTTCAGTAGGAGAGGTCAGTGGCAACAGTGTTGCTGGGTTTAAAATGTTGCAGCGTCTAATCTCAATGTGTGGCTGAAAAAGTGTCATCTCATATCCGGTGAGTCTGGCTATTGTCAGATGCTGTGTTTGTGTTCTGTTTAACAGAAGTTCTACAGCGTGTGGGACCTGAACTATCAGATGATGTCCCAATACAATAGAATCGCTTTGTCTAATAGCTTGTGCAGTAGCTGCTACTGATTTTAAACATGCAGGCAATGCTTGTGCTACTGGATCTAATGTGCTTGAAAAATAACCACATGGTTTATGTTTGTCTGCTTGAAGTTGGGTCAGAACTGATAGTGCTGTACCTGAGTTTTCTGTTACAAATAATGTAAAATCTTTGGTGTAATTAGGTGTTGCCAGCACTGGGGCTTGACACATAGCTTTTTTAAGAGACTGAAAGGCTTGCATATGTTCATCTGTCCAGGGTAATTGTGGAGTAGCGCCAGCTTCGAGTGTTGTCAGCTGCACTAACGGTTTGGAAATGAGTGCAAATTGTGGGATCCACTGTCTACAATATGAGGTGAGACCAACAAAAGCTCGAACTTGTTTCTGTGTTGTTGGTTGTGGTATTTGTTGTATGAGTTGGATGCGTTCCTGTGTAAGCTGCCTACCCTCCTTTGACAGCAAGTGCCCTAAGTATGCCACTTGCTGTAAACAAAATTGGAGCTTACCAGGGGAAACTTTATGGCCATTTGCAGCTAGGAATTCTAGTACTAGTAGTGATGCTTCAGCACATGCTGCGTCAGATCTGGCCGTAATGAGGATATCATCAACATATTGTAGTATGGCTGTATCCGTGGGCATTTGAACAGTATCTAGTTGTCTTTTTAATGCTTGGCTATATACGCTTGGACTCTCTGTGAAACCTTGAGGAGCTCTTGTGAATTGGAAACTTCGTCCTTGTAAGGAGAAGCCAAAAAGGTATTAACTGTCTGGGTGAATAGGTATGCTAAAGAATGCGTTTTTCAAGTCAATGACTGAAAAATGCGTTGCTTCCGCATCTATGGCTGTGAGTAGGGTGGAGATGTCTGGAACCACAGGGTGTTGTGGAATGACACATTTATTGAGCTCTCTCAAATCCACCACTAGTCTGTAGACAGGTGGTGTTCCTGGTTCCACTTTTTTATGAACTGGTAAAACAGGGGAATTGCAAATGTTAGAAGTTGTTTCCTTAATCACACCTGACTGTATTAGGTCCTGAATAGTTAACATTAATGCTTGTTCAGCCTGAGGTGGAATTTTGTATTGCCTTAGGGCTCCCTCTTTCAGTGTAACCTTGTGAGGTGTTATTTCCATACATCCTACTGTGGTTGAATCAGTGGCCCACAGGGTGTGTGGCAAATCTTTCAAACGCTCATCTAATTCTCTACTTGTGTAGTGGCCCTTGAAATCTCGCAGAAATAGTCTGACATCTGTAGGTGAGCAAACAATGACAGCTCCTAATTCTTTCAATGTTTTTATACCAAGCAAGTTTTCTGGACATGATTTTGTCAATATAAGATCTGTAGTTGTCATGAGGGGACCAACCTGCAAGGGCAGTGGCTTTGACGTGACGTTTGTCACAGGTTGTCCCGAGAAACCCAGAGAAATACTTTTTGAACCCGAGAGAGGAGCCTCTGGGACCTCTTGATGGCTTATTGTTGTTTTACTGGCCCCAGTGTCTAGTAGAAACTTCCTAGCCTCCCCAAGAAGTCGGACCTCTATAAATGGACCTGTCTGATCTACTGGAATGGGGATTAGGGGCAGTTTGTCATCTTCTCTCTCTGGGCAACATCATGAGAAATCTGGGTAATATTCAGTGTAGGCGCTGTCTATAATATTCATTTGGGCCATTTGTGTTGTCAGTGGAACTGAAGGGGTTGAACTGTCTAGGGAACCATTCTGTTTTGGCTGATATGGGCGTGGCTGGGTCTTACCAGTAGCCAAATTGTGCTTTAAGACAGGGCAATCTTTAACGAAGTGTCCCATCTTTTTGCAATAATTAGAAGTGCTTTTTATATTTGTCTGGCTACTTGGTGTCTGTTGATGCTGGGGTGCAGTTTGGGCTACTAATGCTTTCATCTTTGTGTCTTTCATGCGTTTCTTATCATTTTCTTCTCCATCCCTAATCCGATTCTGGTGATATTGTAGCATTTGTAACACCTGTGGAGGTGTATGTGCTTGCCAGGTACTTTCTACTTTTAGTACTCTGTCCTTAATGGCTGGCAAGGCGTTATCTACTAATTTGGAAACAAACAGATGCGGGTAAGCTTCACTTGTCAGCGTAAGGCCGCTATTTACCGCAAAACACTTTTCAAGTCTAGTGTAATAATCTCTTATGTCTTCACCATGTTTCTGTTTGCAGGAGGAAATGGCATCCCAGTCCTCCTTTTTCACTGTTAGTAACTGTGGTAGCACCTTTAAAATAGTGCCAGGAAGTGCTTTTAGTCTGTCTCCTATACCTTGACCTGCTACTCTAGTATTTTCGTCATTCTGAAGTTCAGTCCATCTAATGTGTTCACCTGCTACTTCCCAATCTTTTTCTCTTAGTTTGTCATATATACCTGATGGCAACAATAATTTCAGAATTACTGTGATATCAGAAAGAGTATATGTTCCCATCATTAATACATCTCCTAATTCCTTAAAGAATCCAGCAGGATCCTTTGAGTGGGAGGGAACCATCTCTTTCATCCTTAGTAACTCAAGTTTTGTCAAGGGTACATAAATGAAGACGCGTTGTAGCGCTCCATTTGTGTCAGCTCTGGGGTGGACCTCTCTCATGGGGAACTGGCGTGTTTGAGGAAGTCTATTAGTTGATTCACACATATTATGGGGAGATCTATATCCAGTCACTTTCTGGTATTTCTGTCTAAAATCTATAAATGTGTTGAGAAAAACTGAACTATTGTGGAGGAACATGTTATCAGCGCAGTCAGACAGAAAATCTTCGAGTCTTGGATCATGTTTGAAATGAGTGTCATTGAGTGTGATGAGATGGTGTACCATGTAGAGACTTGCTAATCTTTGATGTGAGCGTGGTTATGCTAGAAAAAGCTGGGCTATGAGATCATTGTCATATATCTTATATTGAGAGACCCATAGGGTCGCAGTTCTGGCTATTTCCTCCTCCTCCGGTGTAAGCGGAGGTTCCTGGTCTAACCAGTATTCTAATGCATTGGATGTATTTTCAAATAACTCATCTGGAGATGACCGTTCAGAGTGACCTTGGAGGAATGTAGGCGGGGGTGTTCGTGAATTAGGGGCGGAAAAACGAACGGGTAGGACTTTTTCAGTAGGTTCAGTAATTTCCTCATCAAGTTTCTTATTCTCTTCATTTGTTTGCAAGTTTTGCAGAATACGGGTCACATTACGGGTGAACCTGTCTAGTGCATCATTTATAAGTTCTAGACTAGTGTGGTCGGATGCGGAATCTAATAAGTCAAAAAGTGAAACTGGTACATTTCTTTCCTCTGCTTGTATGTGTTTTATGAAACAGCAAAGGAGGAACCTATACATGTGCATTTTTACAGGGTGTGATCTTCTTGTAGTCATAGCGTTAATGGCTCGTGAGTTCTCTCCAGTACGAAGAAACTCAGAGGCCGCTTGAAGAAACGTGTCAATTGCTGGTAGATGTCTTATTTCTTCCCAGGAGTCATGAAGTATTTTACTTATTCGGCCCGCCTCCCCTGTGTTGCTCGGAGTCGGGTCATAGGGGCAGTCGGGAATTGTTTTACCTGGGTCTGGACCTACGGCACCCCCTTCTGGAGTGAGAGGTGGTGCGTTATGTTGTGAAAGGGGTGGCGGAGGCAGAGGGTGTTGAATGACTGGAACTTCATAGGGTGGTGGAGTATCTAAGAGAAAATTAGTAAAAGTATCCTCTGGTAGTGGGGCTGTAGGCTGTGCTGATGCAATGTTAAGGTTTTCAGGTGCAGATGGCAATACAGGATAAAAACCAGTAGAAATGGCTGCTTGTTCCCTTTCATTCCTTTCACTAACTACTTCTTTCCCTATTCCTTGTAACTGTTCTTTCTTGGCCTGCTCTGACATTCTCTTACCCTTTTCAACTTTATGCAATTCCTTCTGTTGCCTCCTATGGGCTTCTTTTCTCCATATTTCTACTGAGTCACTCTGTGACTGGCGGACTCTCTTTTTCTTCCATAACTGTTCCTCTAATTTCATAATACACTCCGTATCAAAACTACTATTTTCAGCCATCTATATCTGAGTTCTAGGTCCTTAGTATATTCTACTCATAGATCACAATAAATAAGTGCACCGACACCATGTTTTGCATACATGAAGTGTCCTGGAGTATCCCGAGGAGGAAGGGGAATTTCCTTCTCAAGAATACTCCTTTTGGTTGCCATCTTACGTATTTTCGAGAAAATAGGCATGATGGCAAGACTTTCAAAGATTTTAGAAGTCAGAAAAACACAAACAGAACAAATATCTTTACCGTACCCACGAAAGAGGTGAGTCCGTCTTTTACACTAGTTTATTAGTCCTCACAAAATAAGTGAGAAACCCACAAAAAACATGTATCTTTACCGTGCCCACAAGGTAGTGAGTCCGTCTTTTATACTAGTTTTAGTAGTCCTCACCAAAGATAGGTGAGAAAACAACAAAACGCGTATCTTTACCGCCCCCACAAAAGCTGTGGGTTCGTTTTTATACTTTTCAGCAGTACTCACCGAAAAATAACTGGAAGGCCTCTTGAAGATTTTGGGAAAACGCGGCGCGCAGTTTCAAGGTGGGATTTGTAGAACCTCGGACTCGTCTGCTTCGCAGGTTGGGCTTTGGTTCAGGACGTTCCGCTATTTCCTCACCGCCTCGTGTGGATGCTGGGCCGCAGTCGGTCCCCCTCTTCGCCTCGAAGGAGTTAGCGGGAATTCCCCGCGTTGTGCACTTTTGAAGTCCGTCAACGGTCAGGAGGGGACAGTACCGGGTCCAATATCGCCGGCGCATGGGGGAAAGGGAAGGTCCCTGTTCCGGGCGCCAAATAATGTGGTAAATTAAATTTACTTATTACCTCATTTCTGAATTTCTATGCTTAATAAATCATAATTTCTTGTTAATGCAAAGCGAGGAGTCCGTGGCGCTCAAATGAAGGAGGAGAAGATCAATAACTCGAGTTAAGGGGAGCGCTTCCAGCACCAAGCGGGCACAGGAGCAATCTCTCAAGTCCCTCTCTTGAAGTGGGGGTGTCTTTATTTTCCACAGCAGAATATTTATACAGTCTTGGTCACGAGGCAAAATAGAGGAACAAACAGGTCGTGGCAGATAGAGGAACAAAGATCAGCAAGAGGAGCAGAGTGTGAAGAAATGGGGGCGTGTCTTAGGCTTCGTGAGGGGACTTGCGATGTGAAATAGTCTGACAGTTGGAAGGGGGAGGCTTCCTCATTTGGGGGTTTGTGCTCGTGCTTCATGTCAGAAACATGAACCATCTCTGCGGGGGGGCAGGAACTCATGTACTGGTTTCCCGGACTTGGCAGAAACCACAGAGACAGATGGTGAAAATGAGGAAGGCCAGGTGCAGGGGTGTCGTGCTCGTGCTCGGGGTCTTGGGACACCAAAGGGAGAATTAAAAACAAAATGGTGCCGGCTTTTAATGTGGGCAATTATTAATCGCGCCAAGGGGATCGCACAAAGGGGCATAATTAGATCGCGCAGAGGGCAGCGAAGGGGCATAATTATAGATTTTATTTCCACAGTCCTTTGCTTTCTTTTTTCCGGAAGGAGGGAGAAGCTGACTTGGTATTTAACGCTCTAGCCTGTGGAGCGTACAAAGGACCATCTCGCTACAAGTGGACACGGTGAGAAATGGGCAATTCTTGATGGTAACCAAAGTGTTGGACAATTACCGTGACCCGCCATAATACCCTACCTGGTGCGCTCAAGCTGCTGCAATGCGGCGGACACAGACTGTTGGGTGAGATGCTGATCTACAAACGGTGTCTCCCAAATGTGTACCATGCAGGTGTTTGTTTCAACGAGAGTATGGAGTCAGAGGTGGGAATTGCTGTAACAACGAGCGACTCCACACAGCACTGAACTTTTCAAATTGCAGCATTGTGGGACTAGTAGTCCCCGGAATCGGCGCAAGTGAATCGAATCAGTGGAAGGAGGGGCTTCTGAAACCACAAGGAGGAGGAGCCCATTAAACAACCTTCAACGAGGAGTACGCTGTGGGCAACAATCACTTGAAGAAGGTAAACGCCGAAACCGGTCATGTTTTTAACCCGAATTAAAGGCAGCCTCTGAAAATCCGCAGTGTCCTTTGCTTCCTTTGGTCCGGAAGGAGGGAGAAGCTGACTTGATATATATAAATATATATATATATATATATATATATATATATATATATATATATATATATGTATATGTATATGTATATATATATATATAGCTCAGGGTCACGAGGACATACCCCCCTGCTTGTGAGCGGGTCCTTGCGCTCATTGAAAGTGGAGCACGCAGAAGGAGCGCTGTGGCTGGTGAGACGAGGCGCAAGAGAAGCAGCACGTTGTTTGTATACAAATCAGCAACCCAAAGGTGAAAATAACGGAAGGAAAACGACAGCAAGCACTACTAGAGATTTATAAGAGACTACATGAACAACAATGCATAGCACCAATGTGGGCGGGATTCACAGAGGAAACACTGCAATCACGTGTTTAAAAAAACTGCAAAGCTGTCAGTCCACCGAGAAGCCAGACCAGTGAACAAGGGCGACCACGCCCGAAACGCGTATGGTGTGATGGCAAGAATTATGCTGATGAAGAAATGAACATTGCGGCTGCTGCCTGCTTCACCATTAAAGGCTTATAGAGAAAACGGCGCGTGGGTGTCTTCAATTGCGGGAGCAACCTTTTTTCATATTAAGTGGCCAGCTCAGGGTCACGAGGACATACCCCCCTGCTTGTGAGCGGGTCCTTGCGCTCATTGAAAGTGGAGCGCGCAGAAGGAGCGCTGTGGCTGGTGAGACGAGGCGCAAGAGAAGCAGCACGTTGTTTGTATACAAATCAGCAACCCAGTGAAAATAACGGAAGGAAAACGACAGCAAGCACTACTAGAGATTTATAAGAGACTACATGAACAACAATGCATAGCACCAATGTGGGCGGGATTCACAGAGGAAACACCGCAATCACGTGTTTAAAAAAACTGCAAAGCTGTCAGTCCACCGAGAAGCCAGACCAGTGAACAAGGGCGACCACGCCCGAAACGCGTATGGTGTGATGGCAAGAATTATGCTGATGAAGAAATGAACATTGCGGCTGCTGCCTGTTTCACCATTAAAGGCTTATAGAGAAAACGGCGCGTGGGTGTCTTCAATTGCGGAAGCAACCTTTTTTCATATTAAGTGGCCAGCTCAGGGTCACGAGGACATACCCCCCTGCTTGTGAGCGGGTCCTTGCGCTCATTGAAAGTGGAGCACGCAGAAGGAGCGCTGTGGCTGGTGAGACGAGGCGCAAGAGAAGCAGCACGTTGTTTGTATACAAATCAGCAACCCAAAGGTGAAAATAACAGAAGGAAAACGACATCAAGCACTACTAGAGATTTATAAGAGACTACATGAACAACAATGCATAGCACCAATGTGGGCGGGATTCACAGAGGAAACACCGCAATCACGTGTTTAAAAAAACTGCAAAGCTGTCAGTCCACCGAGAAGCCAGACCAGTGAACAAGGGCGACCACGCCCGAAACGCGTATGGTGTGATGGCAAGAATTATGCTGATGAAGAAATGAACATTGCGGCTGCTGCCTGTTTCACCATTAAAGGCTTATAGAGAAAACGGCGCGTGGGTGTCTTCAATTGCGGGAGCAACCTTTTTTCATATTAAGTGGCCAGCTCAGGGTCACGAGGACATACCCCCCTGCTTGTGAGCGGGTCCTTGCGCTCATTGAAAGTGGAGCACGCAGAAGGAGCGCTGTGGCTGGTGAGACGAGGCGCAAGAGAAGCAGCACGTTGTATGTATACAAATCAGCAACCCAAAGGTGAAAATAACGGAAGGAAAACGACAGCAAGCACTACTAGAGATTTATAAGAGACTACATGAACAACAATGCATAGCACCAATGTGGGCGGGATTCACAGAGGAAACACCGCAATCACGTGTTTAAAAAAACTGCAAAGCTGTCAGTCCACCGAGAAGCCAGACCAGTGAACAAGGGCGACCACGCCCGAAACGCGTATGGTGTGATGGCAAGAATTATGCTGATGAAGAAATGAACATTGCGGCTGCTGCCTGTTTCACCATTAAAGGCTTATTGAGAAAACGGCGCGTGGGTGTCTTCAATTGCGGGAGCAACCTTTTTTCATATTAAGTGGCCAGCTCAGGGTCACGAGGACATACCCCCTGCTTGTGAGCGGGTCCTTGCGCTCATTGAAAGTGGAGCACGCAGAAGGAGCGCTGTGGCTGGTGAGACGAGGCGCAAGAGAAGCAGCACGTTGTTTGTATACAAATCAGCAACCCAAAGGTGAAAATAACGGAAGGAAAACGACAGCAAGCACTACTAGAGATTTATAAGAGACTACATGAACAACAATGCATAGCACCAATGTGGGCGGGATTCACAGAGGAAACACCGCAATCACGTGTTTAAAAAAACTGCAAAGCTGTCAGTCCACCGAGAAGCCAGACCAGTGAACAAGGGCGACCACGCCCGAAACGCGTATGGTGTGATGGCAAGAATTATGCTGATGAAGAAATGAACATTGCGGCTGCTGCCTGTTTCACCAATAAAGGCTTATGGAGAAAACGGCGCGTGGGTGTCTTCAATTGCGGGAGCAACCTTTTTTCATATATATATATATATATATATATATATATATATATTTTTCACCAAATTGCCCTTAGCATTTAGGAGGCACACGACAGGTCTCCACCTTTCCCGGCTTCATATTCAGCGCGTCTCCCCACTTCGCAAGTCATTAAAATGCCCGACGCGTTTCTGGGAATCACTCCCGTCATCAGAGGCTGCCATCAGCGAGACTCGTTCGTGCAGCGATGTATTCTGGGCTTTTTTATTCACTCAAGTCCCAACAGTAGGCGTGTGCGAAGTGCGCCGTCATACTGAGTTTGGCTGGGATTTGTAGTCCTTTACGCTGCACTGTAAGTGTTCTCTTTTAAGTAAAGACAAGAGTCACTGACCATTAAGGCACATATAAACCTGTAGTAGGCTGCGTTGCGGTTCGATGCGCTGTGATTTTCATCGAGGAGTCCTGTGCCACACCTCCAACCAGTTTGGAAGCGCCGGCCTCAAACTGCTGTCAGACGTTTCTTGTTACAGCAGTTGATGGTGCTCTCCCCACGACTAGGCTGCCGTGCTGTAGATTATTCACCAAATTGCCCTTAGCATTTAGGAGGCACACGACAGGTCTCTGCCTTTCCCGGCTTCATATTCAGCGCGTCTCCCCACTTCGCAAGTCATTAAAATGCCCGACGCGTTTCTGGGAATCACTCCCGTCATCAGAGGCTGCCATCAGCGAGACTCGTTCGTGCAGCGATGTATTCTGGGCTTTTTTATTCACTCAAGTCCCAACAGTAGGCGTGTGCTAAGTGCGCCGTCATACTGAGTTTGGCTGGGATTTGTAGTCCTTTACGCTGCACTGTAAGTGTTCTCTTTTAAGTAAAGACAAGAGTCACTGACCATTAAGGCACATATAAACCTGTAGTAGGTTGCATATATATATATATTACCTACTGGTCGGTCGCCAGTAGGTAGTTATAGTTAAAACCTAGTTTCCACAGGAAATCCGCAACATTCTATTTGGAATAACTTTGGTGCCAGTGGACGAATGTTTGTGAAGAATCAAGAAAATGGCCTGCTCTGCTCCGCTCCTTCCTTGAAAGTTTGGGGGTGATCCGTGAAGCGGGGGCCGAGAAAAAGGGGGGTCTCAAAACGTGTTTTCCCCATGCAATTTTCCATAGGACCTTTACAGCCCATACGGCTGAACGGAATTACACCAAATTTGTCAAAAAGGTAGAGTTGGGTTCTCAGATCACGCTTTTTGTTAAATGGTGTAAATCCGTCCTGTAGTCCCTGAGAAAATCATAAGTAAAATCCTAAGTATATCTATAGGCGCGCACCGTACGCGGATAGTACGCGTACGGGTCCGCGTACCGGGCCGCGTAGGTACGCGTACATGCATACCTTCCAGAGCCCGAGCTGCATGCTAATTGGCTGGCAACTGCCTGTCAACACTCCAAACCAGAAAGTGTTGGCCGCCATCTTGTCCCTCGGTAGACAGAGGCACAAGAGAGCAGTGAAAAAAGTGCGCAAAACACGCAAAGGGGGCAGGGTAGAAACACCCTGACCCCCTTGGCCTGCCCAGGGGGTCCCACAAGGACCCCCAAGGCCCCCCCATAAATAATAGAAAAATCGCGGGGTACGCGTACGTACGCGGACCTGTACGTGTACGAATCCGCGTACGTACGCGCACATACGCTGACCTTTCTGAGCACGAGCTGCATGCTGATTGGCTGCGAACACTCCAAACCAGGAAGTGTTGGCAGCCATCTTGTACTCGGTAGACCGAGGCACAAAAAAGCAGAAAAACAAACGTGTAGAAGGCAAAAAGGGGGCAGGGTAGAAACACCCTGACCCCTAGGCCTGCTCAGGTGGTCCCACAAGGACCCCCAAGGCCCCGGTCTGCTTTTTTTCAATAGGTTTCAGCCACGTTATAGTTAAAAATTAGCATTTAAAAAAACCTTTGAAATCCACTGAAAAAAACATAGGTTTCAGCCACGTTAATAAAGAATGGAACAGACTCCACTTTCTTATGTGCTGCAATTGTTTATTTCGTGCTTCTTGCCTCCATGACGCGTTTCGGGCTACCCAGAGCCCTTGATCACTTGACATGCTCACAGTTTTTTTCCCTTTTTAAAGTGACACAGTGCTTTAAGTTAACAATGAATACAAAAAACAGACTAACAATTTGTTCTCTGTTCTTGGCAATGCACTTAATATGTATCTTTGTACACAATTTTCAATCTTCCAGATAACATGTGTTAAAATATTCATAAGTATTCATAAATATCTTTATATAAATATACATATAAATATTAATCACATGTTAAAAACCGTATCAATGGGGGAGGAGCCAAGCTCGCGAGCGTAATGGTCGCCTTTTAGCTCGGCTCCCGCAGCCCTCCGGCCTGATCATGTATCCTGTATAATATCCTGTCCGGAGACGACACATTATCGGAGAATCGGAAACGGAACACCTCGCTTGTACTCACCATTTGGCCCGGAGGTTTCGACGTGCAGCGGCTCCGAAGTTGTGCCCTCCGCAAGACCGGGGCCTCCGTGGAACCTAGACCGGGACCTAGCCTGTGGGGTCCGACGACTGTCGGCCCCGGTCGAGAGAGCGAACCAATGATGAGAGCCGTTGTGCGAAAATCCCGGCGATCCTGATCCGGGCCTACCCTGGTGACCGCGCGGCTGATGTGGGTGAGATGCACCGGGGACTGATTCTGTGAAGGGGTCCTCCCCCCGCCGCTGCTTTGACCGGCGGCCCTGGACCTCTGCGCCCGGACTCTGCTTGTTGGGGGCGCCGGTGCTGGTGTAGGCGGAGACCCGCATTGGGCGGACGTCCTTTCGGCACCAAAGCTGCCACTGCTGGGAACCCCCCGGAGCTCTGTGAAGTCCTACATTTTTGAACTGTTTTTTGGGGGTCGCGGAGGGTGGCGACTGGGCTGACTTCGCAAAATGGGGGCCGACCCTCTGAAACATGAAGCGCCTTGTGGCGGCGGGCGTGGGTTGCCTAATTGCGCGGGGGTCCGGTCTGGTGAGCGTGAGCTTACGGTCAGAGATATCCTGGAAGCTCTGAGATCCCTGCACGCATCCCTGGCCCCCGATGTCCCTGTGAGTCCACCACGATCTGCCGCCATTTTGAGCAGCCGTTTCTTCTTGCCGCCCTCTTGTTTCAGTGACTCCATTGCCTCGCCCCCCTCGATTGCTGCAAGTGTTGTTGCCGCTGATCGAAGATCATTTTGTGTGCCGGTGACTTTGGAGCTCCCTGTTTTTCGAGGTTCTGACCCCGGGGACTTGGACATTGTGCCGCGGCCCTGTTCGGCTCAGATGCCTGGAAATATTGGTGGACTGCCGCCTGCACCTGCTCCGATGGCTTCGCCTTTGTTTATTACAGAGACCCCCTCGCCTTCCCAAGCGGCGAAACTGAACTCCTGTACTTCATCACCCATGCTGCGATTGCTGATGCATTTAAACTCTCTGCTCGGACTTTTGCTCACTTGCGGACCGATTTACCCCCCATGTCTACGTGGTAGTCAACATTTTTTTCGACTGTGTGCTGGTCTTGTATTGAGTATCTCATTTTACACTGTCATGTGGTGGGTGGGATTTGTGGTTCGGAAGGGATGGGGGTGATATGCACGACTCCTGGTTGATTATGGGTATACGACTTAGTGGCGCAGTTGTTTGTACCCATAGAGCGGTGGGTGGTCCCCTCATCTGTAAGTTTTATGGCGCTTGATGGGGTGTCGTCCTGGTCTGTTTTTGCTGCGATTGTCTGGTTGGGCGGAGGGCGGCGGCCGACCATATTGATTTCTGTTCTTATGCTCCTCCCTCCTGTTTTCTTTATTTCTGTTTTTGTTTCTTTTTGTCTCGTTCTTCTCTCTTTCTTTCTTGCTATATTTCGGGTTCTGGTTTAGGGCGACAGGCACGCTGTCTGAAGGGTAGGCCATAGCCTTCTACAGGGGTGCAGGGTGGGATGGGTGGGTTGGGTTCTATTTGTTGTTTGTTTTATGGTTCTATGGCCCTTTTGTATCTCTTTATAGTAATGCCGCGTCTGTCCCTGCCTCCCGTGGTGTGTTCGGGGTGGGGTGTGTGGAGTCGTTAACCCTCCTTTTATGGTTCGGTTGCTTTTCTTCTCGATTGCTGTACCCTCACTGGGGCTGATACTCCTGTTTTTTCCTGTACTCCCGCCACGGGACGCCTGTGTCGGCGTGTCTTCTTTCTTTCGTTTTTGTATTTCATTTCTTTTTCTCATTGTTCCGTCTTGTCCTCCTCCCCTCCCCCTCTTTCCCCCCTCTTCTCCTCGCCCCCGTCCCCCTCCCTCCTTTTTCCTCGAGGTCACTATGACGGGTTAGTTTTGATGTAAGGTTTCTCCGATCCCTCTGTTCTGGCTTAGCTGTGGTTTGGGTGGTGGGCATGTAACGATGATAATGTTCAAGTGTCGATTATGTCTACATTATCCCGATCTTCCTGTGTGAATTGTGTTGCCTCTCCTGTATTGCGGCCCCATACCCCCTTATTGTCGCTGAGGCTGGTTCTGGGACTTCGGACGTCTCTATATTGAAAGTGAGCCTGTCGTACGCCTTATCCCCATATTATAAAATTAACCTTTTTTGCTCCTGTGTCTTGGCCCTCTGGTTCCTAGGTATATTCCCCCTTTTTACGATTGTATTGCCTCTGCTTCTTGCTGATTGACTTTGTAATGTTTGCCTTGGAACTTCTGATTGCTTTACGTATTGAGGCAGGCCGATTTGGTTGTAGGCCTAGATTTGTATATCCTTTTGACGCTAATAAAGGTTTAAAAAAAAACAAAAAAAAACGTATCTAGACGGCACATATAAAACCACTGATGCAACTGATAACTGCTTAATGCAAAAAGTCTGTTGGTTGGTAGTTCTCTTTGACAAACCATCTTGTGCAAATTTGCTGATTTAAAACAATAGTTGTATAAATACATATTGGTAAAACAAATCATACACAATAAAAATCCTACTCCAATTGTAGCATCAACTGTTAAAGCTAATGGTTTCTCTCTTAATTAGTGGATAATCCATGTTTGCTTATGTGCTCACCTTATATTAGATTAGTTATTGTATTGGCGCCCAAACATTTTTTGTAATTGGGTTCCTGTATACAATACATGATTTGTGCAAAGCTTGCTCTAAAGTGCTAAAGTGCTACTATGATGAATGGTTTTCCTCTTCTTATTTATCCATAAAGTGACACCGTGCCTAGTGCATTTATTATTTTTGTAATGTACCATGAGCCCATGGCACTGCTAATAAAAAAACAGGATATCATAAAGGGGAGAAGGGACAGAATACAATTTCATAGTGTATTTACATGGATATGTTCTCAGTATGGATTGTTCCTTTTATAGCTATGTGTACAGGTCTTCAGTTGTGTTTAATCCGTGTGGACTCTTGCTGTCTAACTCTAATATATATTTGGTTTAGAGTCGTCTGAGTATTGCATCTCTGTTCCCTCCCTGTCTTAGTGGGGGGACATTATCAATTACATAATACTTCAACTGATTCAAGTTGTTATTATGTATTTCGTTGTAGTGATGGGCTCACGAATAGGAACTATCATTATTGGTTATTGCCCGTAGATGCTGCAATATTCTCTTGTGCAGGGCTCGACAATTCTGAAAAATTGTACTTGTCCTGCAGGTCTAGTAACTTGGAAAATCCCCTCGACCCAACTGGAACCTACTTGACCTCTGTCTCTGAAAACGGAGCAAAAGTGACAAGTTAACAAGATTTAAAGGCATCTTTATTGCCCAGTCCCTTTGTGAGCAATTAAAATGCCTTTAAATCTTGTTATCTTGTCACTTTTGCTCCGTTTTCAAAGTCAGAAGGCAAAAGTTAGTTTGTCTTCCTACTCGCCAGAAAGGGCGAGTAGGACCTAAAAATAGCTCGTCCTCATCCATTCTCCCTCGCAAATGCGAGCGGGCGAGTGGATTTGTCGAGCCCTGTTGTGGACCTGGAGGCGAGTACTGCCAACATAGCTCAGTCCACAGGAGCATTCTAATATGTAAACAGCAAACTCAGATTTACACGTTAAAAACGTACTTATTAAACTTGGTTTGACATTGAAGGGTGTGTGGAATGTGGTCTTACTTTCTCCATATTTCGATGCTTTGCACCTCATAAAGCCTTTGCGTTTGGTAAGCCAATTAGTATTGGTAGGAACTTCAGGGCAACTGCTGACTAAGTAGTCGCTGGTACTGCATGCTTTTCTGAATGTAATAATAGGGGAAGTTGGCATTGTGTCCCCTATCACTGGGTCACTTAGAATCAGGTGCCAATTCTTTTTTATTATTTTCCTAAGGCTGTGCCTTTGCTTGTTGTATGTTAGGATTAGCCTAGAATTATTAATCGTGTTGTCTCTGGTGTCTGACTGTTTGGTCTTGGTGCGCACATTAACTTGACACGTATCCCTTATCACTACTGTAACAACCAGTGGTACCCTCCAGGTGGAGGAAGCATGCAAAAAGAGACCCAATGATGATGCAGGCGGAGAATCAAGATAAACCGCCACACGACCTGTTTACGTGAATGAGGGTTTTTTTAAATACTGAAGGTTAGAACACCCGAAGCCTGGTTACAGGTACACACATATATATATATATATATATATTACCTACTGGCGGTCGCCAGTAGGTAGTTATAGTTAGGATTGGCTACCATAGGAAATCTGCAACATTCTATTGGGAATAACTCTGGCGCCGGTTGAGGAATTTGTGTGTAATTTTCGAAAATTTTGGCCAGCTCCGCTCTGCTCCTTCCCTGAAAGTTTCGGGGGGATTCGTGAAGTGGGGGCTGAGTGAGAAAAAAGGGGGTCCCAAAACGTGTTTTCCCCATGTTAATTTCCATAGGACGGTCTGACAAGTGTACAGCCCGACCCGCTGAACGGAATTACGCCAAACTTGGCAAAATTGTAGGGACTGGTACGCAGATGTGCCTTTGCTATATTTGCTGAAAATTGCTCCAGTGTTTTTTTTGAAAATTAACTTCAAAAACACATATATATCTATAGGCGTTCTCCGAGCGCTCACAGGTGCGCGTACCGGGGAGCGCAACCGGCGCGCTACGGGAGTGCGCGAGCGGAAAGCTGATTGGCTGTCGGGTGTCTGTCAACATTCTAAACAGTCCGGAGAGTCCGCCATCTTGTGTCTCGGTAGAATCGAGACACAAGAGGTGAAAAAGAAAGGGTGAAATAATTAAAAGGGGGCAGAGTAGACACCCCCTGGCCCCCTAGGTTTTCTGAGGGGGGCCTAGAAGGACCTGAAGGGCAAAAAAACGTTTTTTTTAAAAAAAAAATCGCGGGGTAAGCGCTGGGTGCGTTCCCAGGTGCGCGCTCCGGTACGCGCACCCTGAGCGCACCAGGGGGAAAAACAGTGTAAAAAAATAGAGTAAAAAAATAAAGTAGAGTGTTTAGAGGAAAGTGATGCATTGCTGGAGTGTGTCACAAAAATGAGGCAACTCCAGCAATGCATCCTTTCACATGGGGCCAGTCCCATGTGAAAGGGCCTGCGTCAGTCTTACGCCTGCTGTGAGGCAGGCGCAAGATTTAGACGCAACAGCGTCGTAAAAGTGACGCAGTGAAATCTCATAGATTTCACTGCGTCACTTCTACGACCCTTCCTTATGTCAATACGCCCCCTTTGCATACATTACAGCTGGCGCAGGTATAATGTGGCGCAGGGGTTTAAAAAGTGACGCATCTACCTAGATGCGTCACTTTGTAAATATGACTCAACAAGGTGCATTTTTTACAGCACTGGTGCGTCACAAAAAGTGACGCACCGGTGGCGTAAAAGTGACGCATAGCCTCATAAATGAGGCCTTCAGTCTTCTACTCATGCGTCATATTTAATGTATGACACATTATGTCGCAAGGAGTTACAGATACGTCAGTATTTCTGACGCATCTGCAAGCGCAAAAGTGATGCATTGCTGGAGTGTGTCACAAAAGTGACGCAACTCCAGCAATGCATCCTTTCACATGGGGCCAGCCCCATGTGAAAGGGCCTGCGTCAGTCTTACGCCTGCTGTGAGGCAGGCGCAAGATTTTGACGCAACGGTGTCCTAAAAGTGATGCAGTGAAATCTCATAGATTTCACTGCGTCACTTCTACGACCCTTTCTTGCGTCAATACGCCCCTTTTGCATACATTACACCTGGCGCAGGTATAATGTGGCGCAGGGGTTTACAAAGTGACGCATCTACCTAGATGCGTCACTTTGTAAATATGACTCAACAAGGTGCATTTTTTACACCACTGGTGCGTCACAAAAAGTGACGCACCGGTGGAGTAAAAGTGACGCATGGCCTCATAAATGAGGCCTTCAGTCTTCTACTCATGCGTCATATTTAATGTATGACGCATTATGTCGCAAGGAGTTACAGATACGTCAGTATTCCTGACGTATCTGTAAGCGCAAATGTGATGCATTGCTGGAGTGTGTCACAAAAGTGATGCAACTCCAGCAATGCATCCTTTCACATGGGGCCAGTCCCATGTGAAAGGGCCTGTGTCAGTCTTACGCCGGCTGTGAGGCAGGCGCAAGATTTAGACGCAACGGTGTCCTAAAAGTGACGCAGTGAAATCTCATAGATTTCACTGCGTCACTTCTACGACCCTTTCTTGCGTCAATACGCCCCCTTTGCATACATTACACCTGGCGCAGATATAATGTGGCGCAGGGGTTTACAAAGTGACGCATCTACCTAGATGCGTCACTTTGTAAATATGACTCAACAAGGTGCATTTTTTACACCACTGGTGCGTCACAAAAAGTGACGCACCGGTGGCGTAAAAGTGACGCATGGCCTCATAAATGAGGCCTTCAGTCTTCTACTCATGCGTCATATTTAATGTATGACGCATTATGTCGCAAGGAGTTACAGATACGTCAGTATTTCTGACGTATCTGTAAGCGCAAAAGTGATGCATTGCTGGAGTGTGTTACAAAAGTGACGCAACTCCCAGCAATGCATCCTTTCACATGGGGCCAGCCCCATGTGAAAGGGCCTGCGTCAGTCTTACGCCTGCTGTGAGGCAGGTGCAGGATTTTGATGCAATGGTATTCTAAAAGTGACGCAGTGAAATCTCATAGATTTCACTGCGTCACTTCTACGACCCTTTCTTGCGTCAATTCGCCCCCTTTGCATACATTACACCTGGCGCAGGTATAAAGTGGCGCAGGGGTTTACAAAGTGACGCATCTACCTAGATGCGTCACTTTGTAAATATGACTCAACAAGGTGCATTTTTTACAGCACTGGTGCATCACAAAAAGTGACGCACCGGCGGCGTAAAAGTGACACATGGCCTCATAAATGAGGCCTTCAGTCTTCTACTCTTACTTTTTCTTTCACTTTCTCTGTTTCTTCACTGCCTTACTCACATTGTCTCACACTCAATTGTCTTTATCCAGTCGGTATCTCCACTCTTTCCTAAACATCACTGCTCTTTTCTTACCCTTCCACACCACCGTTCTTTTACTACATTTTCTTCACTTATCCACATTCCCCATGTTCACTCTCCTTCTCCTCACTCTCCTTCCCCACATTCACCTTCTTTGAGTCCCCCTACTTTACTTTCCTTCCCCTCTCGTCGCTTTCTTTGCTTTCTCACTCATTTTCCTCTCCTCTCTCACTGCACTCCACTTCAGTTACTCTTTTTCATTTTTTTAAGAATACAGCTCTTTGATGAAAATTGGAGGTAGTTCTGAAAAGAACTTTTTTTTTCTTCTTTTTTCCTTTTTTTTGAACAAAAACAAAAACAGGGAATGGGAAACTGCTCAACAGGAGCAAAAAAAAAAAATCAAAATTAGGACTGGGAACGGCAGCGGTGGTTCTCTAATGCTCGAACCATGAGCATAACACTTTGTTCCCCATAACAAAGTAGCTGATCACTTTGTCTGCATTTAATTACGGCTTCATTAAAAGCAGGCTGAATATTAGGGATCAGCTCTTCTGGTCGCCCCCTCACCGATGTAGTTGGTCCTCCGGTTGAAATAGAGGCACCATCCCTGGGAGCCTCTCGTGTCAGAGCCCTGACACTCTCCCGAGCATAGTTCTGGGGATGCCTTCTCTGCACGTGGCGAATCATGGAAGAATTACCAAAACTGTACTTCCTTGTGGGGTCTCCTCTGGGAAGCACAGTATGGCAGATCTTACACTCCACCTTTGGAGCATTTACTTTCTTACGTCCCTCAGGAACATCAACAAATTTCCAGATAAAATGCTCCTTAACTCTAGGCTGAGGAACCTCTTCATCTATAAATCCCTCTGCGTCATCACCGCTGCTGGATGCTCTGGCAGCCATGATAATCCAACAAAGATTCAAGAGCAAAAAGACAGGTCTTGCAGTCACAAAAGTGAAAGAAGTGAAGGAAATGGGTGGGGATTTCATTCTTTGTAAAAAAAAAACTGTTAACAACCAAGGAAAAGAGTTATTTTAAGGTCACATGACTTGACGCGCTTACCGGAGCGTTCCGGGGGCGCTTACGCGGCGCGAACGTAGGCGCTTCCGGGGGCGCTTACGCGGCTCGCCTGAGTGACGTTTTGATAGATTTACGGAAATGCAAAATCATTTTCATTTCGTAAATCAAAAATACTGCTTTTATAAGTATGGTACTAAATGTCTTGCATTATTATTTACTTTTCATAAAAAATTCTTTTTACGAACGAAGAAATAGCGCTCTCGGTGCGCTCTCGGGAGAGCTTACCGGTGCACGCACCCTGAGCGCTCCAAGACAAAATGTTACCAGTAAGCTTACCGGTGTGCGCACCCTGAGCGCACCAGGAAAAAATGTAAAAAATATATATATACATTGAGCAAATAATTAAAAAAAAAATATATATATAATTAATTGTAAAAAACAGCTAATATAAAAAAAATCGATATACAAAGAAATTAGCTTTTAAAAAAACTCTGAAATTCACTGAAAAAACCATAGGTTTCACAAACATTATAGTTAGGAATTAGTTTCTAAAAAACCTTTGAAATTCACTAAAAAAAACATAGGTTTCACAATCGTTATAGTTAGGAATTAGCATTTAAAAAACCTTTGAAATTCACTGAAAAAACCATAGGTTTCACACTCGTTATAGTTAGGAATTAGCATTTAAAAAACCTTTCAAATTCACTGAAAAAACCATAGGTTTCACACCAGTTATAGTTAGCTGAACATTTTACTCATACAAAACCATTGAAATTCCCACGTTATAGTTAGTTGGACTCACTATAACTTGCGCGCCCGCAATCCACTGCTGATGATGTCTTATATTACATCATTCATGACATGGTCAGTGACATCACTGATGACATCACTGATGACATCTCAAATGACATCACTGATGACATCACTGATGACATCATCCATGTGATAATACGATGCACCTCCTCACACTCTAATCTAACCTTTGATACACCCAGTGTTAAATACAAACTACCATTCCTGAAATTATTGACACACCAATACCCGTAACTACATACGCACTCACTGATTCCTAGGTCTACACACACATCCACTCATTCACCCATACAATCACTCATACATACAGTCACTCATCAACAGAACACTATCATATCCACTCATACACCTATACAGACACTCACATGCTGACACTCATCCACAAAGTTACTCAAACACCTAGTCAGTTATGCAAAGAATCAATCACACTCCCATTTCCTCAACTACACAGTTATACACACTAAACCTTACTTATCCAAACATATACTAACACATACTTACTCTCTTTTACAATCACTGATACAAGTACACATTGATCCATACAGTCACTTACGCAATCACAGGCTCTCATGTTTAGTCATTTATATATGCCAACTCTCACATGCACTGTGTTTTACATATGCACTTACTTGGACATGGAGCACTGAGATAGCTATTCACTCACCAACACACCCATGCAGACAGTCAACCACCCATACAGCTCTTTCCACATGCACTGTTGAACACATATACCAAGTGAATCAACTGCTCACACATATATGCACAGAGTCACACACCTCCCAGCCACCCACACACACACTCACCCTCACATACAAATACTTGGACAACCAATCAATAACCCATATAGCCACTCATATAGCTACTGATCAACACATGCGGCAGCTTACACAACAACAGACATAATGATGTACACATTCAGACAGTTTAGTCACTAACCCATGCATTCAGTAAGACACATTTAATCGCTCACTCATACAGTCAGTCACGCACCTACTAACTCTTTCATCCAGACACTTATACATCCACTCATTCTTCAACATGTAAAACATATTTAAACTTTACAGAAACACACATACACTGGATGATGTCATCAGTGATGTCATCCGTGATGTAATTTGAGATGTCATCAGTGATGTCATCAGTGATGTCATTTGAGATGTCATCAGTGATGTCATCAGTGATGTCACTGACCATGCATGTCATGAATGATGTAATATGTGACATCATCAGCAGTGGATTGCGGGTGCGCGAGTTATAGTGAGTCCAACTAACTATAACGTGGGAATTTCAATGGTTTTGTATGAGTAAAATGTTCAGCTAACTATAACTGGTGTGAAACCTATGGTTTTTTCAGTGAATTTGAAAGGTTTTTTAAATGCAAATTCCTAACTATAACGAGTGTGAAACCTATGGTTTTTTCAGTGAATTTCAAAGGTTTTTTAAATGCTAATACCTAACTATAACGATTGTGAAACCTATGTTTTTTTTAGTGAATATATATATACAACAAAACAACAACAAAAAGAAAAAGCAGTACTGGCGCAACAAGAAGTGAACAAAACAAAGGATAATACTATAATTAATTTCTCCACGGTAGTATTAACAACGGCGGAACAACAACTCTTGAGCTTGGGTCTTTCATTCTGCCCCATAACAGATTTCAATTATACCTCAACCCGAGTGGATGTGTTCCGATATATCCGCAAACTTAAACTGCGGAAATTCTTTAACATCAAGGAAGGATCACAAGAGCCTGGGATTACAAAAATAAGTGCCCCTTTAGCAGGATTAGAAGCCTGTGATGTTAGAGGACTTCTTACCCTACAACAATTAGGGGACCCCACCAGCAATAATGATGCCAGTCCCTCAACCCAGCAAGAATTGAGGGAAGCGGAAATACACCAAATGGGAGCAGGGGCAAGCCCTTTTAAACCCGCCTCAAATTTTATTCCAACTATGCCAAAAGATGCGATTGACTCTTTTCATGAGGTAGTAACGGCAGATCTGAAAAAACTTTACCACCAGGTGAAACACCGTAAAAGAACAAAGGAATCCAAGGAAAAACAATACTGGGCACTGATTACCAAACTAAGAAATGACCATCAAATTATTGTCTGTACATCTGATAAGGGGGGCAATATCGTCATCTGGCCCCAAACCCAATATATTGAGGAAGCTAATCGACAACTGTCGGATGAAGTATGCTATCAAAAGACAAATTTGAAAAGGTATGACCAAGCAAAAGAGAAACTGCAAAAACTTCTTTATAAATACAAAAGAGAAGGGCAGATCTCTTTAGAGGAATTCAAATTTCTCAATGTTGAACAGCCAGTGATGCCTAGGTTTTACTTAATACCTAAGGTCCACAAAGGTAAAATACCAGACCCAGGTCGGCCAATAATATCGGCCATAGACAGTGTAGCGGAACATTTGGCCCAATATACTGACTATTTTCTGCAGTCCCTTGTTTCAGGTCTACCAACATACATAAGGGACACAGGGCATTTCTTACAAAAACTAAAGGACATGGCTTGGACACAAGACTGCTTGCTGGTAACTTTAGACATTGAAGGACTTCATACAAGTATAGACCACCAAACAGGACTCAAAGCTCTGGAGTATTTTTTAAGTACCAGGCCAGTGGAATGTTACAACCATAAAAAGATGATAATCAAATTTGTAACATGGAGTCTTTATAATAACTATTTTATGTTTGGTAGAGAGATCTTTGTGCAAAAGAGAGGTGTGGCCATGGGGGCCTGCTTTTCCCCCAGCTATGCGTGCTTGCACGTTGGCTGGTGGGAGAAGCGGGTCCTCATGGGAGAACACCATGCTATGTTCTCAAAACATGTAGGGATGTGGGTTTGTTTTATAGACGATGTGTTTTTAATCTGGAAGGGAGATGAAGCGAGTGTGAAGGAATTCATCTGTAGATTGAATAATAACCAGGAAAATCTTAAATTCACTCATCGAAGTCTGTGAATTTTTTAGATGTAAAGGTCTTTCATAAAGCAGGAAAAATCGCAACCACCCTACACAGAAAAGACACATCAGGGAACACAACCCTCCATGCCTCAAGTGCCCATCCCCCTCATATCATAGACAACATTCCGTACGGGGGATTACTGCGTTTAAAAAGACTCTGCAGTAGCGAGGAAGAGTTGTCAGTGTGTATCTCAGAGGCATTGGTCAGATACAGAGCCAGGGGATCTAAGGACACTATTTTAAAGAGAGCGGTAGACAAAATGAACCAAAGAGAGAGGGAGTCACTATTTAAACCAGTGAACCCACCATCAGAAGACAAGGAAGATTCGGCTGAATCTTCCATTAGGTTCATAACTGCATTTAGCCAGCAGGAGAGAAAGATTAGATCAATTCTCACAAAAAGCTGGCCGATACTTTTGACAGATGCAGTTTTATCACCACAACTGCCGGACTCTCCCAATATTACGTTTCGGAGGGGACCCTCCTTACGTATGCATGTGTCTAACCCATTCCCAGAGCTACCAAAAAAGAAATCCTGTCTTCCACCTAAATTGGGGTTTTACAAGTGTACCAGTTGCAGGGCATGCAAGTTTGGGGTTAACACCCAGACTTACACTACTCCATTTAGCCCTGTTCCATTGCCAATCAGAGGGAATTACGGTTGCAAAACAGAGTATGCTGTTTATGTTCTGGCATGCACCTGTGGCCTGAGATACGTGGGTAGTACCAGGCTTCCGGTGCATGCCAGAATATTGCAGCATTTACGTGCAATCGTAAATAACGACAGTTCATATCCCGTGGCAAGACACTTTAAAAGTGTACATGCAAATGATTTGCAGTGTCTTAGCTACTTTGTCCTGACCTTAGTTCCAAGACCCAGAAGGGGAGGTGACAGGGACAAATTGCTCCGGCAATTGGAGTCTAGAATGATCCTTGAGCTAGACACTAAGGTACCAAACGGATTAAATACTACGGAAGACCTCTATCATTTTCTGTAAACTTCCTGTCTATTATGTTGAAGGTCTTCTGTTTACTCTGACCCCACAAACTTGATAATAGTACAAATTTAGCTCCTATTGGTATGACTGTCCCCCGTCCTAATTACTCACAGTGTTTTAATTTAGTCCGTTATTTGATTTAAATAAACTTCACTCCCTTCCCTGTTTTTTCTTTTTTTTATCACGGTTTATAGTTCTAGGATAAAAGTATTACTACTCCTGAATTATACTGGTTGCACTTTTCACTTTAATATGAAAAGAAAACAATGTTTTTTCTTAGGTAGAACATGTACTACTATAATATAGGGGTTGCCATCAAACATAGATGTCCCCAGTTTGATACACTGAAAAACATGTTCATAGAACTAAATTATGAACTTAAAGGTTTAGGTCCAATGAGCCTCCTATTTTTTGGCATGATTTGCACATCTGGAGTTATGTTTACAAATGCGACTATTTTGCACATTGAGGTGATACCATAATTTGTACCACAATATAATACTGATCTTATATGAGGTTTTTAAGTATGTACATTATTACTTTTAATCTATATGAAATTTTGTACTATGATATTTATATGTTTATTTATATTCATATTTATATTTATAGTAATGTATTTATGAGTGGCGATATTTTGCACATACAAACAGCAAGTAAATAATATGCACTTTATGGAGTATAACTCATATTGGACTCTAAGCTAATTTTGAATTAACCAGCATTCATGCAGGTATTATGTTAACTTGGTTACTAAAATGTATCAAAGACATAGGAACATCCTAATAATACAACCATGTACCCCTTTTCAAACAAGTACTTTTACTAGTAGTATGTTTTCTAGTTTCACTAGTCACATGGTGCATTCACAAGTATTTAAAGAGGGCATTGTGGGAATTTAAATCTGATGTGATCAAGGGCTTTTGCCCGAAACGCGCCATCTACTGCGCTGCTGAGTTTGCAGGAATAAACCCTTTTGCCAAAAACTTTGGGACTCGTTGGTCTTTGTTTAAACAGCTGAACAGCTGGGAGGAATTTGAACTGACCTTTGCCATTCATATATATATATGTGTGTGCAAATATATATTGTGTGACGCACTGGTGGCGCATTTTGTTGCCCCATATTTACAAGGACACGTAAAGCCACCCTGCATGGCTTTTCATGTCCTTGTAAATACGGAGACTTTTTACCCAGCACTTTGCATGGAAGGTGCGTGCCACGGGTGTTGCTGTTGGTGTTCCTATGTAACACTCATGGCTTCTGCCGCATTCCCAGATTTACAACCTTTCATAAACCTGGGAATGCGTCAGAATGCTGTGCCTCCGGGAGGCGCAACGAGAAGAAATGTTTTTGTTTCTTCTTGTTTTTCTCTCTTTCTATGCGTGCTCCATTCTGCAACACACATAGATAGAAGAAATCATCTCTCGTGATTATTCTTGTGCAGGAATGTGTCCCTTCCTAGAGAAAAACAATCTACATTGGTACAAGGGTGCCTGCGTTGGTGCATGGTAGCCAATTGTGTGCCAGCCCAGGGGAAAGCACAGGGATGCGACATATTGTAAATATGTCGCATCCCTGTGCTTTGAAAGTGACTTAGTGCGTCACAGCCAAATGGCTTACGGTGCCGCGTTGAGTCACTTTATTATAGATAAGGCCCAATGTCTGTAACATTATTTTTGAAAATGAAAACTCAAAATGCTCCACTTATAACATTTTATAGTTGTGAATTTCTTTTTTCCTATGTCTGAAGTTTTTTCATACTTTGTGTCACTTTGACTATGTTTTCCTCCCGACTATGTCTTTTTGATACATCAAAATTCATACTAAATTGAAAAAATAGGATTGAATTCATATCACTTGTATCGATCACCCTCTTTGCCTTAATGAAGCAACTACAAAACTGATTGTTACAAATAATTTGTTGACAATTTCCTATAGCTTTAATGATCTGCTGCTGTAATTAAAATAACAGGATTTAAATAAAAGGTTCAGTATATAACTATAACTAAGTTAAAAATATCTGTCTTCGACCTCAAGCTGTCTCTTCAAACCTCAATACATGCCTTTCACTTGGCCAGAGCCACTTGCCCACCCACCACGACATATATCTAAAACCTTGGTGGTCTTTTTGACTGTGGCCCTGCGCTCTTATCACAGACGAATGCTGTCACATTGCTCGCCTTACATCATCTTCGTCTGCTGCCTGGTATCCACCCCCTCCTCTACCTCTCAGAAGCAAATTGCTGATATACTTGTCAGAGGCGCAACTAAAGTCAAATTTCGGGTGGGCTACTAAAAATGTCGGGGGGGGGGGCTGATTCTTCCAGCAATGTGCAGAGTGGAGATGCAGGGGCTCTAGGAAGGGGTATAAACACAACAAAGCTTTGTTAGCAAGTAAATGGTCTTTTAAAGACCTGTGGAGTACTTTGGTGGGGCTCTGGGTGTGCCCGGGAAGATGTCTCAGCCGGGCGGACACACACGATGGGGGCGGGTCCTTTGAGCCCAATGGGCGTTGCACTTCTGATACTTGCAGTCGTGATCTCCTTCATGGACTACTGCCACAGCCCCTATATCGGCCTGACAAAGCAATCTATTGCCAAATGCCAAAAGATTCAAACCCATGAAATCTGCCTTCTGAATCACCATGACTAGCTCACACCTGCCATAAAAACCCTTCATTGTCTCTCTTGAAGGAAAGAGTACATTTCAAAGTGCTCCGCCTTGTCCACATAGAGCTACCTCTAATTGTCCGTCTGTCCAAGATTTTTGTCTCTCATCATTCATCAAGAGGTTTAAGATCCATGATCCATTAAACATTTATTTTCAATCTGCCCATTTACCATCAAGAAATTTGGAGGAAGGTCCCTTCACACCCTGGGTTCTTCCCTTTGGAATGCACTGGAAAGTGACTTTCTAAAATTTAGGAAGCCTAGAAAAACAACCTTTTTGCTAGGCTTATAGCTAATTTCTATCCTAATGCCATCATTTGTCATTGTTGGCTACTTGTATTTACATTGTTGAACTCTGTTGACCTGGTGCCTGCAGGTTAGACGCGTAAAACCAGTCATTCCAGATAAGACCCTTCCTATGACTCTTTCATGTCATGGTCTCATCATCTTCATCCCAGACAATCTGGTGAATGTAATGTGTTTACCAATATTAACATCCTATGTATCCATGTGCTTTGTACCACTCTTCGAAAAACCCTAAATACATTTTAGCAGGAACACTTAGGCCTTAAGTTGTTTCTAAATACTGGATTGGGAGGACACAAGAGTTTCTGTCCAAATCAGTGCTATAAGTCCTGCAGTATTAACTCTATTGGTAATATTGCATCATGTTTAGAAACAACTCCACCAGATTAAACCTGAAGAAATGTGTCCCAGTTAGAAAAGTCCAAAATTATGGAATAATGTGGAAATTGGTGCTGTGGCATTGATATCTGCGTGAGAGTCCCCATTCCATTGGAGCTTAATAAAGGATCACTCAGAATGCTACAGAATTACCACAACTGGAATTAGTGGGCTCAGATAGTAATATTAATATTAGTGCAATATTACCGCCAAACAAATACTGCAGGACTAAGAATGGAGTGTACAGAAAGATACTGAACTTAATTGCTGCATGACTATGAAAGGAGTGCTCAGAAAGATATTGAACATACATTCTCTATGACTAAGAATGCAGAACTCAGTGGGATTCTGAATATACCTACAGGGTTTGAGTTCTAAAGAGATAATTTTTGATGAAGGCTCTTTGAAAAGAGCTACAATTCCAATAAAAGTGGTTCGCTTTAGAAAGAGGTGAGCGGTTCTCTATCAAGCAGTTCCCAAAATAGTTTTTTCCCACTAGAAGGCTCCCAGGAAGCATACATTGCTCCAAGGTCAGTTCTTGGAAGAGGAACATGTGTTGAAATGGCAGCTGCACTGGCCAGGCTTTCATTGTGTTGACTTTGGAAGCAGCTGCAATGTGTTGCTTTCAGGCAGTACAGTAGGACCCTGATTGTGGAAAAATGATCACAGAGCGAATCAGCATTTTCTTTTTGTCTCTCATTTGGTGCTTTTTCTCTTCCTGTGTTTCTATTTGTTTTTCTTATTGTCCACGTTTAACTAAGAGGTTTTAAATTGTTATTTGTTTTAGATCAGGAACTTAAAAATATATATGTCTGTATATACATATACATACATATATGAATATACTAGTGTCTAGTTGACCCATAATAGAGATATGAATTTTGAATTAAAAAGAATTTAGATTTGTTGAATCTCTATAGTGGTCTTACAATGAACCCTCCACCGTTTAATTGACAAAATATGACCAGTCTCACAGTAAAGCTCCACCAGAGAACTTTTCTTTTTTTTCTCAAAGTATAGTACATCAGGTGTGTGGATTATGCATAAGGGATATCAGTGAAACATAAGCTGTTATATGGTGTTTATTCCTTGTGAATTATTTGCACAATTAATTGCTTATATGATAAGTTAATTGTTTGAGATCTTATGATTTGTACCAGATTGAATTTGTCAGTTTTTAAATGTGTTTATCATGATGAATTCCCATGATGAATTGTTTAATTAAGATTCATGAGGGAAGATACCTGCAATAGTATCTCTCCATGTCTATGGTGACAAGTATACTTGTATTCTCGAGAGGTGGTGGGGCACATGCAGTTTGAGAAAGTCTTTTGCTGAAACATAGTGTGTTAGAATCAGCTAAAATAAATAAACTTCAGGACTATCTGGCACATGCATTAATAATGCCATTTGCGATTACTTATTAGCGAAAAATAAGGATTCGCTAATAAGGAATAGCAAAAGGCTATGCATATAGAAATCGCTAAAAAATAGCGATTTCTAAGCATTTCTTAATTGGCAATTGAGGAATACCTCCCCATTCATTCCTATGGGCCTAGAGGCCTCAAAGGAATGAATGGGAAGACTTTCTCAATTAGAGAATCGCAAATTGATAATGCAATTTCAAGAGTGCCAGGGCCTCAAAAGGACACCCTGTTGCACCCCTGAAATCTGCATATGAGTAGATCTTGCACACACACATGCTCCAAGGGCATGTGAGTGTGTAAAATGGAACTTTGAAAAATGCACTTTAGTGCATTTTTCAAAGTTTTTGAAAATTACCATGAAGTTCAACTTCATGGTAATTTGCTCCCCCTATTAGCGGAATCGTTAGTTTTTTACTTTTATGCATTGCATTTAAGGAATCTCAATGTGCGATTCCTTAAATGCAATGGCAATTTAAGTAATCTCAATTTTGAAATTACTTAAATTGCGATTTTTGCATTTGGGATGATGCATCCCAAATGCAAAAATAACGGTTGCAAAGGGGCAGATTCTGAGAATCTGCCTGTTTACGGCCAGTTTTTGCTTTGATGCATGTGGGCCTATCTTTACATGCTACATGGAGTGCCCACCAGTTCTTCGGTTTGACCGATTGAAGCAATCTATCTATCTATCTATCTATCTATCTATCTATCTATCTATCTATCTATCTATCTATCTATCTATCTATCTATCTCTATATGTATGTATATATATATATATATTTATATATATATATATATATTTATATATATAATGAGAAGTATGAATCACAGGAAGGTTCGCACTCCACAGTTTCAAGATTTTATTGGCCAATAAATTCTTGTTGGAACTTGAAACTGTGGAGTGTGAGCCTTCCTGTGAATCATACTTCTCAGGAATTCTGCGTATATTCATTAGGGGCCGTGCACCCGTGTTCCTGCACCAGCGTGGGCGAGACCACTTGTATTGCAGGACTTTCTTCTTATATATATATATATATATATATATATGTATATATATATATATGTAATTTACGTGATCACATGCCCCTGCGGCTTATGGTACATTGGGTTAACCACATTTGCTGTGAAAAAACGCATCCTTGAGCACTGACGAGCGATTACAAATAGAGACAACAGCTATAGCACAGCCAGGCACTTCGCTAGGGAACATGATGCAGACTGGACCAAAGCAAAATTCTTTGCCCTGGCCAGTATCAGCGTGAATCCAAGAGGTGGCAATCGCCTAGCAGCACTTAGAAAGCGTGAATCGCGTTTTATATTACAGGCAGGCACTAAATTTCCTTTTGGTTTAAATCAGGATGAGGAGATGTACAGTCATCTGTAAAAAATACCTATGTTCCTAGTACATATATACTTTTTATGTATCGCATGTAACTTACCCATTTCTCCTTCACTCCTTTCTTTTAATCAAACACACCCCTCACCTCTCCCTCACTGCACACTGTTTTAACCCAGGTACTGTTTTCTAAACTAGCATATCATGAACTGAAATGTATTTTATCAATATGTTCCTAAGCACTAATGATTTGTCTGTAATTCCGCAAGATTCTACCACTTATATGGGACTGCGCAATCTCACCATTCGTGGCAAGCGTAAGAGCACCGGAGTCATGGACATCAGTCCAAACTCTTAGTCACCGCAATGAATTAAGACACCCGGGTACTACACCGGCACTAAAAGGTACTATACTGAACCATATTGCACCCCCTATTGAAGCAAACTACTGATGGAACTACTCATGTTTGTGAATAAAACAAATATGCTGATTGAAAAAATGTACTACACATACAAACAAATCTAAACAGCACCTTTTCTTTTAAACAGTCAAATGTCATGACAATTGTTTAATGTGTGATGTAACACTTAACTACGCTTCGGCAAAAAAGTACTGTACCTTTAAAGCTAAAATGTTCTTTACAAAGCTGTAAACAAAAGAAAGCCTTTTTACTATGTCTATGACTGTGACTATGCACTTGAGCACCTATATATATGTATGCACTCGGGGACGTAGGTCATGTGACCAAGACCACGGACGTGGTCGAAACGCGTCGTCCTATCTGCCAACAAAAATAAAGACTTAAACTTACTGCAACTGCTGTGGGCTCCCCTGAATTCCTTGTATCTGGAATCCTTGGATCAGAATATATATATATATATATATATATATATATATATATATATATATATATATCCCAAGCACCACTGCATTCAGCGATCCTCAGCCTCGCAACGCTGGTGCCGTGGGTGGCCGCAGTCGCCACACTATATTCTTTTCGCAATTCCCCAATCACCTCCACATTCGGTTTTCAAGGAAAAACGGCACACCAGGAAGGTCCAGACACAATTAACTTTTGATGTGCACTCTCCAAACACAGACAACGCGTTTCGGCGTGAAGCCTTTATCAAGTGGCCACCATTTTGACACAGTGTGTATTTAAGTCCTTCCTTTACACAATAAACATAGAAAACATACGATCGCTTTCACCCATATGAATCCAACCATAAACATTACAATTTCATATCATTGCACGGTATCATTTTAAACTGATTGAAGAAGAATATAATTCATCACACTGTTTAGCACAATTCATTTACTCAATGCGCGTTGAATAATAAAGTTTTCCAATGCGTGTCAGTAGCAGCTAGGACTTCTGGGCAATGTAGTTTCCGTGGCGGAAACTCTTATCCGGAAAATTTAAATAAAGCCACTCGGCACATCATCCCTATAGTAAAATAGCACCAGTGGGATATGTCACTTGATTTAGTAGTTAACGTCGATAAGACGATAAGACGAAGTTCATGGTCTTGCATAAACACAAAGTAGTGAAAGCAAGAGTGGAAATGAACAATGTGCCCCTGGAACAAACCGACTCCTTTGCATACCTGGGTGTTACTTTGGGCAAACGCACGAGGCGTCGTGACCTGAATTCCACTCTGAGCGTTTGCTAGCAGACTGCGGGCGGTCTATCTGTGCAGAGGTACATAAAACTAATGAAGTATCCCCAACTGTGCCGAGTTTAAGAAACACTTGTTACGTCCCTGTGCAGCATAATTGTATGCGCTTCTAGGAGATATATACAGAGAGTCTGGATTACGCACGGTACTGATTCCAACTATATGGAACCATTGAATTAAAACTGGTGGGGACCAGATATTTCGGCTAGATTGATATATACGGATGACTACCGATGAACACCGTTTGAAAAGTTTTGAGGCCCGTCTGTGACGCTTGACGAGATACACTGTATATTTGTGGGAAACTATTTTTAAACAAAAAATCCTGAAGAAGGTGTTGGCTTTAAATAACAAGTGCATTCCAAAGGGAAGAACCAAGGGTTTGAAGGGATCTCCCTCCAAACATCTTGATGGAGATGGGCAGATTCCCTGGCTCGGGCCGGATGTAGTGTATTCAATGTCATGGAATACAATTGTTACAAAAAGGAACATTAGGAACGTGAGATAATTTGTAGAGGAGGACATGAAAATCAGTTTCAACAGGAAAAAGGGGGTGATCAGACACTGCATCACATCCCAGAAAGGTTTGCTTCTTTGCATTATGGTATATGCAGTCCACAGTTTGCGCTCCCATCAGTGTTTCATCCAGGTTGAAGCCATGCATGGAGGAGCCTCAGTTGTAAATCCAAAAATGGGCAGAGCTGATGCTCTCTGTTACCACTTCTTCTACTGTATTGTATACTCTATATTGCTATGAATTTGTCTTGTTACTTGCTTTTACAGTTAATGGAATGCATATATAATAACACTGGGTGCTTTGCATGAGGTTTCTAAAAGGATCAAAGGCATTCCTTCTATTTTTCTTTAACTGGACGAATAGTCAAACCCGCATAGATTTTAAAGCAGGGGAAAATGATAATGTAGACACAGAATTTACTATGCAATTATGAAATTCTCCAATGGGACTTCTTTTTCCTTGTCTGGTAACCATAATTTACATTGCCAATCATTTACAGATGAACAACAAATGCAAATGCCACATTTAAAGAAGCCATGTAGATCTACTTATCAGGGATAACAAGCACTATATAAGTTCAAAACCTTCCCTCTTCTATTCCTCCACTATCGTTTTCAATCCAAATAACAGACTAACATGTCCACTACTCTAATTAATTTCATATTCCCCTATACTAATTCACCACTAATCCTTTTTGGGTTCCGAAGTAGCGTGCTGCTCGCCGAAAAAGCACTTCAATGCCTCATCTAGGGTAGTACGCACTATATAAATGCAATTACCATTACAATAGTGCTCTCTTTAGTTGGTATTGTAGAATAATTGACTGTGTTACTGGTACATAGAACATTTGTAGAGTTATTCCTCTATTAAACGTTATAGCTGACTTAGGTGATAATTACTGTGCCACATGAGTATAAAGTAACAACAAATGCTCAGTGGTATGCCTTACATTTTTATTTAACTGGATGAAAAGTCAAACCCTCATAAATTTTGAAGCAGGGGCATATGTTAATGTAGATACAAAATTTACAATGAAATTCTCTTGTCAACCCTAATTTAAATTGTCAATCGTTTACAAATGGAAAACAAATGCAACTGCCACATTTGAAGAAGCTATGCAGATCTACAATAGTGCTCTCTTTAGTTGGTATTGTAGAATACTTGTCTGTGTTACTGGTACACAGAGACATTTTTAGAGTTGTTCCTCTCTTAAAAGTTATAGCTGGCATAGGTGATAATTACTGTGCTACATAAAGTAACAACAAATGCCAATCTGATACATTTTGAAATGTTCTTGCAATATTTTGAAATGAATTAACTTTTTGATTTTCAATTTGCTGAAACTTACATTGTTTTTGTTTATCAAGTCAAGTATAGAAACAGAGCATGCTCTTGTTATTGGCTTTTTAACAACACTGCATCCTCTCAAAAAAATAATGTTGCGTTTTTTGGCCTTCATTTTTCAAAATCGGAATCTGAATTGCTTAATCTTTTTGCTCTTAAATAGCAAAACACAAATAATGTTATTTCGCTGAGATGGTACATAAGTTGATGAAGCATGTAAAATGCTATCAACAGAAGTCTCTTTTCTATTTTGTCTACTCTGAATTTTTTTGTCTCTGATGTATACCAAACAATCAAAACATGTTATTTTAGAATCATTGTACTTTTAATGGCAATCCAACATTTATGAATTTCTGGTAATAAAGTATAAAGCCGTAGAAGCTCTAGATTGGTACTTCTCCAACTAATGAATATATCATCAATAAAACTCAACTGAAGTTAAAGATTACCTTCAAATTGTGAGAGATCACTCCTTTTGTCACTTCAAGTATGTTTTCCTCCTGATTATGTCTTTCATTATCATACATCACATTTCATAGTACATGAGAACAATATTTTTGGATTTGATCCGTATATATTGCATCGAACACCCTCTTTTCCACAATGAAGCGACTTCAAAATTAATTGTCGTGAACATGTGTTGGCAATTTTCTATAGCTTTGAATGTCTGCTGCTGTACTTTAAATAACATAATAGATGTAGTACACAACTATAATTGAGTTAAAAATGTCGGTTTCAGACCTCACTGTCTCTTTAAAAATGGGAAGAAACTGCACTGCATATTGAAGTCCAGATTGACCACCAGAGAGCTATTGTCCCCTTCCCTTTATATTCTCTTATGTTTTTGAGGTTTGGTCATCCCCATGAGTGGGATCTGTTTTGTTGCTATATAGACAAAGACATTTTCCTGCATCCAGTGGTGAACATGGGTGAGACAAAAATATAACTTGGATTAGTTGCTGGAATTATCGTCTAGCTTTAGTTGGAGTACTGTATAATCTGCGTACATGTCTTAGCCAACTTCATGGGATTCAAGGACCTTAATGAAAGGATACAAGGAGATGTTGAAACGTGTGGAGAATACGACTCAGCCTTGATGGACAACAGAAGTGATATTGGTAGATCTAATTACAAATGGTTGCCAGTTTGACCTCATGCGAACGATTCAGTAGAAGTAGGTGAACTAGGTATGTACAATTCCACTAATGCCAGTCACCCTTTCCAACCTTTTAAAAAGGATTCAGTGGTCAATGGTGGTGAATGCTGCTTCGAAGTCCGTAAGTATTTGTGGCATCGGATGATCTATTGTTCATATAGCTAACAAGCTCTTTTCTGATGTTTGTAGCTTTGTTTCTGTTCCCCTACGGGGTCTGAATCCAGACCATAAATCATTTAGAAGGCAATTTTCTTCAAGGAAGCATGAGAGTTGGCAATAGAGTATATAGGGTAGGTAACAGATGGTTCTATAGTTAGCAAAATTCTCAGGGTGTGCTGGTGGTTTTTTGAGTAGAGGTATGATAAGTACATGTTTGAAAGATTGAAGAATGGATATGCAGTTCACAGGAGAGTTAATCTTGTGATAAGTGACAGTAGAGTTGGGAGGCCCAGAGTTACTGTTTTGGAATTGTTGATGCCCCAGTTACGGGAGGATTTCTTGAAGGATATGAGTACTTTTTTATGTCAGCCTCAGGAGCCAGAATAATCTCTCTGAGAGTAGTAGAGGCCAATGGTGGTGAGTTGGTCAAACTGATAGTCGGATGTGGAGTTGCTGTTTCTCAAAGCAGAGATTTTATTGGTGAAAATGTATAACAAGTAGTCACAAGTTTCGTTGGAGGGTGTCAGTTGGTTGGATGCAAAGCTTGGGGTAGCCACCACTTTTTTGATGCAGAAAGGCACTATGATTTAACTGTCAGCCTGATTTAAGTGGGTTTTACAAGAATTCTCATTGGGCTCAGGTTTAGGCTGCCTTATAATCCCTTGAATGAACGCTGCAAAGCGGTTAAAGGCAACATTAAAAAATCACCCACGGTCTCTAGAAGATGTTAGAGTTGTAAGAAGGTCCTATAGCAGTATTGTTGAAGAGAGAAAGAATGAGATTTGGGCCAAAGCATGGGAGGATCTTTCTGCAGCTGTTAGGAAGAGAGATAATAATTCACTTTGGGACATAATCAACCACCCTTATTTTGCAGATCAAGGTGCCCTAGAGGTAGAAACACTGATTCCAGCAGATTTATGGGTTTCCCATTTTGTCAGAAATGTTTCAATCATGCAATAACCAATTATTATCCACCCCTGTAGTAAATGATACCAATACGTAAAATCAGGTGTACAGGACCCTTCAACTGTTATAGAAATTAATGAAGTAGCTACTGCCACTGGGAGAAGGGCACTTGGATAGACTTTTAAAAATCTAATATTGGCCTATGGGCTCCCCTGTTAATTAATGTGTTCAGGAGCTCTGTGACGAGCCCAATCCCCGATTCTTGGAGGACAACTACAATTGTGCTGATGTATAAAAAAAAGGATTGGCATTTACCATTATGCTACAAACTACTACATTCTAGTATGATGATCTTGGGTAGAGTGCTCTTGTCGCACTTGGAATCATGGCTGAAGAAAATAAGATTCTGTCCAATGTGTAATTTGTCTTCAAACCAGGCATTGGGAGCACAGACCAGTGTTTACATTGTATATGATAGCAGGGAAATATTTAATGGCCAAGAAAGGTGCCCTTCACCTGCCATTTTTGTCTTATCCAACGCTTTTGACCTGGTCAATCGATCAAGACTCTGGGTTCTGATGGAAAGAATGGGGCTTGAGACGAAACTTCTCACTCTTATTGAAAGCCTACACCAGGATCTAACAGTCAGGGTTTGTTATGATCTTCAAGGTGAAACTACCCCTCAATGTAGAACCACACAGGGTGTGCGACGGGGGTTCATTTTAGCTCCTTTTCTTTGCCTTCTTCACATAAATGGGATCGCAAAAACATTTCTGTGTTAGGAAAGGACACTTCCCGAATGAGTAGGCAATCCATCCCAATGTTGCTGTATGCAGATGATGCTGTGTTGATTGCAGGCAAATGGCCTACATGTCTTATTGGACTCTTTTTCCTCATATATGGAAGACCTGGATTTAAAAATGAATAATTACAAATCATTTATTAAGACCTGTGGCCAACCAAACACAAGATCAAAACCCTTCATCATGGGGTAAACACATATTGAGAAGGTGAAAGATTTTAATTATTTGGGGATCCTTTTTAGTTCTTCTTTTAAATGGAATTCTCTTTTAATGGCAAGAACGAGGCAATTCAGCAGGAACATCAAGGCTATTTTCAGATTTGCCCACAAATTAGGACAAAAACCCATTAGTGAGATGATTAATTTTTATAAAAGTAAATGTAACTTAGCGGGGCTATAGGGAGCAGGTTTGTGGGGTAACACAAATGCGGCAATCCTCCCAAGGGTAGAACATCACTTAATTCGTAGGATACTTGCAGTTCCCAAGAGGACCGCTACTTTTATTTGCCATTAGGAGCTAGGCCTTATTTTTGTTGAGGACCAGATGGGACTTGTCCCACTCATGTTGTGGGTTAGTACTTGGGGAAACCCAGAGGCATCCCTGGTTAGATCCGGCATTTTTGATAGTTTGTCTCTGGATGGGGTTGCCTGGATCCCCTGGATTGCATACCTGAAAAACACTTTTAAAGCAATAGGCTTGAAAGAGCTGTTTGATAACCCTTATGTGATTACTTTCAAATCTAAAGAGGAAGTTAAACAATGTTTCCTCAATCATTGTTGGGATTTGAGTTTATAGGGTTCAGGCCTTGGTGTCAGTTGTAAGATATGCAATGGTTTTAACTACAAATAATCTAGAACCATGCTTATCCTGGATTACAAACACCACCTATCGCTGGTACATAACCCTTTTTAGATTTAGAACTATACATTTCAAGGTTGCTTTCCCTCTACAATGTGCATGGTCATATGATTGTCCCCCCTGTAGTTGTAATAATGTTGTAAATCGAAGCACTTGTCACTTTATAATGTGTTGCCCTCTATAGGCAGAACTGAGGCGCTTCCTTTTGGTCCTCATTTTGTGTAGATCAAAATTGCGATAACACCAAGAAGGCTTGATGTTTTTACAGAACCTTTGCACTATAGAGACCTATAATGGGGTTCTAAACTATATTAGAATGGCATTGGTAAGTAGGAAAATGTATAAGGTGGTTTTGTATGATTGCATTATTGATTATATTACTATGCTGCATTTTCATTTTATGAATTGTGTACTCAGTAATGTGAGGATATTTTTTAAATTTTCAATTCTAGCTGAAAAATGTATTAACATAGATCTTTTATGGCTTTTTTGCCGAATAAAGATTTTACCTTGGACTTGGAACACTGCAAGCTTTCTGATACAAGGGGAGTTTTGTTTTGACTAAGCTTCTTTCCAGAGCCACACCTCTATGTTTCATATTAAGGAGGTTTTTCATCAGTAAATTGTTGGACTGCATTCTGCCTTTTTCCATGTCTAAGCAGGGGTGGTGATTTCCAAGGAAGTAGTAATTTTCTTCTTGATCTGGACAACAAGGTCATCTATTGAGTTCAAACTGGGATTGTGAACACCATTTAGCAGCTGGGTAAAAAAGTCACGTTGAAGGTTGTTCTGGTTCAAAGAATTTGATGAGGTAGAGATCAAACTAGGTAACTAACTCACGTTCAGAAAATGGAAGTCAGGGATGTTGGGGAACAGTGGATAAATAGTCTAACCATAAGTAAGTGAAGGTGTTAAAGGTACAGTCCTTCCTCATCTATGATCTGCTTTCATTGTAAATGTCCTTTTTAAGTACTCTTGCGTAGTAATCTCATAGTTTATGTGAGCTCTGTTTCACACTTGAGTTCTGTGTGGAACATTGGATGTTCAATGTTCCACCGGAGGTTGTTGGAATGTTCTTTACCAGTTTTGCAGTTGCCTCCTGGTGTTGCTGTGACGAGCTGGAATAAAGTATCTCTTCAACGTTGTGATCTGGTTATTCACTTCAATTTTGGCAACAAACGCATTTCGGACTATCGGAGGAAGATAAAGAGCAGATGGACCGAGCCAACTTTGAGTATAGGAAGTTGGGACCTTGGCACTAAGTTTAAGAATGTGTACAGGCCGATACACAACCGAGGTGAGAGTGTCGCACGACTTTTTTGTATCACAGAACAAAAGAAGTTGTGACTTTTGTGTTTTGGAAAAGCACGCTAAGGTGTGAGGTATTACGTATTTTCGATGATCGGAGCTGGGTATGCAGCGATATCTTCTCATACCTTTTCCAAGGCATATTGAAGTTATTGGCGTATGTCTTGTCAGCAGTCTCTGAGGTTGGAGCCAGCTGGTCACTGTAGTTGGTCTTCTTCTGTGATATGCACCCTCTGGATCTTTGCGTACGCATCGTCAGTTTACTGTACCTCACAGAAGCGCGCATTTTGGGAAGCGAGCACGTATCAAATGTATCTTATCACTTCAGTGATACGCACACTGTATATTCCATCAAATGTGCATGCTTCATATCATGTACACAACGGAAGAGTACATTTAGTGTTCTTCCAGATCAATTGCTTTGGAGTGTAGTTGTTTCATGATCACCTTCAGAGTTTAGTGCGAGGTCAAGTGTTGATGGAGCTGAAGCCTGAAGAGTGTTTGAAGTGATACGCACACTAATTCAGTGCTGGCAGTCAAAGCAATGACGGAATTGGAGTCTGCAGAGCGTGTATGAAAATCAGTGTTTGCAGTGACACGCACACTAATTCAGTGCTGGCACTTCATGCATATTTGCTTCTGTGATGTGTTTCAGCGATGGTTTGTGTATTTTTTAGTAAGGGTTTGTTTTGCCCCTACAGTTCAATTTGACCTGTATTATTTTGAGGCAGACAGTATTTATCTAGTATTTATGTGGAATCTGAGTCAAATCTTTTTCTTTTGTGGCCAGACAATGCAATCAGTAAATCCACCTCCACCTTTCCTACAATCTCCAGGTGAACTACCAATAAAATGGAAAATTTGGTATAGAGCATTTACAAAGTATTTAGGGGCAGTGGGGGGAAATCGTTATTGCCCAAAGAGGAAAAGGTTTCTTCTTGAGCACAATTTGGATTTTGAAGGTCAGACAATTTTTGAATATCTACCTCCTATTCAGAGAGCTTCCAAAGATGAAGAAGTGCTGAATGAATATCAGGAGGTCGTTCGTAAGTTGGAAAGACTGTTTGATGTTGTACCTAGTTTGGTAGTGAACAGACATACATTTTACATAAGGGAGCAACACCAGGAGTCTATAGACTCATATTGTATTGTAATGTAATTGCATTTATATAGCGCTTACTACCCCTGACAAGGCGTCAAAGCACTTTTTCTGCAAGTAGCACGATACTACGGAACCTATAAAGGATTAGTGTTGAATTAGTATCGTGAAATATTAAAGTAATTTGTGTGGTGGATAGGTTAGTCAGTTATTTGGATTCAGAAGGATAGCGGAGGGATAGAAGAGGGAAAAAGGTTTGCATTTCTATAGCACTTGTTACCCCTGAGGGGGTGTTGACACGCTTTTTTCGGCAAGTAGCACACTACTCCTGAACCCATAAAGGATTAGTGGTGAATTAGTATAGTGAAATATGAGTGGTGGATATGTTAGTTATTTGGATTGAGAAGGATAGCGGAGGGATAGAAGAGGGAAATAGTTTGCATTTATATAGCGCTTGTTACTTCTGATGGGGTGTTGAAGCACTTTTTTGGCGAGTAGCACGCTGCTCCGGAACATATAACGCTTAGTGGCGAATTAGTATAGTGAAACATGAAAGTAATTTGAGTGGTGGATATGTTATTCAGTTCTTTTGATAGAGCAGGGTAGTGGAGGGAAAGAAGACGGAATGACATTTTTCACTGAAAATTGATTCAACGCTCTAATCTGACACATGTTATAGATGATGGGGACAAAAGCAAAAACAGAATCCAACACGAGCTGGGACAGACGCCAATGTGGAAAAATTCAAGATATAGCGGTTTATACAATTAAAAAGGAATTCTAGATTCTTCCCGACAAGAAATGTCAGATTCTCACACAAACCTGTCAGCTTTGATGTCGATTACAACCTTCCCTCGTAGAGTTTTAGCAGCATTTTATTGCACTCACACCTCCTGCTAATTTTCGCCCCATAGCAATTTCTTTTTTTTCAGGCGGACAGATCATTTTATCGGTAAATAGTAGTCTGACTCACACCCTTATACCCCTTACATGCCAACGTCCATTTATTAATGGGTGAACTATATATGCTCAGTCAAGGTAAAAAAAATGCACTGCAAACGTTTTTGATGTGGAAGAATATGATGCAATAATACATGCTCTCTCTTGTCCTTCTTGGATCTGGCTAATGAGAGCTTTTGCTCTTGACTGCTCCATACATTTTGTTCATATAAGATTCAAACCAATCCAAGTTATTTTTTTATCTCCAAGATGGGATTTATGACGGGACCATGTGCTGTCTGAATTGATCAGAACAGATCGCATGGGGGCCACGCATCATAAATTGTTACTTATAGCTTAGGAAAAAGTTACCAAGATGCCATTTTTTAGAAAGCAGTGATCGCTAATGCAGAGCATGGACAAGTAGAGACTTCAAGACTTCAGAGAGATAAAGCCCAACAGAGACACACAGTGATCTGTTCTAATAATTACATGACATGCATTTCTCGGACAGTAAATAAAATGAACAAGAACAAGCGGTTGTGGCACTGAAGTGAAAGTATGGCATTTGTCTGTGTGCACTCACCTCCATGGAGAAGGCTCGCTCTCAGGTGCGTGCATAAGGCTCGGGTTCTGCCACTACCCTGCACTTCTGTCACTCACCCCTGTCACCTCAGCATATCAGTGACTTACCTAGAATTACCCCTCAGGCCAGGAGCACGTAGGTGTACATAGTCTGCTTGAGGAGCAGGTAGAGCAGGAGGACGCTGAAGACGGTGCGGAGGCAGCGGCCTATGGTGTAGTAGGTGAGCCCCAGGGGCATGAGGAACAGGTTGTTGAAGTTGATCATGCCGATGAAGACCAGTGAGAGGAGCAGGATGCTGCGCAGCACATTGAGGTACACCCGTGAAATTAGTTTGATTATTCGTCCCGTGACCAGTTCTAGCAGACAAGACTACCATGTTTGTCTGGCCCATTATGGAGAAATGAGAATTAGGTTTGTCCCTGGTTCTCTTGCTTTTTCTATCACTCTTTGGATTAGAGGTATTGATGGAAAAGCGTATGCAAATGTCCCTGACCAATCTCGTGACAGGGCATTCTCTCTTGACAGGTGGTGAAGAAACCTCAAGGTAAAGAACTGGCATTTCTTGTTCTGTATTGTTGCAAACAGGTCTATCTCTGGGGTCCCCCAGAGTCTGAAGATGTACTGTATTGTCTTCTGCTTCAATTGCCACATGTGAGAGCAGTTCTATCTGTTCAGAAGATCTTCTGTTGGGTTGTATATTTCCGGAAGGTGTATTGTTTGCAGATTGATTCCTTGAGAAATCGCCCATTGCCAGATTTGTTGTGCTGGTTTGCTTAACGGGAATAATTGCGTACCTCCCTGTTTGTGAGGTAATACATTGTGGTAGTGTTGTCTGTTTGAATCAAGACAGTCCTCTTGCAAATGTGTTTCTGGAACGCCTTCAATGCTAGAAAGGCTGTTTTCATTTCCAAATAATTGATGTGTTTTATTGAGTCGAGGTTGTTCCACTGGCCTCGTACCTTCAGTTGTTGGTAGTGTGCTCCTTATCCGTTGAGGGACGCATCTGTAGTGATTGTCACAGAGGGAGTTGTATTCTTGAAAGGTCTGCCTTGTTTTATGTTGTTGGATGCCCACCATTGTATTTCTGCTTGCAGTTTGTGCGTTACAACCACTAGATCCTCCCAACTCCCAGTGGCATGTGACCAGTTGTTGGAAAGCCATTCTTGGAAGGGGCGCATATGTAGGTGAGCAAGTGGCATGAGTGGAATGTATGATGTCATCATGCCCATGGGCTTCAGGACTCTCCTCGCTGTCAGAGATTACCCTTCTGGTAGAGAGAAGTTTCCTGTTTGTTGGTTTGTATCCTCTTTTGTGTTGGATAAGCCAGTGCAAGTTTTGAATTGAGCTTTGGACCTAAGAAGGTCTTTTCTCTTTGTGGAGTACTTCTTGTGATTTATAGAGAATCCTACATTTTGTTTTGTGTCTGCCTTTATAAGCCAGTCGTGTAGGTAAGGATAGACATTTATCCCCTCGTTTCGTAGGTGGGCCGTAACAGCATCTAGGCACTTAGTGAAGACCTGTGGTGCTGATTTTATTAAAAAAGGCAGCACTTTGAACTGGTAATGTGTTCCTTTGTGTAGGAACCGTAGCTATTTTCTGTGGCTTATGTTCATGGGAATGTGTAAATAGGTGTCTTTTGGTTCCATTGTTGCCTTGTAATCTGTGGCAGCTTTACTTGTGCTTGCTGCAGACTCTGAATTTGTAGTCTATGGGTCAGATGATTAGAGAACAAATTGTGGTAAGATGTTATGACAAGAAAGTACTAGAGAAGTTACTCCCCTACAAAAATCCGTCTTTATGCGAGACAATTGACATTGTCAAGAGTATTGAGATTTCCCAAAAGAGTTCAAGAGAGTTGATTAGCAAAGAGACTGTAGGTGCCATGTCTGATCAAGGGCCTAGCAAAGGGGACAATGCAAAAGTACAGGATCAAAAAAGGAGAGCTGACACCAATGTGAGAGATAAGAATGTGTTTTTTAAACAAAAGAATATCTGCTTTAGGTGTAGGTATAAGCAACATTTTTCTAATGGCCGCTCCTGTCCAGCAAAAAATTCAACTTGCAGGAGCTGTGGTAGACTTGGTCATTTTGCTAAGGTCTGTCTGCTAAGAAAAATAATAACAATAAGATGAATGTCATAGTTGATGATTCTGGGGAGGACATGTCGGGCTGATAGATGGAACAAGAGACGTGGTCTGGGTTTTACAGAATGAGGGAGAATATGGGGTGTAGAGACCCTTACTCTCATTTTCAGGTAGATGGTAAGTCTTTGAAATTACTTGTAGACTCAGGTGCTAAAATGACCATAATCACTGAACAATTGTTCAAGAGCATGTGGGACGACAAAGTCTTGTTGCCACCTGACAAGCGTCCTGTCACATACAATGGGAAGAGAATTGATCTGTTTTTTTTGTTTTTTTTATATTCTCAGATTTAAGGAGAAAACTATTTGGGGAAAAGTTATTGTTGCAAAAAAGGGACTTAACATCTTAGGGTGGTATCACCAAGGTTTGTTTGGTCTCATCTTGCATCCCAGAAGAGAAGTACACGTGTCGTTGGTCAAAGAGGGTCCGTTGGAAACCAGTAATGAGTGGATGTTGAAATTTCCCAAAGTTGTTAATGAAGGTTCGGGGAATATTAATGGGTTTAGGCACAAGATCAAAGTGTGTGACAATTTCACCCCTGTCAAACATAAACTCAGGATAGTTCCTTTCAGCGTCAGGCATGAATTGGCCAAAATTCTTGAAAAGATGTTAATCCAGGGTGTTATCAAGCATATTGAGTCCTCCATTTGGCTTTCTTCGTTAATTATTGCAAAGAAAAAATCTGGGGACCTTAGGGTTTGCATTGACCTGCGTAGCCCGAACAAGGTGATTTGGGTTGATTCACATCCCCTACCTCGAATCAATGACATTGTTTTGCGTTTTGCGGGTGCTACTGTTTTGAGCAAAATTGATTTAGCTTCTGCTTACCATCAAGTGGAACTAGATCAGTCATGTAGGCATCTCACAGCTTTCGTCTCACCCATGGGCACTTTTCAGTTTAGAAGGATGCCTTTTTTTTTGTTTAGCATCTGCTGCGACAGTTTTTCAATACATTATGGAATCCATTCTCAAGGGCATCAAAGGTTTAGTTGTTTTTTAAGATGACATTTTAGTAACAGCAAGTGACATCCAGAAACATGATGAAATCATGCTTACTGTTTTGAAAAGACTTGAACAAGCAGGTGTGGTTGCGAATGCTCAAAAATGGAAGTTTTTTAAAGTCACGTATTGAATATTTGGAGCACGTGTTTTCTTCCAGTGGTGTGGAACCTAGTCTTGGTTTGGTCGAGGCAATCATAGGAGCACCAGCTCCCATTAATAAAAAACAAGTATCATCGTTCTTGGGGGTGTGTAAGTTTTAGGCGACTTTTGCAAGCAAAACCGAAAAATTACGTTCTCTTCTCAGAAAACAAAGTATCTTTAAGTGGGATGAAGCATGTCAGGAAGAATTTGAAAAATTGAAGGCGGATATTGGGGCTGAAAAAATTATGAAACCTTTTGATCCTGAAAGGGAGTGCATTCTCACTGTGGATGCCAGGAACAGTGGTTTGGCAGCCACTTTGTCACAAAAGGTCAACACATATGAACTTACAATTGGTTTTGCTTCTAGAGCTCTGCGAGAAAATGAGAAGAAATTCTCAGTTATAGAATAAGAATTGCTGGTGTGCTGTTGGGCTGCATTACGTTTCAAATGTTTTGTGTGGGGGAATGAAATTTGAAATTTTGACTAATCACCAGCCTCTTCTAGATATTTTTAGTGGTGATGGAATTAGAGATTTGACTCCTAGGATTGCGAGACTCAGTGCCAAACTTCTCCAATACAATTTTGAGGTCGAACACATTCCAGGGAGGAAGAATGTCATAGCCGATTTCCTGTCTATGTCTCCCATAAAGGAGTTAGAATTTGAACTTGAGAAGGAAGACAAAGAATGCCTTATTGCGGCAATGAATGTGTGTTTTGAGAGTGCTTTTGATAAGGATGATTGGATGGATAGAATGAGCAAAGACAATGTTTTGAGGAAAGTGCGTGTGTACGTGGTGTGTGGTTGGCCGAAGGAATCCACTCTTAATCCAAGTGTCCAACCTTTCTTCAAAGTGGTTGAAGAGTTGACTTTAGAAGATGATGATATCATGATGAGAGGTGACAAGTTTGTCCCTCCGTGAACTATGAGACGCTGCATTATTCAAGCAGCTCACAAAGGTCATTTGGGGCAAACGGTCACTAAAAGAAGGGTTTGATCAGTGTACTGGTGGCCCAGCATGGACAGAATAAATGTTGAGATTGTCAGAGATTGTGTTATTTGTGCAACCAGTGATGTCGCTTAAACCTACCACTCCTCTACACGCCGTAGAATTGCCAGACAGACCTTGGTCTAAACTTGCTGTGGATTTTATTGGTCCTTTTGGTTTTCTGCCTAACAGATGCAAGTATGCCATAGTTTTGGTAGATTATTACAGCAAGAAGTGGGAGGTGGAGTTTGTAAGAGAACCAAACACCAGTGCGGTTATTACATTTTTCCAAAAAGTTTTTCGTAGAGAAGGGATGCCCAAAGAGCTGGTCTCTGACAATGGGGTGCAATTTGTTTCTAGTGAAATGAAAGATTTTCTAGCTAAGGCTGGTATTGTACACAAATGAGTGGCTTTGTATCATCCTCAAGCCAACGGTTTGGTGGAATGGATGAATCGTATTTTGGTGGAATGCATCCAGTGGTCAGTAAAAAATGTTGTGGAGGTTAATGATGCAGTTGAAGAAATGCTTTTTGCCCATCGTTCCAGTCCCAATGCCATTTCAAATAAGACAGCTTTTGACATTATGTGAGGTCGTACTCCTGCTAGTGTTTTTTTTCCAGCATGGTTGAAAGAAAGCAGGTCAGGTTCGGTTCATGAATGTGATATTGACAAATGTATTTGTCTGTTGGTTCGAACAGCACAAAACAAGACAAAATTAGAGTTTGACAACAAACATGGGGATGAAAAGACACAGCATTGTTACCAGTAAGGAAGATTGGGTTCACATAAAAAAACCTTCTTATGTACCTAAAGGTCAATCTAGATACAAGGAACCGGTTCAGGTTGAGGCAATAAGTG